>NC_049242.1:8914192-9539192 GCF_011100685.1 Canis lupus familiaris
GCATCTCTCATGAAATAAATAAATAAAATCTTTTAAAAAATAATAATGCACTCCTTTTATTGCTGAGTAGTGTTCTACTTCTGGATGTATTATGATTTTTTTAAATCTAGTAACCAGTTGAGAAACATTTTGGTTGCTTCCAGTTTCTGGCAATTTAAGATGCTATAAAGATGATGAATAAAGATGCCATAAACATTTGCTTTCAGTTTTTGTGTGAACATAAGTTGTTAATACTCTTGGGTAAATACCTCAGCACGGAAATGCTGGGTCATATGGTGGGTATAAGTTTTATTTTAGAAGAAACTGCCAAACTGTTTTCCAAAGTGGCTGTACTATATTACAGTCCTATTAGCAATGTAGGATTATTCTAGTTGCTCAGTTTCTTCATCAGCACTTGGGTTAGCTGTTGTTTTATTTTTTTCATTCTAGTACCTGTGTGATGATATTTCACTGTGATTTGAATTTACATATTCCAGATGGAAATGATATTGATGATTTTTCATTTAAGTATATACTATTTGTATTAGTTTCTGTATATTGTTACTGTAACAAAGTACCACAATTTTAGTGGATTATAAAACAACACAGATTATGGGGCACCTGGGTGTCTCAGTGGGTTAAATGTCTGCCCTTAGCTCAGATCATGATCCCAGGGCCCTAGAATGGAATCCCATGTTAGGCTCCCTGTTCGGTGGGGGGGGTCTGCTTCTCCCTCTGCACTGCCTCCCCCCACCCCCCCCCGGCTCATGCTCTCTCTCAAATAAATAAAATCTTAAAAAAAATAAAATAAATAAACATGTATTCATTATCTCAGTTTTGGAGGTTAAAAGTTTGAAATCAATTTTACTGGACTAAAATCAAGGTGTTGGGAAATCTCTGTTCCTTCTGGAATTCTATGGGAATATCTATTTCCTTGCCTTTTCCAGTTTCTGTAGCCTGCTTGTATTCCTTGACTTGTGACACTTTATTCTGTCTTTAAAGCCAGCAGTTTAAGTCTCCCCTTGATAGCCTCCACTTTCATACTTGTATCATCCATCTCTGACTTTGATCCTCCCTTTTATAGGAACCATCATGATCCAAAATAATCTCTTCATTTAAAGATCTTTTATATAATCACATTTTCCAAGTCCCTTTTGCCATACATATGGCAATATATTCATAGATTCTGAGGATGAGACTGTAGATATCTTTGAGGGAACATTATACAACTTCCCAAACTATCTAAATATCTTCTTTGGTGAAGTTTTATGTTCAAATCTTTTGACTGCTTTTTACATTGGATTGTTTGTCTTTTATTATTGAGTTTAGAGAATTCTTTATATATTCTGGATCCTAATACTTTGTCAAATATATAATTTGCAATTATTTTCTCCCAGTCTGTGCATTATCTTTTCATTCTTATAACAGTGTCTTTCACAGAACAAATAAACTTGTCTATTTCTCCTTTCAATTCTATTAAAGATTCTGTTTCATATATTTAGAAGCCCAAGTCTTTTTGTTTTTGTTTTTTAAATTCCAGTATACTTAACATATAGTATTATATTAGTTTCATGTATACATATAGTGACTCAACAATTCCATACATTGACTCAGTGCTCATTGTGATCAGCATACTCTTAATCCCTGTCACCTGTTTCACCCATTCCCTCTACCCACCTCCACTCTGGTAACCCTCAGTTTGTTCTCCATAGTTAAGAGTCTGTATTTAGTTTGTCTCTTTGTCTGTTTTGTTTTGTTTCTTAAATTCTACAAATGTGAGAAATCATAGGGTATTTGTCTTTCTTTGACTTCACTTAGCATTAATATGCTCTAGATACATCCATATTGTAAATAGCAAGGTTTCATTCTTTATTATGGCTGAAAAATATTCTATTCCATGTCTTCTTTATCCATTTCATATGCATTTTGAATTTTATTTTTTGCTAAATAAATAGACCAAGCAAGGGGTGTGGGGAAAGAGCACAGAGAGAGAAAGAGAGATTATTAAGCAAGCTCCACACCCAGCACAGATCCCAATGCAGGGTTTGATCTCATGATCTTGAGATCATGACCTGAGCTGAAATCAAGAGTCAGACACCTAACTGGCTGAGCCACCCAGGCAGCCCCATAAGTAGACCTTTTAAAAAATCTCAGAAATGTCTCTGGCAATTTTCCTTGTAATGGAATCTAGTTTGTCTGATGTTAATATAGTCACTACAGTTTACTTTTGATTAGCATTTGCATAGCATCTCTTTCCGTTGATTTGCTATTGGTATTTAAAGCAATAGATCATACAATCTGATTGGAATTTTGCCAGCTATTTCATTTCTTTCTGTTTGTCCCTATGATTTTATTTCTCTGTATCCATTTTTCATGTTTTTTGGGGGGGTTATTTTAATATTTTAATATTTCTTTCCAATTTCTTTATTGAATTTTTGGCTCGATCTCATGGTATTATTTTTTGAAGTTTCCTAGGGACTAAAATATACATAACTTACTCTTCATCGTCTACTTAGAGTTAATATTTTGTCACCTTAATAAAAATATAGAAGCCTTATAATATATGCTTTTATTTCCTTTTTTTTAAATATTATATTTGTCATTTGTAAGGCATCTATGTTCTTTGAACTACCTACCAGACAAAATATAGAAGAATAATAGTTTGGTAGTCATTCATATTTTAAAGAAATCAAAAAGGGAAAACAATCACCGTGCAATTGCTCACATCTTTACCATTTCTTTTGTTCTTCCTTCATTTTTGAAATTTCAAGTTTCCCTGTGCTGTCATTTCCTTTTTGCCTGAAGAACTCTCTCTAGCATTTTATTTGGAATAAGTTTTATAGCAACATATTTTCTTAGTTTCCCTTCCTTTGGAATTTTTTTTGTCTTTATTCCACAAAAGATATTTTTATTGAACAGCATTTTAGGTTGAAAGTCCTTTTCCTTTTTGACTTTAAAGGTATTGTTCCACTGTCTACCGGCCTCTATGGTTTCTGATGAGACATCCACACACATTTGAATCATTGTTCCTATAATGTAATGCATTATTTTCAATATAGGCATACATATATAGAGAAAAATCATTTATTTTCAGCAGCTTAATTGTGATGTATTTTATCATGTTCTCTTTTAGTCTATCCTTTTTGGCATTTGCTGACTTTTACAAACCTATTCCTTTATAACTTTCACTAAATTTGGGAAGTTTTCAGCCATCATTAATGCAACTGCATATATATTTTATTTGTATCAATCTTTTGGGGGAACTGCAGTGATAATGAATATTAGACCTTTTGATATTTCTCACAGGTTCCTGAGGTTGTGTTCTCATTTTATATAAATATTTCTTCTCATTGATTTTTAGATTGGATTATTTCCATTGTTCTATCTTCAAGCACACTGATTCCTTTTTCTGACCTCTTCATTATTCTATTGATCTCATTCAGTGGGTTTTTACAGTTTCAGATATTTAACTTTCAGTTCTGTTTGTTTCTCTTTACGGCCTTTATTCCTCTAGTGAGAACTTCTGTCTTTCTAATTAATTTCTAGACTGTTTATTTTTATCATGTAGACTATACTTAGAATAGTTGATTTAATGTTTCATCAAGATTACTTAAGGGTTGGCACCTGTTCGTTATCTATTTTAATTTGTCGCCTTTTCCTGGCTTTTTGTATACAAATTTATTCTGAATTGTATCCTAGATATTTTGTCTGTTGAGTTCTGAACTCTCTGAAAAATGTTTTTTGTTTGTTTTGGCTGTCAGTCATTAAAGTTAGATTCCAATAGAAAGTTCTAGCTACACTCAATATCAGTTTAGTTTTTAAATACCTTTTTAAGCTGTTTCAGGTCTGCTCTGTGTGTGTTCCTCAGGGGTCTAAGTTCAGGAATTGAGTGTTGATATATATATATATATATATATATATATATATATATATATATATAGATGTTTAATTCTCAGAGCCTTTTCTGTGTTTCTTTGTGTCAATTCCATGCACAGCCTGATTGGAGATGAGAGTCTGGAACCTGTGTTGGTGCATGCACAGAATTAAGCAAACTGCTCTCCAGCCTTCTCCTTTGCAGAACTTCTCTGCCACCTACCAGCATACATGGCATCTCTTTTCCCAGTCTTACAGGTCAGAAAAGTGGGAGTTTTCCTAAAGTATTTGCCTCCTACTCTGTCATACAGATCCTCATCACTGTGGTAGTCCTGAGGGAAACTTGGCAATAGAAGAAAGAGTTAAAAAGTAACAGATTTCATTCACACTTTTTATACTCAGGGCCCATTTTCTGAGTTCCTCTGGAAAAACATTTTCTCTTTCTTTCTTTTGGGATTTTAGATTCCCATACTGATGCTGCAGGAGTGAAGTTTGATGGCTGGGACTGCACATAGGCAGGACACAGAAAGGGGAAAAAAGAGAAACATAATGAGGCTTCTCTCCACACACTTCAGCTCACAGGGGTTCTTTTCTGGTCCTTTGGCTAGAAGCTAGGAGCTTCTCTCTGATATTTTGCTCTGTGCAACTGCCACACTATTCCATTACTGGGGCTTCATTCTGTTCAAACTGATAGACAAAGGAGGGAAACAAATATGGAGAATCATCCTCCTTTTTGGTCCATCCTCACATTTTGACTTTTATCCTCCCACTTGTCCTATTATTTATTTTTCATTGTCCCCAGATAGTGAATTTTTGGAAGTTTTAATTTTAATTTCAGTTAACATACAGTGTTATATTAGTTTACAGTGTACAATAAAGTGATTCAACAATTCCATTCATCAGATAGTTAATTTTTAAATTCTGTCTGTAGTTTTTAATCATAATCAGTTGGAAAAATAGACTGAAGGCAATTAATTCATCTTGGACTGCATTAAGTATGATTACCAATATTTTGATCCTGATTTCCTCATTTTCTTCCTAGAGATAGCAGAGTGTGGTGGATGTAAGTAGGTTTTAGGACCAGAAAGTCTCGCTTTGAATTATGGTGTCACTGCTAACTGCAAGGTAGGACTATACCTTTTTAAAATTTATGAACAGTAGTCACTTATTTATAGTTACTTAAGGATTAAATCAGGTAACATATAAAAAGTGATTAGAACAGTAACTGACACTAGGGCCATGATATTGCACAATTAATTCTACATGGCACTATTTCAGTGAATGGTGAGCCTGTGCAGTGTGGTGGGGGCTCCTGAGGCAGCTGGTCATCGTCTTCTTCTCCTGCATCTCCTCCTCCTTCTTCATCATCATCCCATCTTCTCTTAATTCCTGTGTTGTTTTACCCTTCTAATTGAAAACTAAACTTATCCTTATGTGTGTTTTTGAATGGCTGTCCTTTAAAGAGTAGAAGATAGTGATTGAATGGATTGTGTTGGAAAGATCAATTTCAGTATACCAGCTTTTCTTATCTTGAACAAAAAATAATACATAAACATTCTTCAGAGAGATTGACGCTTCTTACAAACTCAACTGATTCAACCACCAGCAAAGAAGAAAGAAATGATCTGGTTCTCCTCTTGATCATAGGCTTCTTGCCCTGTTTCTGAGGCAGGGCATTCTTCGGAAAGATGCTTCTATAGCATGCTGCGTCTCATCAGTGATGCTTTTCTCTTCCTAATGTGGCTTATCACCAATCTTCCATATACTTGAACGGAGTCTCTTAGGAGGACTTAAATGCAGTTTTCCCCAGAAGAATTTTATACCTAAAACATAATTACACATTGATCTGGTCACAAATCCTTATGTCAGTACTCATTTCCATCTCAGATTCTTTGAAAACCCAAGAGAATATCACAGAGTTATAAAATACAATGTTGATTTCCATTGGGAGTTTCTATTAGATTGGAAAATGAAGGAATTTTAAATGTCTAATTTGAAAGATGTTTAAAATTTTTTGATCTTCATGAAATGTGTGTGTACCTATATGTACCCCATTTTCTTTTAATGCTTCCTTCCTTTATGCTCCAACATTGCATTATGACTGTGAATGCAAGTTTAAGAATCCTGGATTTGAATGCTTGCTCTGCCAATTACTAGGCATGACATACCTTTTTGTATCCCAGTTGACTCATCCATAAAATGAGGATGGTCTATTACCTTCCTTATAAGGTAGTTAGGTTAATAACAATTTATGTGTAGGGTCCAGAATGGCCTCCGATGTATAAATTTGTGTGACTTTACTCCTATTTTACAAACAAAGAAAATGAAGTAGAGAGGTTAAGAAACTGTTAGTCTCTATTCTGTGTGGTCCTTTCCATCCATCTATTCATAAGTTTCAAATATAATGTTAATAAAATTTTCACTTTCTTGTTGTGGCATTGATCTTAGCAATTTTTAGCAATGGAGAAGATATGACAAAGTGCCATTATATTAAATATTAACTTACTCATCTCTTCTCTTCTATGTGTCCTTAAAAAAACCTATGGCATAAAGAAAAAAAATAAAGGGGATACCAAACGTTTGAAGAAACCAGTGTTTGCAACTACAATACCTTTTAAAATGTTATGCTTAGAGAAATTGGAGCTGAACATCAGGAAGGCTTGTTTAATTAGTTATTTTTAAAGTCACTAAAAAATTTTGAGATGTCTTTTGTTAGCAAAAAGTGTAAACGGTGTTTTTAACAAAATCATGTTTCCTCAGATTTATTATTGCAATATTTGTGATTCTAGTTAGAATGCTTAGTTAGCCACAGGATTCTGGGTAAAATAAATACCGTACAGAAAGCATTTACCATTTCCTTGCTGAATCATGTTATTTAGGATCTTATTCTCATCTCATAAAGGTATCCTACAGATAGGTTCTATTTCTTCTTTCTTCTTGGGCATAACCTTTGTGGACATGTGGTCAAGGGACTGAAAACCATTGCAGGGATCACTTGAACTTCTGCAGTTGAGCTACTGCCTTTCCCCTCCGCTCTTACCAAGTTTGTAAGGAGACCTGATGAGCCTGAAAAAGGAAATTGCTCTTTTACTAATATTGTGATGCTTCCATGTTTATTAACATTTTACGGATAGTCCTGAGACTCTTAGGCTTTACCTTTCTTAAACTTAAACCTGTTGGTTATATGTGTTAAGCAAAACTTCCTGATCTCTTACTAAAATGTACCTAAACTTTTGGGTCTCTTTTCAGATTGGGAAGACTTTCATTGTGGTCAGGTGCTATTGACTTAACTGAGTCACATGAACTCTTGAAATTTTAGCCAACTAAGTAGTGTATTAGAAATACTAAGTATTTCTTGTGACCCATGAACCGTGCCAAGTGTTTTGTGGGCTCATTTATTCTCACAGTGTATCTATGAAGTAGGTATTATTTTATTATTATTATTATTAATATTAATTGTTATTCCCATTTACAGGTGAGGGAACCACAGCAAGAGGGGCTGAGTAACTGAGGACACTCAGCTAATAAGTGTGATACAAGGAGCTGAACTCTGATGTCTGTGACTCTCAAACTTTAACTCACAGGGCTCAAGTTTTCATCTCTGCCTCATCCTCATTGCTGCTTCCATTTAGTTTGTTAACTCAGGTGAAAATATACATTGAGTCACCTTTTAGGGATCATATATCTGACATAAGATATATGGCAATAGAATGAGTAGATATGTGACATTGCTTTATGTTTTTCCTTCTTTGGAATTGTCCTATTTATGCCTATAAATAACCTTGGAACAAAATCTTTATGCATAAAATATTTAATGAATAATTGATATGATGTGCAGCTAAATCCCAATGCTACCTATGGGGTCAGAACATTTTAGTTATTTTTGAGAGTCTGAGGAAAATTAATTTTCCTATGAAAATGCCCTGATCCAGGATACATGTCCCAATCATTATGTTCTTGGAGGCACATGTCCTTGCCTGGCAACTAATTCTGTTTCCTGGTCCCCTTATACTTGGCCTGATCTGAAGATTAAACTAGTGGTACAACACGCCTAAATGTAATTCCAGTGGGTACTGTTCAACATTCCTTTAAATTTGAAAGTTATGAGACTGTCAATGCCCAGTTATGAGCTTGGCAGTTTCTTCATTCTCTGGCATCCTCTGCAGGCAATATTTAGGCCTGGAAGACTGAGCCAGGTGCTGATAGCCTGACAGGTCCTCTGCGTGTGTGTGTGTGTGTGTGTGTGTGTGTGTGTGTGTGTGTGTGTGTGTGACTTTAATCATATTGTTCAAGGACTTTAAAAAGTATCTGCTCATTTATATTACAGAGGGCTTTTGAAAACCCAGTCAGTATCGTGTTTTATCAAGAACCCATTGTATTTAGCTTTATACCTGCTGAACAAAATAAAAGACAAAGTAAGGTGCATTTTGCCTTGATGAAGCATTGAATTTCAAAAGGGATTTAGAGCACAGGTTTTGCATAATATTGATTAATCATCTTCTGTTGTGCTGTTCTATGTCATGAAATACATAAAATAACAGACAGATATCACGCAGGGAAACAACTTTCTAAAGCCATACACATATTTATTTGTCAACCTATTCATTCACTCATTTCATTCTTCAACAATATATTGAGCTCAAATTAGGTAACAGTGAGCTAGTTACCAGTGATAAAAAGATAAATAAATAAGACAAGATACTAGACTTTGAAGAGATGAAGATTTCATGGGAGACCAGACATGTAAGGGAACAATTACAATGGGGTGTGATTAGTTACAATGCCTGTCTGTACAAGATACATATGGCAACATTTTCCCCGTCGGTATAAATATTTCATAAATATCATTTTCAGTAGTGGCATAATACACTCTTAAGGTAAATATTTCATCATATACCTGACCGTTCCTAAACTTATGGAAATTTATGTTTATACCCTAATGTTTTACTGTAATAAATGGTGCTCTCATGAACATATTTGGGGTTTTTTCCTATATTTTCCTTTGTATAGATAATTGGAATAGTTATTGCTGAGTCAGTGGGTATCAAAATTTTAAGCCTTGCAATATATATCTTACTTAAATTGTTTTAAATGTTATGAATTTATACTCCTCTATAATGAATCTGCCCATTTTGCTGAATCCTAATCAACACAGTACAGTGTTTTATATATGCTACATATTATATCATGGTCTGGAAAAATCCTTGCAAATTAGATAAATAAAAATAGTATTACATATTGGTTTCTATTTCTGGGATTATTGGAATTTTCCTATTTTTTGTTATCTAGCTATATTTTCTTTCTGTTGAATTGTCTGTTTGCCATTTGCTATATTATTTATTAAAGCATTGATAATTTTCTTACTAATTGCATGAATTCTTCATGCATTAGCAATATTAAACTTTGACTAGCATACGTCCTTCAAACGTGTTTTTGTTTCTGTGAACTGCCACAAACAAAACCACACAAAGCAAAATATTTATTTTGTCCCTACCTAAACTATGCCAAGAATACAAAGAAAAACTAAGGCACATATCAACATAGTCTTGTTGGGGAAGGGTAAATCTCATCACTAACCACATTAAAATATGATATGTACTCATGGGAAAATTATGAACAGTGTTCTGAAGGAGGAAAGGAAGGTTCACACTGGAGTGTGTTGAAGATATGCTTTTTGTACTGAACCATCATTTAAATTTGGCTCAAATGCTTCACCATATCTGGATAATGTCCTTTTTGTCCATAAGTGTAAGATTCTAAGCATGGTTCTTCATGTTTGAAAAAGGCTCAATTTTTGTGTACCTGACATATAAACCCTCTTTCGTGTTTGAAGAACCCCCCCTAATTTAAAAGCAATATTTTATTTATTTGAGAAAGAAAGAGAGAGAGAGTGAGCATGAGCGGGGAGGGGCAGAGAGAGAGGGAATAAGAATCTGAAGCAGACTGTTCACTGAGCACAGAGCCCTATGCAAGGCTCAATCCCACAACTGTCAGATCAGGACCTGAGCCAAAACCAAGAGTCAGATGCCTGACTGGCTGAGCCAGCCAGGTGCCCTGAGAATCTCCCTATTTTTAAGTTTGGGGTTAGGTGGGAAGGGAAGTGTATAATTCCCATTCAGTAACTTCTTTATCTTGATTTACAACTGAACTGTGGCTACCCACCCAAGCCTGGCTCTGAAGCCTCTTCTCCTAGGAAGCTGGGCTAGTGAAGAAGTTATTTTGGCAACAAGAGCAGCAGTGACCCTACAGCACCCTCAGAACAGGCAGCACTGTCCGTTAACTGAAAGCCATGCAGTAGCACGTGCTGTAGATTCCTGGGATCAGTGGTAGCAGCAGATTCTGCGGCATTGTTTGAGCTATAGTTTATGTGTCATGGCTTTTTCCTTATTTGCTCTTTTTCTTATCCAGTTCCTCTTGGTAATTCTATAAGGTGCCCAATAGCCTTTACTTAAATTTCTTTCTTTAATTTGAATCAAGTATTGATTTTTGTTGCTTGTAGTTAAGCATCTTGTCCAGTAGAGAGCTATTATTGCTAGCTTAATATACAAATGAAACAAATATGACTCAAATGATGGCCCAATTTAGGGCTAACTGGCCTGTTCTGTTTTCCAGAGATGGCAAGTGAGGTCTAGAGAAAAATGACCACTAACCCAAAGTTGGCTTGCAGCTACATGGTGGCAGAGCTAGGGCTAGAACCCTTGTTTCTTAGTGCCAGATATTCTTTGCATGTTGCCTCAGTCCTGGCACATTGATTCCTGTGTTTCTCTGGCCAGTCCCAGTCCCAAACCTGTTTGCCCAGGTCATGTCAATTAGATCAGATTGTGTGCTTCTTGGGACAGATCGTTTTATCCTCTCCTAACCCCCATTGTCCTGTGTAGGATAGGAAACATGAGGGGCACTTTGCTAGGCACCTGTGGGGCGGAAGAAAGAGTGAAACTTAATGGAGTGAGTGAAAAATGAACGGTCAAAACAAATTCGATTTAATTCAATTAATCAAAGGTATATATCATAATAGACTACAAAGATAAATAAAATGTAACTCTCTATTCAAGAATACAACTGTAGGGCACCCCTGGTGGCGCAGCGGTTTAGCGCCACCTGCAGCCCGGTGCGTGATCCTGGAGACCCGGGATCGAGTCCCGCGTTGGGCTCCCTGCATGGAGCCTGCTTCTCCCTCTGCCTGTGTTTCTGCCTCTCTCTCTCTCTCTCTCTCTCTCTCTCTCTCTCTCTCTTTCTCTGTGTGTGTGTGTCTCTCATGAATAAATAAATAAAATCTTAAAAAAAAAAGAATACAACTGTATAGGGAGAGAGATGGAGAGAGACAGAGAGCAAGAGAGACAGAGACAGAGTCGGGAGACTCTCCCTCTCTCCCCCTCTTTCTATCTCTGTATATGTTTGGTCTATCTATTATTTATCAATCCATTATCTATCATATAGCTGAAATAAATAAGTCTTACATATAAGGCAGATGGTAAGTGAAGCCATTTGACTTTTTTTTCTCTAATTTAATAAACTTCATACTGGTTAGTTCATTAGAAGGTCGTGAGTTAGGCTAATTCCTTTAGGTTCCCTTTTCAAGACATCATTAAAAAATGATTTCTGATGCCTTTAAGAAAAAAAATCAAGTTTTTAATCATGCTATAGGATTAATATATTCAACATTTCTGTCTAAAAGTAACATTAGCTCAATCCGACTAACCATTTGGGTAATAACTCAAACTGAGAGAAGGAGTACTAAGGTTAATTACACACTTTTTCTACAGCTCTATAATTGCTTCATTCATTTTAATTTTGCATCTCTAGGTAAGCTTCTGGCGATCTGAATCCCATGGCCTCCTACTGTGTGTCAGAAATTGCTCATACTTCTTCGACTTCCCCTAAAGAAGCCAGTCCAGGATTTGAGCCAGGTGGGCACACCAGGACACCATGAGTACTTCCTTGATTAATACTAAAGCAGAAAGCACTTGGGAATGCTTTTCTCTAATAGAGTTTTCTGGGCGTGTGTCCTTTTGTGGTTATGAAATTGTCTAGATCATCAGTATTCCTATTATTTGAAAACATCAAATATGATTTGGTGATTGGTTTGAGATATATGCAAATTTCCTTATTCAGAAATTAACTTTTTATTTTGTTCCTTTTTATAATTTTAAAATGTAGAATATATTTACACAGAATTCTGGTAATATATGCACCAAAATCTTCTTTACATTTAGCCTGAGATCCACAATCTAAATACTTATTAGTTTAACTCTGGATCAGAGGTAAATTCATTTGAATGAGTAAAGTGTTGCCTCTTGGTATGAAATTTCAATATACAGAGGAAATACATGAATATTGCTTATTAATGGCTGTTCATGGCCTCTAACTGTACAGTATTTAGAGGAACAATCACTGCCTTATTTTGAAGCGTAAGCAGAAGATTATCCTTTCATATGTAAGTTGGTATTTTCAGCTTGGACATAGATAGTCTTCAACTTGTGACATTCAGTCTTCCCAGGTCATCACATTATGACTCAGTAGGCCAGCAGGCAGTGTGCAAATGAACTGACTTCAGGCTGCAATAGCAGATTAACTCAATGGTTCTTTCACTCTTGTCTAATAGGTTAGAGGGAAAAGTTTGGTGTGTAAAAATAAGCTGTGTTAAAAAGGGAAGGGGAAGAAGGAAAAAAGGTACTCAAAATTATTAGTCCCCAAAAAAGTTTCTGTTTATGACATTGTGCCTCTAAAATATGTCCAAACTGATATTGAGCAATGGCAGCTTAATGAGATAAACACCTGGCTTCCAAAGATGGCCACTATGAAAGAATCAGTACTTACCTGGTTGTATAAAGTGGGCACAGAGTTGTGGCTATGAGTGTAGGTTTTGGAGTCAGATGGCCTGGGATAGAATCCTTTGCTCCACCATTACTTTTTCTGTGAACTTGTGCAAGTTATGTAAGCACTCTGGACACTCTAAGTCATTATGTGACTCGTAGAATTACTGATTGCATCTAACTCACAGGCTGGTTGTAACAATTAGATCCATGTCAATCCTCTGATAAGAACCTCATTCAATAAAAGCTGATTACTATCCTTATTGCATGTAATATAAAGTATAATCACTAAAAGGAACCATATAAATTCTTTCATATTCCTTTAAGATAATTGAATAACCAAAGTAAATAAATCTAGAGATGGAAACAACAGAGTTGTGATTAAGTTTCATATCTTCCCTTCCTCTGTGGTATATGGGAAAGAGAATGGAACTTGGGTTTGAATCCTGTTTCTTTGCCTATTGACTATACTAGCTGTGTGAATGAGACTAAGTTACTTGACCTCTCTTAGCATCATGGTCCTCCTTTCACTAGAGTGATGATCCTACTTTTCTCAGTATGTTAATGCAAAGTCCAATTTAGATAGCATAGTGTATTACGTATTTATAGGCCAGAATGATGACCTCACAGATGTTTGTTTTTTCTCTCTGGATCAAGACCAATACAATCTGATTTGAGTTTAGCACAATAAATGACAAAGTCCTGCACCTTAAAAAAGTAGTTAGACATTTGTTAAATAAAAATTCTCAAAAAAAAAAGAAAAAATATCAATTCGTATATTATGATCTATTTCTAAATTTAATATTCTGTTCAATTAATTTCTTTGCCTTTGTTGTACCTACTGTACATAGTTTATGTTCTTAGAGTTTTAATATTTGGGAAAAAAAACCACATTATTATACTTCTATCTCAAAAAATATCTTGCATATATCTTTTTAGCTTCCAAGTAAATTGAGAATTACAGATTCAAGAAAAAATTCTCAACGTACATGATAAGTGTAAAAATAGAATGTAAGAGAAGTAAAAAGATGTAGGGATTACCTAGAACTCTAATATTTAAAGAGAATCACTTCTGACGCTTTGGAAAATACTGTTTTTCCAGATATTGCTCTAACTGCCTATAAACATTTGTATTTATATGTGTAGATTGTTCTCTAAGTCGGTTCTAAAATACATACTTTTCTCTAACTTGAACCCTCTCTTGAACATATCATGGCTCTTTTTCTAATCAATACATATAGATATGTAACATTATTTTTAATGACTGCATTGGATTCCATTTTAAATTTCTTACAGAATTTACTTAATAAGCATCCACTTGATATTTAGGTTATTTCCAGTTTGTCTCTATGAAAACAGTGCTACAACATCACATGCATGTGTAACACGTGCACATATGTCTTTTTGTACTTGAACAATTTTCTACATGTAAGTTCTGACAAGTAGAGTACTGCAAGGGTAGACACAGATTCTGTTTTGATGTAATCTCTTATCCTAATTGCTTATATTTCTTGCATAATATAATTTCTTATATTTCTTGCATCATTATTTTACGAGATTGTTTTTCTTTGTATCACAGGGAGCAGTTGAAGGGCTTAGGGAGGGGTAAAAGGGCTAAGGCATCAGGTTCAGGTCCCAGAGTTAGTGTTCCTAGTTCGGGGATGGAGAGATGAAGATCTTGTTGATAAGAGAACATCATACTGTTTCTGGCCCAAGGCAGCCAGAGGACAAACAGCAGAGCCTCTGTCCAATGTAGGTGCTTACTACAAGGGGGTACATAAAAAGAAAAAGAAGGCAATGACAACAAAAAGCCAGTAAAATGTTCTCAAGATGTTTCCAGATTTTCCCAAGTAACTTTGATCTTTTTCAAAGGCAAACTAAAATAAATCTCCAGGGAATTCCTTTTAGATTTCAGTATTTTTATAAAGGTGCTTCTTAACAATCTGACATATTTAGGGAAACAATGTCAAGGATTATGAGTCATACGCATTTTTTATCATGGGCTAAAACTATATATATATTAAATAATGAAAAAAAGAGTTATTATTTATTGGGCCCTGATTATGTGGCAGCAGCATGATTAATTCAATATTCTAAACAATCCTAAACAAGTTTAAATATTAATTCTCATTTTATAGATAAAAACACTGAGGCAATAGAGAGTTAGAGCCACTTGACCAAAAAAAGTTAGTGATACAGACATATATTCATAGCACATAATACTTTCTCTCAATAAATTCTATTTAGCAGGGTTATATTAAATTGTGTGATTTTGTCTATTTAAAAAGGCTTTATATTACAGAAATAGCAGTGTTGATTAAATGTGATATGTGCCATAATTTCTATATGAAATTTTTCTATAGGGCTTTGATATGGAATATAACCATTTTTATGTCATGTTTTTAGGCAAAAGCAGATTCAACTGAAATTACTAGGATTTATTTCTTCTTTTCCAGATGTAACCCACTGTATGTAGAAGGATAAAGGAAATTACCTCTGTCTGTGTTTCTGTGAATATATGAATATGTTTATTTGTGGCAAACATACGTGTGCACACATAGACATAAATTATATCATTTCCTAAAATAACCTCATCTTAGGTTTTTATTTGATATGACTGTAACTAGCTTCCTAGGCTCTATGTTTGGTAAGGATAGGAACACAAAATAGTTGCTGAATGAATATATTGAATTAAGTTATGCTGCAAGGCCAAAAAATGAGTTGTCAGAATTTCTTTATATTCTCTGCTAAGCTAAAGTTTAATCTTCAGCTGTAACATATTAAGTCTTATAACTGTCCTTGTTGTGTCAAAAAGTCTCATCTATCTTGTATAGAATTGGAGATCCAAAATGAAGCATTTTGCAAAATAAATCTATAAGTCATCTGTAAATAATTTAAAAATGAGTTTTATTTGGATATAAACAAATACTGAACTGATAATCTAAATCATGATTTGTATTTATTTCTTGTCATCAATGTACCTACACTTCCTGTAACTTGTTTATAGCCATATGGAAGGCAATATAGCATAGAAGATGTATGCTCTGGAGCTAGAATACTTGGGTTCAAATCCCAGTCTGGTTGTTTGGGCAGACTGGTTCAGCTCTCCATGCAGGTTATCTTTAAAAAAATGGGGATGATAATAGCAACCACTTGGGGGCACCTGGGTGTCTCATTCAGTTAAGCAACTGATTTGATTTCAGCTCATGTCATGATCTCAGGGTCATGAGATCAAGTCCCATGTTGGATTTGTGCTCTGCATGGAGTCTGCTTAAGATTCTCTTTCTTCCTTTCCCTCTGCCCAACTCCAGCTCACGCTCTCTCATGTATATATTTAAAAAATAGCAACCACTTGATAAGGTTACTGTGAGTGTAAATTGGTTAATATGGTAAAACACTTAGAATAGGGCTTGACTCAAAGAATCAGTAAATATTAGTTTCTTCAAAATGCCCTCTTCTGGGGTGCCTGGGTGGCTCAGTCGGCTAAGTGCCTGCCTTCAGCTCAGGTCATGATCTCAGGTCCTGGGATCAAGCCCCACACTGGGCTCCCTGCTTATTGGAGAGTCTGCTTCTCCCTCACCCTCTCCCTCTGCCTCTCCTCCTAGCTTGTGCTTGCTCAAGGCTCCTCACTCAGCAGGGAGTCTACTTGAGATTCTCTTTCTCTCTATCTCCTCTGCCCCTCCCCCTGCTCTCTCTTTCCCAAATAAAATCTATTTTTTAAGATTTTATTTATTTATTTGACAGAGAAATGGACAATGCATGTGTGCATAAGTAGGGGGAGCAGCAGAGGGAGAGGGAGAAGCAGGCTCTCCACTAAGCAGGGAGCCCAATATGGGGCTTGGTCCCAGGACCCTGGGATCATGACTTGAGCTGAAGGCAGATGCTTAACCGACTGAGCACCCAGCCACCCCTCAAATAAATAAAATCTTAAAAAATTTTTTGTAAAAGCCCCTCTTCATTTTTCCTCCTTTCCACACCCTATAAACCTTTAGAATTTGGTTTGTGAAACACATTCACAGTTATATTTTTCCTTCTTCTGCACACTAATAGAAATTTCTTTGAATCTTATTACTATTAAAATTTTTTGTATGATACCTCCAGAGAGGCAATATGATATGGAGCAAAGTGTAGGAGCTTTAGAATAAGAAAAAGTTGGGTTGAAAATCTGGATGATCACTTAATTATTCTGTGGTTTGGGGAAGTTACCAAGCATAAGATCTAATACAATAAAGATAATTGTCTGTATGCATTATCTAGGTATAGTGACTAGAACATGGTAGATGCTCACAAATAAAATTGTTTCCTCTAATAAATGTGAAGTTCTAAATGGCAGGACCATGCCCTTTTTATCTGTGGGTTTGATTGGAGTTCAGCACAGGACCACACATGGGTTCAATTTTACTTAGTTATATTGTGATTTAAACCCAATTGACACACACATCCAGGTTAGCTGGCATTAAGCAGTGATGGATTCTGGAGCTCAAATGATATCATTGGTACACTGCCCTGCTTTGATTTCCTCTGGATTGGCTCTATTTTGAGGAAGGCACTCCTTTCTTTGTGGTAAGACAGTTGCCAGCCAATCTAGACTCCTATGTTTTCCTGTTAACAATCAGAATGGAATTAAAATGACTCTTTTTAAAAATGTCCAACCAATGTCCAGGCTTGAGTACTCTTGCCTGTGCCTTTCCCCAAGGCCAGAAAATTCTGGTCCACAGTGAGGAAGCAGTTTCTCTCAAGGAGAGTGGTGGTCCTCCAACCAGAATGAGAGGATGCTGACAGGGTCCTCTACAGATGACAAAGGTCCTCATTCAAACACTAACATGTACCATATATAATTAACTGCCTTCTCTCCTAGTGCTTCTATACAATCCTATATTTTATTTTAATGTCATAAGAAAAAATCTTTCCTACCCCCTCCCAGCCACGGACCATGACACCAAGATCAGATTATATAGCTGAAGCCCCATTTGTGCTGTAGAGGGTTCAAGGATAGCAAGTCTAGGAAGCATTGAAGCCATAGCCAGAGTTGATGGAAAGTTCAAAGAACATTCCAAGTGTGCCATTTTCACATATGGTAATATTAAAAAGAGTTAAAAAGAGATCTTTATATTACTTGTTATTAAAATTAGCGAGTGAGGAAGGGGTTTATTAATTCAACAAAAATTTGAGTTGGACCCTGTTCTTTATTATTGATCCAATGAACAACTAGTTCTAGTGCTATCCATCTGTTCTGCTAATTCTTGTTCTTTTTGTCAAAGCACTTTTGATAGTGTTTTTATACATCTATTTGTATGTTCATTTAAGATCTGTTTATTTAAAGGCAAAGAACATATCTGCTTGCTCTTTAATTTACACTGTTTTCTCAACCTCGGCATTACTGACATTTTGGGCCAAATAAGTCTTTGCCCTGTAGGCTTGCCCCATGCATGGTAGGATATTTAGTAGGATTCCATGCCCCACTCATTAGATGCCAGTAGTACCCCACCAGCCTCATTGTTCCCAGTTAACCACAAGCAAAAATGCCTTTAGATATTGTTGGACAGCCCGAGAGGCAAAATTGCTCCTGGTTGAAACACACTGGTCTCTATTCAGTACCTAGCACAGAGTATGACACAAAGTAGGCATGGATTACTTATGGAATGAATCTCTGCTCCCAGCTCAAAAACTGTTCTAATTAAGCAATACTTCCTGCTCTTGGATCCCAACAAAAGCAGATACCCATGGATGAAATGCAAGAGTCATGATAGGATGAAATTTTCAGCAAGTTACCCTTATTTTATTTTATTTTATTTTATTTTATTTTATTTTATTTTATTTTTTGTTTGTTGTATTTTTGCTTTTTGCTCCTTTCCTCATGATTTGTTATATTGATTCTGAGGCTATATTTGACATTTTACTATAGTGAAACACTCCATTATTTTGCTGATATTCATCTCAAGTTTTAATTTCCTCTATAGAGAGCCCCAAGCGTTCTTTGATGATTGGAGAGGGACATTTAGCAGGCATTCATTATTAGGATTTATGTTAGGTTAGGCCAGTATGGATACACATATAGATAGGAAATGAAATAAATATTGTTTATGTTGACTGTGGCTCTTTTCACATTTCATGTCATGGTCAGTAGCGACCAGCAGAAATCCAGTGCTGGGCAGGTTCTAATCTGGCTACTTCAAAACTTTTGGAAACATTTTTTAAAAATGCAGATTCCTGGGTCCTTATTTCAGAGTTTCTTATTCAGTGGTTCTGGGGTGAGACCTGGAAATCAGGTTTTTAAAAAGCACTCACAGGATTCAGATATGTGGCCTACTTTGGGCAACATTTTGTAATAGACTCTTCACATAAGATAATAGTTTTCATCTCAGGGGTCTCATACTAAGGAGGTATTTTAATTCAATCAGTCAATGGTCAAAGTTGTGCTGTCGATTCATTGCCTGCTAGGGACAGATTTAAGTGCTAAACTCTGTGCCCACTGAAAAATCACTTTGTTTCTCCCTATTTGCACTTGCAATTCATGTATAATTACGTTTTTATGACAATGGCTGTCCATGCCCCAAAAGCTTCAGGAAGTGAATTGTGGTGCTTTGTGTCCCTAATTGGATCATGGACAGAACAATTACCTGCTTGCTGACTTAATTTCCCAACGACCTCTTGGGCTGCCTTCAGAACTGCTTCTGGCACAGGGTCACTAAGTTTGCAGGTGCAAACTATTCGTGCATGGAAGGAAAGCTGCTTTCAAAATCGAACTTCCCATACAGCCATTTTATGGAGACCAGCTTGAACTATAGAGACACAAGTTCATCCTCATTTTCTAGGTTCTCTTCCAAATCACAGTTGTAAAGCTGTTTGCCCTTGCCAGAGTGTTAGTCTAGCTTTTCTCAGATGGTGACCTGTAAATCCAGATATCTGACATTCTAAAAGGAGTATATGGGTTTGCACATTTGCCTGAGTAACTATAATTCTTAGTGGGTGTTTTGGGCTCCCAATTCATATAAAAGAGGCTGGCTATTTCCTTGAACAGCATGACTCACTTCTTACTACTTTTCTCATCAACTGCAATTTTATATTAGAACAACTTTTATAAGTGATCTGCCTACAGTGTTTATTTTTTCTTTTCCAGAAAAACTTATGGAGGAAAGATGATCATGCTCTATATCCTTAGTATGAACCTGCTTTTTCTCCTGCTCAGTCTGATGAAATATAATATCCAGTTACTTTGAAGTCAACACACCTGGCAATGTCTATCTAGGAATGTTCTAGGAATAACAGCTGATGTAACTGCTCATTTCAGGCTCACATGTGTTAGTTTTAATACACCAGGGGACCTGTCTGCTTGAGGAAGGCTAATGACTTCTCCCTGTTCATGATGCATGTGCAGTTTATGCTCATGTCCTCCACTTTGGATCATTTAGATCATTTTACAATAAATGTAATTGACTTTTTGGCTCAAGTGTCTCAAACTCTCCTCTAAATTTATCTAATACATATTGGCATAACTAAGACTTCTTGCATGTTACATAAATGTTTATATACATTACCAATCCCATGTGATAGAATCATAGGGTCTTCCCACTGCAATGTATCCTGAACAAATATCAATTCTACCACATTGCTGATATTAATGAGGAAACTAACACCAGGGAAGTTAAATATGCTGTCCCAGGTCACATTACCAGAGAGTGGCAGACCAGGACTCTGTTACCTCCTAGTTCAATTTTCTTTAGCTGATAATTAAAATCTAATCAACATTTATTCAGGGTAGGCTATGTGCTCCCAGGAACTGCTATGAAGCCCAGTGACTCTTGTCTTCTCAAGTGTAGTGGAAGCTTTACCTTGGATATTATGAAACTGGAATCATGATCTCTGGAAGTCTGGCTCCAGGAGTAAGGACCTGCTCTGAGCTAAGCTCTGGAAATAATTAAATTTATGAAAACATTTTACATACTTTAGAAGTTTCATGTAGTGAAAGATAGAGGTATATAAGGGCATAGTCATAATTCATAGCTGTTATTCAGTATGACCGGTGGTGTATATAAACTGGTATGAGAGCACAGTTGATGACAGAAAATTAATTTGGCCTTCCCTGTGTTGGAGTGCACAGGATACTAACAACAGGATATGAAATTAAACCTGGAGGCCATGAGGAATGAATCGCTGTGTCTTCGTCGTTGACCAGGTAGGCATTGTGGAGAAGGCAGCATGCTTCAGATCCAGGGCACAGTACAAATAAAACAATCAAAGATGGGAGCTTAAGGTTTTCCTGGAAGACAGATTGAGTCTGAGACTACCTTGTTTTCACCATAGCACTTAGCACAATGCTAAAAACAAGCTAGGCACTCAATAATACTTATTAGATGAAGGAAATGCTATTTCCTACAAAGTGTCCAAATTTAAAGGGGCAAGGAAGCCATTTTCCTAAATTGGCTTTTAAATAAAGATGAAGATCTACAATTAGGAGGGTAAAGAAGCATTTTTTAGTAAATGAGTAAATCCATTGATTATAGGGAAGCAATTATTATCCCAGAATGCCAAGCCAAGAAAGCAAAGGTTGTGCCAAATTAACAAATTTACTACCTAATAAAGCTAAAAGAAAGTTAACTAAGTGCATTCAATAAAAGCCAGTAAACGACAACATAATTAGATGCAACAGTTAATAAAAGCCAGTAGGCACTTTACCAGAGCTAATGAAGAAACTGTTTACAAACTAAGACTTATGGGACTCAAGCATTTTTATGTGCCATATTAATGATGGGGATAGGCAAAATGTTCTGGTTTCCAAGTCTAGAAGAGGGTAGAGACTATAATGGAAAAAAGAATAATGCAACTAAGAGAATGGGGTAGAAGTAAGAATAAAATAAGAAAGGATGATAACAGAAGGACACTTTAAAAAATGTGCCAGGACCGTGAGACCAGGCAACAGTAATGGTACCTGAGTAGTAGGAACCTAATAGGTTTAGTATTGCCTCCTTAAGGAAGATGATGTTCCCTTACAGGTTGAAGAATACAGCCTAGTGGATGGTCTTTTTGGACCATTTGAAGAGAATCAGAGTGGGAAATTTAATAACTGCTGATAACTTGCCTTTGTATAAATATGAAGGTGTTTGTAGGATTCTGGGAATGTCAGTTGCATAAAAGTAGTATTAAACAGACCATTTTTGTGGTAAATCAATAATAATCTGAAATTTGTGGTAGTTGGTTACTAAGCAACCCAGGGCTTAGCTTTGTCTAGCTTAAACAATGACTCAAAAAAAAATTAAGTTGGTTATGAAGAAATATTCCAGGTTCCACTCACTGGGCTATTTTGGTCAACTGTACAATTTCTTTCATGGTACAAACCACAGATTTGGTAGTACAAACAAAGGAGTTTTTGAGGTCATTGCTGGATTATATTTAACGTAACTAGTAAGACCTTTGTGGATATCGACCCATAACCAAAGAATATTTTCTCAAGGGACTTTGAGCATTTTTCCAAAGCTTGCTTTTTCTATTTTTTAACTCAGTGCCCACTTGAGTCAGACAGACTTAACTGAGGGATCTCTCTCTCTCCTGCTAAACAGAAGGCAACTTATTACTTATAACCCAACAAAGTTCAAGTGATGCTTTAAAACTGTATCAAAAGTTTAGTGTTGTGTTAAAATCATATAGTCATACTAAGAAAGAAAACATAAGGGATGCCTGAGTGGCTCAATGGTTGAGCATTTGCCTTTGGCTCAGGGCATGATCCCAGGGTCCTGGGATCGAGTTTCACATCGGGCTTCCTGCATGGAGCCTGCTTCTTCCTCTGCCTGTGTCTCTGCCTCTCTCTGTGTTACTCATGAATAAATAAATAAAATCTAAAAAAAAAAAAAGAAAACATAAAAAGTCCACACATTTTAACTTTATTTTGTAAACTTCTCAGAATTATTTTAGAGCTGAGGTGAGTCACCTTCTTTTGACTCCTTAGCCATTTTTGTGTCTAGACTGTTGTCTTCTCATGCTACTTGGCCCAACAGGTTTTAATCTTTAAGCTGAACGGTTTAGTGCAACATGGTCTTAAGAGGAAATGATTTCAATACAAGATTCCTGTATTCAAATATAGAAGACTGTTTTGGATTTCAGAACCAGATGGAGTATGTAAAAATGGCTGTAAAAGATCTGGGGCTCATAGGGAAAAACAATCTGGCCACAGATCTCATCATGCTGCCTCTGGTCAACTCAACTACATCAAGATAACTTGGCCATTCTTGATGTTGCGGCAAATAGAAACTTACATAAATGGCCTCTTGAACCAGAGAAGAAAATTCTTTCTGTGCTTTCTTAATGTGACTCTGAATTATACCTGTTATGAATCTCTAATTTCTTTAACATGGATCTTGTGAAAAGATAGAATCAGCTAGGAATTTAAAACAAAACAAAACAAAATTGTGAAGTGACTCTGGAGCCATTAGGAAATGTCTTAGTATGTTTGCATTTTAAGAGAAGAGTGTTAAGAACAAAACTATTAGTATGTGAGCATTTAACTAGAAATATTTATTTTAAATCTAGTACAGTATTTAACAGAAGAATGTTAGGTATGAAGCTATTATTATGCAAACATTTAACAAGAAGTAGAGCAAGGTAACCCTTGCCTTTGAAACACATTGCCAGCCGAGTAATCTCACAATTTGTAGTTTCTACATTTAGGGTCTGTGTCATAGAAAAATCTGAAAAAGTGAATTTGATTACTTTGGGGGCTCTAACTATGGTTAGGAACACAATAGAAATCTATTACATGGTGTAGGAACTTTTAATTGTAGATAGGGTCCATAAAAAATAAAAGTAAAAATGTTAAGGATTAATTTATTAACTAATCCAGTCATTTAGGTATATTCAGTAATTGCCTTCTGTGTATCAGGCCCTGTGCTAATGTAGGTATGGACTCACACACAGGAAGGAAGGACACATTCAAGTAAGAAGTGAGGGTGTATGTTTGTAAAATACTCACTTATTAGATTGAAAAGTTCTCTCCACATATGAGGAAATTACATTCCTAGTTACCTCAAGAAGAAGCATTATATTGCTAATTTAAGTCATTCTGCAAATATTTTCCAGCACTGACTATGAACCAAGCAATGCACCTGTTCCCTAAAGTATAATGGGGACCAAGACAGATCCACCCCAAGGCTTCACAGAAGAATATAGTCTCATGGTGAAGACGAACAATTAAACTAATAATCAAAATCATTTATGGAGGGAGATCACAGGGAAGCTCACTATTGTGGGAGAGATTCTAACAGGGTTATCCACCTAATCCAGGGAATACTGGGAAAGATTTCCCAGAGGAAGTGGAGCATAACCTTCCAAATTAAGAAATTCTACATCAAATGCCTCTACATCATGGCTGTATAGCCTATTAAGCCCTCACATTACAGGGAAATGGGGCACAACAGAAGGAAATTAGTCACTACCTTGTCTCTTTAGAACGAACCACAAATTCACAATTAATAATAAAAAGCAGAATCTGGTGTTATGGAGGCAGGACCCACATCAATCACAAGGTCTCCACGGAATTGGTGGTCTTTAGTAGGATCCATGGACTGAAAAATAATGAAATAAATTGTGAAGTTATATATCTTAGGTTTCATTTGCTAAGAAATGATAACTGAAGCATTCTATCACATTGTGAAATGGAGAGATATCTAACACCCAGCACTGTGCCCTTAATATATAATGGTCAGTTGATGACAGAGAAGAGAATGATAGTAGTGGTTAGGAGGAAAAGGCTACTGGTGTCTGTATGTGGCTTTTATACACCCCAAAAGTAATGTCTAAGACACTTCTTCAAGGTATTTTCAATTCATCAGGAAGGGTTTATGAAGCAACTTTGAGTCTTCACCTACTCAGCCCCTATTCAGACCTTTGCTTTTACTGCAGCTCCGGGAGCATTCTGATTGAGAAGGATGGAGGGTTGTTTATTTGGGAAGCATCTGGAATATTGATTAGAGTCATATCAAATATAAACTAGAGCTTCCAGTGGATCTCAGTGTCCTTTAAGTTAATCTGGCTCCTCATCTTGGGAAGGTAAATCCATGTTTCATTCTAATGCAGCAAAAGGAGACTGAAATTTATTGAGCCTGCACTAAATGCCAGGAATATTTACTTGTTACCACATTTCTTCCTCAATGAAGTCCCATGGGACAAGTTGTTGTCCTCATTTTACACAGGAATTAATTGAGGCCCAGGGAGGTTAAATCATAGGCCCAAGCTCATCTATTCCTAGTGCTAATTCATGGAGGAGCCTGGATGTGAAGCCAGGAAAACTTGAGCTCAATATTCATTATTCCACCTGACTTTGTGAATAAAAGCTCATTTTATATAGTTATTGTGAAAAGAAGCATCAGTCATGCTCACATTACAAGGCAGAGCATACTTGATGATGTTTTATTTTATAGTTAAAAGTATTTATATGCCAACTAGATACTACAGGTGCTTAAAATATTCTTTTTTTGTATATTAGATGTGATAGGAGGTTCCAGTTCATCCAAGTCACCAGAGCGTGTTTTAGGCCATTAAAAAAAATTATACTATGAACTCTTCATATATGTAAAATAAATAATCAGTTTTAATGATATGCTAGTAGATGATGTTTATGATTTCAAATTCAAACATTTTACTATACTTGTTAATGTATGCATAGTTGGATGCATATAAATATGCCTGCAAGTTTACATATATAGCTCAGTATTTTCTAATTATATTCTGATAGTTACCAGTTCTTTATGTTCAGTGGTTAATGGGCTGCCTTAAAAATAGTCCTTTGGTTATGGACAAATACTTAATAAATATATTGATGTATGATTTACTGTCATGTCGGTTATGACACCTATAATTTGTGTCAATGCCTACACCATTGGCAATGTCTCCAAACCATGATTACTGGATTATCTAACTGGGTAGTCGTGACTGAATTTCCTAGGCAACTATGACTATCAGATTTTCAGTTAACAAAGAACAGGATTTCTGTGTCTCTAACTGCTGCTTTGAAGTTCACTCTGCACTTCTTTTCTCTTTCCATCCTGTGATTGCATTAGGCATCTGATTAGGAGAGAACTTTGGAAACAAGAAAGTGGTATTTGATTAGTTAAGGCCAAATCTCTTTTTGATATTGTCCCATTTCTTTCCCAGGTAAACTTGGTAAGGAGCAACCTTCGGAATTTGCAGCATGATTGGTAGTGGCCAGTCAAATGAAAGCCACATTTATGCTTAGTGAAGTAATATTCCTAAGATGAGCTGGTTATATAAACAGTGAACCTAAAAAAGAACTAAAGAATCCTTTTGAACAATTTTTTTCAGAGTAAGTTATAAATACATGTTTTAAAAGGACACTATGTGCATGACTAAAAAATATGCATTTGGCAGAGTATCCAAAGCTTGATTTCAGTTACAGTGGCATTGTGTTTATGACACTACATCTAATGCTAAAAACATGCATTTTGAACAGAAAGTTGATATACTGTTTCTCATCCCTGTGACTTTATTTTTCAATTCAGTTGAAAATGAGCAAGTCTCTTTGTGTTTCAGTTTGAGAGAACAAATATAGTTTTGAATAGTTTTAAAAGCTTTTCTTCTGTCTCCATTTTGGGAAGGAAAGATTGATTTTCAAAACCTAAGTTCCTCTAACAATTAGCATCATATAGTGGCACAGTTTTTCCCTAAATACTCTGTACTGCAGGAAGATTGCTCTTAAAATCAGTAACTGTGTCTCTGCAAAAGCAATTTATTTAATTCTAAAATTATACAAGAGCATCTGGATTCTATGGTTTATCCATTTTGAATAAAGTTGAAAAAGTAGAAAGTATTTAAAATTCCCTTGGATTTATTTAATATGAGGTCTGTCCTTTTGATTTTCTTCAGAAACAATTCAGGTTTCTTTACCACAGATATTGCTAAATCTCAGATGCTCTACATCAGAAATGCTATCCTGACAGCTTTCTATGAATTGGCATGAGTCAGATACCCAAATTTGGCATCAGTAGAATGTTTAGCCATCCATACAACTAATGCCAATTGGTTACTTTTTGTTAAAAAGATTTTATTTATTTGTTTGAGAGAGAGAGAGAGAGTCAGTCCCACACTTGCTAATATGAGCAGGGAGGAAGGATGGAGAGGAGGAGGGAAAAGAAAGAATCTTGAGGAGATTCTGTGCTGAGCAGAGAGCTAGAAGTGGGGTTCCATCTCAAGGCCCTGAGATCATGACTTCAGACCATGGAAGCTTAACTGACTGAGCCACCCAGGTGCCTTCTGGTTACCCTTTTTTTTTTTTTTTTTTCTTGTTTTTATTTTTCTACAGCCCTACCAACTTCAATCTCAGAAATGGACTGGGGCATAAAACTAAAACAGGTGGAAAGTAAAATAATCATTTTTCTTTTTTTCTTGCAACCCCCACTGAAATCCTTGAGAACATAAAGGCAAGCAGTCCTTTTGTATCTGTTCTTGACTTGTTCCTTGTCTACCTAAGAGTTTAGCAAGGGCAGTGGTTGTAGCCTTCCTCCATATTATCCTAGTCTCAAATCACCTCTTACTAAACATATTTCTTTTCATCATCCTTCTCAAATAGAAGCTTTGCTTGAATGTGTTATGCACCCATATAGGGTCTAAAAGATTCAGTGGTAAATTGGATTGTGTGTAAAATAGCAACAACCACAATAGTGATAATAGTAACTAACATCTATTGAGTACTTTCTGTATGCTGGATATGAAGATATTTTCTCATATAGTAACCTTACAGAGAAGGAACTATTATCTCAAATTTAACAAAGCAATAATGCTTTTAATATTTGATAAGTTACTCACAGCTAACCAAACTATAAGAACCAAGATTTCAAATCCTGGCAATCAGACTCAAAGTCTTTGTTTTCAGCTCTAGGCAAATTCTGATGCCTGACATGAAATCAAAATCTAGTGTGGCTTAATTTCTTTTTTCTTTTCTTCATTCATTCAACCTATCCTGTATGAGCTAGACAAGTTCCCTGTCTTCATAAGAAAAAATTATGGTAGAAAAAACAGTTGATAAAAATAGGAATGAACAACAGACAAGTAAGCAAACAAAAAGAATTACTAAATTGTAATAAGTACTATGAACAAAATAAACAGAGCAGTCTGACATCGTATTAAGTGGTCAGGAGAGGGCTTCTTTGAAGGATGACACTTAGGTTGATACTTAAGTGATTGGAAGGAGACAAGCATCAAAAAGACCAGGGAAAAATGCTATAGAGAGACAAAAAGTGCAAAACCATGATGAGATGAGAATAAACTTAGCATATTCTAGGAGCCATCCGAATGTTTGTATGAGCTGTGTGTAGTGAAATAAAGTTAGAAAGTCTGACAGAGTCCAGATTTTACTGGTCTTTAAGATTGGAGTTGCCTGTTAAATTTTAAATAAACAGTTAATGCTCTTTTTTGTGGTGTATCTCAAACATTGCATGGGACATACTTACACTAAAAAAGTCATTGTTTATCTGAAATTCAAATTTTACTGAATGTCCTGTGTTCTTATTTGGTGAATCTGCAACCCTGTTTATAATTTTATAATTATATAAATATAATAATTATATATATTTATAAGGTAGTATTTTTACATAAGTGATTTGGAAAGCTATGACTTCACAAAAGAACTGTACAAAGGAATATGTCATATTTTACAGTTTCAAAAGATCTGATTACTTGAAGAGACTTAAAGGAGATGAAATAGGAAAAGGGAGCACTTAGGAGGCTCTGACTGTTGTTCAGTGGAAAGATGATAGTAGTTTAGTGTGAAAAACATAGCTATGGGTTCAAAGTTTATTTTCGTGTCAGAACTAACTGAATTTGTTGGAAAATCAGGTGCTGAGTTGAAGGGTAAAAAATGAGCTAAGCACAGTCCCCAGATTTCTGTGAAGTGTCGTTGTCTTTACTGAAGTTCAAAAGAACAGGTTGGCCAGGGGAGGGAAGTAGGGGGACCATGCTTTTTTTTTTTTTTTTTTTTTTTTTTTTTTTGAGGTATCTGAGACATACAAGTAGAGATGTCACATAGACACCTTGGTCAGTGATTGCAAGCACCTCTTCCAAGAGCATTTTGCCTAATGGGATAAATAGAAAGGATGGCAAATAGAAGGAATGACTTCCCTGTGCCAGAAATTACTGTGGGTACTAGGGATATGTCAGTGATTAGAACAGGTGATTTTTGGAGAAGAGCTCATGCTTTAGTGGGAGATAGATATATAAATAATTATTTTTAACAATTGCTATAAAAGAGGTATCTGCAAGGTTCTGTGTGGGTGTAGGGGTATGGAAACAAAGGGGATTAGTTTTGGTTAGTAAAGGGTTATTTTTGGGTTGGAGAAAGTAGAGATTTGCGCAAAAAATAGTTTGGAGAAAGAATGTGGTAGAGAGAAGATAAAGTTGGGGAAATAAATAGGATAAAGAGGTGTGGCTGGTGGGAGGAATATGGAGAAGACTTCCATAACTGGAGTTTAGTGGTGCTGGGAAAGATAGGACATGGGGATAAACCGTGGTGTGACTGTATGAAAGCCAAGTCATACTGAATGGCCTATTCATTCAGAATTTTAAATTTTGTTCAGGGGATCCCTGGGTGGCGCAGCGGTTTGGCGCCTGCCTTTGGCCCAGGGCGATCCTGGAGACCCAGAATCGAGTCCCACGTCGGGCTCCCGGTGCATGGAGCCTGCTTCTCCCTCTGCCTGTGTCTCTGCCTCTCTCTCTCTCTCTCTCTGTGACTATCATAAATAAAAAAAAATATTAAATTTTGTTCAGATTATACACTTGTTCAGATATACACTCAGCTTTATACACTGATCAAATTTACTATTAAAATAATAGTGTATATATCTATACTTTCATTTTTCCTTATGTAATGTTCATCATGAACATTTAGTATACATTTCCTTCCCCTTTTTAGGTCTAACATATGGTCAGCCCATTTCACAGTTGATCCTATATCGAAATATGGGAAGATAATAATTAGATGGAGTACTGAAGACATAATGTTTACTAGTTTGTCATGCCATGTAAGTAATTATTAAATATTTTGTGCAGTTACCCCAAACTTCTCTTGGGACTAAGGCATATATGGGAGGTAAAATACTGTTTCCACTTTTGGAAATTGAGCTGCCCTTCCTCTGGATGTTTTTGCCTTACAAAAATATCAGAGTCACAGATTATAAAAGGATGCCAATATAGTTTTAACACCAGCAGTGCTGGAAGAACTAAGGACACCTAATATGTGTCAAAGTTTTGAGTTTTCTTACAGGCAATATTTTGTTACTTTGTATGAGGTCACAAAAGAGTTGTGCTATGAAATTAAATCACTTGTACATTTTGAGTAATCTTTTATAATTATTAGATATTATTTATTAAAATGCTACTAATGCATTGGGTTTTTAAAATTAAACATTGAATTTCTAACAAATTAAATATAAATAATTAATTTAATATTAATGGAAATGGATTAATGTTCCAAGATCTTTTTTAACTAAAATGAAATTGAGCAAAATAATATGGATGAATACTTAAAATGTGCAACTTGGCGGACTCCCTATATTTCACCTGCCTTTCAGAGAGAATCCCTGGCTGCTGTTTCTGCTTTTGTGTAAACTGAATTCCCTCCTGATTCAAGAAGCAGCCCTGTGGAACAAGGCCTTCATCTCTAATTGCCACGTGACCTAGCTGTTCACCTGAACCTGAGTAGTTCATATTCTGAACAATGATTTCACTTTAGAGCAGAGGAAAAATAATGTGTAGTATTGTCATGTACGGCTTGAATGACTTTCCTTAGACAAGTTTGGGACCCAATTAGACATTTGTTTCTTTCTTAGAAGTAATTTACAACATTGTCTATCTCTCCTTAAACCCAGACTCCACTCAGCCTACAACTCAATGGATTTCAATGCCAGAAGTAGTGAATCTACTCAATTATGGAATACCAAACCTACAAGAAACTTTAGGAAATCATGCACTACACCCCCAGCTCTATTCAAGGCCATGTGCAAACCATTCCAGACACAGATCTATCTTAATTACTGAATAAGTTACATACATTTTTTTCACCTTTTACAAAGTTGCTTATCATCTAGAATCCTTTTGCTTCCAAAAATGTTTAGCCCAGTTTGTGGTGACTTGGAGAAGAGCCACAGCATCTGCAGCTTTGTCTGATGACCCACTCCTATCTCACTGCTCAGCCTTTATTCAGGCATCCTTACTTGTCTTCATACCAATAAATGGAGGAATGAGGTGTGGCTCTTCTCCAAAAGAAAAGAGCAGAAATGCTTGTGGTGGAAAGAACATGAGTTTGGGAGTCAGACAGACCTGAGTTCAAGTCATGCTTGTCCCTTTCTATTTTTGAAAATTTGTTTAAATTTCTTACTTTTTCCAAGGTTTAGTCTTTTCATATATACAGTGGGTTTAATAAAACTTCCTTCCAGCTTTTGGGAATGGTTGTAGGGATTAGAATGGCCATAGGCACAGGGTGGAACTGTGGCATAGCTGTCAGATGTCTCCCAAATGTACACAGAAGCTATCTCTAAGTCCACCCCCCTCCCCAAATATAAGCAAGTGGAGGCATGGGGGAACCACTTGCAATAATGAGAACCAAGTTACTCATAACTGTGGGTGCAGTAACTGAGGGAAGGCAAAGAGATTTTTGATGACACCAAAAGCCAGAGAAACCCCTGAATTTCCCAGATTCTCACTGGAACATGTGGGCCAATCTGATAATAGCAGCCAAACATGGGAGAGAACCTTGCTACCTCAAATGCACCGGGAGAGTGAGAGTTACACAGCACTGGAGAGTCTCAGCCCTAGAACAAGCCAAAGCAACTTTCCAGGACAAATTTGCAGATGGGGAGGAACTGCGGGAAGTAGAGTTTATATTGAACAGAACAAGGAAATGGGAGAAGACAAGAGAAGAACCAGACAAAAGTGGGAGGGAACAATTTCAGAAAGGGAAGGCCATGCTTTTTAATACTGAATGTACAGGACAGGAGGAGCCCTGGGGCTGTAAGACTAAGAAAGGTAATGAGGCTCACAGGCTTCTGTTCAGAATCCAAGAAAATTCAACTCACAGACCATTAGAAGCAGAAAAAGAAAGCAGTTGCATCCCAATAAGTGAAGTTTAATTTAATTTAATTTAATTTAATTTAATTTAATTTAATTTAATTTAATTTAAATTTTTTAAAGATTTTATTAATTTAAGAAAAAGCACAAACAGGGGTAGGGGCAGAGGGACAAGCAGACTACCCACTGAGTGCAGAGCCCAAGGTAGGATCCCAGGACCCCGATATCATGACCTGAGCTGGAGTCAGATGCCACTTAACCGAATGAGCCACCCAGGCGACCTATTAAGTGAAATTTTATTAAAACAGAAAGCAAGACAGTGGAAATGAGAGAGAGAAAGAGAGAGAGAGAAAAGCAGAATGATGCCTTCACACACAGTGAAAGCATTTCAGGAATTATGTTCACAAAATAGGCAAATGGGGTCAAACACTGTGACCTAATTAATATTCCACTAAAACAAATTAAAAAGTAAGAGAAACCATGAGTGAGCAGCATAAAAATAATAAATAGAACTTCTCAGATATGAGGTGACTGGAGACAGTTCCAGAACTTGGGAAAAAATTAGAAACAAAATAAATGCCACTTTTGAAAAGAGGTCTCAACTAACAGGACAATAAATGAGCACTTCAGAAAAATGCCTTTAGAGAAATAAAATAAAGAAGAAAATATCTTAAACCTCAAAAGTAAGAAAGAAGTAAAAAGTTTTCAAAAAAAAGTGAGATGATGAGCAAAGACTTGCTATACACATGGTAGCTGTCCCCAAAGAAGAAAAATGAATCCTTACAACAGAGCAAAAGGCAAATATTATAATCAAGAATACTTTCTAGAAATAAAGGCATAAATTCACATGTTAAAATGGCATATCACATATCTGGGAGAAATTTAACTGGAACAGGTGATATCAAGACATAGTCTAATAAAACCATGGGTTAAAAATATAATAAAAACTGAAAAATCCCTTTGCATCTGAGGAAAAAAATAAGTCATTTAAAAAGGAAAGAAATTAAATTGTCATCAGGCTTCTTAAAAGCAATAGTTTGTGCCAAAAGATAAATACAAATGAAGAAAGAAAATATGAGCTTAGAATTTTATATCCTTCCAAACTAATGTTCACATTTAAAAGCTCCAGAAAATCTACTCTGAACATTTAATATCTCAGGAAATAAAATTATCATAAGATTTTCCCGAAGAATCTACTACAGAGCAAATAAAACTGATAGTACCATGAAAAATTATGAGTCTATTTGTATGTGTGTGTACTTTCTGATGGAAATACACACATCCTATGACACATTATTGAAAAGAAATTGAACCAGAATTGATTAAAAATGTAGCTGAAAGTACTGATGGAGAAGAATAGAAGAAAATCATGGGAAAGAGAAACATGTTGAATGACAGTATGGGGGTGCAATAGCAATATCCAGACCGAAGGACACTCTAAAGGTGTATCCTTTGTGTCCTTCACCAAATAAAGAGGAAAGAGATACAGAAAGATGAGAAAGAGAGAGAGGGAGAGATAAAGGAAAAGAATTTGGCTGAGGAGTAATCTATAGATGAAAAGAGACTTAAAAGATATCATATATCTACAATAATTGAATTTTATTTTCGTCTTTAGTTGAACCAACTGAAAATTATAAGCCATTTGAGAATATTAATGGCTTCATATTTGATGACAGTAGAATTATAACTAGTATTTCAAAATGTAGTAATGGTCTTATGTCTATGTTTAAGAAGGATTTCTTATCTTCTTGTGCTACATTTGAAATAGTTCTGGATAAATTGATATGGGCAATGTCTGCTACCATATTTGAATATCACATGTGACATGATTAAATCTCCATTAATACCACTTGTCCAAAGACCACCATCTTCCACTTGCACTAATACAGTGGATTTCTCATTGGTCTCCACACTTCTACTCTTTGTCCCCTAAAGTTTGTCCTTGGCACATTGGCCAGATGATCTCTTAAACCTATCATTCAAATAATAATCTTAGCAAATATTTATGAAGCACAGACTTTGTGTCAGGTACCTTTCTCAGTGCTTTGCGTATATTATTTATTGTTAATAGCAACCCCATGAATTGGCCCTATTATCATTTCTGTTTTATAGGTAGGGGAATGCAAGCACAAAGATGGTAAATATCTAGCCAAAGTAGAGGAGCCAATAGTGAAACTCAAGTATCTTGGTGTCCTTAACTGTATGTTCTGCAGTTTCAATCACTTGCTCAAACTCCTCAGTCACATTCTCCAGTACCTATAATAAAATCCCACTCCTTTCCACATGTTGGTTGTGCAGCTTGGATTTCTTCCACCAGCTTGCTGCTACTCAAGCTCTGTCCAAGGGCTTAGGGTTATATCAACAGAGGGGATGGAACACCTTGTTCTAATTTTCCTGCCCATAGAGAGCATTTTTTTCTAATTTATCTGCTCTGAGGAGGTATATTTTCCCAATTTGTACAGAGGTGCCAAATGTGCTAACACAGCCCTGACAAGGCCCTGCAAAGTCTGGCCCTACCTCATTCTTACCTCATTAGGTACCAACCTCTCCCTCACTCATTTTGTTCCAGGCATGCTAGCCCCTGTCAGTTTCTAGAGTTTACTGAGCTATTTCCCACCACAAGATCTTTGTTCTTATCCAGAGACACCATTTCCTGATCTATTTGATGCTGACTTCTTCTGTCTATTAAATTACAACTATTTAGGAGGACATTTCATATTTCCATCTCTCTGTCATTCTTTGACACAGTATTCTGTCTATGTAAAATGTAAATCAGGTAAGAGAATTCTCATCCTAAAATCCATTTTATTCTTATAATAAGGTTGGGCTTTAAGGGTAAAAACAATGACACCCATTAATTTCTGCACTGGATTTAGAACTGGGAAGTCCACATAGGATCAGAGCAATGCACATGTCACCCTTTGTGGTAATGGTAATCGGAGAACATGTCTTCGTTGTGAGGCCACAGTGGATCTGTGATTTTTGCCTAAACTATACTCATTTTCCAGAATTGTAGACTTTCCTGTACCCGGGTAAAGCCACTCCCAAACGTTTTCATGCATGTGTTAGCAGGAAATGCTCTCTGCCTGTGGGCCAGCAGATTTAAAAAAGAGAATGCCTGCAAAGGGTCACCACCTGGCGCGTCTAGTTCCTGTTCCCAAATCCACCCATCAGGCAAGTTGCTCCTGCATATTTTACCTGCAGACAATTAAGATGGGTAGTCTCCCTCTCTTCCTTCAGTGAAAACCAAAGGGGTGAAACCTAGGAAAGCTCTGTTTGGGTTTTCCCCCAAACAAATGCAACACAGTGTTCTTACTCTGCTGGATTGGCTCGCATCAGATTCAGGAATTTTGTGAGCCAGATCTGAAAATTTTGATAGCATGAATTCATCCATGGTGAGGTGGGAGGGGGATGGGTGGGTATTTACATACTCATGAAACTTGAAAATTGGTGAGCGCTACAAATCAAGTAAGCAGGCTATTAAACATGTCCCTATATGTCACCATGGGGGCCCTGCATAATGTGACACCATCTGCACAACTCTCTGACCTTCTGGATGCCTCTCTCATTCTCCTCACTGAATCTACTAATAGGTCTCTATGGTCACCATAATACTGTATCGGTGTTGGCCTTAGGTCCTTTACTCTTGCTGGTCCTGTCCAGAGCAATCTTCTTCTGCATCTGTACATGGCTCATTCCTTCTCTTCAGATCCCCAGTGAAACCCCTCAGGGACACCTCTGACACTCCGACATAAAAAAGTCCCCAGTCACTCTCTATCGTTCTGCCTTCTTTCTGTTTCTTCATAGTATTTTACCATCTAAACCAGTCTCAACGACTCCTTTTCCATAAGATATAAATTCTTTAAGAGCAAGATCTTTATCTATCTTGCTCATTGCTATATTTCTAATCCCTAGAGTCATAGCTGGCATACACGGTTAATTGAATATATTTAATGACCCTACCTCTATCCTAACTACAAGTTCCCATAGGTGAAAAATGAAGCAGAGATAGGTCCAGCCCCAATATTTTTCCTGCTGATGCCCTTAAATGTACATTTCTTATTTTTGAAAAATCGAATACTACCTCACAGAGTGAACTCTTTTTCCTAGTATTTACAGTATACTTCATACTTTATATTGGGAATTCTCCAAAGAATATTGGTGGTGCAGTTTTTCATAAACTCTGGAATGTTTTAAAGTTCCAAGTAGGGACTCCAGGGCTAAACAAAGTGCTTTCCTTTCAAGTACCTTCTGGGACTTTTTCCTACAATATGAGAGCTGAAAATTATCTTCTTTTTACAGAAATTATAATTTTAAATCATGCTTTGCTTTCAATTTTTGCTGTTGTTGTTTTCCTAGAAAGCTTTTGGCTAAATATTGTATCCCGGTAAAGCCTGAAATAGACTGGTTACTTGGAATGGAAAAGTCTGTTATTATCAAGCTTGGCAATTACTGTGAAAGTTGGCGTGTGTGTGTGTGTGTGTGTGTGTGTGTGTGTGTGTGTGTTTTATTTTATCTTTTATTGATGTATAATTGCCATGTAACATTGTATAGTTTTGAAGTGTACAGTGTATTTTGATACATCTATATACAGTATCACAATATAAGCATCATCTTAGTGTTAGCTATAACCTCTATCATATCACATAATTATTATTTCTTTTTTGAGGTAAAAATGATTTGGATCTGTTCTCTTGGCAACTTTGAAATCTGTAATATAGTATTGTTACCTATAATCACTATGCTGTGCATTAGATCTCCAGGACTATTTATCTACAGTTGCAAGTTTGTCCTCTTAAGTAAGTTGGCTGTTTGCTTAGCTAACCAAGAGCTGATTTCAGATTCAGAAACATTCAGGTCAGAAATCTTGAACTCCTCAGAGTCATCCAATTTTCTTCAAAGCTAGGTTTGCTTAGTGAAACATCTTAACTTTACAAGAGCCCACATTGTTCTTATATATAAACAAACTTAAGCAGCTAATAACTTTAGCAAGCTCATTAAAAAAACAAAAAAAAAACCCACCTTTAATAAAAAGCTTTTGCTTTAGAGAGTGTGAAACAATACAAGTCAAAGCAAGAAGTCAAGATAGAACAGCAGGTTTAAATATCCTGTTCAGGGATTCCAAACACAGTTCTTAACAATGGCGAGAGCTGGTGCACCTTTTTCTGTGTCAGTAAAGTCTCCACCATCAGGGGCACATTTCATCCATGGTTCTGACCTGAGCCAGACCATGAACTGATGTATAGTCTCTCCTAGCCTGCGATGTTTCTTCCCCTTGTTGTAGACTTGAGGTTATTAGAATGAGACCTTTTTCTATGATTCTGTGATCCCTGACTCCTACCCATAAGAACATGACATCTTATTATATGAGTGTTTATCTCAACTCAAGGTCAGAAAAGAAGAAATATAGATTTTAACATGGGAGATTTACCTTAATGAGAGAAGAAAACCTTGTGAAGGTGAGGTGGTAATGGGACCATGGGACCTCTGTTCTTAAAGTTCTTTAATGGTTTAGGTGACACAGGAGTGGCCCTAGGCAAACTTGTGGTTTGTTGACAGTTTTGCTTGCCATCCCTTAGGACCTCTAGGGTACCCTCCATGCCAAGTAGTAACTGGTAGTAACATTGTCTTCTGAGGGTACTGACTTCTGTTCTCCCTAACCCTTTGCCCTCTCTCTCATTGGGATAGGATGTGACTGCTTTGAGTCTCTGCTTCAAGCTACCTAATAGAATACAGCCACTGAGGTGAGTTGCGTCCTTTAATTAATGACAGAAGGAAATCAGTTAACTATCCCAAGCAGACTTTCATTTTAAAGAGGAACACAGTCATGACCAATTAAATCTGTGATATGAATTTCCATTCATGAAATGTCCATGTTATAAAAATGGCACTAAAGGGACTTTATAATGCCTCTCAAAGCCCATTAGCTTAGACAAGCACCCAAGGGGTGAAAGGAAAGGAAACTGGTATTTACTTAGAGCATATAAAGGGATGTTTTTATGTATTCCACTCTTCGTTAAGAGTTTCTCTGAAAATAAAGTCCATTGGAAACAAAGTAGATAAAGTGACACTTTAATGTCCCTGTGTGTACTTTTTTAAAAAGTCCTGATGGGCAATATTCAAATCTCAATTCTATAACACTGTGAGAAAACAACAACACCAATGACAACAACAACACTACCATCTTTCTTCAGTTATTGGCAGATTTGAAAGGACAGGCAAGCTATAGTAACCCATCCAATTGAATAATATGTATATGAGGGGATCCCTGGGTGGCGCAGCAATTTGGCGCCTGCCTTTGGCCCAGGGCGCGATCCTGGAGACCCGGAATCGAATCCCACGTCGGGCTCCCAGTGCATGGAGCCTGCTTCTCCCTCTGCCTGTGTCTCTGCCTCTCTCTCTCTGCCTCTCTCTCTCTGTGTGACTATCATAAATAAATAAAAAATTTTTAAAAATATGTATATGAGGAAGATAGGCACAGGGAATCCTGTGTCATGTAAATCCCATATTAATGTGGCCAGTGAGAATTCAATGCTATTTGGATAATGGCTTTAGGCACAATATTTCCAAATTTTACACTAAAATATATTCACGGACTCAGATGAAAACTTAAAACTGTTAGCTAGACAATTCATTCACCCCATTGTCAAAATCTGCCCCCCCCAAAAAAAAGTCTGCTCACTACAAGAACTATGAAGCTAGATTAAAAATTGTGATTTATAAGCAAAGAATAAGTCCACTTACCTTAAAGTATGCTGTAAGACCTTTTGTTCTTTTTCTACTGTCTGCCTCCTGGTTTCTACGTTAAGAAGCAACTGTATTGATTGGCAACTACTCTTTGAGAGAGACAGAGCATTGTTTTCTTCTCCCCAACAGAAGTGTCTCTTTTTATGTTTATTGGCTAGATTGAGGGAGTACTGGGTGATGGTTCCCATGGTTGTACATTCATCCTAATAGGTGTGGTTCCTATAATTAAAAATATCAAAAGGCAGGCTCAGAATATGGTCCTGTTAGCCATGCATCATGGGGATTTTCTCTTTCTATATATTTATTATGTTTTAAGTAGAAGAGGACTGGGCTGTTTTAGTACCACAAACCCAAAGTCAACAAAAGCTCATGAGACTTTGGGAATTTCACCAATAACCATCTAAACTAATTTGCCAATTAATAATTTGAATCAGACTGAATGGAGAAGAATTTTGAGCTATGCTTCTGTAGCATAGATTATTACCACCGCCCCCCAAAGGAAAGATTCCAAATGAAAACATTGAAAAACAAGGAAAAAGTTTTATCACTGAATATTCAAAGAAAGAGAGGATCTTTGCAACTCATCTGAAACAAGAAAAATTTTCAAAAAATGTTTAGCATTCTCAATAGATCATAATATACATCTCCTTTGAAACATGTTCAGAAAATCATAAAAAGGGAACCACTGAGATTAAAAACAGGAAAATGGGTAAGATAATGAGGTTTTATAAGGAAGCTAAAAATGTAATAGCAGAAATAAAATTTTCAGTGGAGGTAATGAAGAAGACAGTTACCTTGGAAAACTGAATTAATGATGTAGAAGATGAACTTGAGAAACTTGCCTAGAATGCAGAGATGGGAAAAAAAAAAAAAAAAAAAGCCCAATAGTGAGAAGATGTAAAACAAAGAGCTCAGGATTTAATTTAAGAATTGTATATTTTCCTGAGGTTATAGTCAGAATAATCAGAAGTAAAACAATTAACAAAGGTGTGGCTAAAGAAATCTTTCAGAACTAGAAAGAAGCATGATTATGCAAATCTGTATGCACCCCTTCCAAAGTCAATGTAAAGAAACCATACCTAGATTTGTCTTGTAAAGATTTCCTAAATATGTTTACAAAAGAGAAACCAGTATCAAAATGGAAAAAAAAAAAAAAAGGAATTAAAGATTGACTCACATACCTCCTTTGCAGAAGTAAATGTTGGAAGAACAGCATCTGTAGAATTGGGAGAAAGAGGAAAAAAGAGACCCAATAACTACACCAAATTGAAGTATTTTTCTTTTGTTTAGGAAAGAAAGAGTCTCAGAGTTTCAAGGTCTCAAAAATATCCCACTGAGTTTTTTTCACTCTGCTCAGTGCAGCCTCTCCTGCCCAGAGGTACCAGGATTACACATTCAAGGGGTCTCCTTACTGCTGTCATCTCCTCTGCTTTCCTGACAGGAGGGCATTTATTATTTGTGCTTGGCCCTCATCACTCAATGCAGATAGAATCTCATTATTGAGAACATAGAACAACTGATGTGTTTGCTCTGTTTCCATTACTTTGGAGGCATGAGAGGACACTGTGCTGCCTTTATTTATTTATTTTTAAAATATTTTATTTATTTATTCATTCATGAGAGAGAGAGAGAGAGAGAGAGAGAGGCAGAGACATAGGCAGAGGGCAGGCTCCATACAGGGAGCCCAATGTGGGACTCGATCCTGGAACTCCCAGGATCAGGACCTGAGCCAAAGTCAGATGCTCAACTGCTGAGCCACCCAGGCATCCTCCATGCTGCCTTTATTAGGGACTCAGGTGGTATTGCTTGGAGACTGAGAATCCAAATAAGGAGCCAGAGAGCCTGGGTTAAATCTTAGTTTTGCTCCCAACCGGGGATGTTACCATGGACAAGTTGTATAAAGTCTCTGTCCCTCAGTTATGCCACTGCATAATGGAGAAAATCATAAGCATATGACATAGGAATGTCCTAAGATCACATACATACAATTAATATATGCAAAGAAGACAGAATAGTGCCTGGCATATGGTAAGCTTTGTGCAAGTGTTAGTTATTATTTCAGCTGTTGCTAATGATGGATCACATGTTTCCAACAATAATTGACAAAGAGTTATATTTTTAACCCTCCACAAGCTGGTGCTGAGTGGAGCAACATAATGGCAATTTTAATTCTAAGGAACTCGAGTACAAATATTAATTCTTTAAAACTCTCTTTGAATGTTCTTCTTTTTAAACTAGAAATAATGAATAAAATGAATAGCATATTTAACTTTTTATTTACATAAAACTCAGGCTTAAGCCTATGATTTGTAATGTTTTATCTATTCTTTAAAATCCTCACATAGAGCATAGGCTCAATTTTATAAGAAATAACTAGTCATTTCTGAGTATTAGTACAGTTGTTATATTTCTTCCCCTTCATTTTTTAATATAAATATTTCATAACAACAAAATCATGTGTGTATAAGGAATAATGTAAAGAACATGCCTATATTATGACCGAATTTAGGCCATAGAATATTCCTAGTGTACCTAAAATTCCTTGTGTACTTATCCTCTTTATTTCTCTGCTCCCAGTGCCTAAAGGATCCACTGTTTTGAATTTTGTATTTATAATACTCCTTTTTGGGGGGTTTTATTCTACCTAGCCAATATATTGACAAATTTAAATGCTTGTGAAATTAATATTTATGATATCATATGGCACATAATCTTCTGCAAGTTGCTACTTTCATTCTATATTATTTTTTGTGATATCTACATATACAAGAATATCGAACATCACTTATTTTTACTACTAAATAATCTTACATTATATATAGAATCTAGTCTTATTCATCTCTCGTTTCTAGTTGCTTCTTGTTCTATGCTAAGACAAACAAATATACTATAAACATTCTTGTCAATGTTCCAGGGTGCAAATCCTCAAGTTTGCTCAGGGCAGTAAGTTCCATTGCTGACTCAGACCTAAGCTCAGAGTTTCAGACTTATTTATTCTGAAGACAGCTGGCCTGGAATCAGTATTCTGTGCATCTTCAGGTGTCGGGTAGGAGGTCCAATTTCTTAGGCTCAAATCCCAACCCGTTTACTTACTATGAGAAATTGTGCAAAAATATACTTGATTTTTATGTGCTTCAGTTTCTTCATAGGAAAAATTAGAGGTGAAAACAAACCCCACCTCATTGGATTAACAGACTTTATGTAAAATAGAGTCATGCTCAGCACTCAAAAAATGTTAGCTCTTATGAGAAGTTCTCTATTTCTCTCTTTAGTTGTGTTAAAAAATTGCTCTCAAATGGTTTTTTTGAGAAATGATTTACATATAGTAAAATAAACAGCTGGGTAAGTATTGGCAATTTGAATATAGAAAGGATAGCCCCCAGAAAGTTCCTTCACACTCTTCCAGTCATGCTTCCCCATAGTGATAGAATATTTTGCCTGTTTTTGGACTTCCTCTAGAATAGAATTATATAATATGTGCACTATTGTGTCTGACTTTGTCTCAACCCAAAGCTTTTGAGCTGTGCCCATATTATTTTATGTGTGAGCAGTCCAGCACTTTATTTTCCTGAGTAGTATCCTATTTTTTGATCTACCACAATTTGTTTAATGAGTCTCCTGTTGATGGACATAGACTGCCATGAACATTCATGTGCAAATCTTTTGGTGGACATAGTTTCCATTCCTCTTACATAAATACCTGGGGATGGACATTCATTTAGTTTTTAATTTCAATAATTACATTTTCACTTTTGCATATATTTACTGCTTTCTCAAAAAATCATTAATAATTTTATATTATCTTGTTTGGCAGATAATTTTGATTTTCCTTTAAATTTCTAGAATTATATTAAAATATTTATTTTATATTTTGTACCCAGTATTTCCAATATTTGATGTATGTCCAACATTGAAGCATATATTTCTCATGTTTGAGCTTCTTTTTTTTTTTCTTTCAGTTTCGTATTGTATGTTGGCTCTTCCCACTGATTGAATTGTGAATTTTAAAAGGACATTACACTTGTTGCAACATTGCCTGTCTGGACCTAAGGAGGTCTGTATAAAGGATTTTTTTTTTTTCTTTAGAGGACTTGATTTTGTTTCTGCCAAAATAGAGACCTAGGAGTATTTTTTTTTAAAGATTTTATCTATCTATCTATCATCTATCTATCTATCTATCTATCTATCTATCTATCTATCTATCTATCTATCTATCGAAAGAGAGACAGTGTGTGCAAGCAGGTGGAGGGCAGAGGGAACAGGATAGAAAGAAGCTCAAGCAAATTCCCCACTGAGTGTGAAACCACATGCAGGGCTCAATCTCATGATCCTGAGATCATGACCTGAGCTGAAATCAAGAGTTAGACACTCAACTGACCTACCCAGGTGCCCCGAGACCTGGGAGTTTTTTAAATTAATCTGTGCTGCTGTTGTTCTTCAGACTTCTCAGTTGGTGTGATTTTATTATATTATATTTATATTATATTATATTATATTTATTTTATTTATTTTATTTTATTTTATTTTTTAAAGATTTTACTTATTTATTCATGAGAGAGAAAGAGAGAGAGAGGCAGAGACACAGGCAGAGGGAGAAACAGGTTCCATGCAGAGAGCCCGATGTGGGACTCGATCCTGGGAACCCAGGATCAGGCCCTGGGCTGAAGGTGACGCCAAACCACTGAGCGCCCCCGACCCCCCCGCACCCGGCCCCCGGGCTGCCCAGTTGGTGTTATTTTAAACCTAAAATGTCCTTGAATGTCAGTCCATAGATTTGAAAGTTTACTTTTTCACTTACCTCAAGACCAGAGCTAGGTTAGATGGATTTCTTTGACATTTTTTTTTTTATTGGATGGATGGGAGAGGTGGGGTAGAAATTTTTTCTGGTCACTCTCTCAGTGAAGGTATAATCCTTCATAGATGTAAGCTTTGTGTGTAGTTCTTTGTTCTAGTTTCCTATCTTCTATGAATCAAAGTCCTTTTCTTTTGAATTTACTTTGACTGTTAAATCCCAATACTCTGAACTCCTGGCCACCAGTTTTACTCCCTTCTGAACACTTCACATACAAGACTCTGATTGATTTTTCATGTCTGAGGGCTTCCTTTTTCCAAAACAATGATTCATTTAAAAGGAAATGTGTCATATTTTAACTATAATTTTAAGTGCTCAGTTTTTAAAAATATTTTATCTATTTATTCATGAGAGACACAGAGAGGCAGAGACATAGGCAGAGGGGAAGCAGGCTCCATGCAGGGAGCGCCATGGGAGACTCCATCCCGGGACTCCAGGATCACGCCCAGATCGGAAGGCGGACACTTAACTTGTGAACCACCCAGGTGTCTCTAATTTTAAGTGTTCTGATAGAAAAAGAATGTTACTAGAAAGTGTTTGCTAGGAATTCTAGTTCTATTGATATTAAATAGGAAATATACATTTTGCTTCCCCAAAGTGAGCCAGCAGAGGTAAGTATCAGCTTCCATCAACTGCCCGTTGAGGGCTACTCCCCAGATGTGCTAATTTGTAGGTTTCTCCTACCTTCAAAGGGTAAGGTAGTGTAGCTATCAGTAGTTTCAGAGAAAGCTCCCAGGAACAGAGAGATATATATGCTGGCAACTGGGAGTCATCAGGGTAGTCAGAAATTATAGTGCCTGAGGAATAATGCTAAGTACTGACAGCACCTACACAGCATCAAGGCCTTCCATGTTTGGGCCCCTTTCTGTCTTCCTCTGTATGAGTCTTGTATTATACACTTGAATGAATTTCTAGAGGATTATTTAAACGTTTTCAAAATGTTTAAAAACTAAGCATCATTCCTGGTGTGTTTCAGAGAGTCGAAAAAAAAATTTTTCCCCCTTCATTCTCAATTCAATTGCTATGCCTTCCATACCTTCACTCCCACCTCCATCAATTTAATGGAAACCATAACTCTTCTTAACTATCAATTTTTACTTACAGATATATATTTTGTTTTATATCTTATAAATATCTTTTTTAAATCTTATAAAATCTTATACATTTCTATAGGTTTTATCTCCACCAGTATGTTTCAAATTCCTTGAGATTATGGTTCATATTTTTTTTTATCTTTGTAATTTCCATAACACCTGGAACATTATCTTATGTTTACAGAATGTTTAATATTCTGGGATAGATTTGTGAATGAATGATGTGCCTGATTTAATGATTCTTGAATTTACATCATTTTTGAGTAACCAGGCAACTTGTCCAAATTCAAAACATAAAAATAAACAAATATAAAACTTGACCTAACAAAATTCAATTCAAGTTCATCCTCACTACCACTCCAAATCAGCTTTTTGATTCTCTTAAGGTAGGCACAGATTTCTTCCTAAAAGTTACTCTTTATCCTGAAATCCTTCCTAAATTTCCTGATTTCAAATGCCAAATTTGAAATCCCATAAGCACTAGAACTTAAAGAGCAGATAGTTGAGTGAGAGGTTATTTGCATTGTGTGTTTAAACCTTCAGCCCTGCAGTAGACATGGATTGTGTGCTGAGGGCATACTGGGGCTAGTAGGCAGAGTGGGAGAAGAAAGAAGTATCTGACAGTCACTGCTTCTGAGAGCCTTTGTGTGCGTGCAAAGATAAATCCTAGGTGTGGGACCATCTGGCAGAGCTGGGATCTCCTGTATGACTCTGCTGGCTGTGTGACCAAGGACATGTAATTTAACTTCTATGTTATGACCCCATCCTTCTTTCTCAATTATTAAAACTCATTCATAGTGCCTTTAGTCAAGTCTCAGATGGTTTGTGTATAAAACGGGATTAACGACTACCATAAACTATTTCTGATCATGCATTTAATTAACTTTTAAATATATCCATCACATAATAATTTCTCAGGAAACAGTAGCTTTTTGACTCCAATTGTTTATTAAATAAGCAGTGAAAAATAGGGGAAATATGGGCTTTGGTGCGATTATGGATGGTGTTCTGATGTGGATATATGTTAATAATTGTGAATGACTTTTCCAGGAGCAAGAGAAGATAAGATTCTTCTAATCATCGCATAGAAGTACTTGCAGTAAATAACAGTTTACAGTAGTTATTGATGTCGTGAAGTCTCTAAAGCCTAGAAAGGATGAAAATGCTGAAGTTTTGAGGACTAACGATAATAGTAATAATAATAATACCTTATTGGCATTTTTAAAATGAATTCTCCAAGAAAATATCTGCTTTTTCCAATGTCCTTATTTTTCTAACCTGGATGGCTAATATCCCAAATCCTTCTGCTACCTTTAACTGGTTCTTCATGGATGCATGTGGCTGTTTCCTCACTTCATCTGGTTTCTGCCAATATCTGAAGTGCTGTTTTCCTTTGAGGAAGATAAATAAAACTAAATCCATTAAGGTCTGCTCAGGAATCACCTTTCTTCATGGAGAGTTCATCTTTCTTTAAAATGAACAATCTGACTGTGCCTGGTTACACTTAAATCTTGGGCTTTGTCAAGAATTAATGTTGCATGGGTGTTTACCACATGTAAACAGTTTATTCTTTTCCTTAATAGATCATGGGGCATGGAATTTCAAGCCTGGAAAGGGCATTAAAAATGATTTATACATTGGGCTTATCTTTTTGCATTGTTACATTTATACATATTTAAAGTCTTATGTACATAATAGTTCTACTTAATGTATATTTTAGCTAGATTAACATACCAAGTAGCCATAGGCTTTTATTGCTATACTTCAATGGACAATTACAAGTTAAAAAAAAAGAAATTACAAGCAAACTTTCACATATTGCACTTATGATGCAATAAGCACAACAATGAAAAGCTCATGGCTTTGAAAAGATATGTAATAATAAGGGATATAAATGAAAAGATATTAAAATTTTTAGAGCCATGATATGACCCTGACTTTGGGGTGTATGTGTGTGTGTGCATGTACGCATGCAAATGTATTTGTCTATTTAAACAAGACCTTAAAATGGGTGAGGTGAATGGCTCAGTGGGTAAAGCATGTGACTCTTGAACTCAGGGTCATGAGTTTAAGTCCCATGTTGGACATAAAGCTTATTTTTAAAAAGTCTTAAAATGAGATTATTTCTGTCTATTTAGCTCAGTTATCAAAAAGGTAATAATCAAATTGTATAGGATAAATATCTCTGTATTCCAAAGTAAATTTCTACTCTACCTAGACAGGACTTTGAAAAAATCAATATTATGATTCTTAGCTCAATGTCTTCTTGGTGTATAAAATGGTTGAGAGTAAAGAGACTGAAAAGAAATTTATCTGGAGAAATTTCTGGGTATAGCAGCATTTTCCTTTCCTCTCTGAAACCCTATGATACCTTATGAGGATGAATTGGGGGCAAGGGTGCTGCTGCTTCACCTCAAGGAACCTGAGAGGAACTTTGAGAAAACTGATCAACAATATCCTTCCAATTGCTCAAGACAAAAAGACCTTGAGATTAAATTTGACTCCACTTTCCTTTGTATATCCTGCATGCAGTCCATCAGGAAATGCTGATGTCAATATATTCAAAACATATCCAGTGTCTGGTCATGTCTCCCCATCTCCACTGCCTTGCTAAGACATGTCATCATCATTTCTCACCTACGATATTGCAAGTCTCTGATTTCTCTGACTCCACATTTGTCCTTATGTTTTATAACAACGCAAAAGCCAGTTCAATCCTGTTAAAACATGTCAGAATATGTCACTGTTCTGCTCAAAACTCTCACGGCTCCCATCTCAGAACAGAAGCCAAAAATCTCCACAAAGACCTATGGAGCCCCGAAATGTTCTCCCCCTCTTTAGCTCACTGATCCTGTCCTCTGCTCCTTACTTGCTCACTCACTCTAGTCCTTTAGCTGTTTGAAAAGCTCTCCTACTTTGCAGGAAGGGCCCTTCCATTAAGGGCCTTTCATTCACTGCTTCCTCTGCCTGCCTAAAGGCTCTTACCTCCTCTATCTCTGTGGCTCCTGTTGTGCCCAAGACCGGGAATCCGAGAAACCACCAAGGAGCCGACACCGATGCAAAGACACAAGGGTTTATTTACAAGCTTGAGCTTGGGTCCAAGTGTACCCAACACAGTGGAGCAGGGACTTGGACCCCGAGGTGGGTTTCAGCTTAGTTTTAAGGGCTGGTCTCCAGAAGGGGTGGAGCAATTCCTCAAGTTCTGTTTACATTCTGATATGGGGCCTTCAAGGGCATTGAGCTCTGTTCTCATTCTAATAGGGGCTTCCTGCCCTTGGCTTGGGCTCTGTCTTTATTCTAATATGGGGCTTTCTAGGAGGTTAAGCTGTAAGCTGTTTTCTTCCTGTAACTGAAGTAAGGTAAAGTTCAGCTCTTATTCACTGGGGCCTGGGGTGGCTGTACTTGTGCTAACACTGAACTTAAGGTGGAATGGCCTTAATTTTCTTGGCCTCCACAACTTCCTCCCTCCCCTCCTTAGTGTTTGCTTAGGTTGTCAATCTATTTAAAATTATAAGCTCTAGACTCATCTTGGCTCTTTTGATCACCCTTACCCCATACTATTTTTTCTCATAACACTAATTATTCACTGTGTAATTCACTCTCTGCAGGGTGATTGTGTGTCCCGGTCTACCTGTGATAGAATAGGTTTATGTCTGATATCACCACATACTTATGAAGAACATTCTCTTTCACTGCCAATCTTACTTTTAGCCTCAAAAATGTCTTGGTTTGATTAATCTATTTATAAAAACACTTTTTTATATACTTCTTTTTATATACTTTTGTCTTTTTCTTTTATTTTTTTTAAAGATTTTATTTATTTATTCATGAGAGACACAGAGAGAGAGAGAGAAGCAGAGGGAGAAGCAGGCTCCATGCAAGGAGCCCGATGCAGAACTCAATCCCTGGACTCCAGGATCATGCCCTGGGCTGAAGGCAGGCGCTAAACCACTGAGCCACCCAGGGATCCCTATTGTCTGTCTTTTTCATGGTTCAAGAACAGTGGTTTCCAAATGGCAGACAGGCAGTAAATACATGTTGAGTGAGTAAGTGAAATAATTAATGAGCTCAGTATTTGTCCCATGAAATTTGGAGGAAAATAAAGGACTAGTGTTTGACCCATATCTGTGAAACTCAGAGGCAGTAGGCTATGGCTGGACCTCTCTGGCAGTGAAGATAAGAGAGATGGCATCCCAGTAGCCAGCTGTACTTCATCTGAAGACATGGCCTAGGTTCCTGTGTCTCACAGACAAGGGTGGGTGACAAGGGAAGGAGCTGGCTAGGGACCAACATTTGATTTTTACCCTACATTAAACACTCAAAATTAATCACATAAGGCAATTCTTGGGACTAGAAGAATCATAAGAAGTGTTTAATATTTATGACTGGAAAGACTATAGAATTAGTCTGAAATTTCATCCAGGGGTAGGATATGAACTAGCCTATTGAGGAGGTTTCAGAGGACAGTGAGGGAAAAGAAGGAAGGTATCTGATGCTTGTATTCTTGTTTATACCTGTTTATAAGGTAGTATTTAAAAGTATAAGCTAAGGAGTAGGACAGATATATTTTTGAATACCATTTCTACACCTTAATTAACTATAGAACTTTGATCAAGTTGCTTTCCTCCTTGTGCTTCAGATTACAAATAGGCAAATACATTTATAAGGCCTGATGTTACATTTGTAATATTATAGTTTTGAAACTTACATCTTTTACAGGACTTCTTACTAAAATTTTTCAAGTGTAATTGCTTTTCTAAGTGTTACTGGCAGAGATCATTGTCTGACAGTTGTTTGCATTAATATATTGCGTTAATACAACACCCAATACTCTAAAATCAAATATATATATATATATATATATATATATATATATGATTTTATTTTAATTCCATGAAACAAAAAAGGGTTCCAGCTAGGCATTTTTGTTGATATTTTCCAGTGTATTATAGAAAAAATATAAGGATAAGGGTCAATTTTTAAGGGGAAGAAAAGAGATACCAACTACTGTATATCTATAAGTCTGGGGAAGTTCTGTTGAATTAAACAAGTATAACCATTAAAAAAATGGACTTTATTCAGCAAGTCTCTATGAATGTATATATACATGAATATATATGTTTACTATTTAGCTAAGTTAATGTGACATATTTTATATGGGAAATTTTTGAGAAATACTATAAAAAATTAAGTTCCCTTCTTAAGAACAAAAAAATAGACTAATTAAGAAAATATTTTGGTCCACTTTGGCATTCTGTAAGTATCCATCTAGTACTCTGATAGTTCAGAAGACCTGTGCCCTATCGTTAATGGTATATGTACTTGAGAAGCCAAGAGAGACACATACTAAACTTTACAACTATTAGTTGGATACAAATCAATTTTCCATTAAAGGGCTAATGATGTGTTAAGGAGAACTGGTGTTTTCTGTATCATGATTGTGAAATCATCATTAACCTCTTTTTAAAACCCAAATACAGGGGTGCCTGGGTGGTGCAATTGGTTAAGTGTCCAACTCTTGGGTTCAGCTCAAATCATGATCTCATGGGTCCTGGGAATTGAGCTGCAATGGACTCTGTGTTCAGTGTGGAGTGTGCTTGAGATTCTCTCTCCCTCTGCCCCTGCCCCTCTCCACCTCAAATAAATAAGTACATCTTTAAAAATAAATACAGGGGCACCTGAGTAGCTTAGTGGCTGAGTGTCTGCCTTTTGGCTCAGGTTGTGATCTTGGGATCCTGGGATTAAGTCCTTCATCGGGCTCCCCACAGGGAGCCTGCCTCTCCCTCTGCCTATGTCTCTGCCTCTCTCTCTGTATCTCTCATGAATAAATAAATAAAATCTTTAGCGGTGGGGCAAGATGGCGGAAGAGTAGGGCCCCCAAGTCACCTGTGCGAACCAACTTACCTAGATAACTTTTAAATCATCCTGAAAACCTATGAATTTGGCCTGAGATTAATAGCTGGAATGCTATACAGTGAGAAGAGTTTGTGCTTCTATCAAGGTAGGAAGATGGAAAAAAATAATAATAAATAAAATAAAATCTTTAAAAAAAGACCAAGAAAGATTACTACTCTTTCTACAAAGAGTTTCCCTGTATACATGTTGTCAGATTCACAGAGAAATTTTAAACTTGGTAATTCTATTTTCCCTAATAAAGCTTGGAGTAAAAGTAGTTATCCTGATAACTAAAGCAAAATAAAACTGAAAGACCTGCTTTTGTTTCCAATTATCTAAGGTTGTCTGGTAAAGGTGATTTTGGTAGGCTGGGATAATTGCTCAGACCTTCTTTACTTGTTGTGTATTTGCAGCCAAAAAGTAAAAATAAATAAATAGAGAATTTCAATGTCCAGAATATGTCTATTTTGAAGATGAAAAGGCTCTTAGGGGGGAAAAAGGTGTCTCTTCTAGCAGATATTTTACTTTTCTAAGAGTGGGCAGTGTCTCTCTGGCAGCTATAATTTCTCTATGAGAAAGTGGTCTGTTGTGCCTGCAAGCTGGAGTTCTCCTTTGCATGCTTCCCTTTTTTCTTTTCTTTTCTTTTTCTTTTCTTTTCTTTTCTTTTCTTTTCTTTTCTTTCTCTTTTCTTTTCTTTTCTTTTCTTTTCTTTTCTTTTCTTTTCTTTCTTTTCTTTTCTTTTCTTTTCTTTTCTTCTTTTCTTTTCTTTTTTTCTTTTCTTTTCTTTCTTTTCTTTTCTCTTTTCTTTTCTTTTCTTTTCTTTTCTTTTCTTTTCTTTTCTTTTCTTTTCTTTCTTTTCTTTTCTTTTCTCCTTTCCTTTCCTTTCCTTTCCTTTCCTTTCCTTTCCTTTCCTTTCCTTTCTTTCTTGCTTTCTTTCTACTTATTTACTTCAGAGAGAGAGAGAGAGAGATTGAGAGAGCATGGTCAGGGTCAGAATGAGGGGCAGAGAGAGAGAGTGAGAGAGAGCGAGCCAGCGAGCAGACTCCCTGCTGAGTGGGGAGCCTGACAATGCAGGGCTCCATCCCAGGACCCTGAGATCATGACCTGAGCAGAAATCAAGAGTTGGAGGCTTATCCCAGTAGGCTACTCAGGCGCCCTTGCATGATTTCTTTAAAAGTAGCAATTCTATTAAAGGCTACTGTTTTCAGGGAATAGCCTTTAGGCCTTTAGCATACTACTAGACACAGTGGGAGCTACCAAGGATCTGGTTCGATGCCTATTTGCAAGCTGGCTAGATTGTGAATTGCTGGAATCCTATTGGCCTTCCCTGCTGCTTTAGTGCCCTCCTGGCTCCACTACCACACCCCAACCTTCTATCCTTTCCTCTTGGCTTCTTGCTGAATTAGACAACACATGCTAGCCGAATTCAGCCAAAGCGTTAGCTGAAAGCATCCTGGAGTTACACTTCTTTTTTTATTTTTAAATTATTATTATTATTATTATTTTGAGTTACACTTCTTTTAAACTTTTCTAACCCGGTTCTCCAAGTTGTGGGGAAAAAAGTGTCTGTATGGTACTGGGCACCTGCATATGTTGTCTGACAAGTTATTCATTTTGTTGTAATTACTAAAATGAATATTTGGTAATAATCATTTGGTAAAACTTTCCTGGCTGAAATTTCTGTAGGCATGTTATAGGCCTCAGGGATTTACATCAACCATTTGTCATTCTTTTGAAGTAGATACCAAATGGTTTTTCTAAGAAATTCTCATATTTTCTGTGGATACTTCTTCAGACCACTTTTAGTCAAGCTTCTTAGTCTTTATCCCTTTTCAGAGATTCATGATGTCCATGAGAGCATCTGAAAAGCTGAAATAAAACAGTCTGATTAATTTACTCCCTTTTCTCAGATTGATTTTTCACTGGACATACTTTGCATGTCACATTTATTTACATCCAATAAAGTCAGTATTCTGAGGAATGCTTGGAGAAAAGATGCCCTGAATGCAATACAGATTTTTCTTTATGAAACTTGCAGAGAGATGTATCAGAGAGCAACACCTCATGGTGCTGGTGCTCTACAGAATTTTGTGTACACACACACACACACACACACACACACACACATAGAGGCTTAGAGAGGTTAAATAATATGTCTCAAGCTTAGTTTTCTAAGACTGCAGATCACGATATTATCACAGACTCAACAGTTAAAAACCACACACTTTTTTTATCTTATAATTTTATTTTCTTATCATTTCCATCGGTCAAATTAGGGCCTGACTTGGTGGAACCTCTGCCTCGGAGTCTCACCATGTTGGAATCAAGGTATTGACTATAGTGCTGGGTAGTGTCAGCATTCATTTCCTTATGGGCAGGTGGATTGAGAGACTCAGTGTCTTGGTGACACCTGAGGCCAACTTCAAGTCTTTGCCAATAGGGCCTTCTGAACATGACCACTCACTTCCTAAAAACTAGAAAGGAAGGTGTATTTTCCTAGTAGGATGGGTTACAATCTTATGAAATATTATCACAGAGTTGATGTCCTATTACCTTTATTATATTGATTAAGAAGCAAGCCACCATTGTCTCCTACACTTAAAAGGAGGGAATTTACACAAGATGTGGATACCAGGAAGTAGACATCATAGGGTTTGTCACACAAATGGGTCATTTACATTACACCATCAGACTTTAGAAAAAATAAGGAAACATTACCTCCACATTTATTTCTCTGGCCTTGCTAGGGTTCCAAAAAATTCCACAGACCCTGTTTGGCCCCTTTTCATTGGGACTCCATGTTCTAGACATATGTATCCCCCTACCATCTCCTGTGTCCCAACCAAAACTTCTCTGATATTTGTCTTCTTCTAAACTCCGCACTATTTCACTAAGTAGAATAAAGGAATATGTTCTAACAAAACAAGTGTGTTACCCTACTCTATAGCATACTTACTTACTATACATACTGTTTTTGTTCAAAAGAATAGCTTTAAAGATGAAATTTCCCTCTGGTATGACATCTTAGCTAATTTATAGAACCATATTTGTTATAGGACGTGTGAGAAGCATGTAAAACTTCCGACTTACTCCCCTTCTCAGCCCCTACATACTTCCTTTATCTTTGTCCTCTATAATTTTGGGCCAAAAGGGTTGAAATAAATTAGACATGTTAGCCAATACTTCTTTTCTGAAACTCTGACTGCTCTCTTTGTATCAGTGAGACTGGCAAGTTAAGCTAGAAATTGAAATTACTAAGTGTTTCTCCCAAATGCCTTTGGTCACACACTGTTGGTTATTTCCTCCTATGAGCCATACCTCAGCGCAGGGCTTACAGAACACAATTGGTACTGGGTTCTAAGAGCAACAATATGTATGGACCATGACATATAGACTGCTGAAATACAGCCCCCCAGTCCAGAATGCAGTCAACTTGAAATATTTACTGTAACTTTGTAAAAGTTAAATTCCATAAGTAAATGAGATGCTTAGAAAAACAAAACAGAAAGGCTCCAGAAAGATTAAACAATGAGTTGAATAGTATTCAAGCATCACTAAAGTTTGGGAATAGAGGAAGTCAATGTGTTTTCCAATAAATAATATATAAGTCAATCTTGCAGAGAACACTTTGAATAGCCTTGCTTTTTGGCTAAGAAAGAATGTGTAACATTGTAAACATTGTGCTTATTGAATTTTAAACTCCATACATTTCATAAAATGTAGCCCTTCCCTCATCATCTCGAAAGGAATAGAAATGGTTTATATTATAAATGCATTCCTGCATTCAAATACATTTCTAAAGAGAAAAAGAGCTGGGCTGTGGCAATTTTCTTCTGTTATACAGTGTTACTTTGCTTATTGTGAACTTTCAAAAATCTTTACACATTGTATCTTTTGAATTCCATCCACAAAAGGGAAAATGTTTACTTTGAATAGAAATTCCATTAACCATAATCTGTTCTCATTCTACCTTTCCAAACTCATCTGCTTCTATTTCATACTACCTACTCTTCATTATAGATACATTAAAAGTATCATCTGTTTTGTGAACCTGTCTTGCCTTTTCTGCAATATGAGTTTCATTCCTAGCACAGTGCATGGCACATGGAAAATCTAAATAATTTACGGAATGCCTCAGCGTCATTGTGTCTTTTGGACTGCCTTGCTGCACGTAACTTATCTGGTTAAACCTTACCAGTAGTCAAAGACTGGACTCAAATGCCTTTTTCTCCTTGAAGCTGACCTCCCATTTGGGATAAATAATTCTCTCTTCCATGCCCCACAGCTTATATCTTGACTATAGCAAGCATTTAATTTCCATTTTGTGTTGAGGGAGACTTCAATCAAAGTTTGGGAAATACTCCAGAAATTATGATGAACTAGCAACTGTTTGAAGTCATCCAGAGTTTAATATTTTTGTCTCTAGCATTAGGCCTTGTACCAGCCCTCTATAATCCTGTATTTCAGTATGTATTTACCAGGGTGATAATTTGTACTCTTTTTCATCTTACAACCTGTTACTTTCATCTTTTCCTCATCAATAAGTTGGGTTTTTTGTAGATTTGCCATTCATTTAATCTCATGCTCATGTTGGACATGGGAGAGAACTTAGTATATCCTAGGAGTGAAAACCGAATAAATGCTTTTCCATTTGCAAACTCTGTCATGTTCATGAACAGACGAACACAGAATACTGAGAGTTCACACGAAAAATGAGATGTCATATTAATCTCCAAGTCAGAGCAACAGTCCCTCCTTGGGGTGTTTGTGTGAGAAGCAATACAGTGGTGTAGTTAAAAGTACAGATTTGGAGACAGATTTTCTGGGTCTGAATCCCAGATCTATTTATTAATTGGGCGTGATGATTTTGTGCTCTGTCAACTTAGATAAATTAGAATGACATTTTAAGTACTTTATTTTTTGAATGTTTCTGCAATAGGGTTGGCCACAAGAGAAATTTCCACCTCTCTCCAAGTTTGATAGACATCATGGCATCATTAAAACCTCCTAGGAATCTGGGACTTAGTATAGCCTGTGATTACTCAGAATCTCTAGGAGCCAAACCTACATAAAGGATGTGGCTATTTTGTTAATAAAGGCCACTGAAAGACCTTTAATTTTTGATTTTTTAAAGATGCATTTAGGGGGGAGAGGGAGAGAGAGAGAGTTGCGAGGAGGAGCAAAGAGAAAAGGAGAACACCTCTTTAAAAAAATTTTTTTTGAATTTAACTTCTAGTAATTAACATATAATGTATTATTGGTTTCAGAGGTAGAGGTCAGTGATTCATCAGTTGTATATGACACCCACTGCTTATTATATCACATGCCCTCCTTAATGTCCATCACCCAGTTACTCCATTTCCCTACATCTCTCCTCTCCAGCCACTCTCACTTTTTTCCCTATCATTATGAGTCTCTTATGGTTTGTCTCCCTCTCTAATTTCATCTTGTTTTATTTTTTTCCTCTCTTCCCCTATAATCCTTTGTTTTGCTTCACAGATTCCACATGAATGAGATCATATGATAGTTGTCTTTCTTTGACTAGCTTATTTCATTTGGCATAATATCCTCTAGTTCAATCTGTGTCATTGCAAATGGCAAGATTTCTTTCTTTCTTTCTTTTTTTAATGAGGAATACTGAGTAGTATTCCATTGTGTATATATACCATCTTTATCCATTCATCTGTCGATGGGCATCTGGGCTCTTTCCACAGTTTGGCTATTGTGGACATTGCTTTGAACATTGGGGTTCAGGTGCCCCTTTGGATCACTACATTTGATCTTTGGGGTAAACACCCAGTAGTGCAATTGCTGGGTCATAGGGTAGCTCCATTTTCAACTTTTTGAGGAAGCTCTGTACTGTTTTCCAGAGTGGTGCCTCAGGAAAAACATTTAATCTTAACCAAGTTTTTATATGTCTGTCTCTTCCACTATATTTTATGGTACTTAAAGTCAGCATATTCGCTCTTATTCTCTATCCAGTATCACTGATACTGCTCAGGATAGTGCTTTTCACATACAAATTCTATTGAAAGTGGTTAATAAAAAACAATGATATTGCTACAATATTTTTAATAGTACATTAATTATGAAAGTTTAAGCTTCCTATGAAAGAAGTAAAAAAGAGAATTTTTCTTTCACAAGACATCTAGAATATGCAGACCAGGGCAGAGATGCTTTCTTTGTTCCCACTTCATTCCTTCTATGCTATTTTCTTTTTCACAATCATTTTGCCATTGAAAAATGACTGTTCTACCTCCAGTTTCCCATTTGTGTTTCAGAATGCAACCTCACTAAGAGAAAAGTTAAGAAAGCTCCTGTTGGAAAAACACAAGAAAGCAGATTTCTGCTTTTATCTCATTGGCTTGAACTGTGACACTGTGGGGAAGGAAAAATAAATTTCCTTCTAGGAAATTTCCTTTTGTGGAGGCCGAGAAAATTAAGGCCATTCCACCTTAAGTTCATCTTTAGCACAAATGCAGCCATCTCAGGCCCCTGTGAATAAGAGCTGAACTTCACCTTACTTCAGTTACAGGAAAAAACAGCTTACAGCTTAACACCCTAGAAAGCCCCATATTAGAATAAAAACAGAGCCCAAGCCAAGGGCAGGAAGCCCCATATTAGAATAAGAACAGAGCTCAATGCCCTTGAAAGCCCCATATCAGAATGTAAACAGAACTTGAGAAATTCCTGCACCCCTTCTGGAGGTCCCCTAGACCAGCCCTTAAAACTAAGCTGAAACCCACCTCGGGGTCCAAGTCTCTGCTCCGCTGTGTGGGTACACTTGGACCCAAGCTCGAGCTTGTAAATAAACCCTCGTGTACTTGCATCGGGATCGGCTCCTTGGTGGTTTCTCGGATTCGCAATCGTGGGCACAACAGTCAGAAAAGGTAGGGTGGAGGCCAGTTATGGAAGGTTGCCAGGAAAAGCACAGTAAACAATGGTAAGGTCGTTATGCAGTTTTAAGTCATTGCCTTTTCCATTGATAGTTTCTAGAAATTAAGAGTCATATGTCTCTAACTGGAGACAGATGGAATTAATGATTGCTCATACCTACATAATGAAGCCTTCATAAAATCCTGATGAGATTCAAAGAGCTTCCATATAGGTGAACACATCCATGTACCTTCTCAGACTTATCAGACACCTCCAGCTGTCTCTAGCTTTTCTTAAATTGTCTCTACCTAGTACAGAAAGGAGGACACCCTTAGAAATGGAGCTTTCTTTTGTAAATGTAAATGTCTCTTACAAAAGGGTAATTTCTATTCAGTTTTTGAGAACTTTTCCTGTCTAGAGTCTCTTAAAAATAATCAGCTTTAAATAATCTTTATGCCAAAGGGAACATATTTTGGGGTGGTATTCTGCTCCCCTTGAACACTCACCCATCACTAGTTTGAAAAAAAAAAAAAGGCAAGCAATGTATTTTTTTACCCAGACACATTACCATCTTGAACAAAATTGGGATTCTGTTAGTAAGGCAGGAGAAAGTGGATATTGGTAGACAAATGCAAAGTTCTACACGAATAGGAAAGATTTGAGCCAATTGAAGCATTAAGGAGGGTGGTTTTGCTTTGAGCTCTCTGAAAGAAATGAAAATTTTCTCTTTAAACACATCAGGTAGTGCTTTGAGAATATCTGTGCTGGAGGAAACAATGGTCCAGAGTGAAGGAAGTTGGCAATGAAGGAGTAGAATTTGTCCCCCAGACATATGCTTCTTTGACATAAGGATTATTTTAGGCTGATTATTTCTAAGAAACAGCAGACACAGGAGGAGCTCTGAAAACGGAGTAGAAGTTAACCCTGTTTTAAGAGACATTCATATGTATAAAGGAAATCTCTATTTGTAAAGGTGTCTCCCTCTCTTTACCAGGAAGAGGATGACCAAATCTCTAGAAGTCTATCAGTGGAGAAGAGAGTAATTTAAATCTGCATAACAACCTTTCCCCTTGTTTATTGTGCCTTTCTGATAGGTTAACCTCCCATAACTGAACTTCCCTTTCCCCCTGCTGTCTTTTGTCTTTCACTGGAAATCACGCTTAAAGTGATGGCTTGGGACATTTTGGAGAGCTACATCGTTTCCCTTGATCTCTCTCATATATACAGAAAGTATACCTATGATTAAACTTCTGTTTTTCTTTGGTTAATCTGTCTTTTATTAGAGAGAGTGTCTCAGCAAGAACCTAGAAAGGTAAAAGGAAAATTATTTTTCCTCCTCTATAGCAACAAATCTGTAGAACTCAATGAACTCTGGCTCAATGAGCTAGAGCTCTGGCTCTGATAACCTAAAAAAGAAATGGAGGAGACCATAATCATTGTTCACTTATAAATCTGATAATGTAGCCATTGAAACCATTTGTAGCAGTATCTTTGATGTTTGTTTTGTTAGTGAGTAAAAGAGAATGTCTGTGTTTCCTAAATTGGGGTGGGTGGGAGTGGGCATGAGTATAGTGTTTATAACTGAATTTAAAAACACCCAGTCTTTCCTGCTGGATGTCTCCTTTATTTTCACTTCTGACACTTTTGGTCACCAAATATGTGGGATTTTCCCCCAGGAAACAATTCTCTGTGACACTCTTAAAGGGTTTTTTTCTCCATCGATGCCTGTGGTTCTTGGTTATGCCGCTTTAAAAAAATGAAGAGGTAGACCAAACAGTGGTGGGCAGCGAAGCAAGGTTTATTGAGTGAGGATACAGCAAAGTGATAGTACAAAGTTCCCAAGGAAGGAGGGGACCCAAGAGGGTTGCCACTAGACTTTCTAAGTCTAGGGGTTTTTATGGGCTTGTTAACAGGCTATTTTTTTTCCCCAAAGATTTTATTTATTTATTCATGAAAGACACAGAGAATGAGAGAGGCAGAGACACAAGCAGAGGGAGAAGCAGGCTCCATGAAGGGAGCCCAGTGAGGGACTCTATCCTGGGACTCCAGGATCACAACATGGGCCAAAGGTGGCACTAAACTGCTGAGCCACCCAGGCTGCCCATTAACAGGCTGTTTTAATCTGATTACCTTCCTGTACCTGTCATCCAATCAGGCTTTTGTCACCTGTCTATCACATGGGAAAGGCTGGAGGGCTCCTTCCCCAGTGGTGTAGAATTCTTTTAAGGGTGGTTTCCTCTTAGGGTGTGTGTGTGGGGGGGAGGGGGGGGCTTGTTCCTGCCTGCCTGCCTTCCAACTATCCTTCATCAATACCATCTTGGTATCCTAAAATTTAAGTCAATTCTGTGCTGTCTACCTGGAGATGGCATCAGATCCCACAGGTTAAGGGCTGGTCCCACAAGACTGCCTCCCCACCGCCATCCCTTGCAACTTCAGGTGCAAGTAGCAAGTCCAGGTTGTTACCTGTGCTTCTTACTGATTGACTATAAATCTGAGGTCTCCATGACCTCCTCTTCTCCTCCTGAGGTTAGATTAATTTGCTAGAGCTTCTCACAGAATTTAGAGAAACACATTTATCAGTTTATTAAAAGCTATGATAAAGCACACAGATGAAGAAATACATTGAGTGAGGTCCAGGAGGAACTGGAGCATAGGAATCTCCATCCCCTGTGGAGTTGGGATGTGTGACCTTCCAGGTACATGGATGTGTTCACCAATATGGAAGTTTTCTGAACCCCATACTATTAGGATTTTATGAAGGCTTCATTACATACGTATGAGTAATCATTAATTACATTTTTAGCCCTTCTCTCTTTGCTGGGAATGGGGAGGGGATGGAACTGAAAACTTCAAGCTTTCAATCACAGCTTGATCTTTCTGGTGACCAGTCCCCATCCAGGTGCCATACAGGAACCCATCCAGAGTCTCTTCATTTGGACAAAAGATATTTCCATTACCCCAGAAATTCCAACAGATTTAAGAGCTCAGCATCAGAAACCAGGGTCAAAGACCAAATAGACCAAAAGATGCTGTTGGTGCTCTTACCACTTGGGAAATTATAAGAATTTTAGGAGCTTTGTGCTAAAAACCACAGAGACAAATAGATATACATTCTTAAATTATTAACATTAGTAACATTCAATGTAAGAGTGGAATTATATATTAACCTAATTAAGGACTACTTGTCTAGTTTTAATGTTGTACTAGAAGTCAATTCTCTTTCTGCTCAAGTGGTGAGTTTTTACATAAGGTTTAGATGTAATGGTTAGTAAGCTCTGGCCTCCTTCTTTGCTGGAAGTTTACCTTTCTATACCTGCTTTGTAATGCTGAGACTCTGTAGATCATATTTCTCTCAGGCCAGCTTGCTTCCTATTGGGCTGTATTAATGGGAAGACCAAAAGAAGACTGGAAGACAAGAGATAGGAGAATGGACTTCTTTTTGTTGACTTCTATTCCTGTCCACATTACACCATCATTTCCCACTCTGTCTTATAACTTTTGACTCCAGGAACAGCAGTTGGTTCCAATTTTCAGGGTTTCCTGCCCCCTACCCCTCCACTGTCAAACCACCTTAAAGTCATCTCACAGATTCCAGCAGCCAGGCAGCAGCCCCTCCTCAGAAGATTGAATCCTGGCTTGGGGTTGAGGTACACCCAAGAGTATCAAAACCAATGGTGATGTGTTTCCTCTTCAGAGATCTGAGTCCCAGCTCAATGGGACTTCTTCAGGTTTCTAAATCCAAGTAACCTCCTTCTGATTTTTTCCCCTAGCTCTAGCAGCTTCCTCTAGTTTTTATTTCCATGTTACCTCAATGTCCCCTTTTTAGTCCTTTAATAGTTATTTAAACGGTTCCCTATATTATGATGTTGTTACTAAGATGGCTGTTTTGGTTGCTATTTTCCTAACTCAACACTCACTGATACAATGAATAAAATAAGTTTAATGCTACACACCATACTTAATAAACACAATGGAGAAAAAAGAGAATGACCCTTACCCAAAGAAAAAAGTCTTGTTGCTTCTTAACATTCCAGGCAGGGTGAGGTGCATACTGATAACAGAGTAGAGGGAAATGGATTTGTTCAGGTAGCTTGTTGGTTCCCAAAGAAGGTGGGTACTTCCTTGTGTGGTTTAAGAAAGGACCAACACTTCCCAGGGGGCTTCGGTAGAGATAATATAAGCAACATGGACTGTGTGTGTACCCTATTGCCTCAGACTCTCCTGAAAAGATGTCTATTAGGTGCTCTCTATTAATAGGGCAAGCTGGGTATAAATATATAAGAAATAACTTAAAGCCTATCACATTCGTATACTACAAACACAGAAAGAGATTCTAAGGTCACATTTCTGCTTTATGATTTAATTATACCAATCAGATTGTAAGCTTTACTAATTTAGGGAACATTTTGCTGTCCAAAGAAAGTTTCATAAAAAGTGGAGTCCTCAAGCCCCCAGTTGGTATTGTTTCAGGAACACTCACCAAGACAGATGATATCTGGTTGATTGTTGTATATTGCTAGATCCCTTTCCCCATTTAAAGTGATGTATCTGCTATATATATTAAAAGGGGAATTTTTAATTTTTAATATTATAGTGAAATAGAGTTCAATAACTCTAAAAATAGGCAGTGAAAATAAATTTTGTTCACAGTAGAAGAAAAAGGTAAATATCTGTCAGGAAAATTTTCTTCAGGTGTTTTATTGAGTTAGAACAGTCATGAAATTGAGTTAGAAGAGATATAGTAGTCTATTAAGACTTAGGAAATATTTTTCTTGAACTTGAAACACAGCCAAGGAACTTTAGGTTATAGGGAGACTATACACATTGATCTCTTCTTTCTTCTAAGAGGTAACTTAAATTATTTATCTACATCTGTATCTATATCACCTATAACTATACCTGTATTTCTCCATAAGAACAAAGAGAAGATAGGAAATAGGGAAAAACAATAATATCTACAAATTTTTGGAAGATATGAAACAGAAGGAAGATTGAAGGCAGCATGATAAAGCTGGAAACGGAAGTGCATAATAAAATATGTAGACAAATAGAACAAATGGTGAAGGGTAAGGATGAGGCACAAGAAGAAAACAAACATGGCACTGGGATAAAGTCACAATATTGAGCAGCGTAGTGCCCACATCTCCAGCAGTCAAGGGTCTTCCCCCACCTCCACTAGATGCGAGCTTGAGAGCTGGGCAGGGATATTAGTTGGAAAGTCTGCTTTCCCCAGTCTGTGTGTAACAGGCAGCCAGGCAATGAATCCTCAGGCAAGAAAGGGATTTGCTTTTCTGGAAAATCTAAACACTGCTGGGGAAAATATCTCCACATACAGCTATTTAAAATTTTTTTTTTTAAGAAAATGTTCTCCTCCTCTTCAGGACACCCTCAACCTCACCAGTTAAAATTTTTGCTATAATGGGTATCCTAAGAGAGATAGAAGAAACTATTGCATGCATTAAAACAAAGACAACAAAGAGACACAGAAAAGCACATGCAAAGGAAAAACAAAATAGCTCCTGGAAGTTAAAAATAACAATTGTTTAAAAAAATCAGCGGAAATATTGCAAGATGAAAATGAAGAAATCACTGAGAGCCTAAACCCAAGGAACAGTGCTGGAGAAAATAGAAGACAAAAGCAATAGTCCTAGAAGATTTACCCCCTCAAATTCAATAACTTATCGATAATAGATTTACAAAAAGAACAGATGATAAAGACAACATATCTTCAAGATTCTGAGGAAAAACTATATTCAATCTAGGATTCCATACTCAAAAAACCATCAACCAGGTATAAGCATAAACTGATGTCATATTCATGTAAGGTCACAAAAAATTTAGTTTTTACGCACCTTTTCTTAGGAATGCTTCAGCAAAACTTACAAGTAAACTAAGAGTACAGAAAGGAAGTATGATGTCTGAGAAATAGGGGCACTATCTCAGGAGAGAGTTAAAGAGCAGTCTCTGGAAGGCAGCTCCTAGGAGACCTAGGAAACAGGTATATACAAAGTTCTGGGAAAAGCTTTCCAAGAGGAGAAAGGAGACACAACAAATAGCTTGATATAATGGAACATTTGGTTACAAAAAAGGGGTCAAGGGGATCCCTGGGTGGCTCAGCAATTTAGCGCCTGCCTCCTGCCCAGGGTATGATCCTGGAGTTCTGGGATCCAGTCCTGCATCCAGCTCCCTGCATGGAGCCTGATTCTCCCTTTGCCTGTGTCTCTGTATCTCTCTCTCTGTCTCTCATGAACAAATAATAAAAAAAATTAAGAAAAAAAAAAAGGTCAAGACAGAGGCTAATGGTATCTGATAGCCCATAGGACAAAATTATTTAGGTAGACGTTTATAATCACTTGGCATTCCTGTGAATAATACTTTATGATAATCTTGATATAAACATTGGCTGTTGATCACTCTAAAAGCTGTCATCTAGCTATATTGGGTATATGGAATGTAAAAGAATGACATATTTTTATTTTATAATGGGAGTTACCAATGATTTCTGCAATTAATAAAAATCAAGAAATAAGTATATTACTTAGAAAAGGTAAGGTGAATACCAGCAGAAGAGCCTGTTTGCACCAGTGAGCTGGATCTTTCTTGAAAGGAGTCAAGGGTCATATCAGAAGACTGCTGTTTTTCATTATGAGCTTCTCAGGACAACACAATTGTGTAAATGTGAAACTGTATTATTTTGACAAGAATAAAAAGGGTAAAGGTTAAAAAGGCAGGCAATAACATCAATTACAACAACCACAACATTAGTATATCCAAAACTTAACTACAAAATATGTCACTTTTTTTAGTGTCTGCTGACACATTGCATTAGATAAGTAAGTAAATGTCCCTGATAGAAAAGACATCTTTGTAATTTTAGTGTACATATTTATTGGAAGACAACTGTTCTCTTGGGGAAAGCTCTATTTTCTGATCACCATGAGTAAAGTCATTTGAAAAGACCCTCAGAGTATCTATAGGATGGGCAATAGTTTCTGGAGTCTACTCTAGAAGTGATGGAAGTGAAAAGATTCAAATGTGCAACTAACAAAGAGAGAGAACTTACCATTATTTTCATGATGTTGTAGTATTATGTGTATGTTCGTATTAGAGATGTCCCTTCCTCTGTCTTGAACTTTTGAGAAAAGAGGAAAAACTAGGGCAAATTGATTTGTGTAGCAGTGATTTTTCAAACACTTTTTTGTTTTGTGCAGTGAAATTTTTCTAGAGATGAAGTATTTTGCATAGTCTCAATATGCAAAATGATCAAGACTACAGCATTTCTGGCCAAGGAGGGGTGGTAGTAGATGGACCTGGCGTTCCCCCTAGATTATTTCCCAGTGCACCACTGCCTGACTTCAAATAGCGAAGTATAAAACTGGTTGGTTTAAAGAATTAACTCCTAACAGTTCAAGTTAACACTCTGGAAATTTGAGAGACACAAATCTATATAAAAGACATAGCAAATATCTTTTTTTTTTTATCTAAAAAACAAACAAATCAAATAAAAAAACAAAACACAGATTCTCCAAATAAAAACACTTGCCTGTTTTTTAATTCATCATATTCATCATCATATTCATGCAAGTGCATGAATCCAAGATATTTTCAGATTATTTAAAAGGTCATTTTTTTTTAATTTTTTAAAATTTTTATTTATTTATGATAGTCACTAAAAGGTCATTTTTAATTGTATCTTTGTATAGAAATGTAAGATAAGATTTTTTTTGAATTTTATTTTTCTGTGATGGTTTTTCATGAAAAATAAAATAGAACTTTACTAAATTTTAGCATTAGGCTGAACAAAGTTTCAGTCTATTTTTTGGAATGTGTCAGGAATTTGAAAAGCAGGAAGTCTAATGAAAAATAGTGTGGGGGTGCCTGAGTGGCTCAGTTGATTAAGCATCCGACTCTTGATTTTGGCTCAGGTCATGATCTCAGGTTCCTGGGATCCAGCCTCTCATTGGTGCTCACCTGGGTGTCTGTTTGAGGATTCTCTCCCTCTGCCCCTGCCCCTGCTTGCTTTCCTTCTCTCTCTAAGATAAATAAACCAATCTTTAAAAAAAAAAATAATGTTTTTTTCCTTTCCTCCCTCCTTCTCTTTCTCTCTCTTTAAGCAAGTAGGACTATGTGGATTAAACAAGTGCCTCTACCATTATTTTTCCACCTGACTATAAGTGGCTTGACACCTCAATCTTCAAACTGTCTCTCTTTGGAGAGAGTACAGTGATATTTCTGAAACTATTCTCCTGCTCTTATACGAAATAGGTTATTGAGGACAGGAAGCCTCCATGGACTTAGAGTCCCAAGTTCTTTCAATTAGTTCCCAAGGTCAGGGCTCCTGAGCACATCCCTTCTAGTTAAAATTCCCTTTATCAGCATGTCTAAAAATTCCTCTTATTTCTAAATATAGTTCAAATGTGACAAATCTATCTAAAATCCAGTTATCCCATCATTAATTCTAAAAATAAAAGTATCTACTGTGTAACAAGCATTCTATAAAATCTTAGACTATGAACAAGCATTCTATGAAATCTTAGACTATGAAAGACCTGAGGAATTTGAACTTTATCTTGAAAGCTACAAATAGTTATTGAACAATTTTAAGCAGAGCAATGATGTAATTAAATTACGAAATAAATTTGGAGACCATTGCACGTATCTATACAAGCAATTATTAGAATATAACTACAATATTGGGAATATGAAAAGAGAGGGCTGACTCCAAAAGGAACTAATCGATAATAGTACAATAACAGTAGAGGACTTTAGCACCCCTTTTACATCAATGAAGCACATGGTAGTCCAGGACTAGGTGATGAAATATGGCAGTGACGTGTGAGAAAGAGGGAGGTCCAATATGACTCCCAGAACACTAGCTTTATTGATTGGATGAAGTGTCATTTAGCTGTAGAGTTTTAAAGGATGAATGCATTTTGGGGAAAAGATGTTAGATTTTTCTTGGAGCATACCGGGGCTTTATAAGTAGAAATGATCAGAAACCAGTTGGATACACAAGTCTAGAACACAGCAGAGGCACTTCCATGAAAGAATCTTTTTAGATTTCTCAGCTGGAAATACTCTTTTGTTCCTCACAATACCCATAGTAGTTTATATGTACTGCCCTGTAGCACCTACCACCATCTACTGTATATTTAAATTATATATATTTTTTCCATTTTAGCCTGCAAGCTCCTTGAGGCAAGATCTATGACTGCTACATCTTTTTTCCACAAAAGTACCCAGAAAATGATGGGCATTCAAAACCACGTGCTCAATGATGGGCAGACTTAGCCATCTCACTGAAGATTTCCCCTGGAGATTTTATGAGAATCACTCTCACTATTTATCCTTATTGTTATTAATGTTTGCTTCATTCATTTTGGACACAGGGTTATTTTTATTAGATTAATGCCTTGCATTATAATCAGATCATCTGCTACAAGCATTGCTGGCAGAACCAGTTGTCTGGTTAGCTGAATTCTATCAGATACACAGTTTTGGGGTCTCCCCCCTGCCCCGTTTTGATTCTTAGGTGAAATCATACACAGAAATCAAAGAAAAGGCTTTTCATTTGGTCAAGCCATCCTGGCCATAGCCAGTATCACATCAATATTTTTAAGCTTTAGAAATAGCCCCTTTAAATCTCTCTCATTATAAACAATCCTATGTAAGAGAGATACATTTAAAAAGATATTTTACACACCTTTTGCTAACAGAAATAGCAGTGTCTCTGATTGGTAGGTGCTTCAAGCCCAAAATGAGGGTTAAAGGTTGGTTTTGTTTGTTTGTTGTTTTTGTTTTTAGTTAGATGCAGCTCCTTGGATGATTCTTTACCAGCTAAAAATCTGCCAAGGTTTAGGTTTCAGAGTGACATTTATCTTGAAACGGTTAACATGTGGGGGCTGATTGTTCGATATTCAGATATTTAATGGTATGTTAAACTGCTTTTAACACTCACTGCTTAACTTGGCATTCCCCAAAAGTTACAGGTGCCATCCTATACCCCTGACTATTAGCCTTGTACTCTATTTCTGACATTGGTACCATGGGATATTCTGTTCTAGAACACATTTATTCTATCTGTATCTTGTTACTCTGAATCATTCTTTAAGACTGAGATCAGATGCCACTCTTACAATAACCCATTTATTTTCCTCCAGTGTGGGTCACATACCCCTCTTTTGAGTTCTTTTAGAAATTAAATGATTATAACATTTGTCAGCTTGCTGGTTTGGGATATTGAATTGTAAGAATCTGAAGCGCTGAGAATTGTCTTTTATGTTGTCTCTCCAGTGCCTAGAAAAGTGCCAGGCATAAAGTTAGTGGGATGCTACCAAATAAATGAAAGAATATAAACTTTCAGAAACTTAGAGTGCACTTTGGTTTCCCACAACTTTTCTTAGAAACTACCATGAGATAAAATGCTTTGTCCTCAGAGTGACTTGATGTGGTGGGAAACCAGATGATTTCTGAATGTTTATTCATTTGTTCCTAAGCTCATAAGAAGTAGAGTGCTTCTTCTCTTTTCCCTTTACAGGGGAACCTAATTATAATAGGCTCAGCCTCTGCAGGAGGTAGGGAGTTGGAAGTGAAACAGCTTTGGAGTGGATTCTTCAGAGTCAAGGCTGAGGTAGAAATGGTGAGTATAGGGACTAAGCTTGGGCAGTCAAGACATACTATCTTTAAGCTACTGTGGTCTTCTCTTGCACATGACATCGTTATTTACAAGCAAGATTATTTACATGTCTTCTTCCTCAACTATTCTAAAAATGCCCAGGATAACACACAGTGCTGACTAAGGATTATGGTTTAACAAAGGATATAGAATGAACGAATTATTTAATAAGGTAGTATTTTAGGGTAGAGAATTTGCTCTTTGTTGTCACTGTATTTACTGTTTTGGATCTTATTTTATGACTTAATTTCTTAGTAAATATTATTGAAAAGTTACTATTTGTTTCTATCTGGTGTAAGGGAAAAAGAGATTTTTTTTTTCACTGCCCACTTAGGAGAACCACAGCAACACAAGCACTGGGATGGTTGGCATAGTGTTGGTGTAATGTTGAGGGACATCGTGACTGCAGCTGGAGAAATGGGTATATGTTGGGCCTGTGGGGGTGGGAGGAGTACAAGCAGAGTTAAAGCTCGTACATATAAATATGGGGAGTCAGGAAAGGAAGTTTGGGAGAGTGGTGGTCACAGATTTCTTCTGATTGCTGGCTTTATCCATTAAAACCTGTGTCATTCTGTAATTTGTCTGAACCAAAGGTCACTGATTCCTAAAAGATTGAAGTGGACTAGTAGGGACTAGTAGGTAACAGAAATGAAGGCACCAAACTAGCTATAAGGCAATAGGAAGAAGCGGGGACTGAGGAAAACCAGAAAGGACATGTGAATTCTTTCTGAACGTGTTCACATCCTTTCTATAATTTCAGTAGAGTGAAACACAAAACAAACATCTACAGATAAATTAAATGCATAGGGCTGAATTTCTTGATCTCTAGTAAACATTTCTGTACCTAAATTTATGCTTCATCTCTTAACACACTTAAGATGACCTCTCAGGAATACACTGCACTAGCAAGGCGACTATAATCACAGTATTCCCAATGTCTCCATAGAAATTGCTGCTTGAGTACTGTCCTTTTCTAATTGTAGTTCCATTCCCAAGGCTTATTAACAGCGGACACCTGGAGTGGCTCAGATGGCACCTGAGATCATTGTGGTACTCTCTTTGAAAATTTTCCCCTCTGAGGAATCCTTTGCCAAGCATATATATAGAAATCAATTCTTGGAAGGCTTACCTGGCTGACTAGCTAAACCCTTAAATTCCTAGAATCCCCATTGAAGACCACTGAAGACCTCTACTACATTTACTTAGAATACCCAGACTAGCTCTGTTAATAGGTTGCATGCATAAAATTATCCTTTTAAACTATTCAATAAACTCTTGTGTCTCTAGAAGACATCAAATGAATAATTGTGTCCTTGCTCATAGAAGCCACTCAAATTAAAGTCTTACTACATGATAAATTTACTATTTCCTGTAACTTTTCCTCCAGACCATATAGATTATTTATGATTTTTCAAGAATTCTTCAGGGGAAAATCATGTCCCTTGGAGCTTCCCAGCTCTATCACTTAGCCTGTCAATTAAATGCTACTCAATCCTTTCTAAAAGTAGCTGAATCCTTGCTGCTGGAATATTAGCTGTGGATACACACTGAATTATAGTCTACAGGAAAACAAATTATGAATCTTATTTCATCAATCCATAATAGAATCTATTGGCATTCATATAAAGCACTCAATTTTCAGGTACCAATAGGCAAGAACCTTGTATTTAGTAGGTGGTCAATTAATAGCTGATGATGGATAGATAACATTCATCAATAAAATGAATTCATTTTTTTCTTTCTTTTTTCTTTTTTTTTTTTTTGCCTTTTCACAAGGTTGTTTTATTGTAAGAGATTGACGGTACCTTGGTTTGAGGATATTTTAAGTGATGCAGAAATTTTAGTTTCAGTATTTACTGACCACATTTGTCTTTTTTCATGATAACAGAAGGAAACTGTAATGGAGTTGTTGGAATGGGGTTTAAGTTTGAAGGCATACCTGAGCTGTACTTTATAACATACATACTGTTTTTGCTCTTAAAGTTTCCCTGGAGTGTGAAGTAGCATTCTATGTATCACAGTTGGCTCCTGCTCCTTCAGGATAGTTTATTTGCTTATTTATACTGTGTTTTCTCTCCTACTCTGTTTCGTTTATTACCTTCCAAGGTACAGGGTTGTCATTATAGTCAAGGTGTCTCATTCCCCTCTTTTACTATTGGGTTAACTCATCAGTCATGAATCATACTCCTTTGAGTTGAAATTTCCTTTTAGCCACAGGTTTTTATTTCTCCAGTGTGTTTTTTTCAGCCTGTTAATGAAATTTCCAGCACATTAATGAAGGGAACATCTGCCAAGGGTGTCACTTCTTACTGAAATGATAATTTGTGAGATAAGGTTAGACAGACCAAAAATCTTTTCTGGCTCTAGTTTTCCCAGATGGAAGAAAAATTAGGCTACTGTCATTGAACTTTTAGGATTTTTCAAGTTATTATGACAAGTGACTTCTAAGAAGTTGTAAGGGAGGATGAAGTTTGGGCAGAGCCCCAGGCTTGGGCTACTAGAAGGATGAATGCATGGACAACATACAGAAGGTGAGCTTAAGGTAAAGATGCATTTATTTATCAGAAAGTGTGTTGGCATTTCAATGTTAGCAACTATTTTCCTACCCTGAGATATCTCTGAGAAGTATTTGAGGGATCATTCAGAACAGAAAGGCCAGTGCAAGAAATTTTGTCTTTCTTTTTTCTGTCTGCTTTTTCATTCTAAAGAATGAAAGTCTACACTTAGGACAGCTTCTACCAACTCCTCTCTAGAGAACAAAATTCCTTTCATTTTAGGCAGTCATCTGGCTACGTGCTGACTAGGACAGGAAATACCTTTAATTTGAATTGTTGGAGTTCTCTCCTGCTAGAAAAGCAGTAAAGCTGTGACACATTGTACAAGGTCTTCAAAGTATGAGAGTTTAACTGTAGGTTCGGAAGGAGTAAGAGTCAACATTCAAGTCTTGGTTTTTATCATTCAGTAGTTCTGGGCTGCTGGACAGAAAACTAATCCTGTCTGAGCTTTTATTCCACATCTGAGGAAGTTAATGTAAATGAACTCAAAGATATGTCCTTCATTGGTATTTTGCAGTTTTGTGTGTTCTTTCTGAGTTGGCTCCACTTGGTTTATCTTCCATGGCACATGATCGTAAGACCAAATCCATTCATTCATTCAAACAAATATTTGAGCACTTATCACGTGCAAAGCATTGTCCTATTATACCTATAAAGACACCTATAAAGAACTCTGTAGCAGGGTGGTACGCAAATAAACCAGATGCCAGTGAGAGGTAATTCACATAATGGAGGTTAGTGAAAATAGAGGGAAAAAGTTCTAAGTTTGATCGCCAGAGTCACGTTAACCTTTGCAATATCAAGCCTTTGTTTAATTACCCGTGGGATCATCTATCCTCTTTGCACTTCTAAGAGTGGACACAGAACTAGAAATCACATTTGGGGCTCTGAAATATCTGTATAAGGACGTCCTTAGAAATGGTCTGGTTAACATTTTGGAAATCATCCGGCTCTGTTTGCCACAGTCTCATAGAGCAGAACAGAGCTGTCAAGAAGTATTTTCATATCTTGTTGTCTTTTTACCCATGTTATTAGCAGGAGCAGAGTAGCCTTCAGCTCCAGGTAGTCTTGCGTGACCATGGCCCAGGGATCCCTGCTCTGCATGTTATCTTAATGCCAGGACAATGGAGATTCTTTCTGTTCTATTGTAATGCACTGTCACTTTCTTGTTAATTTACTTGCCGCAGTTTGCTGTACTTCCCCAGGGCCTTCTTTCAATAAAGTCTTCTTAAACGTATCAGGGACTCTTGCTCTTTTGTTCTGCTCCAATCCTTCTTTTAATTGCTTCTTTCTTTCTCTCTGTATCCATCATTTTCTCTTTCACAGATGAGAACGTGTTTTACGTGTTTGGGAAACAGGCAGTGTTTTACCTGATTCTGAGAGAGATAAGGCCCTTACACAGGTCCACAGTAGATCCAGGAAATCATACCATGAACATGAATTTCCACCTTTATGGATTTGGTGATGTTCAATGTCAGAGGGGTCTGTCACATTTAGAATGTTTACACAAACCCACCCTCATATAGTTGAGGGGCTTCTCTGGATGCTCGATGAGCTTTTGTTCTAGTGTAGATTAACTTCTATTATTAAGTCACATATTTTGATTCCAAAACTTAACACCACTTATTTTTTCTCTAACTTTCAATTCTCATTAGGAGAAAAGACAATTAGTGGCAATTGATGTAAGCTACATATCAGTATATATTCTTGGCAGCATTGTGACTTCCTGATGATGTCCATTCATGTCCAGACTGCATTTTCCCCTACATGTTACATAGTAAGAATATTTCAAACTTCACACACATTGTAGTAAACATAACACATTCGACATGCTTACAAAGTAAACGTTTCCATAGTCTCCATGTCAGAATAACGAGATGGTGGTTCTGATACCATGCTGACCTGTTTAAAGTTTCTCTTGAATGCTCATTGGTATCCAAGACATTAGAAAAGGATTTTGCATAAGTGCAGTATTGCAGCACAGGACTTACATGAATTTCACACATGTATTACAAAATGTAGAGGAGTTGCTTTATACCAACAGCCAATATCCAGAACCTATATTTTAATATTCATCAAGGTGATTATTATTATTACCTTTTGTTTTTTAGTCTGAATAAAAAGAATACTGTAGATTGCAATTGCAACATAGAAGAGATGAAATACTGCCTAGTAGGCTGCAACTTAAATATTGTGCAGCTTTAGATACTTCATTCATTCAACAGACATTTTATTCTGTGTTTGGTGTATGCCAGCCTCTTTTCTGGGAAATGATGCTAAATAAATGAAATGTTCCTTCCTTCATAGGATTTATAGGTTAATAGAGAAATATTGCTATGGGTGTTATGATAAAAGTATGCATAGGGCAAAGAGGTGACCAAAAGAAAGAGTTGGGCAAATTTACCTGAGAGACAGGAGATTCTTGTGAAGTTTCAGAGAAGAACCTGTGTACTTGCTGAGTTTTAACCGCTTAGTAGATCATCAGACAGATGTGGCATAACCTGTGTGGCATGAAAATTAATCTAGATTAAATCACAGATATAACAAAGTACTCTGGAAGCACCACATGTGTGGTACCCGGCAATAGTACCTTTTAATTAAATAAACAGACTTTTAATTTATTTTCCTCTTTGTCAAATTATCATGCACAATTTTTTTTAAATGTTACTTTTTTATTGTCACACAATAAAGTTAGACCTTTTTGGTGTACAATTCAACAAACTTTAATCTGTGTAGATTAGTGTAACCACCAGCAAGTCACTATATAGAACCATTTCAACACCCTCAGAAAACAGGCTTGTGCTGCAATTACATTCTCCCTGCCTCCTGACCCCTGGGAACCACTGATCCCTATCACCGTAGTTTTTGGTTTTTGAAAATGTCATCTAAATTGAGTCACTAGGGCAGCCTGGGTGGCTCAGCAGTTTAGCGCCACTTTCAGCCCAGGGCCTGATCCTGGAGACCCGGGAATGAGTCCCGCGTTGGGCTCCCTGCATGGAGCCTGCTTCTCCCTCTGCCTGTGTCTCTGCCTCTCTCTCTGTGTGTGTCTCTCAAGAATAAATAAATAAAATCTTAAAAAAGTAAAATAAAATAAATTGAGTCACTGAGTATGCAAACTTTTCAGACCGGCTCTTTCTTTCAGTAAAATGCATTTGAGATTCAGTCATGTGCTTGTGCCTACCAATAGTTTGCTCCTTTTTTCATTGCTTAGTAGGATTCTTTTGCAGGTAAGTACTAGTTTTCCTCTTTACTCACCTATTCAAAGACCCTCAACTTATTTCCAGTTTTTGGATATGATGAATAGAACTGATATAAATACTTATGTACAGTTTCTGCATGAGAATAAGCTTTTAGATCTCTCAGGTAGTTAAAGAGAGTTTGATGAATCACATGGTAAGTATATGTTAAACATTTAAGACACTAACAAGTGGTTTTCCAGAGATGCTGTGCCATTTTGAATGCCCACAACAATGTATGAGTGTTCCGGTTGCTTCAGACCTTTGCTAGCACTCAGTTTTTGATTTTTAAACTTTAGCTATTTTAATAAGAAAGGTGATGGTATTCCATTGTGGCTTTATTTTGTATTTAATTTTAATGAAGTTCAATTTGTCAATGTGTTTTCCTTTTATGGATTGTGCTTTTAGTGTCATGTATAATTCCTTTATTTTACCTTCATTTTTGTAAGGTATTTACGCCGGACATAGAATAGTGAGTTGACAGCTTTTTATTTCAGCATTTAAAAACCGTGTCACTTTTGGCCTCCATAGTTTCTGATGAAAATTCTGTGAAAATTTCAATTGCTTTTCCTACAGAGAAAATGCATTTCTTTTGTGTGGAGGGGTTCCTGGTAGTTAAGTCAGTTAAGCGTCCGACTCTTGGTTTCAGCTCAGGTCATGATCTTGCAGTTGTGGGATTGAGTCCTGATTGGGCTCTGCACTCAGCGCAGAGTCTGCTTCAGATTCTTTCTTCCTCTTGCTTGTGCTCTCTCTCTCAAATAAGTAAATAAAATCTTTTTTTAAAAAGGAAAATTTATTTTTTTCCTTCTAGCTGCTGTCAAAATATTTGCATTATCTTTAATTTCTAGCATTTTGATGTGTCTGGGCATGGACTTTTGGGACTTTATTTGGTTTGATGTTTATTAAGCTCCTTGAATCTGTAGGTTAAATCTTCTGCCATAATTCTAGTCATTGTTTCTTCAAATATTTTTCAACACCATACTCTTTTTTCCTCTCATTCTAGATCTATGTTTTAAAAAATATTAGACCTTTTGTTGGTGTTCCACAGGTCTCTGCGGCTTTATTCATTTATTTCATTTTTTTTCCTCTGTGTTTTTCAGATTGGATAATTTCTTTTGATATATCTTCAAGTTCATCAACTCCTTTTTGTCACCATTACATGCTTTAAAAATTGCCTTTAATTTACTTTTAGTTCTAAAATTTCTGTTTGGTATTTCTTTATTATTTCTTCTTCTTCTTCTTCTTCTTCTTCTTCTTCTTCTTCTTCTTCTTCTTCTTCTTCTTCTTTTGTTTCTTCTTCTCTATTCATTTCAGTGACGTTTATGATTGCTCATTGGAGGAATTTTATGGTAGCTATTTTAAAATTTTTCTCAAATAATTCCAAAATCTGCATCATTTTTGAAAAAACAAAACAAAAACAAAATCTGCATCATTTTGGTAGTGATGTCCATTGATTGGCTTTTCCCGTGAGAGTTGAGATTCTTTGTATGCTGAGTAACTTTGAATTGTATCCTGGATATTTTGAATATTGTATTATGAGTGTGTAAGTTTAAATCCTATGGAGTATTTATTTTTATTTTAGTAATCATTCCACTTAGTTATGCTCAGATTGCAAGTTCTAACCCATCTTCTATCAGCTGTGATTCCATTGTTGTTTCAGTTTTCAAAGCCTTTGTAGCACTATTAGGATCTGTCTCCCACCTTGGGTGGGTGGGTGGTAATCTGTTAATTCAGTTCTCCAACTGTTAGGTATTTTTATTACTATCAAAATCATACAGATGCAGCTCAAGAGTGAACTCAGAAGTTCATAAATTATTCTATGATATCGCTTTCCCAAGATCCTCCCTCTCTGCAACCTCTCTGGGGTTTCTGTTTCTCTGGGGCTCCCCTTTTGGGTCCCTGGGGCTCCCCTTTTGGGGCATATGGACAGAAAGCTGGGACTCTAAGTAGTCGTTTTTCCTGTGCACTTTCACAGATATATGCACCTCTAGGACAAAGCAGATATAGGACTGAGTGGGAAAAAAAGCAACAGAGGATCACCCACCTTCTTGGGAACACAGCTCCACTGATGAGGCTGAAGGAAGGTTTGCCACCTTCAGAGTTTTGCCTCCTGTGAGTTCCTATAACAACACCTGTGGCCCTCTGAATCATTGTCTGGGGACTTAAGTACAGGAGAATGGAAAAAAATAAAGAAAAAACTACAAAAGGAAGTTTCTGCAGTATATCTGAACATTAGTTGTTCCTTTTCCTGCTTCTCAAGTCAGAACTAAAGGGGTCTCTTAGAGCTCTCTCTGGCTGCACCCTCTGCACACTTCTAGGTTTCAGGCTATACTGCATCTAAGTCTTGTGTACGTGAAGGGTATTTTGGTAAAAAAAAAAAAAAAAAAAGTAACCTCATCACTGGTTTAGTGGTACTTTGAATTCTAGCTGCCTGCTGTTACTTACTTTCTAGAGTCCTGAAAGATCTGTTCCATGCATTATACCCAGGTTTTATGGCTGCATTCAGTGACAAAGGCAGAGTCAAGTGTGCTTACACAATTTTACCCAAAATTGAAAGCTCGTATGCTATTTAAGAATATTTGTTATCACTTACCAGGTCTCTATTTCTCCTTTGGGGAACTATGGAGAAACTTTCATGACAGGCACATTTATGTAGAATCAATGATGCTACCTGAGAGTAGAAATTTCTTTCAAAGGACATGGAGTCAGGCCTGATTTTAGCATGTTGAAAGTTACCTGCTGATATTTCAGAAGTTATAAACTTCATTTTGTATTATCTTAAATAGTTCACAAGTGGAGCAAATAATCAGTGCTCCAAAATTAAAAACTATATTTTGGCTTAGTAAACAAATACAAGTTTAGCGTGTTAGCTTAGAAATAGTGGAGTATTTAAAATTTTAGTTGTAAATTGTAAGCTCTTCTCTCTCTCTTTTTAAATTTGAGGATATATGTATATATTTATTGAATGTTGGTCCACGTTTTACATATTTAGATATTTTAATGAAAGAAAGTATTCTGTGGTAAAATTCGAACTGATATGTATCTTTGAAAATCGAAGTAAGTTATACATCCCTTATCCAGAGGGGAAAAAAAAAAACACACATCATGTAGGGCTTCATGGATGGAATAGAGTTCATTTGCAGAATGAACTATTCAGTTAAGAATTTCTGTCATGACCAATGAACTCATTATTTTTAAGTAGCCAGTCATTAAAGTCCAGTTAAAATTGAAATTTTGACTAGCAAAGCTGAAAGAGAAGGTTCAAGAATGAGTATTTTACATATTTGAAATGGGATAATCAAATACTTTATTTTTCAAAATCTGAAGAGCTATAAAACATTTTCTTGTCAGAAAGGCTACTTTTGTTTAACTTAAATATTCTACTTTCATTTGATATTTACATTCATTGTTCTGAAGAATATTTTAGGAATTTATGCCAAAATTTTTTCAGAGACACAATTGATCTCTAAAGAATCTGAGCTAGTTGTGTGACCAAATTGCTGACAGCAGCTTCTAATCCAGACAGCACATCTGCTGACCTAGAGAAAAGATGACTGGTTGGATTGGCATCTCCTTCTTCTATATTAGGTAAAGGGAATTTATAATAGTATGTGAGATCTGAGCAAAAATTAGCGTTTTGGGTGATAGAATCATCATTTTAATGCTTTGCCTGAAAGGACTGATCTGGAAGCAATTTAGAGAGTTTGATTTACAACCAACTTTGAAAAGAATAACACATGTTCTCAAGACGTCTCAAACAGGCAGTGAATAGGGAGCTGTCCAGCCACTTAAATTTTCTTTAATCTTACAGTTTAATCAACGATTCCCTCACAAAACTCTACCCTTGGGAGATTAGGGACACTCCTTGGAGAGCCTTAGGTCAGAAATCAATGTGTAGTTTTACTGGGATCACCATATGTGCTTCATGTTTGCAAGACATGTTTCAGTTTATGTGCCAGGTTGGACTTAATTGTTTCAGAGCTACAGACACCCCCAGAGAGTGAAAATCAGAAACTGTGCACAAAATATTATCAAGGGACACAGCATGTCCTGGCATGTCTGACAATGAACTGAAGAGCATTTTTCCATCGATCCTGGGATATCCAGCAGCCAGAGATTCTGGTATGTTAGGTCTCTACATGTTAAAGCTCAAGTGGTAGAGTTAGGAATTAACAGACTGAGATCCAGGAAAAGGAGAAAAGCTCAAGTCACACTATATGTCATTTGACACTCCACCTCCACCTCTGTTATACACAGGGAGAAGGGACCTTCAAAGAGTCCAATGTTTTTAGAATATATACTTTGAGCAATAGCTTCATAATTTTTGCTATATACTTTTACATCTAATATTTTTCCTAAAAATAATTTCCTCCTTTTTATTGTTTATAAATTAATAACTCCCATTACAATATGCTTATTAATTAATAGCTAGTATTTTTTGTAGAAAGAGATGGTAACCAACATAGAAAAATACAAGGACGTACCAGGAAGACCAAACGGTATTATTAAACTACATTAACTGTATTAAACTGCTTTATTAAACAATACTGTTATAGTACAAATGGAAATAAGGATAAATAAGGAAATTCAAATGCTAATAAGTTTAACTATTTGTAAAATGTCATTCTAATAAAAGAGAGAGAAATTCTGCCTCTGGAAAGAGGGAGTAGACATACTTTTCTTTATTTGTCCTATTAAGTACAACTAAAAACCTTGAGCATTATATATAAAACAAACATGAAAAGAATCTGAAAAGTGGAGAAAAGAAGACAGACTCCCCAGTCTACAGACCTGGAGAATGACTTCTGATGTTCCTGGGTTTTCTTTTTTCCCTCCTATGTCCCATGCTCAGTGCTGAAGAAGCCAGGAACCTGAAAAACATTAAGAAGTACAAATTTAAAAAGCCCTAACAAAAACTTGCTCTTTTTAGTGAAAGGATCAGAAAAGGGGCAGCCTAGCAAGATAGAAAACATTGAGATTATATATAGCTGCCCTACTCTAGCCAAACACCACAAAAAAACTGTAGCCCCACCCTGCCTATGTCAGCAAAGACCCTGCCTATGTCAGCAAAGACAATGAGAAACCTAGACATCTACCCTCATGTGGTTGTTATAAGATGCTAATCAACCTTGCCAGATGTCGTCAGAGAAAACCAAATAGAGACACAGGACTTTCATCCCTGCCAACCATTAACAATCCTCCTTTCCCCCCCACAGTGTTGGTGGAGTTCACATAGTGAATTTTAACCCATACCTTGCAGTAATGAGGCATCTCTCCTTCTCCCAGTGGGGGTGGTGTCAGAGCAGGTCCAATGGGAATCAGAATTTTCAACATTGTCCAGAAATAATGAGGCCACCCCCGTGCAATGTTAGTGGAGATCACAAAGGGAACCAGAGCTCCCACCCAGCCAAGAAGTAACAAGGACCAGCCACTGACCTGTACCTCCCACCACACACACACACACGAATACACACACTCATACACATGCACACATACATGTGATTGAATAGTATCAGAGAATGCCAGTTAAAGCACAAAGTTTAAATAAGATCTAGAGTTTCTTAACATAATATAAAAGTGTTCAGATTTCAATTAAAAATCACTTATATCAAGAACAGGAAGCTCTCCAACTGAGTGAAAAAAGACAATAGATGCAAATGCCAAAATGACTGAAGTTAGAATTATCTGGCAAATAATTTAAGGTATTCATGATAAAAAAAAAAGTGTCAATGAGCAGTTATGAATAAAGTAAAACAAATGAAAGGCTGGAAAGCCTTAGGAAAGAAATAGAAAAATCTCAGAAAAAAAAAGTTATAAAGAAGAACAAGTGGACATTTTATTTTTTATATTTTTAAAGATTTTATTTATTTATTCATGAGAGACACAGAGAGAGAAAGAGGCATAGACACAGGCAGAGGGAGAAGCAGGCTCCATGCAGGGAGCCTGACGTGGGATTCGATCCCGGGTCTCCAGGATCACACCCTGGGCTGAAGGCAGCACTAAACCGCTGAGCCACCCGGGCTGCCAAGTGCATATTTTAGAACCAGAAAATAAAACAACCCAAATTAAAAGCTCAATGATTGGGCTCACAGCATAATGGAGGAGGCAGAGGAAATAATCAATGAACTAGAAGGAAGTACATACAGTCTGAACAAGAAAGAAAAGAGGAAGAAATGAACAAATCCTCAGGGACCTGTGGGACTATAACAAAGAATCTAATATCCATGTCATCAGAATCTTAGAAAGAGAAAAGAAAGAGAATAGGTTTGAAACAGAAAGTGGCCGAAAATCACAAAATCAAATTTGGCAGGACATACAAACCTACAGATACAAGAAGCTGAGTAAAATAAGCCAGGCAGAGAAATATAAATACTGTATGTTCTTGCTTAAAAGTTGAACCTAAAAATGTTGAACTCCTAGAACCAGAGAGTTGAATGGTGGTTGCCAGGAACTTTGGGGATGGGGCACAGAAATGAAGAGATATTGGTCAAAGGGTAGAGACTGTCAGTTATGAGATAAGTATATTCTGGGAATCTAATGTACAGCATGATGATTCTAGTTGATAATGCTATATTTTATATTTGAAATTTGCTAAAAGAGTAGATCTTAAATATTCTCATCACATGCATGTACACACACACACACACACCGAGTGATAATTATGTGAGGTGAGGAATGTGTTAATTAACTTGTTTGTGGTAATAATTCCATAATGTATATGTGTATTAAATTATCACAATGTATACATTAAAAATAAATATGGAACTTGAGTGAGCCCCAAACAATATAAACCTAAAGATATCCATGCCAAGATATATCATAATTAAACTTGTAAAAACTGAAAACAGAAATAAAATGTTAAGACTACTCAGAGAAGAAGACATTTTATTTATAAGGGAAAACATTCATTTTTAATTTTTTTAAAACTATTTTATTTATTTATTCATGAGAGACAGAGAGAGAGGCAGAGACACAGGCAGAGGGAGAAGTAGGCTCGTTGCTGGGACTTCAATGCAGAACTTAATCCTAGGACCCCAGGATCAGGCTCTGAGCTGAAAGCATATGCTCAACTGCTGAGCCACCCAGGTGTCCCTATAAGAGAAAACATTCAAGTGATACTGGATTTCTCATCAAAAGCTAGAAGCCGCAAATAAGTGGCACAATATTTTTCAAGTATTTAAAAAAAAAAAAGAAAAACTGTCAACCCAAGTTTTGTACACATTGAAAATATCTTTTAGGAATGAAGGAAAATCAAGACATTTGCAGATGAGAAATTTGTTTCTGAATGGCTAAAGGAAGTTCCTCAAACAAAAAGGAAACAAAAGAAATATAATCTTTAGAACATCAGAGAAGAGGAAAGAACATGATACTCAAAAATATGGATGAATAAAATAGGCTTATCTTCTCCTCTTGCATTTTCTAAATTTTGCTTGACAGTTGAAGCAAAAATTGTTACACAGTTTGATGTGGGCCTATGTTTGCAGAAGAAATATCTAATAAAATTGTAATACAAACAGGAGAGAGTAGTGGAATGTAAAGGGATGTGAAGTTTCTATATTTCAGTTGAACTGGCAAAATGATGACACCAGTATAGTGGTAATATATATATATAAAATAATTATACATATATATATAATAATGTATGTATAATACCCAGAGCAGTTGCTAAAGACGTTATATAATGTGTTACACTCAAAACACTTTTGACAAATCAAAATCAAATTGTAAATTATATTCAGACATCCCAGAGGAAGGCAGGAAAAAGAACACAGAGAAACAAAAAAGCAGTGAGAAGAAACAGAAGGCAAAAAAATTAAAATGTCAGACTTAAGCCCAAACACAGCAGTAGTAATTATGTTAAATGTTAAGTTTTCTAAAAAGAGCAGTTTTAAGACAAAGAATTGAAAAGTGGGTTTTTAAAAATGACACAAGCATATAGAGAGAAGATTAACAATATCACAAATGAAATATGGGATGTCACTAGAGATACTGCTGATATCAAAAAGAAATACTATGAAAAACTATACAAATAAGTTTTTTACATAAATAAATTTGACAATTTATAGAAAATGGTCTAATTCCTCAAAAAAAAAAAAAATCAGAAACTACCGAACTCAACCAATGTATCATTTAAATTACCTTATGTCTATTAAGGACATTGGATTAAGGATTAAGGATTCATAATTACAACACTTCCAAAAAAGAAATCTCCAGGTGTAGGTGGCTTCTATGAAGAAGTCTATCATGCATTTAAGAAAGAATGAACAGGAATTTTATAGTTTCTTCCAGAAAATAGAAGAGATAGTGCCCAATTGATTTTATGAAATTAGTTTTATCTTGATACAACACTCAAACTAGTTTATGAACTTAAATGTAAAGTATAAAAATATAGATCCTTAGAAAAAAAAGAAAATTTGGGGAATCTAGGGTTAGGCAAGAAGTCCTTAGACTTGACACCAAAAGCATGATCCACAAAAGGAAAAGTTGACAAATTAAGGTAGACAAGCTAAAGAGTGGCAGAGAATATTTTCAAACTACATATCCAACAAATAATTCATATATTGATTATATATTTTCAGAACTCAACAATAAAAACCCTTCAGAGTATCCATTTAGAAAATAAGCAAGGCATGAAATGACATTTGGTCAAAGAGTATATACAATGACAACTAAACACGAAAATGTGTTAAACATCTTCAACATTAAGAAATGCAAATTATAAGTGCAATGAGGTATTATAATATACCTTTCAGAATGGTTAAAATAAGAAATAATGGGCAGCCTGGGTGGCTCAGCAGTTTAGCGCTGCCTTCAGCCCAGGGCCTGATCCTGGAGACCCGGGATGAAGTTCCATGTCAGGCTCCTTGCATGGAGCCTGCTTCTCCCTTTGCCTGTGTCTGTGCCTCTCTCTCTCTCTGTGTGTCTCTCATGAATAAATAAATAAAATCTTAAAAAGAAGAAATAATGTTCTAATTCTAGATTGAGAATTTTCTTTGCACCCAACTTCTGGTTTTGCTCTCTTCTGAGCTTTTCTTTGACAGTACATGGAGTTCTTTGATGTTTGATGTCCTGTCCTTGAATATCTGTATTCCTCTAGATAGTCTTACCCAGTAGGGAGGACTCACAATCTAGTTACAACTGGAGGGAGAAAGGCAGTAGGTCCCATACTCTGATGTTGAATGCATGTACATGTACATGCATGTGCTGCACTCTGCAGGGGTTGGGCTGTCTCAGCCTGCGTGTACATGCGATAACCAATGAAATATTATCTTCCAAAATAACTAATACCTAGCCCTTTTTAAGGTTAGAAAAGCCAATGACAGCAAGAAATAATGAGGAAGACACAAAGTGACCCAGTTTTACAAATGTAAGAGAAATGGCAATTGTTAAGGAAAATATTTCCCTTTTTATAGAGGGATTTTATTGGCCAGGAGGAAAGTTAATCTCATGAAAATGATTTGTTTCTCTAGGGAACCACCAGCTTGGGTTCCAAAAAGACGGTTTGAATGATCTTGAGTGAGCCTTGGAACTCTGGGAGCTCCTGAAGATGGCATGAAAACATTTAGCAGCACTTGCATCCTTGGGATGGTGAAATCAATTTCAAGCTCTTGGTTTAGCTAATGTTCCCTTAGGCAAGGAAATAAATTGGCAGCCAGCAAACACTGGGGAAATTAAAACGTGGGCATGGTACTTATTTCTTTTTCCAGAATGAATTACATTTTTTTTTCTGCTGCTACTGCCATCACTACCACCATCTTTTACCCCTGCTGGAGATCAGGAAGCTTAAACATTGCCATTGGTGCAGTTTGTTTTTCCAGAGAGACCTCAAGCCAGAAGTACAGAAGAAAAACAGATATCAGAGAGCTAGACTTTGCATGAAAGGTGGCACCTTACACACGGATTGATTCTGTAATATATATGGAATTCATTTGGAACTAAATGTTCTGATTTCTGGCATCTTATTTCTCTTCACCACCACCCATTTAATTTTTACTTCTGGAGTATTGATGTTTGCCTTATGTTGGCAGCTTTCCTCATCCCCATCTCTGACCCTGTTCGGCCATAATTGTTAATGATGTATGTGTAGGAGAAATAAATTGGTAGGGGGGGATTTGCCGAGGTGAAATGTTGCATCTGGTCTTTCTACTTAGCAGAGCTGTGTGAAACAATCATCTGTGATAGCTGAGGTCAGTTGGTTTAGTTTACATTAACAATCTGAATATATTGTGATCTTATTTTGGTCATCACTGTTTCTGATGAATCTGAGTCTCATTTTTCATTTGTCTATAGTTTTGACCTGTCAAATATTACTACTCTCAACTTTATGTTTATGTAGTACTTTAATTTACTTGATCTTCACAACAACTGGGTAGACCTTATCTCCATTTTTCATGATGGGGAATAGAGATGCATTTAACTGGTGCCGTATACTCACTGCCCGATACTTGTTCTATTCCTCTGTGTTGTTGTATGCTGTTATCAACAGGACTATTGTTTACATGGCTTTCATTTTGAGGGCTGAGCCTGAATATTCATAACCCTAGGATGTAGATATTATCCTCTGATGTGCTTTTGTAGAGGCTAAAGTGAACCAAAGCCACCTCTTTAAACTTACTTATTCCAAACAATTTTTCTTCTGGTATGGAGCTCACAATTTGATTTTCTTGCCTATCTTTCTCATTAGGAGAAGTTTTGTGAGCCTGGAAGAAAAAAGAACCATGGATAATAAATCTGATAAAATTAAAGTGACAAAGGGCTGACCTTACGCTGAAACTCTATGAGGCATAGTTTTGTAGGCTTTAGAAATGTCACAACTTACTACAGCTCTTGAAAAAGAATCCTTCATATGACCATAAATTCTATGCTGGTTGTGTGTCTGGAGCCAGATAAAAGTTCCATCTGTATTGTGTAGAAGATTACCAGGGGAAAGGGTAAGTACTTTAGCATGGGTTTATATTCTGGTTCCATCACTTATTCATTGTGACTTAAATGGAATTGTTGAAGCTTAGTGCCTGAAGTTTCTCATCTGCAAAGTGGAGCATGTAATAATATTCAAGGAGGGGGGCCTGGGTGGCATAGTTGGTTCAGCATCTGGCTTTGGCTTAGGTCATGATCCCAGGGTCCTAGGACTGAGCCCCATGTCCCTATTGAGCCGGGAGTCTGCTTCTCCCTCCCCTCTACCCCTCCTTCCACTCATTCTCTTTCTCACTCTTTCTCAAATAAATAAATAAAATCTTTAAAAAAATAAAAATAAATAAAAAGACCTAAGGAGTTAGTACATCTCAGTTACTTAACACAATAACCAGGTTCTCAATAAACATTAGCTATATTATTACCAATCTTTGCTTTTTTTCTGACTGCTTAAAAATATTTATTTTTAAATTTTATTTTCTAAGCTTTTGGTGGTATCAAATTTAGGAGGGCTAGTTTTCATGCTTTTGTAGAAATAATTAAATAGTATTAGGGCAAATCAGTGTATGGGTAACTCAGTTGAGACCCAAAATTATGATCACAGAATGTATACATATATTAAATACCACTGAGATACATGGACTTCTTGAATGTTAATGTAAGCAAGGGTTGTTAAAATCAGGCCATCTATTTTAATAAAGGTGAACTAGAAAATAGAGAGCATATTTATTCAGAAGGCTGTTTTCTCTTTTTGCCTGGCTCTTGTAAAATCTGCAACAAGTGACTGAAAAAGCTACCAGTCTGTGGTATCACTGTTTCCTTTTGTCCCTCTCTCCTTCCTTCCTTCCTTCCTTCCTTCCTTTCTTTCTTTCTTTCTTTCTTTCTTTCTTTCTTTCTTTCTTTCTTTCTTTCTTTCTTTTTCTTTCTTCTTTCTTTCCTTTCTTTCTTCCTTCCTTCCTTCCTTCCTTCCTTCCTTCCTTCCTTCCTTCCTTCCTTCCTATGGATAGTATGGAATAGAATGCAGGGCGTTTATAACATTTTCAGACTTTCTAGACAGTTAACTGTTTTAAAATTGCCATTTGAAAAGTCAATCCATTAATAATTTTTTATTGAATATTTACCAGGTTAAGCACTGAAGAGGATAAGATGAATACATAAGATATTCCTTTTCTTGAGAACTTGATATAGCTAGCAATAGAGAATATTCTTGTAACATTTATTATAATATAATTATGACATTGTATTATTAAAAGTGGTATTACTACCAAATATGTAGTATTGTTCAGGCAGCCCCTGTGGCTCAGTGTTTTAGTGCCGCCTTCAGCCCAGGGCCTGATCCTGGAGACCCGGGATCGAGTCCCACGTCAGGCTCCCTGCATGGAGCCTGCTTCTCCCTCTGCCTGTCTCTGTCTCTCTGTGTGTGTCTCTCATGAACAAATAAATAAAATTTTTTAAAAGAGAAAGTACATGTTCAATAACCAGGATATGAGAGTGCATTTACATGTTTAGAGGACAGAAAAAAGCCAAATACAGCTAAAGTAGAAATGACAAAGGGGAGAGTAGCAAAATTTTAAGCTGGCAAAATAGTTATGGATCAAATTATGAAGAGGAGTGTAAATTGCACCAAGTATTTTAGAGTTTTCCTTAATGGCAATGGGAAATTATTGAGAGGTTTTGAGCAGAGGGCATGATTTTAAAATACCACCCTGACCATAAAATATAGAATATGCTGGCATAATATTTGAAGACTAGCTGACAGAAATCTATCTATTTAGAGTGGAATCTGATCACTAGACTGGCAACATGGAAGGAGCTAACTTTAAGAATTATTAAGATTTTATTTTAAAGATTTTATTTATTTATTCATGAGAGACACACAGAGAGAGGCAGAGACATCGATAGAGGGAGAAGCAGGCTCCCCACAGGAAACCTGATGAGGGACTTGATTCCAGAACCCTGGGATCATGATCTGAGCTGAAGGGAGATGCTCAACCACTGAGCCACCCAGGTGCCCCGAATTATTAAGATTTTTAATTGGATAATAGAAAACAAAGAATTCTATGTAGAGGAAATAGCATGGGCAAAGGTTATAAGAAAAAATGGCATCAGTCCAGTGCTGCTGCCAAAGAATAGAGTACAACATGACAGAAGGATTTGTAACAGATGATTCTGTTTCTAGGTTTAGCAGGTGACAATTCCAAATCATCTGAATGATTAGGCAGAGGCTCTTAATGTATTTCTAGCATTTGTCAGCATTAGAGTAGTCTTGACTTTGAAGGCGGGAGCTGTGAGTAACTTTGCTATAGGGAGCTGAGGAAATCAGGGTGGCAGAATCGGACAAAATAATCAAACTCTGAGACAGCATAGGAGGTCAGGGGATGGGGAGAATTCTTAAATTAGACCTAAACTGCCATAGCCACAAAGAAAAGATTGATCAACTAGACTACCTTAAGATTAGGAGTTGACGGCCATCAAAAGATGTCATTAATAAGTACAAAGGAAAGCCACTCAATGGGAAAAAAAAATTTGCAACATGTAAACTGACAAAGGGTCACATTCAGAATACATAAAGAATTCTTATCAATTAATAAGGAAATGAGCTAACCTAATACAAAATGAGCAATGGACTGTCTTCTTTTGCTAAATAAATTTTATTTATCTCATTTTTCTATATTAGTCTGTTATATGAATTCTCCATAATTTATCCATCCTAATTCTGATGAATATTTGGGTAATTTCCAGTATTTGGCTAATAATATCCCTATTAACATTCTGGCATATGTCAGCTTTTCATAGGTAAATGTATTTTTATAGGGTATATATCTAGTAATAGAACTCCAAAAAACCACTGAAAATATGAAAAGTTATAATTTATTTGTAATGAAGGAAATAAAAAAACATAATGAGCTCTCACTCAATACTAAAATTGAAAAGACCTGCAATACTGTTCATGAGAATTATGATGCAAAGATAACTGTATATTTTGTTTGCAGGAATTTAAATGGGTGTGATGCATTTGGAAAAGAGTTTAGCCTTATCTACTAAAGTTGACATTATTCATGCCTTTTGCCCCTGGGTAGAGGAGTGTTTGGAACGAGCACAAATGGAATACTAGAAATGTTCTTTCTTGACAATAATTGGTTTTAAAAGATGTTCATTCTGTCTCAAGTCATTGATATATCTTTTTGTTTTGTGTAATTTTCTAAATATGTGTTATAGTTAAATAATTTTAATATATAATAATGCTTTGTCTTGCAAGAGCATTCTCTAATGTGTGCCTTTTATTTGAGTTGCCAAATTACATTTCACTTCTAATTTATAGACGGATGAGCTGGCTAGCTGGATTAAGAGTTCCACAGCTGAGAAGTTTATATACCAAGATTTCCTTTTGGAAGAATTAATAAAGGAATACAAAATACTAACAATATTTTGAAAAACCTAATAGAAATTGTACATCAACCTTTTTGATGCTGTATAAGCTAACCCCAAAACAATTTATTTATTCTTGCATATATTATACTTGTATTTATTTCAGATATCTTTAAGTACAAATCTGAATATTATCATTAATCTATTGCTTGGTGGGCAGAATTCTTTCAGAAGTGACATTCATAGATGCAAATATTGAAAGGAGTTCTTGGTGGTGAAAGACTATAAAGTTTGAGACTGCATGATATCCATAGTTTCTCTAATGCTAAAAATTCCACAATTACTTTTTATGATAGAGAAGAAGGGAAGTGAGACAGAGATATGTATAATGAAAGTATGGAGTAATAATAAAAAAGGCTTTATTTCCAAAAGACCAATCACAAAATGAAGTCCAAGGAAAATCATCTAATTTATAAGTAATTTTATTCATGGACATAATTTTTGTGAAAGTGAATGGAGTTCCAAACTGAACATGTTAATTCATTTAGAAATTTTTTTCTTAAAATTGTAAAATCTATCCATTTTCTAAAATGTAGAAGTACCCTAAAATTTTTAATGAAAGTCACAGACATTTCAGTAAAGCCATTGCTTGACTTGCTCAGAAAATTCCTTAGATTAACACAATGAGAAAAAAAAAAATCACTCAGTAAGACTACTCAGAAACAAAGAAAGTAACAGAAAGTGAAGAGTTAGACAAAACACTTCCATATCACATGCATCTCTATTGTTTTACTCAACTCTTCAATCACTTTCCCCTGAGGCGTCTTAACTGGTGGCACTGCGTGTCTATATTAATATTCATACTCAGTGAGTGTCTTCTTAGTCGTGCCATTGTGTGAATGACAGTTGAATCCAAAAAGAGAGAGAGAGAGTAACAGTAAGAGCAAAAGCAAAAGAGGACAAAATTCAAAGAGGGTAACTGGGATTTAATTTTATAGTAAATAGCACATTTTAAACAGATGATCTGTGAAACAACCAAAAATGTCATCAACCGGATATCAGTGATAAACTGATGAGCTCCTCCTGCTGATTTTTAGGACTGTCAAACCTTAAGTTTTATCCCTGACTAAGATGTATTCATTCGTTTCTGTGTGTGTGTAATTTGTTAGATGGTCAAACTCCCAGAAGTGGGGAATTGTGTCTCTCGTGCGGCGTGTAATCTCCCACATTTCTGGTAACAGCATTTGCCCACTGTAGACTCTCAATGATTGAACATGTAGAAGAGTCTAGATGAAGACTGAATTCCCGTTGTTTCAAGAAAGGATGATTAATAGTTTAAGCATGATTGTAATTATACATTTATTATAAAGGGCCTCGTGTTTAGTTATGTTTCAGACCAAAAAAAAAAAAAGAAAAGAAAAGAAAAGAAAAGAAAAAGAAAAAACAGCAACCAAGCAAGCTAAGCTACATGGTTGGGTTTGTGCCAAATGAAATGAAAATAAACTTATAGAAATCCAAACATTTTAATTTGCTGTTAGCCACCAGCAGATTTAATCAATGCATGTACTCGTAAGGAAAATAAAGGTACCTGTGCAATTACTGGAAAAAGAACTATTTGTGGTTCTTCTTTGTTTGGAATATTAGACTTTAAAGTTGACTCAGAATTTAAATGCACACATAATATATAATGTTAATATATCTGTCTTCACAGCATTTATTTAAATTTTAATTAGGTTGAAATCTAAGTTCTTATTATCTAAAATGAACTTCAAAACACTCCAAAGTGGGGATCCCTGGGTGGCTCAACGGTTTAGCGCCTGCCTTTTGCCCAGAACGTGATCCTGGAGTCCCGGGATCGAGTCCCACATCGGGCTCCTGGCATGGGGCCTGCTTCTCCCTCTGCCTGTGTCTCTGCCTCTCTCTCCCTCTCTCTGTGTCTATCATGAATAAAACACACACACACACACACACACACACACTCCAAAGTATTATAAACAACATTTATCAGAGAGCCATTTCAGAATACCTGCTCTATATGACATATTACATGAGGTGCTGGGGCTTGAACATAACTCTCTAAGTGCTTCCTTCCTTGAAGAGCCTTGCAGTGTAGTTTAGAAAGTGTGGACATAACAATGTGAAAATTACAGTATAATCATGACAAATATAATGAGTGAGAAATCCTCATTAAACCTCTAGCTTCTTTTGTATGTGTTTTTACTATTAATATACAATTTTCAAAATGTTAAAAGACTGAATATCTATATATTGTATTTAGCCTACAAGCCTGTTTGTTGGTGTTCAAAAGACGGTGAGTGATATTGAAACTCAATTGCCTATTAAGATGAATTTGCAATGTGAGACTAGTTGAAGTCAGAGAGATAAATAGTATGTTTGCAGGAATCCTTAGTGAGTTATAAAGAGAAAAGGAATTAAAGTTTAGAGAAGATGGCCAGTGAACAAATGGCATGTTTTATTCCCAGATAAAAAATGCTATAATTACATAGTTGTCCTTCATGTAGCTCCACATATAGATGCATACATACATTTCCTACTCTCTGAATAGAATACTTATAATCTAATTGTAAAGATAATGTACTTATTTCATCATTTCCTTGATCCACAAAGACATTGCAGATGTTTCAGTGATTTAGGTAAGACAATGTACCTCATTTACAAAAGCATACGGCATAGATATTTTTCCACACTTGATGTTGGGTAGCCTCTATTAGGAGAGTACCAAGAGACAATTTCCTTCATCCTACGTAGCAGATGCAATTAATGGGACTGAGATCTTGGAATGGGGGAACTTGGTTCAGTAGATCAAAGGAATTAATTTGGCCTGTACGCCTCATTCCAGCAAAGACTTTACTTAGGGTGCTTTGTAATAAATTGAAAGGAGCTACAACTTCTTCACTTTCCATACCCTTTCTTAGTGAATTACTTCACTATTAAGGAACAATTTATAAGCATTGGTGCCTCATTTGTAAAATTCAAGGGTAAAGGAAATCTTATGTTATTGCCACTAGTGCCTCTTGCCTTCTAAGGCCAAATGAGCGTTCACATCCCTTGGCTAGGAGTTTGGTTGGTGCTGCATTTATTAACTAGTCACTTATCTATAATTCAAAGCTCCAGATATTGACTAGTCAAAATGCCCTGCTACATGCTACTTACTTTGGTAATGATCTGCTCACTTTATCTTATTGTGGCACAAATTGCATTCACATACATTTCCCTGCTAATAATTTGATAAGCTGTAGTCCAAAAGAATTGCTGATGCAGCAGGGTTATGAAATGGAATGGAATGAGTGGCTCCATGACATCCTGAGAGGGGTAATCGCAACATCAGTGATCTGAGAAGCAGTAGGCAGTGGCTTTGTCCCCAAATAAGCTTTTCGAGAAGCATGGCTAATAAATATAGCTAAGATTTACAACATATTAGCCATTGTGCTAAGCCCATTTAGTCTACTATTCCAATTAATCCTTATAACAGACCAATGAAGTATATGCTGCCATTATCTTTATAGGTGAAGAATTTGAATCTTGGTAAAGTTAAATATCTTGCCCAGAGTCCTATGCTTTGTAAGTAGCAAACTTGCTAGGACTTTGGTATTGGTCTCTAACGCTGAAATCCCTGCCTGTAATCGCTAGACTTTGCTACTTCTATTTCTTTGGAGTTTTCTCACTGTACATGAGCCAATTCAAAGCTGGCATTCCATTACAGTCAATTACATTGCATTTATAGAAGGCTGATTTCAAACAATTGCAACATAAAGCCTATGGAAAAAAAGGATCTGGAATAAGTTAATTCACTGAAAAGAATGTGTTCTTAAAATGTGCTCAAATTTGTTTAGTTCTTTTTATATACCCACAATTTCTCATTTACTTAAAAAAGATAACATTAAGACATGTTCATAACTTCTTTCTAAGGTGGTTTTATGTTAATAGTCTTCAAATGGATATGCTTAGTGCCCAGCTATTTTCTATTTCCATTGCTGACAGAACAAAAGGAAATAGATTTAAAACTATACAATGAGATATTTCGATTATATATAAGAAAAGATTTTCTGCAAGTGAGAATGGTAAAAAAGTAAATTAGTAGACTTAGGGTGATGGTGCAGTAGGTCTTTCACGACATGAATGACTCATAAATTCCACGTAGTCAAGCACGTTGTGGGCATGGGCAACATGACGTTAAACATTTCTCTTGGTCCCATGATTCTTGACACCTATGGCTGTCTACATCAGATGGGACTTTGAAGAAAATAACGTGATAATTCACTAGTATTGGTTGCATGTCTACTTTGTATCAAGCATGTGTTCAGCAAAAGGTAAACCAGGGTGAGCAAGTAGACACAATTCCTACCCTCATGGAGCTTACAGTGTAGTGAGACATTCAATGGAAATAATACATTTTCATAAAATTTAAGATAATTGAAAGAAAAATAATTTTAAAATATTAAATTCTGTAATAATTAATTGTGTCTTCCTGATATTTTTCAGTTAAAGCCAGAGTAAATGAAGCATTTCATGACTAGCTAATTATATCTGTCTCTTCCCAGAAAGAGGCTTCTGTGTCATTTCAAAAGAAACTTCAACCACACATATTGTGGTACCGGAAGTCATATAATTAGTGTTTGGATATCTCTCTAGTTCTGACTTTATAAATGTAAAATGCTATTATATTGACAAGAGATCAAAGGGGATAGCCCCTGTCAAGCTAAACTTGCCCCAGACATATTTTTCGTAAGGCAAAGACTTAATACATAATACCATATTATTTCAAAAGGTTGCCCTCAGTATAATGCAATCAATATTGTTTAATTAAAGGATGATACTATTGATTCTAATTAACCAAAATTGCTTACCTCACTAGTTTGCAGTTCATATGTGTTACCAGAGACAGGATGATTTAGTGATTATAATCCTACCCTCAATGTATAGGATAGCGATGCTTGCTTAAAAAATGCTAACTCTGGCACTCTGGTTTTCAATTGCCTTTGTGCTTGTGATAAATGAACAATTTTGCGTGTATATATACATAATTTTAAAATAATGAATTATGTAAACATTCATCCTAAATGTGCAAACATGGGATTTTGATTTTGGAAAATTGAATTATTAAATGCTAGAATCGTTCGATTACTAAGGAATTGCTACTACCATCAATGCTAGACTTTAATATATTTTTGAATGGTTATTTTTCATTTTAAATGATCTGTCAAAAGCCCTGTTTATATTTCTGTGGACTGCCATTTGTTAAGCACAGGATCTTACAAGTATATTTGATCTATTGTCTATTGTGGGAACTAGGTGTTGGGATATATTTAGGTAATAAAACATAAGGGTCTTGTTCGCTTTTAATCGGTCCAATAAAGACTGATAGTGATAGTTAAGTGCTGATAAGAAAAGACAATACAGTATTTCTGATGATCATTTGAAAGTCACGTATAGGGATCCCTGGGTGGCGCAGCAGTTTGGTGCCTGCCTTTGGCCCAGGGCGCGATCCTGGAGACCCGGGATCGAATCCCACGTCGGGCTCCCGGTGCATGGAGCCTGCTTCTCCCTCTGCCTATGTCTCTGCCTCTCTCTCTCTCTCTGTGACTATCATAAATAAATTTAAAAAATTAAAAAAAAAAGAAAGTCACGTATAAAAAGCCTTCCTGAGATGGTGGAAATGTGAAAATGAGGGAGAAAGGAAGTATTAGCATGCACTGAACATCTACTTTCTACCAGGAATGATACTTAACACTTTATGATCATGATCTCATTTAATCCTCACTAGATCCAGTATTAGAGGATGCAATTAGCCCCATTTTGTATTTATACAAGAAAAGCCTCAAAGTTTAGAGCTTAAATAACATGCCCAAAACTCTATGGATATCACATTATGATTTGAAATCATATCTTATTGACTCTGGATGACCTCCTTGGAAAATATTTTTTGAGCCATTGACATTCAAAACAAGCTTAAAAGCAGAGGGTATAGGTTTTTTGAATCTAGCCAAGGAGAAAATCAACTGGCATTAGGAATATCCTTATATATAGAAATATATGTAAGCCATTTTAACTGAAATGAGGAACTAGACAGGAATGCCTATTATTGTCATTAGTTGCTAACATCTATTAGAGACTAGTATGTTAGATACCTTTTATGCCTTTTAATTCATTGATTCCTCCTAGGGAACTTAGAAAGTAAATCTTATCATTATCACCATTTTAGGAAAGAAAAAACAAAGTAAAGCAATCTATTTTTACTGATGTATTTTATACCTAGAAAATTCAAGAGATTCTAGCATAAAGTTATTTGAATTAATAGAGACATTTCCAATGTGACTGGGCACCCAAAGAATATATAAAAATCGAAGCTGTTTTTCAATTAAGTAAAACCAATTAAAAAAAGACAGAAAAAAGTCTGTTCACAATAGCAACAAAGGCTATACAAATTTTAAAAATAAATTAAACAAGAAATATATAGGAAAGAAATCAAATAATTTTATTGAAGAACAGTTAAACAATGCCTTATGTTTTTGAATGAGAATATTTAGAAGCCAATTGTCTCAATAGTTAATATATGAATTTAGTTATCTGCAATTAGTAAACAGTAGATATTCTGGGGGAGATGCATTATTTTTGAAATGGATAAAAAGATTTTCAAATTCATGTGAAAAAATAAATGCTCCAGAACAACAAGGCATTGTAGTCAAATTAATAATATATTGTCATAAGAATCAGCAAAGCAGCAATAGCAACAATACCAAAAGTATATAAAATAATGCAACATGATAGACTCCAGAAATGTAACTGATATGTTTGAGTACTTAGCAGTTGACTGAGATAACTCAATAGGAAAATGATAACATCATTTAAAAAAATTATCAGTTGTAAAAATAATATTACATCCCTATTTCATTCCATGCACAAACCTAAATTATAAGTAGATTATATATTTTCTTCTAAGATAGTCATTATGTACATATGTATATAGTGTACAGTATGTATATAACATAGATAATGACTAAGTTGAAGAAAATATATATATATATTTTTTTAGTTGAAGAAAATCTAAGAGACTACACGGACCACCTATTGATGGCAGTGTTTTCTTCACCAAATAAAACATTCAATATCTAAAATAAAATATTTTGAATAAAATTCTTGTATTTGATAGTATAAATTTGAAAGTTTGTATGGCCAAAGATATCGTAAACAAAATCAATAGACCATTGGAAGATTAGAAAACATATTAGTAATAAATATGGCACATAAGACTCTAACAAGTTAGTAAGATGAACAATAACAAGAAAATGGGCTAAAGCTTTTTGTTTTAATTCCAGTGTAGTTATATAGTGTTATATTAATTTCAGGTTGGAAATATAGTGATTCAACAATTTTGTGTATTCTTCAGTGCTCAAGATAAGTGTGCTCTTAATCCTCCTCACCTATTTCAGCCATCCTCCCACCTACCACCCCTCTGGTAACCAACTGTTTGTTCTCTATAGTGATGAGTCTGTGTTTTGGTTTCTCTCTCTCTTTCCTTTGTCTGTTTCTTTTGTTTCTAAAATTCCGCATATGAGTGAAATCATATGGTATTTGTGTTTCTTTGATTCATTTATTTTTTTAAAAGATTTTATTTATTTGAGAGAGAGAGAGAGAGTGCAAGAGCACAAATGAGGGGTGGGAGGGGCAGGAGGAGAGGGAGAAGCAGGCTTCCTGCTAAGCAGGAGCCTGCAGCAGGACTCAATTCCAGGATCCTGGGATCAGGACCTGAGCTGAAGGCAGATGCTTAACTCACTGAACCACACAGGCACCTCTGTGATTCATTTATGTTACTTAGCATTGTATTCTGTAGATACATCTATGTTGTTGCAAATGGTAAGATTTTATTTTTTTATGGCTGAAAAATATTCATGCACACACGACATCTTCTTTATCCATATCCATTCATCTGTCAATGGGCACTTAGGTTGCTTCCATAATATGGCTACTGTAATTAATGCTGTAGTAAATAGAGGGGTGCATGTATCATTTTGAATTAGTATGGGGTTTTTTGTTTGTTTGTTTGTTTGTTTGTTTGGGTAAGCATCCAGAAGTGGGAGTACTGGCTCATAGGGTAGTTTTATTTTTAACTTTTTGAGGATCCTCTATGCAGTTTTCCACAGTGACTGCACTAGATTCCATTCTCACCAACAGTGCAAGAGGGTTCCCTTTTCTCCACATCCTTGACAATACTTGTTTCTTGTGTTTTTTATTTTAGCCATTCTGACATGTTTGGGGTGATATCTCATTACAGTTTTTATTTGTATTTCCCTGATGATGAATGATATTAAACATCTTTTCATGTGTCTGCTGGCTATCTTGTTGTTTTCTTTAGAGAAATGTCTGTTCCTGTCTTCTGCCCACTTTTAAATTGGATTATTTGTGGCTTTTTGGCTGTTGAGTTTTATAAGTTCTTTATATATTTTGGATAAAAACCCTTTATGGGATATGCCATTTACACATATCTTCTCTCATTCTGTAAGTTGCTCTTTGGTTTTGTTGATTGTTTCCTTCATTGTGCAGAAGCTTTCTATTTTGATGGAGTCCCAACAATTAATCTTTGCTTTAGTTTCTCTTGCTTCAGGAGACATATCTAGAAAGATGTTACAGAGAATGTCAAAGAAATCACTGGCTCCTTTGTAGGACTTTTATAATTTCAGGCTTCACATTTAGGTCTTAATCTATTTTGAGTTTATTTTTGTGTTGGTGTAAGAAAGTAGTCCAGTTTCATTCTTTTGCATGTAGGTGTCTAGATTCCTTAACACTGTTTGTTGAAGAGAATGTGTTTCCTATTGCATATTTGTGCTTCCTTTCTCAAATACTGATGATATAATTGTGGGTTTATTTCTGAGCTTTCCATTCCGTTCAGTTGATCTTATGCCTGTGTTTGTGACAATACCATACTGTTTTGATTACTAGAGCTTTGTCATGTAACTTGAAGTCTAGAATTGTTATACTTCCAATTTTGTTTTTCTTTTTCAAGATTGTGATAGGTATTCTGGGTCTATTGTAGTTCCATACAAATTTTAGGATTGTTTGTTCTAGTTTTGTAAGAAATGCTGCTGGTATTTTGATAAGGATTGCATTAAATGTGTAGATTGCTTTGGGTAGTACAGACATTTTAGAATATTTGTTCCTCTAATCCATGAGTATGGAATGTCTTTCCATTTCTTTGTGTTGTTTTCAATTTTTCTCATCAGTGTTTTATAGTTTTCAGAGGATAGGTTTTTCGCCTCTTTGGTTAGGTATAGTTGTAGGTATCATATAATTTTTGGTGCAATTATAAATGGGATTATTTTCTTAATTTCTCTTTCTGTTGCTTTATTACCAGAGCATAGGAATGTAACAGATTTCTGTACAATAATTTTCCATCCTGTGACCTTACTGAATTCATTTATATGCATAGGATTTTATTTTTTTTTGATGGAGTCTTCAGGGTTTTCTATATACAGTGAAATTTTTACTTCTTTCTTGCCAATTTGGATGCTTTTTATTTCTTTTTGTTGTCTGGTTGCTGTGGCTAGGACTAATAGTACTGTGTTGAATAAAAGTGGTAAGACTGAACATCCTTGTTTTTTCTTGACCTTAGGGGAAAATGTCTTAGTTTTTCACCATTGAGTATGATATAAGCTGTGGTTTTTCATAGATGGCCTTTATAATTTTGAGGTATATTCCTTCTAAACCTATTTTGTGAGGATGTTTATCATGAAAATATGTTGTACTTTGTCAAATGTGTTTTTACCTCTATTGAAATGATCATATGATTCTTATCCTTTCTCTTATTAATGTTAGGTATGTATGACATTGGTTGATTTGTGAATATTAAACCACCCTGCAACCCAGGAATAAATCCCATTTGTTCGTGGTAAATGATTTTTAAAATTTTTATCATTTAAAAATATTTTATTTATATATTTATTTGAGGGGGAGGGAGAGAGAGAAAATCTGAAGCCAATTGCCCACTGAGCACAGAGCCTAATGTGGGACTCAATCCCATGACCCTGAGATCATGACCCCAGTGGAAACCAAGAGTCAGATGACCAACCAACTGAATCACCTAGGCACCCCATGAATGATTTTTTAATGCATTGCTGAATTCAATTTGTTCGTTTTTATTGAGAATTTTTGTGACCATGTTCATCAGAGATATTAGCTTATAGTTTTCTTTTTTAGTAGTATCTTTATCTGCTTTTGGTACCCAGCTAATGCTAACCTCAGAATGAATTTGTAATTGACTAAGGTTTTAATAGGCAATTCAAAGTAGAATAAAACTAAATGGAGAGTAAAATTAGATGAATATGTATATTATATTCACTGCTCACACACACTAATATCCAGGAACATGCAAATTTGTGTAAAAAAAGAGGACAAATAAAAATAATATTCTAATATTTATGGATTTCTTCAAAATATGCAACTTTCTATTTTTAAAGGAGGATTTGAAACTTGCAATCCTGAAACAAATCCAGGACCTGTTTCATAACACGATATTATTTTTAGTAAACTTTTTTCTTTTTCTCTATATTGATGAGAATAGTCACTGTCTGATTACATCAGTAAGAAGACTGAATTTCAATAGTTCATTGTTTTGTTCAGAAGTAGCATAAAGAAAAAAATCAATTGGACAGCATTGATATCAAGCCAAAAAATAGTATTTAAGAAGTCAGACTCAGATATGACTGTCTATTTAACAGAGTCTGTAGAGATCAGGTATAATAGGCTATAATGGATATTGTGTGGAAAAAGTTGCAATATTGACAGAAATAAAGAGCATAAAAAATGATGGAAATTGATGTTGTACAGAGAAGTGATATGAAAGCAGAGATTCTTAAATATATTTTCAAGACCAGCTTTATATAATACTGGAACAAAGGCACTGCAAGTCAATGTATTGATTACTTACTCAGAGAACTTAAAGGAGCATTGTCACACTGATCATATTGTCTGCAACCCAGATTCTTTGCAGAAAGAAAGGATGACTCTAAAAAAGAAGGAATATAATTATCATATAGGTTGAGGAAACTATGAGAACAGTAAAGTAACACAGTTATTGCTTTCTTTTTATTGTTTGTGAAGATGACCTTTTCTACTTGAGCTACTAGAAAGACATTACTAGTCAAATGATTGGTTTGCATGGTATTAGTGCCATTTTAGTTTGGCTTAACTTTACAGTTTCCTTCGAATGTACAAGACATTAGGAAGTTTGGCATCACTTATGAATTTGCTAAAATCCTGGTCATTGGTTGCTTAAGATATATGAAATTGACTAAGCACAGAATGCCATTGGTCTTGAAGAGAGTTAATGAAGATAACTTAGAAAAAGTTTGCAGATTTATAAACAACTGTTATTAGGAGTGTGGTTACCAGCTGTTCTACATGCCCAGAGAGACTAGAAGTCCCTAACTCCAAGGTAATTAGATACAAGAATAAGTTGTTGAAGGAATCACAGTAGAATTTCCTTTTTGGGGGATATTCCTGGAGTAGAAAGTTTCTTTTTTGGAGTTGCTCTGAAGCAAGAGGATAATGTATATGGCCTCTTTGAGATCTATTTTAGTCTGATGATCCTATGCTGCATTGATCTCTATGAAATATAACTTCAGAGACCCACTGTTTCAGTAAATGTTTTCAATGATTGAAATGCTGATTGAAATAAAGACATTATTATAAAAATAATGGTGAAGAAATGTTTAGAAAAGCATTTGGGGCAGGTTAAAAAATGCAATTTGGTACTGTTTAAAATGAGGTCGAGATACCACGCTGTATAAATAGGAGAACTGTCTGTAAAAACTGTGAGACAATTCTCTACCCTTAGCAGCCATCAGGCTTTTATTGTACTGTTATGACAGTTGAGGGTCTCACAACTTCAGCTAAATGTGGGAAGTTTGGAGCAGCTCCAGCAGAATGTAGAAACAATGATAAGAGTTAGCAAAGAGCTTCTTAAAAGAGAAGAGAACATGGGGCAGTGCAATTTGAAATGGCAAAGCACTTTATTTTCTTTATATTGTCTTTGTTAGATACCTTCCTTGCTACTTGTGTATTTTTAAGAATTTAAGATTTTTAAGAGTTACATATGGATGCAAATCTTAAATAATGAATGCTCAAAATTCTAAGTACCTTAGGACTGATTAAATTCTGTTTCTCTGACTAATCAATTTTTCTATTCCTATCTTCAATTCTATGTGTCTTATTTTCTTTTGTCCTGGGCAATTTCATCTTCTCATAAGGCTTTGATTCCCATTCATAATACTCCTTCCCAGTGTGATAGGCTGAATTCTAAGATGCCCTCCAAGATTCCTGCCTTCTGGTGTACACGCTATATATGATCCCCTCCTCTTCAAAGTGAGAAGAACATGTGAATATTATGAAATATCAATCCTGTAATCATGTTACTTTGTGGGTAGAAGGGATTTTGCTGATATAATTAAGTTCCCTAATCAGTTGAGTTAATCAAAAGGAGATTATTTTGGATGAGCCTGAACATAATCGTATGTTAAAAAAAGTGAGAAATTCAAAGCAGCAGCAGACACCCTGCTGCTGGCTTTGAAGGCATAAACTGCTCTAGAAGCTGAAAGCATCCTCTAACTTACAGCTAGCAAGAAAATAGAGACCTCAATCCTATGGCCGTGAAGAAATGAATTATGCTAACAACCGGAGGGAGTTTGCAAGTGGATTTTTTCCTAGACAAACTACAAGAAGAGGATACAGCTAGCAGACACTTAAAGTGTGAGATCCTGAGCAGAACACCCAGCTACAGTAGAAAACTCCTGACCCAAGGAAACTGTGAGAGAATACATCTGTGTTGTGTGAGGTATTAAACTGTGCTAATGGGTGCCACAGCAATAGAAAAATCATATATCAAGCATTCTCCACCCTGTGCTTTTTCTAACTCGTTAAGGTGCGTCTATCCATGCAAGTCCACAGGTCAGTTCTTTGATCCTTTTTTTCCTGTCAGTGAGAACTGATGTTTTTAATCCTAAGTATCTCTAAAGCAACTGTCCCCAGTCTTCTAGTTCAGGTTCCTTTACTTCTCTTGAATTACTGAGGTCATCTCCTACTTAGTCTCCCTGCCTCTCATTCTGCTTCCCTCATGGACTTTACCATTATGTCTGGGCTGTGAGTGTGAAAATCCTGAAATAAAGATCTGTTCCCAGTGTGTTGTGGCATAATAGCCTTTACGAGCTTCATTGTACAAACTCTTCACTCTAACATAATATATAAAGCCTTTTAGGACTCAATCCTAGGTTGTCTTTCTGACCACAATGACTCCAAACATTTTCATGACATTCTGATCCACCTTCATTTCTCTGAACAAGTAGTTCTGATGCCATATTTGTCTCTGCACTTCTTCCACAGCCCTGGATTTCTCATGGTTTGGTTAATTCTCACTCCTTCGAGAGACAAGTCAAGTATCAACGTTTTGGGAAATGCCTCCTTGATTCTTTGCTTCTCTGCCCTTCTCGGTGCTTGCTGCTCTGTCTGTACCATGCTGTAGTTGTCATCGCTGTACCTCTCTTTATTTGACTGAGAAATTGTTGGAGTCTGAAAGCTCAGCACATCTTCATAATTCTATCCTCATGCCAGAGTCCAACATCTGTAAGTTGTAGATTGTATTTCTGCATAATGAAAATATGCAAAACACTCTGACTGAAATAAGATAGGGTTTTGAATTTTTTTCACAGATGTGTCCAGAAGAAGGCAGTACTTGAAGAAAGTGGAAGACGTTTCCAATATGAGAACTTAAAACCAAAGCTTGTCAACATTAAATTAAATTTAATAAATTATTAAATAAATTAAACAATAAATTAAAAATTGGGTGTTATCTTTATAAAATCATTTATATCTGTATCATATGAAAATTATCTATAATTTATCAATATTCTAAAAGTTAACATCTTATACTATAGAATGCAGGCCTTAATAAATAGTAAATAGTAAATCAAATAAAGTTACCTTTTTCTATAATGTGCTATGATCTTTGGGTAGCTTTTTAAGAAAGTGCTCCAATGTGATATCAAAAAAGCACAACTGTAATATTTTTGCTCTGTTTCCAAGTTTTGGATAATTTTTTAAATGGCATAGCCATGATCATCTCCAACCGTTTTCATTGTTGCTTTGAGAAAGAAGAGAAAACTCATGTCTAAATTATGGAAGGAAAAAGGGAAAATATCAAGTTTATTTTCTATTTCTAGGTGGCAGCTTTTCTCTTCTTCTTTGATTTGTACTGTATCTTTTAAAAATTCAGGTATATTTAACAGTGTGGAATCTTGATTCTGGCCACTTCTTTTCCTCTTACCTATATTATACTATTAATATCCTCTATGATAGCATAATTTTAATCCTCTTCCCAATTTGAGGTGACAAAAGAAAGTCTACTTTAATTCAACACTAGAGCATGTCAGGCTACATTTTCCCATTCACATTCATTGTTTGACACAGAAGGAAGGATAAATTTAAAGGATGGGACTTAGGGGAGACTTAGAGGATAGTTGAGCCACACAAATGAAAGGAGGAAGTAGATAAATTAGGTAAGTTAAATAAAAAAAAAAAAAAAAAGGACTAAGGTACATTGATGAACTTATCTTCCTCTTTATTCCCTAGAACTTGGAATCAGTAGTCAGTAAGTATGTCAGTAATTCTTCCCATCCCCCTTTCCTTAAATATATATTTATCCCATTTAATTTTTTATTCCCTGTTTTAAGCATATTTTGCTTGATTTTCATGAATCATACCTACAACTCTGGTCAATAATAGAGATTTCATTTTTTAAAAGATTTTATTATTTACTTATTCATGAGAGACAGAGAGAGAGAGAGAGAGAGAGAGAGGCAAAGGGAGAAGCAGGCTCCATACAGGGAGCCCAATGCGGGACTTCATCCTGGGACTCCAGGATCACTCCCTGAGCTGAAGGCAGATGCTCAACTGCCGAGCCACCCAGGCATCCCAATAATTTCAATGAATAATCTTTGGTCACCAAAAGATTTCATATCTTTCCTCTGTAGATGAAATCTTTCAAATAAGTTTGGATTTCACATAAGTTGTTTTCACATAAAATCTTCCTCAGAGATAAAACTGTTCAGAGTACTGATATGAAACGAGCAAAATAATAAATTATTCTAATGTTTATATATTAAGTTACAGAAAGGAGTTCTGAGTTTTTGTAAAAATTCCTTTTTCTGGACAATCTTTAGTTCTAACTATATGTAGTTTGGTCATTCCCTTCTCCCAACCTTGGGCTTACTCTGGGTGACTGTCATAGTAACATCTGGCCTTTTTTTGTGTGTGCACATCATGCCAGGCACTTTGCCAAGCCCTTTCCATAAATTATCTCATTTAATCTTCACTTCAGTCTTATGGATCCCCATTTAACAGATGAGAAAACTGATGCTCAGGGCTAATTATGGAGTACATTAATGACGCATAGTTTCTAATTAAGGTATAATATATGCTCATGATTTTGAAGATAACAATTTAATGGAAAAGTGCCTTTCAAAGCAAATCTGAGAACTTAAATTCCCATTTCTGTTCTACTTTTAACATCATACTGGTCTTTTCTGAATGTCTGGGAAGCAATGACCTCATCTGTAAATTGAGGGTATTAGAATATATAAGCATTTTCTCAATTTATTCAGTGAATTTTTAAAACTAAAAATAATGTCAGGGTGCCTGAGAGGCTCAGTCAGTTGAGTATCCGACTCTTGATTTCAGCTCAGGTCATGGTCTCAGAGACATGAGATCTAGCCCCATGTTGGCTTCTGCACTCATCAGGCAGTCTGCTTGGGTTTTTCTCTCTCCCTTTTCCTCACCCCTCTCCTACCCTTCTCAATCCCCCTCTAAAATAATAAATAAATCTTAAAAAAATAATGTCCATTGTCACATAAATTAGAGAAAAATTGGGTAAACAAAGTGAGTCATTCACCTGAAGCAATTCCTTAGGTCACTCATTTCATAGGAAATCCCTCTCTTGATAATGCCACTTAATTACTCCATCATAGTGTAATGGGAGAAAGATATAGTCAAGAGTCCAGCAATCAAGGTTGCATTCTATTTCCAGATTTACTGCCTGAAAACCATGGATCAATCATTTCATCTTTCTGTGTATCTTTACAAATGGTAACTATACTCTCATCTTAGATGTGGTATGATGATTAAATGAAATGTCCCATGTAAGGTGTCTAGCACATAATATGCTATTTCTCTTCTCCTCTTGAAGATAACTTTTTCTCATTGTCACTTTCTCAAAATTTATGCCCCAAAATTTCTTACTCTTCCTATTTTTGTTTTAGTATAAACTTGGTAACTTATTTATTGTCTCAAATAAAGATGTTGTTCTTTTCTACTCTGCACTATGGTATTTACATACCTACTTACTATTCTCTTCAGAAACATTGGCAGAGCAAGGTCTCTTCTTCAGTATTCTTAGCTATGAGGATTCATAATTCTGTTGGAATGGATACTAATAATGAACGATTCTTAACTATTACCATAGGTCACACATAATTATTATATCCCAATATAATAATAATTAATATCTATGTAAATTGGTCAGCTGAAAATTGCATTGGAGGAATGCTATTTGGCTTGGATATAGAATACGAATCTTGGGGGCACCTGGGTGGCACAGTGGATTAAGTGTCCGACTCTTGGTTTTTGGCTCAGGTTGTGATCTTAGGGTGATGAAATCAGCCCTATATGGGTCTCTGAGCTCTATGAGGAGTCTGTTTAAGCCTCCCTTTACCAGGACTCCCGGGCAGCTCAGTCAATTAAGCATCTTTATTGGTCACAGGTCTAGATCTCCAGGTCCTGGGATCGGTTCGTTAAATGGGGCTTCCTGCCCAGCTGGGAGTCTGCTTCTCCCTCTCTCTGTTTCTGCCTCCCACTTGTGTGCAAACACACATACACTCTTTCTATCAAATAAATAAATAAAATCTAAAAAAAAAAAGTCTCTTTCCTACTCCCATTGTCCCTCATCCTCCATGCTCTCTCTTTCAAATATATAAATAAACAAACAAATAAATAAGTAGATAAATAAATAAATCTTCTTAAATAACATGAATCTTCTTGTTCCATCACAAATATATCATCCTAGAAAAGATACACATATATGGAGATCAAGGCCAGAAAAAAGCAGATTCCTTATAACTTAAAGATTTTCCCCAAAACCTAGTATGAGTTACATTGAACCAGATTAGAAGCCCTTTGTGCCTAGACTACTTTTTCCCTGAGTCTACATCTAGTTCTGATTCCAATGGCAACTAAAGGCAAATCCTATGAAATGAGGTGGAGAGAGACAGAGACTATATCCCTAGGAAATATTGAGAAGTTGTCCCTAATCTAACCATGCCAGTTCTTTTAAAGGTGTGCAGAGTTTCTCAAAAACCATCTCACTACCAACCTGGAGAGAAAGGAAAGCGGCATGTATCCCTGTGTGGACTAAAAATCTTATTATAGGGCCATGGGTGAATGCCTGGGGTTGCCAGCCAAGTAAGTGAATGTATCAGGTATGTGGCAGGGCAGGTTCTAAACGGTACTTGACCTTACTAAAGGGAACAGGTGTCCCTCAAAGCCTATAATTATGGCCACATGGGAATGCAGAACTAATGTGGTAGAATTTTCTGATTGTCAGGATATTTAAAATCCAGATGGTTCTGCAAAATCATTCGATAGAGATTTGTAACTTACTCAAAACACTAAGCTGATTTAACAAAATATATCTCTAGATGATGTGTACACAGAAAGCAGGGAGAATATATGAACATCATCACACCAAGAGACAGTGTTAGGATTTTACAAAGTATGTTGGCTTTAGTAACACAGATGATTTGCAGTTAGGTTCACTCTTCTGTATTCTGTATGAACATTTCTGTATTCTGTTAAAAAATATCTGACATAACTCCCAAATAACTTGAATCAACTTACTAAGATTTTAGTATCAAGAAAAGTTTAGTTTACCTATCAAGAAAAGCTACACTCTTTAGAAAATATATGTGTACTCATTCTCAAATTTTACAATCTTTTGAAATTTTGTTGTGAATTTTTAAATTCAAGAGCATTTCTTTAATAAGCCATCAAAATTCGTCTGTGTTAGGAGTATTGAGGGAAGGCATAGAGAATGTTTATTCTGTTCTTATTCTGTTCTTCCAATTTATTTTTATTATGAAGTTTAACAGTGGAAATCTAAAACAAGGATTTGAATCAATGGCACCTGAATAAAAATGAGAACATGTGGTTTCAACACGATCAACAAAAACATATGGCTGTTGGAATTACTACACACTAAAAAGTCACCTAGAAAATCCAATAATTCAGGGAATATATGCTACAAAGGAGTAGTCACTATGGCACAAATTAGGAGGAGAGATTTCCTCTCCTGAAATTTTCCTGAAATAAAGGTGAGAGCTAGTAGAAATGTTTCATGGAGAGAGATATTGATAAGTCATACCAACTATACATCTTAAAGAAGAAAATGCAAGAATGTATCATGATTTATTTAGGAAGATGAACAGCTTGTAGTTTACTGTTTTGTCTTTATCAAAAGCATCTCTATAGGAGAAATAAGTAGGCTTACTTTTCTGGTGAATGATGTTTAAGTAATTACTGAAGGAGATACAGTGTTTCTTGAGTAGCACTAGGAGAACATATTTAAAATATAATTGATCTGTGAGTCTATTTCTGGTTTGTAGATTCCAAACTCACCTACTGAGAGAGGAAAAGGGACCAAGCTATTCATAGTTCTTTGAATTAGGTTTTCATACTTGTACGTTAGCTTTGGTGATTCAATGAGACCTCAATGATTGAGTATAATAAGCAATTAAATGTCATTAAATTTTTAGCTGAAATTAAAACCAGAGGAAAAAAACTAATTAAACAGAGCTTTGATTTTGCCAATTTATCATTTGATCTAAAAAGAGCTGAATAGCACTGGAAGGTGAATGGGAATTAAGGAATTCACAATAACAATTCTTATAACTCTCCAGCTCATTCCTTTCTTATTTTTATTTTCTTGATTTTCTTTTCTTAAAATAGTAAGGACATTTTAAGGGATTATATCAGCCAAACATTTTGTCATTTAACAGGATGCATTGTTTGGCAAATTTTGAACTGTTCTCTTACTATTGAATAAAGTTGAAGTTTATTTACAAAAATATTGGTTAATTCTAACATCTATTTTATGGGACCAGTAGGATCTGTGTGACATAATGTTAAACTCTCAATAAAACCAGAGAATATGGATCTCTACATCAAGAAGCTGATGCGGTCACTTATATCACTGTGCTGATAATTTCTTCAATGTGCTATAGACCTCATGCTTTGGTACATTTTCCTTATTTCCTTAATTTTAAATTCTTTTTTCATTATACCCCTATCCTTCCTCCCCATTTTTGGGTCTGGTGAAGTTTGTTCATCTTGTCAGTTTTGTAAATTATTTGTCTGATAAAAAGATAAAGAGGGAGAATGTCTAAGAGATTCAAGGATATATACTTTAAAAAAATTAAAATGATTAGAACTTCAAAAAAGAAATTAAAAGTTACTATGAAACGTAACCAGGAATTAATAGCAAGGAACAGATAGGGAGGCACATGATCAGTTCAAATACAGTGGTCATAGTGGCAACACTAATATGTATGTAACACAATTCTACAATCCTGCTCTTAGCTTAGGATATCTTATCTAATATTCTTTCTTTTTTATTTCCTGTAATTACTTTTGCATTTTCCTTTTAATTTTAATTATTTGATTTGTTATAAATTACATTTAATGTAAAACCCTGATACAGTTTTTGGACGTGGGTACAGGATGCAGAAATAGTTGCGAATAAATGAACAAACATTCTGAAGAATACTGAACTGACAATCATATATAGATTGAACTAAACTTTTCTCAATGCATAGTGTAATAATGGCTTTTGGACTTTGGTGATAGGATTTCTGAGTTAACAAGATCTTGGGTATCAGAGTCCTGTGAAAAATCAATGACAGATTGGAAATTTACCCTGCTGTGATGTTTTATGCCAATTAACCATATTTTACTTGCTTTTTCTTTGTCCTTAGGCAATATTTTCAAGATGCCATCCTCAGGAAAGTCACTGAAACCACATTTATCCTTCACTTGAGTCCCCACCAGAATTCTCAAAATGACAGATTTATATTGCCGACTAACACTGCTCCCAGTTCCCATATATTTTGTTCTACCTGTCTTTGTGTTCTATATATTTATTTTCCCTGTCTTCTAGAGTTATCTTCCCCAGGTTCAGGGCATCCAACCTTGTCTTCTGTCTAGACTTTACTGTTTGACTTACTCCTTTATCTAACTTTAATGGCCAAGTCTCTGCTTTAAAGCTAGGTTGTTTTCCTAACCCCTTTATACTCTACGCTTTACCTTTGCTGGGTCCTCTGAAAGATCACATTCTATTATGCATTTTGGCCAAGCTTTTTTTTTTTTATATATATCCTATTTTATCCTTAGTTCTTAGAAAATCTCCCTCTTAGTCCTTGACTTGCTCACCTTTCTGTGTCTTTAACTGCTCAGTTGATGACCACTATAAATATTGGACCAAGATTCATTAAATATCCTCCATTGCTTCCATCAATTGCTCATTTCCCCACTTCTTTAAGTTTAACAGTTGGATAAACTTCTACTCTGTTCTAAGTGACATGGATTAGGTAAGACACATATCCTTATTGTAGCTCTTATAACTTCCTGCTTATTTGTCTGTCTTCCCCTATTGGAAAATGGGCTTATCATTAGGCTTATTCACTTTCACATCCTTTCACCATGAGAATTGTCTGGCACATAATAGGTGCTGAGGAAACATTTATCACACAAATCAATGAGTGAATAGGTGCTATGGAGTTAAGGATGACTAAGACTTGACCTTATGATCACTTATAATCTATTGAGGAATATATTTATGGCAACAGATAATATCAATAGAATTTGCATATGTGATGTTGGATAATTAAACTGTGCCAAGAAGGCAGGTATAGTCTAAATGTGTTATTTGGGAAGACTTTCAATGAGTGCTTGCATCATTCATTGATTCAACAAAGATGATGATTAAACTCTGTGTATTTTAAGTACTTTGGATGTTAGAGGGCAGAATAGTGAAAATCACATCAAGAACTTGTTCTTGAAGAGTTTTCATTCTTCTAAAAAGAGAAGAGTAGATCAACAACTAAATAGTAAATGAGTACGTTAATAATTACACATGAAAACTTCAGAAAAATAAGTGTTACTTAGAACAAAAATCTAGTCATTCTTGATTCTTCCTTTTATCTTTTTCCTCATTTTTGATCCATCAGTAAGTCATATTGGTGCTATTTTCCAAATATATCCTGAATCTGTATTTTTCTACAGTTTCATAATGTCACCCTAATTAAAGATATCTTCAAGCTTTTTCTATCTTCAGCTTATTTGCATTCACTAGTCTCTCTTCTTGAAATTTGACTTCTCCAGAACACTGTGGGTGAAATCTTCTCAATGATGAGGTCTAGGCTTAAATATCACTTCTAGAGACATGCCATCCTTATCATCCTATTGAAAAAACACTAGCCTAGCATTTGTTAACACATTAGAGTGTTTTGGTGTAAGTTGTTACTTTGATTGGATTAATCAAATAACTTTGAAAATCTACCACATCCACTTCTTTCTGTTCCCTTGCTATTATCCTGGCCCCAGTTGCCATCTTCTCTAAGCTGCCAGGCTGCAGTAAATTCTTTCCGTAGGAGCCAGGGTAAGAATTTAAAATTTCAGATTACCTGATTCCAGGGAGTTTTTGTTTTGCTTTGTTTTTTTAAACAAGATTTGTGAGTAGAAATTTGCAAGAAACTGCTGTGTGTCTGTGGTAGAAAGTGGTGGTAGAGAGAGGAAATATCTTTGCCTGAAGCAGGGAACAGTCCAGCTAGGCTATGTTCGGCAGGGAGAATGTTGGAATTCGCTTTTATTCCTCTCTCCAGTTTCCCCAACCCCCTCACCAATTTCCTTTGTAATAAAGCAATGCCTTCCTCCACACCTGCTGACTCAGTCTTCTTGTCCAAGTGTCCCCAAGAGTAAAATCAGGGTAACTCAGAATGCTATGCTTGTGGGGAGTGGGGAAAACCCGCTGGCAAATAATTGATCTGGGCAATTTTTTCTCTCTTTCTCCAAATTCTTAAACCTGGAGAATTGCAATTCAAATAGCACCTTGTTCTAATGATATTTCTTACTAGAGGGCAGAGAGTGAAGGTTTGACCTAAGGAAATGTTTTATGAGGTGTGGAGTGATTGATTGTAGTTTTCTGGTCTCTAGATCTCTATACTCCAAAGCTCATTGATGACCCACTAGTCCTATCCCCTAAGCTCATTATAATTAACATTGTTAATAGATTTAGATTTTTAAGGCAACAATTTGTGTGAGAATAGAAAAAAAATAGACTCCCTGCCTATACAAATTATTGAATGTAAGGAAATTAGAACTTAGAATATGACAGCTTAATAATATATTTTAGGCATATAAAGGTCTCAGGTGTTTTGCTGGACAACGACCATTTTGGAATGAAGTTCTTAAAAAAGAGGAAGAAAAAAATCCAGGATATATGAAAATATATATGAAGTAGACATGATCATATGCTTGAGTAAGATTTATCATTGTCTTAAAAGATATATAGAACAAAAATAAAAGAAAATATGTTAATATTACTACAGAAGTAAATATATATATATAAGCATGTATCAACATATTCTTTGAATGTCAAGTACATAAAAATAGATGGAACAGAAGTTGTTCAAGATTTCTACAGAAAAATATATAAACTTTTATTGAGATATGAAAAGATAAATAAATGAAATATACCATGTTCATTGAATGGAAGACTCTCAATATCATAAAGATGTCACCTTTTCCCAAATTGATTTATAGATTGAATGTGATCAAAATTTCAACTGTATTTTTCATGGAACTTGACAGATGATACTAAAATTTATATAGAGAATAAAGGTCAAGACTACCTAGGACATTTCTGAAGATAGGCAGAGGGATGGGAAAAATGCCCAGAGGAACAGAAAGTCCAGAATTAAATTACATTCATGCAATTTTGTGTAAGAGAGAGGTGGAGGGAAAATCAATGTAGAAAGAAAATACTGTTCAATAAATTGAACTCCCCCCAAATGATTATAGGTATATAAAAAAGGTAAAATTAGATCTCAGCTTCTTAGTTATTACTTAATAAACTCTGTTTACTTTTAAAAACAGATGTAAAAAGCACTTAAATATCAACACAACATTTTTATAAATTTAGGAAGTGTTGGGATCCCTGGGTGGCGCAGCAGTTTGGCGCCTGCCTTTGGCCCAGGGCGCAATACTGGGGACCCGGAATCGAGTCTCACATTGGGCTCCCGGTGCATGGAGCCTGCTTCTCTCTCTGCCTGTGTCTCTTCCTCTCTCTCTCACTGTGTGCCTACCATAAATAAATAAAAAAATTATTAAAAAAATATTTAGGAAGTGTTGGCATGTATACTTTAGAACTTTCATAAAAACAGTTTTGAAATAAGATTAAAAAACATTGATGAAGCATTTTTGTTTTTAAATCATGAACTCCTGCTCATCTAGAGATAATAGGGGTTGTAGAAGATATTCTATAGAATTTCTTAAATGTTCCTTTCAGAAATATAAGTTGGTATAACTACCCTGGAAAACTACTCAAAAACGAGCAATCACATTTGTTGTGACTGAGCAGTTTTACTCTGGTTTATTCCTAAGAGGAGCTCTTGCATGTTTTTAATAGGAGATATGAATGCAAGGATGTTTGTTGAAGAACTATGCTCCACAGCAAAACTATAAACAATCAAATAAACATCAACAGGAGAATGGCTATCATAATCATACAGCAGAATAAATGGCTTACAGTGACATGGATAATCTTAACAATCTAATATTAAATTAAGATGTGGGTTTATAAATCATACTTCATGCAATAATTTCTATAAAGGAAAAAGAACAAATATAAAGTATATGCATACTTTTTAGGAAGACATGGATATGAAAAAAAATAAAGTGATGAGTGGTAAACATTCAGTTCAGGGGGTGGGTGCCTCAGTGTTTGGGGTGACAGCATGAGAGATAAATTGACGATATATTCTATAGTTATATCAAGGTCTTAACTCTTCTTATAGATAATGGATTTATGGCTACTTATTATGTTAATATAAATAAGTAAAATATAACTACCTAAATGAAAGTAAGCCATGGAGGAAACTATGGCAAGATTATGTTAAGAATCCAAAATACGATTAATCTAAATCAACCTCCTTAAGATCCAGTTATTTTTAAAAAGTCAGATGTCATTCATCTCCTTTAAAATTTCCTGGACTTCCTATTGGACTAACAAAAAAAAAAAAAAAAAAAAAACCAAGAAAGTGAAGTAGATTGTAATAAGTGTGGCCAACACACTTGGTGCTTTGTGTTATACTCTCTCCACTTACCTCTGAATTTAGCTTCAGGTTTGATGGACGATTCTCATATATAATGATAACATCCTCTTAATGTGCCCTCTTTGTTTCTCTACTTGTCTTTCTCAATTTCTTCCTCTAAAACCCGGAAGCTTTCTTAATAGCAGCCAGGATTAACACCAGTAGGGCAATCCCTAACCATTGGTGAATGGGAGTGTGTGATAAATGTCCAAGACTCCATTCCTTTAAGGGAAAATTCCAAGTCTCCGTCTTCATTGTTTCTCAAGGGGTCTTCAGAGGAATTGAGCTCCATGTGCCAAGATGCTATCAGCTCAACAAACCCTTTGTATTGGCTTTTTCATCTTTTTTTTCTTCTCTTATTCCATTTTTTAAAAATATATAACTTCCCAATAAACTACCTGATTGCAAATAATTGTCTTGCACTCTCCATTGGAAGCACTCAAATGAGACAGGAAGCCACTGCAGTGATGATGGGATGATGGTGTTAGTAGGGCTTACCATTGATAGGTTTCTTATAGGGAGCCTCTCTAAGGTAGGTAAGTAGGAGCTGTGATTAAATAATGAAGATACCATTCTATATGATGAGTGGGGAGAAAGAGCATTCCAGTCAGCACAGCAGATGCAAGAACCCTAGAAGGAGAGAGAAGCTGTGAGTAATAAAATGATAAACTCATTTCAGTTTCTCTCTCTCCTTTTTTACCCTCTTCATAAAAATGTTTTTATTAATTTTTAAAGTTTGTATTTAAATTTCAGTTAGTGGGAATCCCTGGGTGGCTCAGTGGTTTAGCACCTGCCTTCAGCCCAGGGCACGATCCTGGAGTCCCGGGATCGAGTCCCACGTCGGGCTTCCTGCATGGAGCCTGCTTCTTCCTCTGCCTGTGTCTCTGTCTCTGTGTCTGTGTCTCTCAATCTCTCTCTGTGTCTTTCATGAATAAATAAATAAAAATCTTTAAAAACATTTTCAGTTAGTGAACACAGTGTAATATTAGTTTCAGGTGTACAATTTAGTAATTTAACACTTACATACAACACTGGGTGTACATCATGACAAGTGCCCTACTTAATCCCACCACCTATTTAACCCATCTTCCACCCACCTCCCCTCGGATAATCATCAGTTTGTACTCTATAATTAAAGACACTGTTTCTTGGTTTGCCTCCTTCTCTCTTTTTTTCCCCCTATGCTCCTTTGTTTTGTTTCTTAAATTCCACATATGAGTGAAATTGTGTGGTATTTGTTTTTCTCAACTGACTTATTTTGCTTAGCATAATACTCTAGCTTGATCCATGTTGTTGTAAATGGCAAGCTTTCATTCTTTTTCATGGCAGAGTAATATTCCATTTTGTATATATGTGTGTGTATATATATATATATATATATATATATATATATATATATACACATCACATCTTTATCTGTTCATCAGTTGGTGGACATTTGGGCTGTTTCTATAATTTGGTTATTGTAGATTTTGCTGCTATAAACATTGGGGGTGCACATATCCTTTCAAATTGCTATTTTTGTATTCTTTAGGCAAATACCTAGTAGTGCAATCGCTGGATCCTAGAGTAGAGGGGCTGTACCAGTTTGCATTCCCACCAGCAGTGCAAGGGGGTTTCTCTCAATCTGAGTCTGGCCTCACCATACCTTAGCCAAAGCAATATGGTTACAACACATTTATTTTTTTTTTAATTTTTTTTTTTTAAATTTATGATAGTCACACAGAAAGAGAGAGAGAGAGGCAGAGACATAGGCTGAGGGAGAAGCAGGCTCCATGCACCGGGAGCCTGTCGTGGGATTCGATCCCGGGTCTCCAGGATCGCGCCCCCAGCCAAAGGCAGGTGCTAAACCGCTGCACCATCCAGGGATCCCTACAACACATTTAAACATGATTTGTGTTTTATCTGAATTCTCCAATGTCCTTCTTATATAGCTTTCTTTCCTGAATAAGGATAGGGATACAGAACATATCATTTAGTAAAGTCATAATGAATGATGTTATATGTTAGCAAATATAGTAGTATTTGAAGACAAAAGTACGAAAAATGCACAATCTCTGCCATGGAAGAGCCCATGCATTGTTTAATAACAGACATAATCCAATTTTCTAGAGAGAATAGCAATTAGATAGATCTTCCTGCCAAAAATTTAGATATCACATGATCCAGATATGTGTCTTGCATCACCTTGTAACTTCACTTATTCTTTCTCTTCACCAGCTTGGGCCACTCTATGGCCTTCAGTTTTAGTTTCTCTGACTTACCTTAACTTCTCAGCTAGGGTGGCTAAATTAATCTTAGAACTGTAATTAACTGGGACCATAATCTTCAGTTATTCCTTTGCAGTTTCCTCTACTTGGGAACTGTTAACCTGTTCTTTGTAGACAATAGCCATTTACTGGTGACCAGTTACCAATTTTTATTGAGTCTATCCAGTCTGTCCAACTCCACTGCCACTACCCTGGTTCAAGCTCTAATCCTCTCTCACCTGGACCAATGCAATAGCTCATTGTTGGTCTTCCCACTTCAAATCTTCACTTCAGGGACACCTGGGTGACTCAGTGGTTGAGTGTCTGCCTTCTGTTCAGGACGTGATCCTGGGGTCCTCGGATCAAGTCCCACATCAGGCTCCTTGCAGGGAGCCTGTTTCTCTCTTTGCTTGTGTCTCAGTCTCTTTCTCTCTCTATGTCTCTCATGAATAAATAAATAAAATCTTAAATCTTCACTTCAGTCAGTTTCTACAATGTATAATAATGAGCACAAGTCTGTCACTACATCTATCATTCCCTTACAGCCTTTCAGTGACTGCAGTTAGAATAATGGGCAAAATCCTTATCGTGGTCTATGGGGCTAAAAGTTCTGCTCTCAATTCCAAAGGGTGGGGAGGTTCTCACACCAATAAGCAGTTCTCTGAATACCAGCTGGGTATCCTACAATTCAACTCAATTCTGACACTGTCCACCCAAAGATAGCATTAGATGCCCCAGGTCAAAGGGTATAATACAAGGGGGCAATGAGACTGCCCCCTATAAGATTCGAATGCCAGTCACATGCTCAGCTTATTTTCTGTTCCTCTGGGCAACCTGCTACAGTTTGGAGATTCTTATGACCTCCTCCTTGGGTTTGATTAATTTGCTAGAGTGACACACAAAACTCAGGGTTACTCACTAGATTACCAGTTTATTACAAAAAGATATTACTCAGCAACACAGATAGAAGAGATCATAGGGCAAGGTATGGGGAAAGTTCATGGAGCTTCCTTGCCTTCTCCAGGTAAACCACTCTCCCTGAGTCTCTACATGTTCACCAACCTGGAAGCTCTCTGAACCCATTTTTTAGGTTTTTATGGAAGCTTCATTACATAGGCCTGACTGATTATATCATTGCCATTGGCAATTGATCCAACTTCTAGCTGTCTCCCCTGCCCCAGACCAAAACTAGGACTGACCATTCCAACCCTCTTAAAGTGGGCTCCCCAGACAGGCAGCCCTCATTCTTAGGAGGAGTCCAAAGGTCACCTGGTTAGCATAACAAAGGACACCTTTAGAGATCTTATCACTTAGGAAATTCCAAAGGCTTTAGGAGCTCTGCCCCAGAGGCAATGGGGGACAAAGACCAAATATATACTTCTTATATAAATCACAGTATCACAGAGGCCTTGAATAATCTGAACACCATCTGCCTGTTGAGCTATAACTCAAGTCTCCCCACTCACACCCTTTGTGTTTCAGTCACAATAACTTGTACCTAAAACCCTTCTGCTGCAGAACCTTTGTTTATGCTTTAACCTGTGTTTGGAATGCTTTCCTCTGCCTCCCGTCCCCGCAAACAACCAATAGTTAATTAACTCCCAGTCATCTCTCAGATGTGTGGCATAGAATTGGAAAGGTGGCCATTAAATTGGTTTCTTCTTCCTGAGCACACAGCTAAAATTCATTTCCTCATCTTTCTGCATTAAGGGTAGAACCACATTCTATTGGCTGTGTCTTCAACAAAATGTGAGTGGAAGTGATGTGTCACTTGGCTGAGTTAAGTCCCGGTGTGTGTGCCATTTGCACACCATTCTCTTTCTTTCCCTTTCCTGGGTGTCACATGTTGAAGATAGTAGAAGTCTTAGATACAAGAAGCCTAAGTTCCTGAGCTTTGTTTGGAAGATCAATGCTCAGGAGTGATGCTTCCCAACTGGGAATATCCATACTGACTTTATGTAAGTTTAGTCACTGATACTTGAGATTTTAATGGCATTCATTTCTTCACTCTCACTAACTGAGGACTTTAGCTTAGAAATCTCTTCCTCAGGGAAATCTTTCCTGATTGCCACCCCCCCCCCCCCCTCCGCAGCCACCCTCGGTAAACACACACATATAATTGTCATGGAATTGCTTAACTTCCTTTCATAATAGTTTTCCTGTTTTGCATGTGTACCCTTATTTGTGTGATTAGGTGATTAATGTTCATTTCTCCTACTGGACTGTACTCTCCACGAGAGCAAAGCTATGTCTTTTTTCCTTATCTTTTTACCTACTGAAGGCACTTAAATACTTTTGAATGGAATAAATGTAAATAGACTAACCACCTACAACTATTATTCTGCCTAAATTTGGGCCTAAAAGATTCAGATACTTGCTCTGCTTACTGGACTGCCCTTCCTCTCCATACAAAAATAACAAAACTTGCACTCCACCTGCACTTCTGGCCCAGTGAGTAATGCCCAAGTATTCTTTGGCAACATGGTTAGTTTCCACGTGCTAAATTTCATTTACATTTCCACTTAATCCTGTCCCACACCCACTCCCATCAGCAGATTGTTTTCTTAGAGGTTGCTTTGAGAACTTTGACCATATTCTTATCTGCAAAGCTAGAAAGTCTATAATTCCTAAAGTTGTCTGCTTTCATTCCCTCCATGTGTATGTATGTGTGTGTCTCTGTATTTGTGCATTCATGCTCATGTGTGTATGAGTGTGCTCATTTAGGTCCCAAGAAACGTTGACTTTGAAGAGAAATAAATAATGTCCTTGTGACTTTCTCTCAAGCATGGAAATGTATAACACAGTTAATTTGGTTATTTTTCCCATAATTACCATTAGCTAACCCTGAATTCCAATTTCACAATGTCAGCTGCAAACTATTAACCATGTTACAGTGTTTTTCCCTTTCAAATAGTATGGTAAATTATTTTCACTCTAAGATATTTATGATATAATATACATGTTTTATTAAGTGCTTTGGCAAAGTTAATTTTTTATCTTGGAACATTAACATCTACATCATTACTAAAGTTACAATCTTTTAGTCTAGTGATATTTTCAGTACCCACATTCTATATAAGAATTAAAGTTTAGCTGAGAAACCCTATAACACCTTAAGTTTATATTGTGATCTACAGTTTTAGTGTATGTTTTCTGCACATTTTCTTTTTGTCTGTTGCCAAAGAAAAGCACATATAATCATGCCATTTTATGTGTGTGGAACCTGGTTTCAGGGAAGTGATATGTCTTAATCAAGGTAATGAAGCTAGTGAAAAGCAGAGGCAAAGCTTGTTCTTGGATTTCAGTTTCTAGAGGTTTCAGAAGACTTCTCCTTACATTTCTTATTGTCCCTAGAAGGCCCAGAATGAGGACACTTCACTATCCATACCCAAGTTTCTCTAGGCTCTACAATCTTTATTCTCATGGTTTTTCCATGTTGAGACTAACACCTCTAATGCCAAGGCCACCAGTGGATGTACTGCATTCCCCATAAAGTCAAACTTAGAGCTGCTCCTTTTCTCCCTTGCTCAAATAAATTAGCAAATACTTTTTAAGTATCAATCAGATTGATATTGTGAAGGATACATTTAAGTAAACATGACCCAGCAACTGACATTTAAGAAGCAGATAATCAAGTAACAAAATTAGCATGTATGAAACAATGATGAGTAACACCACCAACACCATGAGACTAGCAGGGTTTTAGACTGTATCAAAAGGCAGAGGAAACTAATTGAGACAGAGATACAGAAGTACTTATACAGTTACCAGACAGGGATTCAGGCATCAACCTTTTGCAATAGGTATGCCTCAGCCCATACACTGGTGATAAGTGATGTAGGATTTCAGGAAGGAAAAAAAAAAAAGAACAAAAAAAGACAGCTTACCACAAAAGCTCCTCAAGATAAGGGCTACTTTTGAAAGAGGGAATGGTGTTTAGTTCACAAGGAAAAATATAAGTAAAGGCACCAGTGTGGAGACTTCTTAAGAGAGGGAAAACTTACCTGCTTATTAAGTGCCTGTGATGTGCCAAACACTGAGATAAGCATTTTACAAACATCATTTCATGTTATCTTTACAACATTTGTGAATAGGATATTGATAAGGTGTACGTCATATCCATGCTTCCTAGTGTACTTGGTGGAACTTTAAACTTTGTACAATAGGGAAATTGCCCAATAAATGTAGCAGTTACTATGGTGTTCTCATTGATTGGAATCTTTGTTTAACTGTTATACCACACACTTCCCTGATAGCAAATCAGAGAGTACCATCCTACCACACTAATTTAATTAATCTGTGATTTTTCTTAAATAAAATAATTTTGCATTACTTCTCAGATTCTGATTTTTTATCACATACTTACTCCTTTTAATTCTAAGTAAAAAGACAGACCTGTCTTTTTAGGTATTAGGAATTAGGTACCTAATTAGGAATTAGGTACCCAGGGGCACCTGGGTAGCTCAGCTGGTAGAGCATCCACCTCTTGATTTGAGGGTCATGAGTTTGGACCTCACGTTGAGGGTAGAGATAACTTAGAAAGAAAGAAAGAAAGAAAGAAAGGAAGGAAGAAAGAAAGAAGAAAGAAAGAAAGAAAGACCTGTTTTAAGTATTATGTACATCTAGCTGTAGGAGAAAGCCAGAGAGAATAGCAGCACTGACCTAATTCTGCAGGCTGAATCATACAAATCCTTAAGTGACAGGTTCGTTGGAGGTGGGAACTCAGCCTGCACTTGGGTACCTGATGCTTTTTTGCAGCTTTTCTGTAACTTGAGAGTAACTTCCTAGAGTTAAGGTATTAATAGAGCTCTGTTCATTCTGGTTTGCCAAAGATAACCCATTTGTGTTCCAAAAATACATAGAAGTGAAGCTCATGAATACCTCCTTTAAATAAAATCATTATATATATATAAAAAAAAAAACAAAGAATTTGATCTCATGTAAGATATATTTAATTAATCAGAAGAATGCTTCTGCCTGCACATCAACACAGTGGCTCACGTTCAAATGAATTTCTGAATCAGATAATGACAGGTACATATTTTGTGAATATTGATATTCTGTCATAAATGGATTTTTCTTTTTGATTAAAAGGCTCATGTGCCTTTTAACTAAGTGGATGATTTGTTGCACTCCTTTTAGCAAGTTCAGATGGGTTCTAATTTAATCTTCTTTTCCTGGGAACATGAGTCAGTACTACACAGTGGAATCTTTATGTGTAGCTGGCAACACGGAGTGGTGAAATAGGAGACACTGTTTTTCAACAAATAACATTGTTCCTCATTATTATTTTTTAAATTTTATTTATTTATTCATGAGAGACACAGAGAGAGAGAGAGAGAGGCAGAGACACAGGCAGAGGGAAAAGTATAAAAAGAGCCTGATGTGGGACTTGATCTCAGGACCCTGGGATCAAGACCCGAGACAAAGGCAGACCCTAAACCACTGAGCAACCGAAAAGCCCCTGTTCCTCATTATTTTGTGTGACTGGTAAAGTCATGAAAATTCTAATTCTCACTTCACTCACAGGCTAAATTGTTTAGTTAGAGTTAAATGATGACCAATTTATCTATTTTTATTACCATTAGCCACTTAAGAGCCAAGATATGCTTATATATATATATATATATATATATATATATATATATAATTTTTTTTAATAATGACTTTTTATAGTAATAACTTTTCATACTTAAAATTCTCAGTGTAGACTCATAATTTGAGGAGGGAAGTTAAATGGACAGCATATAACAACTTTGTCAATGTATATTTCATTACTCAGAAATTTTGATTTGAAGAATTCAACATATAGACACCTTTAAGAATAAAGCTATATATTAAAGATTGAAGAATTATTTAAAATGGAAAATATAAAGGGCTAAATTTAAATAGGATTTACTGTGGGAGGAACTTGGCACCTTATAATTCAGCTATTAATTGAATACTATTAATTGGATATTTTCCAGCCATTAGAAAGAATCAAATAAAAAAAATAAAAATAAAAATAAAAAAACAAAGAATCAAATAGAACTAGTAAACTGACTTGGAGAGAAATCTCTGGTCATTGATAAATGAAAAAACAAAAAGCAAATTGGAGAACAATATGTTATGATGATCCTTAGTACAAAAATAAAAAATTGGTAATAATAATTTCATCATAGGCATATGGGTCTTATTTTGGGAAAACAGAATTACAGATTTATATTTATTACTTTATACAATTTTTCTATTTTTAGAATTATGATAACAATCATTACTTTTGTAATAAATACTAAAGATTACAGTTAAAAAGCTATATGCTCCAGAAATCGTATTCCAAGAGATTTACCCAACTGATTTGAAAACTTAAACCTACCTGCAATTGCTTACAGCAGTTTTATTCATAATCACCAAAAACTGGAAGCAATCAAAATGTCCTTCAGTAAAAGAATGAAATAAAAGTCTATGGTATATCCATACAATTGAATAATATTCAGTTATAAAGCTAAATGAGCTACCAACCCGTGAAAAGACATAGATGAAAGTAAGAAAGTACTGGGAGTAAAAATAGATGAATAAAGCCAATAATGATGGAGGTATGTCAAAGGAACACAGGAGCCAACTGAAAGAGCTCTAAACAATTTGAGCAACAAAATAAAATAGAAATATTACAACTTAAAGTATAAAATAAATATTAGTGAATCTGTACTCACATAAATAAATTATTGAATAAATCAATAAATGAGGGAAAAGAGACACTCTCCCATGCCAAAAATTCCAAATAATTTATTTTGATATTCTAACCTCAAGGATGTGGAGCACAATTTCTCACACTGTGACCTGCCCATAGTGACTTCCTTCTACAGAGTATCATATGGAAAGTGATTTTTTTCTTTTAAAGAGTAATTTTATATTGGGGAACTCTGGCAAACACTACCTCAACCAGATGATCAAGGTCAATATGAAGAATGATAAATCATATTGATATTATGTATACTTGATATAATGTGATGACATGGCACCTTACCTCTGTGATCTTCCTTCCAAAACCCATAACCCCATTCTAATTATAAGGAAAAAAATCAGATACGTTCCAAATGATGGTCATCTTACAAAATACCTGACTAGTACTCTGACTAGAAACTATGCAGATATTCAAAAACAAGGGAAGTCTGAGGAACTTTACAGTTAAAAGGAGCTCAAAAAGATATGACAACTAAATGTAATATGGAATCCTGGATGGAATCCAAAAGGAGAAAGAGAATGTTAAGCTAGAATTAAGAAAATCTGAATGGAGTATGGATCTTAGTTAATAATAATGAGTTAATATGAGTTCATCAAGTATAGCATATATACTTGATATATACATAAGTACAAAAGTACACTTGTGCTTTGATATTTTCTTGTTATAAGAACCACTTTTCCCCCAATAAAACCTTTCAAAAAGAAATGTAGTGTGCAATATATCTACAACTGGATTCTATTGAGTGAATTTGTTTGTTTGTTTTAAGATTTTATTTATTTATTCATGAGAGACACAAGCAGAAGGAGAAGCAGGGCTTCTCCATGCAGGAAGCCCAATGTGGGACTCTCTCCTGGGTCTCCAGGATCACACCCTGGGCGGAAGGTGGCGCTAAACTGCTGAGCCACCCAGGCTGCCCTAGTGAATTTAGTTTTTTCAAGACTTTTTTATTTATCCATTTTAAGAAGAGAGAGAGTTTGTGTGGAAGTAGGGGAAGGAACAGAGGGAGAGAGACAAGCAGACTCAGACTGGACTGAGCTCAGAGCCTTATATGGGCTCTATCCCACAACGCTGAGATCATGACCTGAACTGAAATCAAAAGTTGGACACCTAACCAACTGAGTCACCCAGACACCCTTATTGGGTGAATTTATAGACTTAAACAAATGGACAGTCTTACATGTTTTTAGGTAAGAAGATTCACATAATTAAGCTTCACTTTTTACTTTATATACATTATTAGTTATATATTATATAACACAATTCCAGTAACAATACAAACAATAATGTATTTTGGAGTGAAACAAGCTACTTGTATAATTCAAAGTAATAAATACTTAAGGAAGGATAAGCAAAGGGTGTCTAGGTGGCTCAGTTGGTTAAGCATCTGCTTTGGGCTCAGGTCATGATCCCAGCGTCCGGGGATCCAGCTCCATTTCAGGCTCCCTGCTCGGTACGGAGCCTGCTTCTCTCTCTCCTCTTTACTTGTGCTGTCACTATCTCTGTCTCTCTCTCTCAAATAAGTAAATAAAATCTTTTTAAAAAAAGGAAGAATAAGCAAGATGATTATATAAAAAAAAATGGAAAGAAACTGACTTTTCTAGAAATTTAAACAGATTATAAAACCATAATAATTAAAACAGTATGTTATTGGCACAAGGACTAATAGATCAAGAAAAAAGTATGGATAATGTAGTATTATATTTTTGTCACATTAATTTCCTTTAAATTTGTAAAGAACTTCTTCATGTCAGTATACAAAAATGAATTGCCCAGTTAAAAAAAAAGCAAATGACGTATATAAATAATTAACCAAAGTGGAAATGCAAATGTATTTCTTTTTTAAAAATTGGATTAATTTGGTTATGGGGTGTTGCATTTGATAAGTTCTTTAATGATTTTGGATACTAGCCCTTCATCTGATAAGACATTTGCAAATATTTTCTCCCTTTCTGTAGGTTGTTTTTGTTGACTATTTCCTTTCCTGTGCAAAAGCTTTTTATTTTAATGAAGATCCAATAATTTATTTTTGCTTTTGTTTCCCTGGCCTTTGAAGACACGTCTAGCAAGAAGTTGCTGCAGCCAAGGTCAAAGAGGTTGCTGCTGGTGTTCACCTTTAGGATTTGGATGGATTCCTGTTTCACATTTAGATATTTCATCCATTTTGAATGTATTTCTGTGTATGGTATTAAAAAAAGGGTCCAGTTTCATTTTTCTGCTTGTGAATATCCAGTTTTCCCAACACCATTTGTTGAAGAGACTGTCTTTTTTCCAGTGGATATTCTTTCCTGCTTTGTCAAGATGAGTTGACCATAGAGTTAAGGGTTGATTTCTGGGTCCTTTACTCTGTTCCATTGATCTATGTCTCTGTTTTTGTGCCAGTACCATGCTATCTTAATGATCACAGCTTTGTAGTACAGCTTGAAGTCCCGAATTGTGATGCCACCAGCTTTGGTTTTCCTTTTCAACATTCCTATGGCTATTCAGGGATTTTGTAGTTCCATACAAATTTTAGGATTGTTTGTTCCAGCTCTGTGAAAAATGCTGGTATTACTTTATAGGGATTGCTCTGGATAGCATAGTCATTTTGACAATATTTGTTCTTCCAATACAGAGCATGGAATGTTGGTCCATTTCTTTGTGTCTTCCTCAATTTCTTTCACAGGTGTTCTCTAGTTTTCCGAGTACAGATCCCTTACTTTTTTGGTTAGGTTTATTCCTAGGTATCGTATGGGTTTGGTGCAAATGCAAAAGGGATTGATTCCTTGATTTCTCTTTCTTCTGTCTTATTGTTAGTATATAGAAATGCAATCGATTTCTGTGCATTTATTTTATATCCTGCCACTTTGCTGAATTCCTGCATCAGTTCTAGCAATTTTTGGGTAAAATCTTTTTTCACATACAGTATTATGTCATCTGCAAAGAGTGAGAGTCTGACTTCTTTGCTGATTTGGATGCCTTTTATTTCTTTTTGCTGTCTGATTGCTGAGGCTAGGACTTCAAGTATTATGTTGAACAATAATGGTGAGAGTGAGCATCCCTGTCATGTTCCTGACCTTAGGGGAAAAACTCTCAGTTTTTCCCATTGAGGATGATATTCACCACGTGTGGTTTCATATTTGGCCTTTATGATACTGAGGTATGTTCCTTCTATGCCTACACTGGAAAAGAGTTTTAATCAAGAAAGGATGCTGTACTTTGTGAAATGCTCTTTTTTGTATCTATTGAAGAGATCACATAGTTTCTGTCCTTTATTAATGTGGTGTATCACACTGATTGATTTGCAGATCTTGAACCACCCTTGCAGCCCAGGAATAAATCCTATTTGGTCTTGATGAATAATCCTCTTAATGTACTGTTGCATCCTATTAACCAGTATCTCAATGAGAATTTTTGCATGTAATTTTGGTCTGTAATTCTCCTTTTTTGGTGGGGTCTTTGTCTGGTTTTAGGAATCAGGTAATCTGGCATCATAGAACAAGTTTGGAAGTTTTCCTTCCATTTCTATCTTTTGAAACAGCTTTAGAAGAATAGGTATTAATTCTTTAAATGTTTGGTAGAATTCTGCTGGGAGGCCATCTGGCCCTGGGCTCTTGTTTGTTGGGAGATTTTTGATTACTGATTCAATTTCTTTGCTGGTTATGGGTCTGTGCAGGTTTTTTATTTCTTTTAGTAGTTATGGGTCTGTACAGGTTTTTATTTTATTTTGTTTTTTTTTTTGTACAGGTTTTTAAAATTTCTTTTAGTAGTTTGCTTCTAGGAATGCATCTATTTCTTCTAAATTGCCCTAATTTGTTGGCATATAATTTCTCATAATATTCTCTTATTTATATTTCTTCAGTGTTGGTTGTGATCTCTTTCATTTATGATTTTATTTATTTGTGATGTTTCTTTTTTCTTTTTTATGTCTGGCTAGCAGTTTATTGATCTTATTAATTCTTTCAAAGAACCAGTTCCTAGTTTCATTGTTCTTTTGAGTATTTGTCTGGTTTTGGATTCAGAGTAATGCTGGCCTCATAGAATGAGATTGGAAGTTTTCCCTCCATTATTAATTTTTGGAATAGTCTGAGAAGAATAGGTATTAATTCTTCTTTAAATGTTTGGTAGCATTCTCCTGTGAAGCCATCTGGCCCTGGGCTTTTGTTTGTTGGGAGATTTTTGATTACTGGTTTAATTTCTTTGCTGGTCATCAGTCTGTTCAAGTTTTCTATTTCTTCCTGTTTCTGTTTTATAGTTTATATGTTTCTAGGAATTCACCCATTTCTTCCAGGTTGTTCAATTTGTTGGCATATAATTTTTTATAATATTCTCTTTTGTAAGAATTACAAATTAAATTACATAGATTGAAAAGTTTGCTAATGCCTTGCATTGGTATGGATGAGGAAACAGCTAAACTTTCTTGTTAAATTATAGATTACTATGACTTTTGAGGGGGGGACTTTACTATATCTATCAAAATTTGTACTGCACATATACTTTCATATACTTTCATCTAGCAAATCTTGTTCTAGTAACATTCAACAGATATACTTCCTTATGTCTGAAATGAAATATGATAAAAAAGAATTATCATTGCATATTTTTATGGCAAATATTAGAAAATATTAGAAACAACCTAATTTTATATCCGGTGGTGCACTACCATGTAGCTGTTACAAAGATATATCTACATATACTGGTATCCAAAATAAACAGTTCAGTAAAACAATGCAAGATACACAATTGTTGTATAATATGCTATAATTTGAGAAAAGCAAAAACCCGCTGTATGTATAGAAGATCTGTGGGATGAAATGTTTGGATAGTTTGGATCGATGTTTGGATAGTTGACTCAGTTTTAAATTTTGTACCATGTGAATATACTACTTATATATAAATTATAATGAAGAAAAATTGAGATCAAATATTTTTTCCTAGTATTTTATTTTTTTAAGATTTTATTTATTTATTCATAAGAGAGAGAGAGAGAGAGAGAGAGAAAGAGAAAGAGGCAGAGACACAAGCAGAGGAAGAAGCAGGCTCCATGCAGGGAGCCCGATGCAGGACTCCATCCTGGGACTCCTGCTAAACCACTGAGCCACCCAGGGATCTGCTTCCCTAGTCTTTATTTGCATAAACATGACAATAGATAAAAGCAAGAAATAAAATGGTATATTTTATATTATGCATTTGTACTTTATGCAATAATCTTAACCTTAAAAGTCTGAGTAAAAAAGAGTTAAAATCCAAAAATAAGAGGTAAAATCTTGATCAGTAAGACTGGGCTCATCATTTTGAAACGAATATTCAGAGTAGGGTGATGATGTCTTCAACCCCAAAGCCAAAGTAATTTCCATGAAGATTTCTAATACTAGTAATGAGAGATTGCCCTTTTGGAGGTCTGCAAAGCTGGCATTTGGAGAAGCCAGGTTGAGTCCAGAACAGTATCTGTGGTTCATCTACTTTGGGTTCTTGCTTTTTAATCTTCTGTCCTGTGAGCTTTACCTGGTTAGGGCATCTGATCACAAGGGTTTTGAAGAACACTCTAACCTAGCCAGAATGCCATATACCAACTGAGAGCAGTCTTATATCACAATTCTTGCTTCTATAGCCATTTAACATTTCCCCCTGGTTGAGCTTCCTGGATGCTCCCAGGAGGTGGAATGCCTTTTAGGATCATTGGCATGTCCTTTAAGAATTCAATTGCAAAAGTAATAAGAGGAAAGAAAAATAACACTAATAGACACTTACCACGTGCCATGGTCTATGTTTTTTACCTGAAGGTTCAGGGATTAAAAGATATGATCCCTTCTCTCAAGAAGCCTGGTGACTATCAAAGGAGACAGTTAAGTAAATGAATTGATAGAAAACAATGTCATATATACTATAGAAAATGCATCTTCACTATGTACTGTGAACATCGAATGGAGGCTCTAATTGCCTGGGGACAGGCAAAGGTGAGTCTAGAAATGGACTCAGTGAGCATTTTATAGAGTAAATGGTGAGTGACTAAACAAGTATTCCAGACCGACAAGGGGCCGGGAGTAGCACACACAATGGCAAGGGCATTGAGGAAATTCCCTTTTCGTGAGACTTAAGCTGTTTGCTATCAATATATATTTTTTCTTACTTAGTGTGTAATCTGTTTCTTACAGTGTGACAGATCTCAAAGACACAGAATAATACAAACTCCAGTTGCAAGTCTGTTCATAATCAAAATTTGAGTTGTGATTGAGGATGTAAAAAAAGATGCATTTGTTCTTTTTGCTTCATGCAAACTCTGTTATATTGCTCTTCCAAAAAAAAAAAGGGAAAACATTTATATCTTTACACTTCCAAAAAAAAAAGTTGAAAAAAAGTAGGTGAAACATTTAACAAAGAATAAAGAGCTATATCCATACGAGTGACTATGATGTGAGGGTGATGATGGTGATAACAGTGATGATGATAATGATGATGAAGTAAACAAAGGATATCTGCTTTGGTTCGTGGCAAAGAGAATTCTCAAACATATGATCAACTTATTGGGGAGTAAAGACAGCTTCTCTTGAGCGTAAGTTCTGAACAGAGCTGTTGCCAAGAGAAAATGACTTAATACTACCTTTACATATCGGTAGGAACTAAAAAGTAGATAGATGACTTCTGGTATCTGATTGCTGGCAGAAGAGGGACGGATTGTATCACTAATAACTCCACTTCCTCCAACAAAAATTTCAATAAAAGTATATTTTGAAGTTCTTCATGTTTCCTTAATTATGAATAGAATCTGGCCTTTTTGAAATAATAGGGGTAAAGAGTCATAAAAGCCAATGTTATTTTGTGTGTTTGTGTCTGAGTGTGTGTACAAGTGTGTATTTCTACATTATGCACACATTTGCACACATAGATGTATGCAAATGTATCCAGATATGTCAATATGACTCATTCCCAGGCTCATATCTAATGTCTTATCTGCAAGTGTCTCTCATATACTCTTCCATCCTGTGAATTTTTTTTCTTTCCACATGACACAGGCATATTGATTTGGGCCAAGGTGTGTTAAGATCACCCTGGAAACTGATGTCATTATATTACTAACACTATTCATAAAGAAACATCAGGAATGACTAACATGTAGTAGATGCTGTTTTAAATGCATGAGTTCATGGCAATTAAATCTGCTGTTTTTGGATGATTTGACAAAAGCTCTGAATTGGAAATAGTTCTCCTCAATTATTTTAATAAAATTATTTTAGTGAGTGAAATTTAAATAATTTGGCTAATATAAAATATTTTTGTCAGAAATGTAAATTGATACCAAGCTGCATAATTAATTTTTTTCTTTACTTGCTGTTTTCTCCTTCATTAACTACAAAGAGATAATGTATAATAAAGAAGATAGGTGGGGTAGTGGACTAGCTATAAAGATATACACATTCAAGAAATATTGTGGGTGATTAGATTACAGATCCACCTAAATATCAGAATTAGCTGGGAAAATAAGACAGATAATCTTAAACCTCAGATTTAGTTTTGCACAGAGAGGCATATAGATGAGGGAATTTGAGTTGCAAAAAAAATAAACCCGATAAAATTTGCTCAACTATGGATGAGGGGAGATTTGGGTTATTATATAAACATGACAAACAATTTCATTGACATTAATAGCAAGAAGCAGAGGACAGCTGGGTCTCCTGGGACTGGAACTGGACTGTCAGGAACTAATCTCTCTCTCTGTCTCTCTCCACATGCACACTCACCCACCATGGTTTCCCTTCCTTCCTTTTTATGACATAATAGGAAATTCCTTTCCTTCCTTCCTTCCTTCCTTCCTTCCTTCCTTCCTTCCTTCCTTCCTTCCTTCCTTCCTTCCTTCCTTTTCTAGCAATTTACCTGTTGCATTCTCCTTTCTGGAAAGCAGCTTTTTTGCTTACTCTTTGTATCATTTTCCCTCATAACTATGGCTTGAATGTGGCTATGATTAGTCTTGGCATAAAATTTGGTTTCAACACTACGTGGAACTTTATCTATAGAATAACATATTAATATGTACATAATCTCTCTGTCTTCTAGTTCAGTTTCTCAAGAAGAATCCATTGGGCCAATGGATTGTGTAGCTTTGGTTAAATCCAGATATTACCAATTGTGTTCAGTGAGGTGGCAGCTGTGAGTATGAAAGCAACATGAGTGTATGAGATATTATGGAATGAGTAATTCTTGGGAGCAGACGATTTATTTGAGTTCTAGTTCTGGCTCTGCTGTGATCTGATAGTGTTTGTTTTCTCTAAGACTTAGCTCATCTTCAAAATAATGTCTTCTTGGAGGAGGTCATCAAGAGAATGTGGCTGCTGGTTGGCCCATTCACTGAATCTGGGCAATCAGAGGCTCCTTACCCCCTCCTCTGTCCATAGAAGGTACATTCTGCCCACCATTTCCACAGCTGGGACTATTTAAGGATGCAATCTTGAGCAAGTAATGTTTTGTTGAGAATGTATAGTACATAGGACTAAACCCAGTTAAGGCCTCTAAATAATCTTTTTAAGATTTGAGTCATCAGGGGCAGATATCTATTCATTTTGTGGGCTGCCCAAGACAAACCTCATAAGTTTCTTTGCCTACCACACTTGCCACCTACCATCCTGGAGTGGCCTGTCTCTTCTATCCCTCACTGGGGGCCTGTTTCAGGTTTCATTTGGGAAGTTCCTGAGTTTTGGAATCAACAGGTCTATATTTTAATATTTTCTTAAGTTTCCTCTTAGCTTGAGATTGGTCAAATCTGTGACACATGTTGAAGAAAGTCCTCACTGTTGGGCTCTGTGACAAAAAGTAAAAAGATAAAGGAGGGAAAAAAATCAGAAATCACACCAATGTTTCTATCTTGATTTTATGAATTTAGAAATCCAAATTTGTATGTTAAAAACCAAAACAGAACGTGGGCTCTGTTGGGGTCAGTGCAATGTGCAGCCCAGAGCTGAGAGACCTGTTTATTTTGTTTAATAAAGGTAGTTGCTTATCACAATTATCAAAATTACCTGTTTTATGTGTATCTTTGCAGTAAAGCTGGAGTAAAAAGTTTTTTATTCTTTTGTCATCGGTTAAAAAAGTGGTTGTGTGTGGTTTTTGATCAAGTAGTTAGTTTTGTTATTTTCTGGAAGTTAGTTGTAGATTACAGCAAAACTGATTCCCTGCTGTGTGAAATGGGAAACCAGGAGAAGAAGAAAGATCTGTGAGAAGAGTAAGTGAGCTCAGTGCTTTGATTAACAGGCGGCCAGGTGTTAAATTTAATTGCCTCCAGAAAAAAACAAAATTTTCCTTTTCCACATTAGTCTCACACCTTCCTAATCATGGTGGACTTTTATAGGGGAAAGAAAGAGGATGGTAAACGTGGCAAACATTTTAAAGAAATGTGTTCAAGGTAGATATTTAAATTATTCCTTCCTCTTTATTCATAGATTTTTATTATATAAAACATACAAAATTGAGTATATAAAAAAACTCATTTCTATCATTCAGTTTTCTCAGATATTAACATTCACCATATTTACTTCAGATTCATTTAAAAAGCAAAATAACTTCAGATCAAAGTGGAATTTCCAAGATACTCTCCTCAATCATATTTCCTGCTTTTGTCTCAAAAATTTAATATCTTAAAATCATTTTGTTCATCCTGGAAAGGGATAGACAATGTTTATGGCCACATATAATTTCTACATATGCATACATCCATAAAAATATATAATATGATATTCCATGTTGCATATTCATAGCTGTCTTTGAATGTTTGCAAAATTTATAGAACTGATATCAGCTTTTCATTTTAAATCATGTTTATGGGGAATTATCTGTACAGATAAATATTAGCCACCATGTATTTATTCATTCTCCTTTTAATGAGTGTTTAAATTGTTTCCATTTTTAAATTATTAACCACATGAATATTCTTGTTTATATTACCATGGAGATATGTGCTAGGGTTTCTCTGTTCGTTCCCAGGTGCAGAAGCTGGTCTAAGGATAAATGTTCTTCCATTTTACCTTTTTACTGAACAACTGCTTTCCAAAGAAATTATATTTATAATCTCACCAGTAATGTATATGATATCCTACTTCTTCATATCTTCACCTTTAATTGAAACACTGAGTTTTAAGTTTTGTCAGTATGCTGGATATTAAAAAATATTTCACCTTTTTAAAATTGCATTTCCTGAATATCAGTGGAATTAAAATATTTTTATTGATTTATTGGGTATTCTTGTTTCTTTTCCTATAAACTGCCTTTTTGTAGAACTTGCTAATTTCCACTGAATTGTCTATCCTTTTCATTAAGATTTGTAAAGTATTTAAAAAGTCGTTGATGCTTGTTCTTCATTAGTAATTTTCTTTTACCACTTGATTTTTAAGCTTTATAGTGTTTTCTCTGGTTCACAGAAATTGTGATGTACTCATGTTTATTAATATTTCCTTTTACATAACCTTCTGTTCAATATTCTTTGAAAAATATTTTCTCATCTTACAATTGTAAAAAAGGTTGTCATACTTATGTGGTAAAATTTTAGATATAAACATTGAAATATTAAATATTTAAATCCATCTGAAATACTTTATGTTAAATGTATGGATTTTTTGTTACATAACAATAACCAATATAATTGAGTAATCTGAAATTTCCTTCTGACTTTTAATGCTACTACTGACCTAAATCAAATTCATATACAGGTGTTTCTTTCTGGGTTCATTATTGTAAGATGATAATTAGTAAGGTTAATCCTACTACCTGGTTGTTCTTCAAATTTGTACTTTATTTCCCTTTTCACTTTCAATATAAATTTGAGATTGGGGCTATACCAAAAAGTAGAAAAAAACTAATAAAATATTCATTATAATTATGTAAATTTGGAGACATTTCCATCTTTGTGACATTGATTCCTCTCTTCCATAACCATGGTATATATTTCGATTTGTTCATGTCTTGATTTAAATCTTCACATTTCCATAGATTTATTGATAGGTATCTCATAGTAAAGTTATTTGATAAATAAAAATTATTATTATTGCATTGTCTGTTATGAACTAATAAGAATGCTATCATTTTCTGAAGAATGACCTTTTATCAGAAAGACTGGCAAATAGTCTAAGTTTTACTAAGTTTTCCTTGACATCTTTTGTAAAAATTATATTTTATGCAAGTAGAGATCATTCTGTTTCTTCGTTTCTGAGTACTATACATTTCATTTCTTTTTGTCTTATGACTCTGGCTAGGATTTATAGTAACAGTTTGTAATTTTATTGTAAATTACTTGGGGTTTTCCATATTGGTACCAATATGCAGCCTAGTCTTAGCACAGAAGTTGTCCTAAAGCAGTGGTTCTCATGCTTTGCATATGTAAGAATTATTGGAAGGGCTTGATAAAACTGATTCTTGGGTTCACTTCCAGAGTTTCAGACTTGGTAGAAATCTAGATATGTGAAACCCAACTATTTCCATTTCTTACAAGATCCCAGGTGTTTCTGATACTGCTGGTTTGGGGACCATACTTTAGAATAGTGGTCCCAAAGAATCCTAATCTGGCATTAGTGTTCCGAAAACATTGAACAGAAAGTACTGGGGTGCCTGGGTGGCTCAGTGGCTGAGCATCTGCCTTAGGCTCAGGTCATGATCCTGGGGACCTTGGGATTGAGTCCCACATCAGGCTCCCAGCAGGGAGCCTGCTTCTCCCTCTGCTTATGTCTTTTCCTCTCTCTCTGTGTCTCTCATGAATAAATAAATAAAATCTAAAAAAAAAAAAAGAAAAAAAAAGTACTAGCACAGTAAATGGTCATGATGGAGATCCTATGATGATAATTTACACTAAAAGAAATTAACGTTGTTTGGTACTTTGCTTTTTATAAAACACTTTCACATGAGATATATATTTTGAAACAATCATGTGATTTTGATAGAAATAGCATATCAGTTTTTTTCACAACAGTAAGGTGGACCTCATAAAAGTTGAGAAGTCCCCAAAGTTGCACAGTAAATAAAGATTCAGTCTTGAATCTAGACTCTGTTTTCTCCCTTAATAGACTCAAATAAATGCTTTTATGAACATTATTGTATTTTATCCCTCTTGGAATCTCATGAGAGAAGATAGACAGGTTTTGACATCTCCATTTTTTAGATGAAAAAAATTGATGCATAGAAAGATAACAATCTTGATCGAACACAAACAGCCCCAAGTTTTAGCTTCAGCAGTCATCACATTTTGAGTTACCATATTTCAGTGGCATACGAAGGTAGAGGGCAGCAGGAGTGATTTGCACCTAGTACAAACAATAAGAGGATGTAATGCCTTTAAATAATTTAACAACTTTTAATTTATCTGTTTTTTTATCATTCCCATCTGTTGGAAATTCTAGGCAACTAGTGTTAAAATATTCTTCTTGTTAGAGAAGAATGCTTTTATTGTCCCCACGTCATGTTACTCTGTTTCATAAGGGGTACTATCCTCAGGAGAAGTCAATAAAAATACAAGTAGGCCTCACATTGCCCAGTTCTGAAATGTACACATTTCAGCTACCACAGTAGAGTTAAATAACACTCCTAACAACATGGCTCAAATTTCAATTACCACAGTTTATTAACTGTGAATAATTGTATAATTGCTAGCTTCCCAGTCCACAAACCACTGTATAAATAACAGATGCACACATATTCAGTGACCAATCACATCACTCTTTCAAGGTCTGTTAATGACTGGCCACAGCACATCTGTTATTCAGTTCTACACAGACAGCAAAGCGTGCAGTTGTACTGCCTCCCCTTCCCCCAGTGATAAACCCACTATGAAATTAAAAACCAAACAAACCAAAACAAAAACCATGACTGAAAGAAGAAATGGGCCAACAAAGGTGAAAGTGCATCAAAGAAATAAAAAAAGTGGTAAAGCTGGAAGTGAAATCCAAATCTATTATCAATGGAGAAATAGAAGAAATGGCTGACTGGGAATGTTCACATCACCACTATTATCTATAGAGGCAGCAAGAAGAATTGAGTAAATGTGAATTTATCAACAGAATTGAAAAATATAATAGTAAGAAAAGGATAGAGACATCTCAGAGAAGATATCCTGACAAAAAATGCTTCACCTTAAAGGAACTCTAGAAGATATTTTATGACATAGGAAATGCAAAAGATCAATCGTTGGAAGCCTATTCAAACTTTGAAGGGATTATGACAATTCACCAAGGCACAGAAAAGATTCTGGCCCCAAATCATAAATTATATGATGAGAAGAAGGCAAGCACTATTCAAATTACCTTTGATTAGTTTTTTATAAAGAAATTAAACATTAATTCTTAATGTTTTTAATATTTCAAAATATAATGTACTAAATGTAATTTCATATAAACATTTTCTGGGGGGGGAGGAGCAAGATGGCGGAAGAGTAGGGTCCCCAAATCACCTGTCTCCACCAAACTACCTAGAAAACCTTCAAATTATCCTGAAAATCTATGAATTCGGCCTGAGAATTAAAGAGAGACCAGCTGGAATGCTACAGTGAGAAGAGTTCGCGCTTCTACCAAGGTAGGAAGACGGGGAAAAAGAAATAAAGAAACAAAGGCCTCCAAGGGGGAGGGGCCCGCGAGGAGCCGGGCTGAGGCCGGGGCGAGTGTCCCCAGGACAGGAGAGCCCCGTCCTGGAGGAGCAGGAGCTGCACCGACCTTCCCGGGGGAAAGGGGCTCGCGGGGAGTTGGAGCAGGACCCAGGAGGGCGGGGATGCCCTCGGGCTCCCTGGGACACTAACAGAGCAACTGCGCCCCGAGAGAGCCCCGAGCTCCCTAAGGCTACAGCGCGCACGGGGGACCCGGAGCAGCTCGGGGGGGCTCGGGCGGCGGCTCCGCGGAGGGGGCTGCGGGGCGGGAGCAGCTCGGGGGGGCTCGGGCAGAGGAAGAGGCTCCGTGCAGAGGGGGCTGCGCGGTTCCAGGAGCAGCTCGGAGGGGCTTGGGCGGCAGCTCCGCGGAGGGGGCTGCGCGGCCCGGGAGCGCGAATCCACCAGCGCAGGCTCCGGAGCACAGGGCGCCGGGACACAGCCCAGGATCCGGCCTCCCCCGGGACAGGCAGAGGCCGGGAGGGCCCAGGACAGCGAGGACGCTCCTGCCCCAGCTGAGCAGATCAGCGGCCCCGCCCCGGAGCCTCCAGGCCCTGCAGACGGAGTTCCTGCCGGAGCTGAATCCAGGTTTCCAGAGCTGCCCCGCCACTGGGGCTGTTCCTCCTGCGGCCTCAGGGGGTAAACAACCCCCACTGAGCCCTGCACCAGGCAGGGGCACAGCAGCTCCCCCAAGTGCTAACACCTGAAAATCAGCACAACAGGCCCCTCCCCCAGAACACCAGCTAGACGGACAACTTCCAGGAGAAGCCAAGGGACTTAAAGTACACAGAATCAGAAGATACTCCCCGGTGGTTCTTTTTTTGTTTGTTTGTTTTTGTTTTTGTTTTGTTTTGCTTTTTGATTTGTTTCCTTCCCCCACCCCCTTTTTTTCTCCTTTCTTTTTCTTTCTCTTTTTCTTCTTTTTTTTTTTCGTTTTTTTTTTCTTTTTCTTCCCTTTTTTTTTCTCTTTCTCTTTTCTTTCCTTCTTTCTCTCCTCTCTTTTTCTCTTTTTCCCAATACAACTTGCTTTTGGCCACTCTGCACTGAGCAAAATGACTAGAAGGAAAACCTCACCTCAAAAGAAAGAATCAGAAACAGTCCTCTCTCCCACAGAGTTACAAAATCTGGATTACAATTCAATGTCAGAAAGCCAATTCAGAAGCACTATTATACAGCTACTGGTGGCTCTAGAAAAAAGTATAAAGGACTCAAGAGACTTCATGACTGCAGAATTTAGAGCTAATCAGGCAGAAATTAAAAATCAATTGAATGAGATGCAATCCAAACTAGAAGTCCTAACGACGAGGGTTAACGAGGTGGAAGAACGAGTGAGTGACCTAGAAGACAAGTTGATAGCAAAGAGGGAAACTGAGGAAAAAAGAGACAAACAATTAAAAGACCATGAAGATAGATTAAGGGAAATAAACGACAGCCTGAGGAAGAAAAACCTACGTTTAATTGGTGTTCCCGAGGGCGCCGAAAGGGACAGAGGGCCAGAATATGTATTTGAACAAATTCTAGCTGAAAACTTTCCTAATCTGGGAAGGGAAACAGGCATTCAGATCCAGGAAATAGAGAGATCCCCCCCTAAAATCAATAAAAACCGTTCAACACCTCGACATTTAATTGTGAAGCTTGCAAATTCCAAAGATAAGGAGAAGATTCTTAAAGCAGCAAGAGACAAGAAATCCCTGACTTTTATGGGGAGGAGTATTAGGGTAACAGCAGACCTCTCCACAGAGACCTGGCAGGCCAGAAAGGGCTGGCAGGATATATTCAGGGTCCTAAATGAGAAGAACATGCAACCAAGAATACTTTATCCAGCAAGGCTCTCATTCAAAATGGAAGGAGAGATAAAGAGCTTCCAAGACAGGCAGCAACTAAAAGAATATGTGACCTCCAAACCAGCTCTGCAAGAAATTTTAAGGGGGACTCTTAAAATTCCCCTTTAAGAAGAAGTTCAGTGGAACAGTCCACAAAAACAAAGACTGAATAGATATCATGATGACACTAAACTCATATCTCTCAATAGTAACTCTGAATGTGAACGGGCTTAATGACCCCATCAAAAGGCGCAGGGTTTCAGACTGGATAAAAAAGCAGGACCCATCTATTTGCTGTCTACAAGAGACTCATTTTAGACAGAAGGACACCTACAGCCTGAAAATAAAAGGTTGGAGAACCATTTACCATTCGAATGGTCCTCAAAAGAAAGCAGGGGTAGCCATCCTTATATCAGATAAACTAAAATTTACCTCAAAGACTGTAGTGAGAGATGAAGAGGGACACTATATCATACTTAAAGGATCTATTCAACAAGAGGACTTAACAATCCTCAATATATATGCTCCGAATGTGGGAGCTGCCAAATATATAAATTAATTATTAACCAAAGTGAAGAAATACTTAGATAATAATACACTTATACTTGGTGACTTCAATCTAGCTCTTTCTATACTCGATAGGTCTTCTAACCACAACATCTCCAAAGAAACGAGAGCTTTTTTTTTTTTTTTTTTTTTCTTTTGAAACGAGAGCTTTAAATGATACACTGGACCAGATGGATTTCACAGATATCTACAGAACTTTACATCCAAACTCAACTGAATACACATTCTTCTCAAGCGCACATGGAACTTTCTCCAGAATAGACCACATATTGGGACACAAATCGGGTCTGAACCGATACCAAAAGATTGGGATTGTCCCCTGCATATTCTCGGACCATAATGCCTTGAAATTAGAACTAAATCACAACAAGAAGTTTGGAAGGACCTCAAACACGTGGAGGTTAAGGACCATCCTGCTAAAAGATAAAAGGGTCAACCAGGAAATTAAGGAAGAATTAAAAAGATTCATGGAAACTAATGAGAATGAAGATACAACCGTTCAAAATCTTTGGGATGCAGCAAAAGCAGTCCTAAGGGGGAAATACATCGCAATACAAGCATCCATTCAAAAACTGGAAAGAACTCAAATACAAAAGCTAACCTTACACATAAAGGAGCTAGAGAAAAAACAGCAAATAGATCCTACACCCAAGAGAAGAAGGGAGTTAATAAAGATTCGAGCAGAACTCAACGAAATCGAGACCAGAAGAACTGTGGAACAGATCAACAGAACCAGGAGTTGGTTCTTTGAAAGAATTAATAAGATAGATAAACCATTAGCCAGCCTTATTAAAAAGAAGAGAGAGAAGACTCAAATTAATAAAATCATGAATGAGAAAGGAGAGATCACTACCAACACCAAGGAAATACAAACGATTTTAAAAACATATTATGAACAGCTATACGCCAATAAATTAGGCAATCTAGAAGAAATGGACGCATTCCTGGAAAGCCACAAACTACCAAAACTGGAACAGGAAGAAATAGAAAACCTGAACAGGCCAATAACCAGGGAGGAAATTGAAGCAGTCATCAAAAACCTCCCAAGACACAAGAGTCCAGGGCCAGATGGCTTCCCAGGGGAATTTTATCAAACGTTTAAAGAAGAAATCATACCTATTCTCCTAAAGCTGTTTGGAAAGATAGAAAGAGATGGAGTACTTCCAAATTCGTTCTATGAAGCCAGCATCACCTTAATTCCAAAGCCAGACAAAGACCCCACCAAAAAGGAGAATTACAGACCAATATCCCTGATGAACATGGATGCAAAAATTCTCAACAAGATACTGGCCAATAGGATCCAACAGTACATTAAAAAAATTATTCACCATGACCAAGTAGGATTTATCCCTGGGACACAAGGCTGGTTCAACACCCGTAAAACAATCAATGTGATTCATCATATCAGCAAGAGAAAAACCAAGAGCCATATGATCCTCTCATTGGATGCAGAGAAAGCATTTGACAAAATACAGCATCCATTCCTGATCAAAACTCTTCAGAGTGTAGGGATAGAGGGAACATTCCTCGACATCTTAAAAGCCATCTATGAAAAGCCCACAGCAAATATCATTCTCAATGGGGAAGCACTGGGAGCCTTTCCCCTAAGATCAGGAAGAAGACAGGGATGTCCACTCTCACCACTGCTGTTCAACATAGTACTGGAAGTCCTAGCCTCAGCAATCAGACAACAAAAAGACATTAAAGGCATTCAAATTGGCAAAGAAGAAGTAAACTCTCCCTCTTCGCCGATGACATGATACTCTACATAGAAAACCCAAAAGTCTCCACTCCAAGATTGCTAGAACTCATACAGCAATTCGGGAGTGTGGCAGGATACAAAATCAATTCCCAGAAGTCAGTGGCATTTCTATACACTAACAATGAGACTGAAGAAAGAGAAATTAAAGAGTCAATCCCATTTACAATTGCACCCAAAAGCATAAGATACCTAGGAATAAACCTAACCAAAGATGTAAAGGATCTATACCCTCTAAACTATAGAACACTTCTGAAAGAAATGGAGGAAGACACAAAGAGATGGAAAAATATTCCATGCTCATGGATTGGCAGAATTAATATTGTGAAAATGTCAATGTTACCCAGGGCAATATACACGTTTAATGCAATCCCTATCAAAATACCATGGACTTTCTTCAGAGAGTTACAACAAATTATTTTAAGATTTGTGTGGAATCAGAAAAGACCCCGAATAGCCAGGGGAATTTTAAAAAAGAAAACCATATCTGGGGGCATCACAATGCCAGATTTCAGGTTGTACTACAAAGCTGTGGTCATCAAGACAGTGTGGTACTGGCACAAAAACAGACACATAGATCAGTGGAACAGAATAGAGAATCCAGAAGTGGACCCTGAACTTTATGGGCAACTAATATTCGATAAAGGAGGAAAGACTGTCCATTGGAAGAAAGACAGTCTCCTGAATAAATGGTGCTGGGAAAATTGGACATCCACATGCAGAAGAATGAAACTAGACCACTCTCTTTCACCATACACAAAGATAAACTCAAAATGGATGAAAGATCTAAATGTGAGACAAGATTCCATCAAAATCCTAGAGAAGAACACAGGCAACACCCTTTTTGAACTCGGCCATAGTAACTTCTTGCAAGATACATCCACGAAGGCAAAAGAAACAAAAGCAAAAATGAACTATTGGGACTTCATCAAGATAAGAAGCTTTTGCACAGCAAAGGATACAGTCAACAAAACTCAAAGACAACCTACAGAATGGGAGAAGATATTTGCAAATGACATATCAGATAAAGGGCTAGTTTCCAAGATCTATAAAGAACTTATTAAACTCAACACCAAAGAAACAAACAATCCAATCATGAAATGGGCAAAAGACATGAACAGAAATCTCACAGAGGAAGACATAGACATGGCCAACATGCATATGAGAAAATGTTCTGCATCACTTGCCATCAGGGAAATACAAATCAAAACTACAATGAGATACCACCTCACACCAGCGAGAATGGGGCAAATTAACAAGGCAGGAAACAGCAAATGTTGGAGAGGATGCGGAGAAAAGGGAACCCTCTTGCACTGTTGGTGGGAATGTGAAGTGGTGCAGCCACTCTGGAAAACTGTGTGGAGGTTCCTCAAACAGTTAAAAATAGACCTGCCCTACGACCCAGCAATTGCACTGTTGGGGATTTACCCCAAAGATACAGATGCAATGAAACGCCGGGACACCTGCACCCCGATGTTTCTAGCAGCAATGGCCACGATAGCCAAACTGTGGAAGGAGCCTCGGTGTCCAACGAAAGATGAATGGATAAAGAAGATGTGGTCTATGTATACAATGGAATATTACTCAGCTATTAGAAATGACAAATACCCACCATTTGCTTCAACGTGGATGGAACTGGAGGGTATTATGCTGAGTGAAGTAAGTCAGTCGGAGAAGGACAAACATTATATGTTCTCATTTATTTGGGGAATATAAATAATAGTGAAAGGGAATATAAGGGAAGGGGGAAGAAATGTGTGGGAAATATCAGAAAGGGAGACAGAACGTAAAGACTGCTAACTCTGGGAAACGAACTAGGGGTGGTAGAAGGGGAGGAGGGCGGGGGGTGGGAGTGAATGGGTGACGGGCACTGGGTGTTATTCTGTATGTTAGTAAATGAACACCAATAAAAAATAAATTAAAAAAAAATAAAAAAAAATAAAAAAAATAAACATTTTCTGTATATTTGCAATTCATAATAGGAGAGTTTTGACTATTTTGACAAAACTTTTAAGGGTCAGAGAGCAATTATAATTTTTCCCATTGATTATTAAGACTGTTTTACACAGTTTCAGCTTGCATGGTTATTTTTATGGTCTCTTATCGTACAAAGTGAGAATTGCCTAAGATTAAATAAATGTTGTCAAAGGAAATCTTTATCCTTTGTGAAGGGAGCTGACTGTATTCATGACAGTCATTAATCTCTATCAGTAGAAAGCGGATAGAAAGGATTTTAATATCTTATCAGAGCCCTCCTATTTTCATTTTATGAGTAATGTGTTGGTTTCCTGACATAATTCCACTAGCAAAGAAAGAACCATAGCTTTGCCACTTAGTAGAAACAATTTTTAAATACTTCAAGACCACAGAAAACTATAGAAAACAGTACAGGGGTGCCTGGGTGGCTCAGTCAGTTGAGCATCTGACTCTTGGTTTCTGCTCAGGTCATGATCTCATGGATCCTGGAATGGAGCCCTGAGCTGGGCTCTGTGCTCAACAGTCTGCTTAAAGATTCTTTCCCTCTGCCCCTCCCCCTGCACATGTATGCTCTCTCTCTCATAAATAAATAAATAAATAAATAAATAAATAAATAAATAAATCTTAAAAAAAGATAACAGCCTGACAAAGAATCATCTTAAATACTAACACTGTGCCATATTTTTGTCTTACTACACTTGAAGAAGTAAAATATTATAGATAGATTGTAGTTGAAACTTCATCTTCCTTTGTACCTTCTTACCCAGAAGTAATCACTACCTTAAATTTGATGTGCATTGACATAGGAGATATGTTTATAATCATATGACATTTTGAAAGAAGCATCACCTTTGGAATGAGACACGTTGTGTTTATTCCCAGGATCTACCACCTAGTAGCTGGGGATATTGAGCTTCGCTGAGCCTCACTGTTGTCATGTATGAAATGGAAATAATCCTACCTATCTCACAGAGTGGACTAAGGATGAGAAATAACTGATATAAAGCTTTTCACATTTAGAAAATTCTCAGTATGTTTTAGACATTATCATTACTATTGATATTGTTTTGACTGCTGTCCACTAGGGAGGCCTGAATGCGGAGAGACACCCTCAATGCATCGTGACATGGGGTTGTTCCTTTTCTTCAGCTAACCCACAGCTTTTCCCTGAACCAGTGTGGGTATTTCTCACTTTTATCTTATCTTCCTGTTTTGCAAACCTCTGTGGCTAAATGGTTCACTGCAGTTTCAGAAGCAGTCCTGCCCGGAAGCTGACAGTAGCCCGAGAGCAGAATAATAGAAAATGAAGTTCTGGGGTGGGAATCCTGCATTAAAGAGAAAATGATTCTGTAGAATCATTGGGGGTTGGAATCCTTGTCAGCTTGTATACATGTCAGGCAGTTTCCCATCTGCAGCATCATCCCCCCTGCCTCCAAAGTTATGGGAGAGTTTGCTGAATGCTTTGTGTGGCATCAAGTACTATTTGCTCTCTGCTTTTCACAACTCTGTAGTCGGGTTTAAACAAAAATGAAAGGGGCATCCCCAGGCATTCCTGGCATTGGAAAATTTGCTTCAGCATCAACACAGCTAGAAGAGCATTTTTTTTTTAAATTTCCTTTCCTGGAAGCAGGCCTCCTTGGTTTCCTCCTACAGACCTTATTGGTAGTCTGGGCCCATTCCAACTAATCAATAAATAAAGCCCAGTTAAGCCACATTTATTTCTAAAGCAAATAGCAATCAGTGTATTACTGTGGAAGCTCAGGCCCTGTCCATCAGCTGAATCAGTAAACAATGAATGTTGGGGCTTTGAGACTCCGTTCTGAAGAGAAAGGCTTGCCTCAAAGGCAAAGAAACAGACCAGATCACTTAGATTTATATGTTGCTTAATTATCTGGAGAATCAGATCAACTCTGCATTTCATTTAAAATGTCCAGGTATCTATTTCTTTGATGTACTGTTTTCCCCAACACTTTGTTGTTGTTGTTATTTTTTAATGATTTTATAGCAATTAATAATTTTAAAGGCAAACATTTGATAATTACTATCTCAGGCACTTTTGAATATTTTATCTCATTTAATTCTCATACTTCCACTGGATAGAAAAGAACCCAAGTATAGACTTACAATAATGTGTGTGTTTATTATTCAATTCCCAGTTTGTTAAAATGGTTCGCTTACTTGATTTATCCTTTCCGGTACATTGCAGTCTCTCTAGGGGCACAGAACAAGTCAGTTCAACTTGCAGCTTCATAGAATCTTGCGTGGTAGATACTCGGTAAATAACTTATTGCTTAAATGGACTAAAGAATTAAGATTAATTTAGAGATTCATCTTAGAAGTAATTATCCTATTTCCATATTTATACTCTAAAAGTAACATCACATGGTTGTTATTTTGATGGAATGGACTTAAGACACTGCTATAGAACAGCTGAGCAATCTTGGGCAAGCTATTTCACTTCTTTGGGCTTCATTTTCTTTCTTGAGAGGAAGAAAAGATATTTTGTTAATGCCCTTCCTGGTTGTAAATCTCTGTGTAATTTTCTTTGGAAAGAATTGAAATAAGATGCTTTTTTCTTTTGTAATTTTTCTCTTAAGTATCCTTTTTATTATAATGATACCATGATATATATTACTGCAGGATCAAATGTAGAGGTATAACAGTTATAATAGGTCCGGGGAAAGGATAATTTTATATTCTTTCTGTGAAAGTCCAAAATCCTTAGGCCCCACCTTGCCATTACTAACAAATACAGTAACAGTCGTGTAAAACTTTCTCATGCAGTGATTTTATTACAAGAAAATATAAATGAGAATCAGGATTTAAATATAGATCTTTCCTGGCAATTGTAATTTAATAAAGCATCTGTAATTATTTGTATGTAATTAACCTTCAACCCTAGGTTTTACATCCCATGAAGACAAGAATTAATCTGTCTTATTCACCATATCATGACTTTTGGAATATTCAACGTATTTATTGTGTGTATATGTATATATGCATATGTATGTGCACGTATGTATGTACATGTGATATGAATAAATATTTAAGCTCATACATTAATATTTATTCACTTATTTTGGTAGAAGATATTTTCATCAATTCAGATTATATAATTTATATTTTATAGACATGCAGTGCTGCTGGGTAGAGTCGTGAGCCTGCTGCTTCAGATGCCAGATTTATGTATCCACAAGACAATGTACAGCATAAGCCCAACAGCAGGTAAGTGCACGAAGCTGCTGTGGTGAAAGACTGCTTATTTCTATGGGGTACCCTCGAGGGGCTTCCCAACAGTGATTTTTTTTTTAAATATCTTCTAGAGCTTAATTTTCAAGTTAGGATAAAAAAATTCTTTTTGGAAAATTGGGCAAAAATCCATCTAGTCATTTTTTTCCACTTGAAGAAAAAAATAGATAAACATCTCATTTATAAGCACGTGTCTATCTTTTACTATATCACAGGAAAATGGCAGTGAAGTGATAACATATTTTCAAATACTTCTGTTTCAATGCAGAGAATGTTTCGGCAAGGGGCAAGTCAAAATGTGGAGGGTCTGGAGAGGAGAGACAAGGGCAACAAGTGATAAACTCTAGCGCTAATGGTGGTGTAGGCAATAGTGTCATGGAATTGTGAAGTGAAGAGAAGCAGGTACATTCGAGAGACGCTGGACTTGTAGAATGCATTGTACCTGGTGGTTGATAGGAATTGGAGTAAAGCTTCAGAGATGATGTCAGTGTATTTGGCTTGAGGCTTATAAAAGCAAATTGAATTCATTTGGATATAAAATGTAATGTATTAATATACAAATATGAATTTATTAGCCCTAATAGTTAAATTCTTCATTCTTACTTAGTTTTTGTCTACTTCTTAAGGCAAAATCAAAGAGATGTCTTCAAGTTTCTTTTTCTTTTTACTCTTTGTTGGTGGAGGGCAATATTTCATATTTATTTTACTTTTATTTATTATACGTAATCCCCTTCTTGCTAGTTAGTGAATTTTTAATATTGTTAAAAATTAATGTTGACCTTTTTGTTTACCTTCATTTACCTGAGGAAAAGTACATGCTGGATATTTCATCGATGTTTTTTTGCTTTTCACCATTTAACATTGTGATGTTTAAATATATAGAGTTAGTTTTAAGTTTCCAAGATAGCATATAATCTATATTCTCTGATTATCAAAATAAAGCAATAAAATGTACATTTTCATTCCTATTCAAAAATGAGGAATTAGTATACTCCATACTAGTGATTGTGAACCTAGACTGGTAGAATCACCTCAGATGCATTTAAAAATCCTAATGCTCAAGCTACAATCTATACCAATTCAATTAGACACTTGAAAGTGGAACCTTGGCATCCACATTAAAACAAAAAACAAAACAAAGCAAAATGAAAAACACAGCAACAACAAAATCTCAAATGATTCCAGTGTTCTGCTAAGGTTGAAAAACAGTGCTCTACTCCTCCTTCTACTCTCTTTTCTTCATGTCCTCTTTTTCTTTCTTTTTTCTTTTTTTTTTTAAGATTTTATATATTTATTAATGAGAGACACAGAGAGAGAGGCAGAGACACAGGCAGAAGGAGAATCAGGCTCCCTGCAGGGATTCCAATGTGGGACTCATCCCAGGACCCTGGGATCACTCCATGAGCCAAAGGCAGACACTCAACTACTGAACCACCCAGGCATCCCTGTGTCCTCCTTTTCTTATTCATCATGCAAATCCAATCCAATCCTTTTGTCTCAGTTACTCATTAGAATAAACTACATCGAAATTTAGCAACTTAAAGCAGTCATCATTTTATTCTATCTCAGCCTGCTGTGTGTTAGGAATTTGGACAGGGTTCAGTGAGAACTTTTATTACACATAGGATTGCAGAGATGATTTGGTGATATTCTACTGGCAGATGGGCTGGTCTGGAGAATTCAAGATGGTTTTCCTCATGTGTCAGCATCCTGGCAGTGATGACTGGAAGGCTGGACTCAACTGAAATTATCTAACAAAACACTAAACTGTGGCTTTATCCAGCATGTTTTATGAGTGTGTGTGAGTATGTATGTTTCGAATAACAACTTTAGAATATTCTTTCTATTCTATAGCAATTAAAATATTATACTACAATTTTAAAAAACAAGACTTTAATTTTTGTTTTGCATGGAATACTTCCATTGAAATAAAATAGCCTCAATTTTATACTCAGATACTCTTGTTTTAATTTCGTAATTGTAGAAATTTTCTTAAAGTGTGCCATTACTGTCTCTATGATCAATATTCTGATTTCTTTCTTATGAAGTCTTTTTAAAATGTAAACCTTCAATTAAAATATAACATACACAAAATGGCACAAATAATAAGTGTATTAGCATTCAAAATGTGAATTACCCAAGAGAAAAGGAAATATACATCCATAAAAAGATGTTCACAGCAGCTTTATTTGTAATAGCCACTAACTGGGACCTATTCAGAGGTCCATCAACAGGTGACAATATAAACAAATAGGGATGTATTCATACAGGAGGATACTATTCATAAATAGAAACAATGAACTATTTATGATACATGCAACAACCTGAATGAATCTGAAAATAATTATACTGAATATAAAAAGCTAAAAAAGCATACTGAATGATTATATTTCTATAAACTCAGAAAATGTGAATTAGTTTTTATAGTGGCAGAAAGCAAGTCAGTAGATGCTGTAGTGGCATGTGGAGGGGAAGGACAGGAAGGAGGGGTATGCTCTGTAACTTAATTGTGGTAACAGTTTCATTGGTCACATATTGGCAGAACTTATCTAATTATACAATTTAAATATTTGCAGTTATGTCCATTACACTTCAATAGTTATTTTATTTTAAAATGTACAAGATTTGTATAATGCACATCTAGATGAAGATGCAAATTATTGCATATACCAGAGAAGCCCCCTCTCATGCCTTTTTCTAGTCACTATTTTCCTCCATATCATCAAGGGTAACCATATCTGGATTTTTAACTCCATGTATTAGGTATGTTTATATTTGAGCTTTTATATATGGAATTATACAACATGTGAATTTTTGTTTTCTTTATTTTGCTCAGCATTATGGTTGTGAGGATCATCTATGTGTTGCATTTGTTATTGGTGGTTTTATTTTATTGATAAATAATTTATATATCAATTATCCTTTTGTTTAACATTTGAGTTGGTTCAATCTTGGCTCTTAAGAATTGTGCTGCTCTGGGCATTATACATACCTTTTGCGTGTTTTCCTATTGTATGCCTATCTAGACATGGCATTGGTATGTGATAGTATGTGTATCACATATTAGGTGTTGTTTCAATAGTTAAGAAACTGCTAAACTGCTTCCGAAAGTGTTTGTACCATATTTCTTACAGTCAACAGTGTCTGCGATCTTACAGTTCCTTTGATTTTTACTAGCACCTGATCAATCTTATTAATTTCAGATATTCTATTTGGTTTATAGTGTCCTCTCAATAAGATTCTAATTTCAATTTCCCTAATGATTAAAGATATAGAGAATATTTTTATGTGCATATTTGTTGTCTATACATTTTCTTTAGCAAAGTGTCTGTTCAAATCTTTTGGCCATTTTTAATAGGGTTATTTACTTATTAATAAGTTCCAATAGTTCTGTAAATGTTCAAGATATAAGAACTTTATCAAATATGAGGTTTGTGATATTTCTTTCCCCCTTTGTAGCTTGTCTTTTTATTCTCTTAACAGTATCTGCTGAAGAGCAGAAGAAGTTCCTGATTTTGGTAAAATTCAATTTATGATTTATTTTCTTATGTGCATAAAGTTTATGGTGTGCTATCTGAAAAGTCATTGCTTAATCCATGGTTGCAAAGTTTTTCTCCTAGGTTTTATTTTAGAAGTTTTTTTTTCAGCTTTAACAAGGCACCTGGGTGGTTCAGTTGGGTAAGTGTCCAACTCTTGATCTCTGCTCAAGTCTTGATCTCAGGATAGTGAGTTCAAGCCCTATATGGAGCTTAATTAAAAAAAAAAAAAGAAAAGAAAAGAAAAAAGAAGACATTTTTTAGCCTTTTGATTTACATTTAGATCTTTAATCCATTTTGAGTTAAGTTTGTGTATACTGTGAGGTATGAATTTAGGTTCCATTTTTGCATGTGAATATCTAATAATTCTGACACCATTTATTAAGAGTATTTCCTCTAGAATTGGTTTTTGTGTCTTTACCAAAATCAATTGAGTGTGCAAGTGTGTGGTTTCAGACTTTTTATTCTGTTCCATTGATCAATTTTCCTATCTACATGACAATAAGCACTCTTTGAATTTCTGTAGTTCTTGATAAGTCTTGTAATTGGGTAGTACAATACTCTAGCATTATTCCTCTTTTACAAAGTTTTATGGTTGTTCTAGGTCATTTGCATTTCCATATGAACTTTAGATCAGCCTTTCAGTTTCTACTAAATAAATCTGCTGGGATTTTTACTGGGAATCCATTGCATTTTATAGATCAATTTGGGGAGAACTGATGCCTAAACAATATGTGTTTCAGTCCATGAACACTGTCTATCCTTACACTTATTTAGGTATCCCCTAATTTCAGTAATACTTTGTAGTCTCCAGGGTACTAGTATACATACCTTGTGTCACATTTACCCTTAAATATTTCATATTGTTGAGTCTCTTAAAATGCTAACTTTTGATTGTTCATTGCTAGTAAGAGAACTATAGTTTACTTTTATAGATTGATTTTGTATGTTGCAGCCTTGTTAAACTCATTTATAAAGTCTACTGGCTTATTTATAGATTCCATAGCATTTTCTATACAGAAAATAAAAACTGCAGATAGAGTTTGACTTCTTCTTTTACAATCTGGATGTTTTTATTTCTTTTTGGTACCCCATTGCACAGACTGTAAACTCTAGTTGAATAGAGATGGCAAGAGTAGTCATATTTGCTTTGTTCCTCATGTGGGGCGGGGGGAAAGCATACAATATTTCACCATAAGTATGCTATTACCTGTGTGCTTTTCATAGATGTTCTTTATTAAATAGAAGAAATTCTAGCTGTCTAGTCCTGTGTAAAAAATTACAGGAAACTTCTTGGCTTAAAACAACAAACATCTAAAACAAAATCTCACGGTTTCTGTGGGTTAGGAATCTGGAAGTAGCTTAACTGGATGGTTCTTGGTCTAGTGCTTGCATGAGGTTGCAGTCAAGCTGATTGCTAGGGCTGCACTGATCTTTTATTTCAAACTATTTTTATATACTTATATAATTTATACTATTTTCCTTAATTTATACCATTTACTTTATACCTTAACTATATATAGTTATTATTAATTATGTATTGTTCACATATAAGTTTAAATATATGTTGTTAAGTTCATATATACACACTATAAATAGATATTTAGGATGTACTTATAAAAGTTTTACAAAATGTTTATTCAGATTCATACACTCATGATCAAATTAGGAATGTCCATATTATCTCATTTAAATTGCAACTTCAATTACAATTTTTTAATAATGAAAGGGATTCTTAGGACAATTTTATCTAACATATTTACTTTTTTTGCTAATAAATAGATCTACTGGGATTTTCACTGGGAATATATTGCACTTTATAGATCAATTTGGGGAGAATTGATGCCTAAACTTATGATTAATGGGAAAATGTTCCATTTGTTTACTATGGGCCTCAGGATGAATTGTACCTCAGGGTTCACCCATACCTGATTTAGATGGTATTCAATGAGACTCTGGATCTTAGACTTTAGAGTTGAGGTTGAAAGGAATTAAGACTTTTAGAATAGTTGAGGTGGAATGAATGTATTTTACATGTAAGAAGAAAATAAATTTGGAGGAACCAGGAATGTAATATTATGGACTGAATGTTTATGTAACACCCAAATTCATTTAGCAAGAAGGCAGCCATCTGCCAGCCAGAAAGATAGGTGACACCATAAACCAAATTGACCTGCACTTTGACCTTAGACTTCACAGCCTACTGAGAAACAAATTTCTATTGTTTATGTCACCCAGTCCACAGTATTTTGTATGGCAGCCTGAGAAGACTAATTTATGAACTGAGTTACAGCTTATGGTCTGAATTGGATTGAGTTGATATCCTGGGAAAACAGCAACATTGACATTCTTCAGAGAATCATAACAATACTCAACACCTGTAGTGCATATAATTTACATAAAGAACCAAATAAAGTTTTAGAGCTGAATTATAATACATATGAGATTATGGGTGAATCTCCATGAAGAGAGTCAATAGGAAGGTAGAGATCACAGAGGAACAAAAAAAAAATCAGTGATTTCAAAGGTAGAAAAATAGAAATTATTTATTCTGAATAATAGAGAAAAGAAGATTGTCAAAAAATTAAGGAATCAAAAAAAATTAAGGAATCATCCAGAATCTGTGGGATAATATCAAAAGTTTTAAATATGGATGAGATTCACCAAAGATGTGGGGAGATTGGCCAATATGTTGGTATTTAAAGGAATAGTGGATCAAACAAATATCAAATTTGGTGAAAAACATAAATTTACAGCTCAAGAATCTCAGTAAATATCATATAGGCTAAATTTAAAGAAAACTGTATCTTTATATATATTTTAATCAAAGTATTGAAAATCAAAAGAAAAAATATTGAAAAGACTTTACAGAAAACAATCTACATATAAGGTAGAAATTATAGAGAATATCTTTGAAATACTGAAAGAAAATAACTGCCAATCTGAAGGTGTAAACATAAGAAAATAAAAGAGAGAGAAGATAATATTCATGCTTGAAATAAAAATAAAGACATTGTCAAGTGAAGGAAAAATCAGGGGAAATTGTTGCTAGCAGAACTGTTCTACAAGAAATACTACAGGAGGTTGTTCAGGCTGATGAGCAGTGATACCAGAGGAGATCTGGATCTTCTTTAGTTAAGGAATAGTGATAGAGATGGTAAATTGGCTGGGTTAATATAAAAGACTATTTGTCCTCTTACTTTTAAAATATACATGATTATTACAAAACTAAACCAGGAAGAAAAAAGAAAATTTGAATAGACCAATTATCAGCAATGAAATTGAACCAGTAATTAAAAACAAAACAAAACAAAGAAAACCTCCCAAAACCCAAAAGTCCAGGACCAGATGGCTTCACAGGCAAATTCTACCAAACATTTAAAGAGGAGTTAGTACTTATTCTTCTCAAACTAGTCCAAAAAAATATAAGAGGAAGGAAAACTTTCCAATTCATTATATGAGGCTAGTATCACCTTGATACCAAAACCAGATAAGGACATCACAATGAAAGATTACAGGCCAGTATCTCTCATGAGTATAGATGCAAAAATCCTCAACAAAATACTAGCAAACCAAATCCAACAATATATTTTTAAAAAATCATACACCACAATCAAGTAGCATTTATTCCCTGGATGCAAGGATGGTTCAATATTTGCAAAATAATCAAGATGATACCTCACATCAGTAAAGAGAAAGGATATAAACCTTACTATCATTTCAATAGATACAGAGAAAGCATTTGACAAAGTACAACATCCATTCATGATAAAAACCCTCTGCAAAGCAGGTCTAGAGGGAACATATATCAACATAATAAAAGCCTTATATGAAAAATCCACAGCCAACATCCTACTCAATGGTAAAAAAATAGAGCTTTTTTCCTAAGATCAGGGACAAGACAAGGAAGTCTACTCTAACCACTTCTATTCAACAAAATATAGGAAGTCTTAGCCACAGAAATCAGAAAACATAAATAAAAGGCATCCAAATTAGTAAAGCAGAAGTAAAACTCTCATTTGCAGATAACATGATACTTTATATAGAAAACTCTTAAGTCTTCATCAAAAACCTACTAGAACTGATAAATGAATTCAATAAAGTTGCAGTATACAAATTCAACCTACAGAAATCAGTTGCATTTCTATATACTAATAATGAAATAGCAGAAAGTGAAATTAAGAAAACCATCCCATTTACAATTCCAGTAAAAATAGTAAAATCTCTAAGAATACTCTTAGCCAAAGAAGTGGAAGATCTGTGCTCTGAAAACTCTAAAATGCTAATGAAAGAAATTCAAAATAGGGCAGAGTACTGGAAAGACATTCCATGTTCATGAGTTAGAAGACCAAATATTCATAAAATGTGTATAATACCCAAAGCAATCTACAAATTTAATGCAATCCCTATCAAAATGCCAACAGCATGTTTTTACAAAACCAGAACAAACAATCCTAAAATTTGTATGCAACCACAAAAGACTTCAAATAGTGAAAGCAATCTTGAAAAATAAAAGTAAACTGGACGTATCACAATTTCAGATTTCAAGTTATTTTACAAAGTGGTAGTAATTGAAACAGTGTGGTGCTGGCATAAAAATAGATACATTGATCAGTAGAATAGAACAGAAACCCAGAAATAAACTCACAATTATATGGTCAGTTAATCTTCAACAAAGGAAGAATGAATATACAACAAGAAAAAGTTTCTTTAGTAAATGGTGTTGGGAAAATTGGTCACCTGCATGAAAAAGAATGAAACTGGACCACTTACTTTAATCATACACAAAAACAAACACCAAGTTGATTAAAAACCTAAAGTAAGACTTGAAACCATAAAAATCCTTGAAAACAGTGCAGGTATTAATCGTTCTGACATAAGCCATAGCAACATTTTTCTAGATATGTCTCCTGAGGCAAGGGAAATAAAAGCAAAAATAAACCATTGGAACTGGATATAGATATAGATATATATATATAGATATAGATATTTTTAAAAGCTTTTGCACAGTGAAGGAAACAATCAACAAAACTAAATGGCAACCTACTAAATGGGAGAAGATATTTGCAAATATCTGATAAAGGGTTAGCATGCAAAATATGTAAAGAAATCTAATTTTAAAATGGGCAGAGGACATGAACAGACATTTCTCCAAAGAAGACAGACAGATGACCAACAGACACATGAAAAGATGCTCAACCTCACTGATCATCAGAGCAATGAAAATCAAAAGTATAATGAGATATCACCTTACACATGTCGAATGGCTAAAATCAACAACACAAGAAAAAACAAGTGTTGGTAAGGATGTGGAGAACAAGGAACCCACTTGCACTGTTAATAGGAATGCAAAGGGGTGTAGCCACTGTGGAAAACAGTATGAACTTCTCTCAAAAGATTTAAAAATAAAACTACACTATGTAGTTTACACTACTACTAATAAAACTACTATGATCCAGCAGTTGCACTACTAGATATATACCCCCCCCAATAAAAAAAAAAAAAAACACAGGAATTCAAAGTGATACATGAGCCCCTTTGTGTTTATTGTAGTATTATTTATAATAGCCAAACTCTTGCTAAACTAGGAATAGTAACAAACTTGTACATATAGATAAAGGCCATCTATGAAAAATCTATAGCCAATACTATACTTAATTCTGGAAATTGTTTGTCCTTGAAATTGGGAGCAAAAGATGCCTGCTTTCACCATTTCTATTTAACATTATACTGGAGTTTGTAGCCATTGCAATAAATACAAGAAAAAGAAATAAAATCATAAAGTTCAGAGAGAAAATGTAAAATACACTGTTTTTGGAAGTCATATGATTTTTTACTGGAAACGTCCAGGGGGTATTTAAAATAATGATTAGAATTAAACAATTAAGTTTATTAAAGTCATAGAATAAAGTTTAATAAAAACATTGATTATGTTCTTAAATGACAGTATGGAATGATTAGAAAATAAAATATTAACATTTAATTTAAAATTACAGTAGTGTCCACTCTAAAATAAAACCTAGGTATATATCTAACAAATGAGGTTAGACTTCCACGTGAAAGCAACAAAACATTGGTGAGAATAATTATAAAAATCTAAATAAATGAAGAAATATACCATATTTATGATTGGAAGAGTCATATTTATCATTAAGATGACAACTATCCTTGGGGATCCCTGGGTGGCGCAGCGGTTTAGCGCCTGCCTTTGGCCCAAGGCACTATCCTGGATACCCGGAATCGAATCCCAGTCGGGCTCCCAGTGCATGGAGCCTGCTTCTCCCTCTGCCTGTGTCTCTGCCTCTCTCTCTCTCTCTCTGTGACTATCATAAATAAATACAAAAAATAAAAAATAAAAAAGATGACAACTATCCTAAATGAATCAACTGAATCTAATAGATTCAAGACAATTACAATCAATATTCCATCAGGCTTTTTGTATAAATTTATTCTAAAATTTATGTGAACAAACTACTATAGAATAATCTAAACCATTTTAAAAAGAAAAAAATTAAATTAAAAAAAGAAAACAATTGAGGAATTATCTTACCTAACTTTAAGGCTTAGATAGAGAAAGCAGGACAAATTGGTATGAATAAAAATATAAACATTAGGATCAAAGAAACTGTACAAAATGTAAATAAATAGAACCATATGTAAGGTTATATTCATGTTTTTACTTTTATTTTTTTTTATTTTTTTTAAATTTATTTATGATAGTCACAGAGAGAGAGAGAGAGAGAGAGAGGCAGAGACATAGGCAGGGGGAGAAGCAGGCTCCATGCGCCGGGAGCCCGACGTGGGACTCGAACCCAGGTCTCCAGGATCGCGCCCTGGGCCAAAGGCAGGCGCTAAACCGCTGCGCCACCCAGGGATCCCATATTCATGTTTTTAATAATAAATTTATTTTTTATTGGTGTTCAATTTGCCAACATACAGAATAACACGCAGTGCTCATCCAGTCAAGTGCCCCCCTCAGTGCCCGTCACCCATTCACCCCCACCCCCTGCCGTCCTCCCCTTCCACCACCCCTAGTTCGTTTCCCAGAGTTAGGAGTCTTTATGTTCTGTCTTCCTTTCTGATATTTCCTACCCATTTCTTCTCCCTTCCCTTCTGTTCCCTTTCACTATTATTTATATTCCCCAAATGAATGAGACCATATAATGTTTGTCCTTCTCCGATTGACTTACTTCACTCAGCATAATACCCTCCAGTTCCATCCACGTTGCAGCAAATGGTGGGTATTTGTCGTTTCTAATGGCTGAGGAATATTCCATTGTATACATAAACCACATCTTCTTTATTCATTCACCTTTCGTTGGACACCGAGGCTCCTTCCACAGTTTGGCTATCATGACCATTGCTGCTATAAACATCGGGGTGCAGGTATCCCGGCGTTTCATTGCATTTGTATCTTTGGGGTAAATCCCCAGCAGTGCCATTGCTGGGTCATAGGGCAGGTCTATTTTTAATTCTTTGAGGAACCTCCACACAGTTTTCCAGAGTGGCTGCACCAGTTCACATTCCCACCAACAGTGCAAGAGGGTTCCCTTTTCTCCGCATCCTCTCCAATATTTGTGGTTTCCTGCCTTGTTAATTTGCCCCATTCTCACTGGTGTGAGGTAAGATCTCATTGTGGTTTTGATTTGTATTTCCCTGATGGCCAGTGATGCAGAGCATTTTCTCACGTGCGTGTTGGCCATGTCTATGTCTTCCTCGGTGAGATTTCTGTTCATGTCTTTTGCCCATTTCATGATTGGATTGTTTGTTTCTTTGGTGTTGAGCTTCATAAGTTCTTTATAGATCTTGGAAACTAGCCCTTTATCTGATATGTCATTTGCAAATATCTTCTCCCATTCTGTAGGTTGTCTTTTAGTTTTGTTGATGTATCTTTAGCTGTGCAAAAGCTTTTATCTTGATAAAGTCCCAATAGTTCATTTTTGCTTTTGTTTCTTTTGCCTTCGTGGATGTATCTTGCAAGAAGTTACTGTGGCCGAGTTTAAAAAGGGTGTTGCCTGTGTTCTCCTCTAGGATTTTGATGGAATCTTGTCTCACATTTAGACCTTTCATCCATTTTGAGTTTATCTTTGTGTATGGTGCAAGAGAGTGGTCTAGTTTCATTCTTCTGCATGTGCATGTCCAATTTTCCCAGCACCATTTATTCAAGAGACTGTCTTTCTTCCAGTGGATAGTCTTTCCTACTTTATCAAATATTAGTCAACCATAGAGTTGAGGGTCCATTTCTGGATTCTATGTTCTCTTCCATTGATCTATGTGTCTGTTTTTGTGCCAGTACCACACTGTCTTGATGACTACAGCTTTGTAGTACAACCTGAAATCTGGCATTGTGATGCCTCCAGCTATGGTTTTCTTTTTTAAAATTCCCCTGGCAATTTGGGGTCTTTTCTGATTCCACACAAATCTTAAGATGATTTGTTCCACTCTCTGAAGAAAGTCCATGGTACTTTGATAGGGATTGCATTAAACGTGTAAATTGCCCTGGGTAACATTGACATTTTCACAATATTAATTCTGCCAATCCATGAGCATGGAATATTTTTCCATCTCTTTGTGTCTTCCTCCATTTCTTTCAGAAGTGTTCTATAGTTTTGAGGGTATAGATCCTTTACCTCTTTGGTTAGGTTTATTCCTAGGTATCTTATGCTTTTGGGTGCAATTGTAAATGGGATTGACTCCTTAATTTCTCTTTCTTCAGTCTCATTGTTAGTGTATAGAAATGCCACTGATTTCTGGGCCCTGATTTTGTATCCTGCCACGCTGCCAAATTGCTGTATGAGTTCTAGCAATCTTGGGGTGGAGTCTCTTGGGTTTTCTACGTAGAGTATCATGTCATCTGCAAAGAAGGAGAGTTTGACTTCTGCTTTGCCAATTTGAATGCCTTTAATGTCTTTTTGTTGTCTGATTGCTGAGGCTAGGACTTCCAGTACTATGTTGAACAGCAGTGGTGAGAGTGGACATCCCTGTCTTGTTCCTGATCTTAGGGGAAAGGCTCCCAATGCTTCCCCATTGAGAATGATATTTGCTGTGGGCTTTTCGTAGATGGCTTTTAAGATGTCGAGGAAAGTTCCCTATATCCCTACACTCTGAAGAGTTTTGATCAGGAATGGATGCTGTATTTTGTCAAATGCTTTCTCTGCATCTAATGAGAGGATCATATCGTTCTTGGTTTTTCTCTTGCTGATATGATGAATCACATTGATTGTTTTACGGGTGTTGAACCAGCCTTGTGTCCCGGGAATAAATCCTACTTGGTCTTGGTGAATAATTTTCTTAATGTACTGTTGGATCCTATTGGCCAGTATCTTGTTGAGAATTTTTGCATCCATGTTCATCAAGGATATTGGTCTGTAATTCTCCTTTTTGGTGGGTTCTTTGTCTGGTTTTGGAATTAAGGTGATGCTGGCCTCATAGAACAAATTTGGAAGTACTCCATCTCTTTCTATCTTTCCAAACAGCTTTAGGAGAATATGTATGGTTTCTTCTTTAAACGTTTGATAGAATTCCCCTGGGAAGCCATCTGGCCCTGGACTCTTGTATCTTGGGAGGTTTTTGATGACTGCTTCAATTTCCTCCCTGGTTATTGGCCTGTTAAGGTTTTCTATTTCTTCTTGTTCCAGTTTTGGTAGTTTGTGGCTTTCCAGAAATGTGTCCATTTCTTCTAGATTGCCTAATTTATTGGCGTATAGCTGTTCATAATATGTTTTTAAAATCGTTTGTATTTCCTTGGTGTTGGTAGTGATCGCTCCTTTCTCATTCATGATTTTATTAATTTGAGTCTTCTCTCTCTTCTTTTTAATAAGGCTGGCTAATGGTTTATCTATCTTATTAATTTTTTCAAAGAACCAACTCCTGGTTCTGTTGATCTGTTCCACAGTTCTTCTGGTCTCGATTTCATTGAGTTCTGCTTGAATCTTTATTAACTCCCTTCTTCTCCTGGGTGTAGGATCTATTTGCTGTTTTTTCTCTAGCTCCTTTATGTGTAAGGTTAGCTTTTGTATTTGAGTTCTTTCCAGTTTTTGGATGGATGCTTGTATTGCGATGTATTTCCCCCTTAGGACTGCTTTTGCTGCATCCCAAAGATTTTGAACGGTTGTATCTTCATTCTCATTAGTTTCCATGAATCTTTTTAATTCTTCCTTAATTTCCTGGTTGACCCTTTCATCTTTTAGCAGGATGGTCCTTAACCTCCACGTGTTTGAGGTCCTTCCAAACTTCTTGTTGTGATTTAGTTCTAATTTCAAGGCATTATGGTCTGAGAATATGCAGGGGACGATCCCAATCTTTTGGTATCGGTTCAGACCCGATTTGTGACCCAATATGTGGTCTATTCTGGAGAAAGTTCCATGTGCGCTTGAGAAGAATGTGTATTTAGTTGAGTGTGGATGTAAAGTTCTGTAGATATCTGTGAAATCCATCTGGTCCAGTGTATCATTTAAAGCTCTTGTTTCTTTGGAGATGTTGTGCTTAGAAGACCTATCGAGTATAGAAAGAGCTAGATTGAAGCCGCCAAGTATAAGCATATTATTATCTAAGTATTTCTTCACTTTGGTTAATAATTGATTTATATATTTGGCAGCTCCCACATTCGGGGCATATATATTGAGGATTGTTAAGTCCTCTTGTTGAATAGATCCTTTAAGTATGATATAGTGTCCCTCTTCATCTCTCACTACAGTCTTTGGGGTAAATTTTAGTTCATCTGATATAAGGATGGCTACCCCTGCTTTCTTTTGAGGACCATTCGAATGGTAAATGGTTCTCCAGCCTTTTATTTTCAGGCTGTAGGTGTCCTTCTGTCTAAAATGAGTCTCTTGTAGACAGCAAATAGATGGGTCCCGCTTTTTTATCCAGTCTGAAACCCTGCGCCTTTTGATGGGGTCATTAAGCCCGTTCACATTCAGAGTTACTATTGAGAGATAGGAGTTTAGTGTCATCATGAGATCTATTCAGTCCTTGTTTTTGTGGATTGTTCCACTGAACTTCTTCTTAAAGGGGAATTTTAAGAGATCCCCTTAAAATTTCTTGCAGAGCTGGTTTGGAGGTCACATATTCTTTCAGTTGCTGCCTGTCTTGGAAGCTCTTTATCTCTCCTTCCATTTTGAATGAGAGCCTTGCTGGATAAAGTATTCTTGGTCGCATGTTCTTCTCATTTAGGACCCTGAATATATCCTGCCAGCCCTTTCTGGCCTGCCAGGTCTCTGTGGAGAGGTCTGCTGTTACCCTAATACTCCTCCCCATAAAAGTCAGGGATTTCTTGTCTCTTGCTGCTTTAAGGATCTTCTCCTTATCTTTGGAATTTGCAAGCTTCACAATTAAATGTCGAGGTGTTGAACGGTTTTTATTGATTTTAGGGGGGGATCTCTCTATTTCCTGGATCTGAATGCCTGTTTCCCTTCCCAGATTAGGAAAGTTTTCAGCTAGAATTTGTTCAAATACATATTCTGGCCCTCTGTCCCTTTCGGCGCCCTCGGGAACCCCAATTAAACGTAGGTTTTTCTTCCTCAGGCTGTCGTTTATTTCCCTTAATCTATCTTCATGGTCTTTTAATTGTCTCTTTTTTCCTCAGTTTCCCTCTTTGCCATCAACTTGTCTTCTATGTCACTCACTCGTTCTTCCACCTCGTTAACCCTCGTCGTTAGGACGTCTAGTTTGGATTGAATCTCATTCAATTGATTTTTAATTTCTGCCTGATTAGCTCTAAGTTCTGCAGTCATGAGGTCTCTTGAGTCCTTTATGCTTTTTTCTAGAGCCACCAGTAGCTGTATAATAGTGCTTCTGAATTGGCTGACATTGAATTGTAATCCAGATTTTGTAACTCTGTGGGAGAGAGGACTGTTTCTGATTCTTTCTTTTGAGGTGAGGTTTTCCTTCTAGTCATTTTGCTCAGTGCAGAGTGGCCAAAAGCAAGTTGTATTGGGAAAAGGAGAAAAAGAGAGGAGAGAAAGAAGGAAAGAAAAGAGAAAGAGGGAAAAAAAAGGAAGAAAAAAACGATAAAAAAAGAATAAAAAGAGAAAGAAAAAGAAAGGAAAAAAAGGGGGGTGGGGGAAGGAAACAAATCAAAAAGCAAAACAAAACAAAACAAAACAACAACAACAACAAAAAGAACCACGGGGGAGTATCTTCTGATTCTGTGTACTTTAAGTCCCTTGACTTCCCCTGGAACTTGTCCTTCTAGCCGGTCTTCTGGGGGAGGGGCCTGTTGTGCTGATTTCCAGGTGTTAGCACTTGGGGGAGCTGCTCTGACCCCTGCCTGGTGCAGGGCTCAGTGGGGGTTGTTTACCCGGTGAGGCCCCTGGAGGAACAGCCCCAGTGGCGGGGCCAGCTCTGCAGCCCTGGAGTCAGCCCCCGCAGTAGCTCCGGAGCTCTCCGTCTGCAGGGCCTGGAGGCTCCGGGGCGGGGCCGCTGATCTGCTCAGCTGGGGCAGGAGCGTCCTCGCTGTCCTGGGGCCTCCCGGCCTCTGCCTGTCCCGGGGGCAGGCGGGATCCTGGGCTGTGTCCCGACGCCCTGTGCTCGGGAGCCTGCGCTGGTGGATTTGCGCTCCCGCCCCGCAGCCCCCTCCGCGGAGCCGCTCCCGAGCCCCCTCGAGCTCCTCCCGCCCCGCAGCCCCCTCCGCGGAGCCGCTCCCGAGCCCCCCAGAGCTGCTGCTGCCCCGCAGCCCCCTCTGCGGAGCCGCCCCCGAGCCCCCCCGAGCTGCTCCGGGTCCCCCGTGCGCGCTGCAGCCCTTAGGGAGCTCGGGGCGCTCTCCCGGGGCGCAGGTGTCTGTCAGTGTCCCCGGAGCCCGAGGGCATCCCCGCCCTCCTGGGTCCTGCTCCACCTCCCTGCGAGCCCCTTTCCCCCGGGAAGGTCGGTGCAGCTCCTGCGTCTCCGGGACGGGGCTCTCCTGTCCTGGGGACACTCGCCCCGGCATCAGCCCGGCTCCTCGCGGGGCCCCTCCCCCTTGGAGGCCTTTTGTTTCTTTATTTCTTTTTCCCCGTCTTCCTACCTGATAGAAGCGCGAATTCTTCTCACTGTAGTGTTCCAGCTGGTCTCTCTTTAAATCTCAGGTCGAATTCGTAGATTTTCAGGATGATTTGAAGGTTATCTAGGTAATTTGGTGGGACAGGTGACTTGGGGACCCTACTCTTTCTCCACCTTGCCCCTCCCCTCTCTTTGGTTATATTCCATTATATAATATACATATAGTATATATACAGTTCTATTCTATGTAGTATATTAGTTTTATATATTATATAGTATATGAATATATATGTAGCATATTATATAATTCTATTTATATATAGTGTTTTATACTATATATAGTCAGTTATTTTTCAATAATGATGTCAAGGTAATTCAATGGAAAAGAAGAATGTCTTTGCAACAAGTGATGCTGGATCAATAGAATATCCATACAGAGAACATTCAACAACCATAATTCACGCAATACATAAAAACTAACTTGAAATTGATCATAGACATAAAAAGTAAACTTTAAAACTATAAAATTTCAGGGCATCTGGAAGGCTCAGTCAGTTAAGCTGATCAGGTCAGGTCATGATCCTGGGATCCTCTTACCAAGCCCCACATCAGGCTCCTTGCTCAGCAGGGAGTTCTTTCTTCCTCTTCTTCCGCCCCTCTCCCCAGTCATGCATTCATGCATGGTCTTTCTCTCAAATAAATCTATAAAATCTTAAAAAAAAAACCTATAAAATTTCTACAATAAACATAGGAAAACCCTTTTCTTAGAAAATAAAAATCTGAAAATATATGTCATATAGATTTATATAGATATAAATATAATTTATGTAGATAGATAACTTTACTCTTCAAAAGACACCATTAAGAAAATGAAAAACAAGCCACAGATTGGAAGAAATAGTTGTAGCACCTATTCAAGACAAAAAAACTCGCATTCAAAATATATAACTTTTAAAACTCAATGATAAGAATGCAATTCAATTAAGAAATTGGTAAAGGATTTGAATCCGCACTTTACAAGAATGTGTATTGACCAATAAATACATGAAATGATGCCTAATATCATTAGTAATCATGAAATAAAAATTAACCCACATTGAGGCCCCACTACACACCTAGTAGAATGGACTGTAACAAGTGTTACAAAGGATGTGGAATTCTCACATATTGCTGGTAGGAATATGAAATAATACAACCTCTTTAGAAAGGAGTTTGACAGTTCCTTAAACACTTAAACATACTTTCCAAATGACTCAATCATTCTAGTCCTTGGTTATTTACCCTGGGGGAATAAGAATATATGTCCATACCAAGACTTTCATATGAACTTTATAGCTCTACTCTTGGATAGCAGGGGAAAACTGTAAGTATGCTTACATTATAAGCTTATTATATTTTGAAGTGGGGAGTTGGAATTAGGAACTCCAAAATATCAGGTGTGAAGTGAGGAGTGAGAAGTAGAAAGTACAAAAAGTAAAGTGGGAAACATGAGGTAAGAAAAGTGAAATGGTAAAGTTCTGATTTCAATTAAATGGCCTAAAATGAATACTTGATTCTAGAGCAAATACTAAGCATAATTTTTGAATAACAACAAAATAGAAAACAACTAACAACCAGGTAGATTTAAATCCAGCCATATCTATAATTACAGAAACTATAAAATATTCTCATTAAAGGACTCATATTCTCAGAAAAAAATAAATATCCCAGTATATGTTATAATAAGTGAAGCATTTTAAATTTAAAAATATAAATAACCTGGGAACTTAAAGTATGGAAAAAAAAATATGTACAAATACATGCAAAAAAACCCCTGGAGAACCTTGGCATGACCTAAACAAGAAGGTCTCAACAAATAGTATTAGAAGAAATAAAGATATTTTATTATGGGACAAGGTGCAAGTCATCAAAAAGTTATAAAAATTGCAAATATTTTTACACCTAATAATAGAGTTTCAAAACTCACAAAGCAAACACTGACAGAAATGAGAAGAGAAATGAATAAATCCTCAGTTATACTTGAGGATTTTAATTACCTTTTCTTAGTCATTGATGGATCAAGTAGAAAAAAAAAAACAGTAAAGATGGGGATCCCTGGGTGGCTCAGCAGTTTGGTGCCTGCCTTCTGCCCAGGGCAGGATCCTGGAGTCCCAGGATCGAGTCCCACATTGGGCTCCCTGCATGGACCCTGTTTCTCCCTCTGCCTGTGTCTCTGCCTCTCTCTTTCTGTGTCTCTCATGAATAAATAAATAAAATCTTAAAAATAAATAAATTTAAAAAAGGAGGGAAGAAACTTGTGATTTTTTTTAAAAAAAGAAAAAAACAGTTAGGAAACAAGAGATCTGAGTGCTATCCACCATTTATATACCTAACATTTGTATGAATTTATATCCAACAATTTCAGAATACATACTATTTTTTAGTGTACCGGTGTCATAATTTAAGTCATAATTTTCATACTGAGATCTGAAAGATTAAAATCCGACAGTCAGCTCTCTGACAACAGAATTAAATTGGAAATTGATAATAACAAAAAAGGTTAAATTTAACAATTTAATTTTCTACCTTAAAGGCTAGAAAAATGTTAAATAAGCTAAAACAAATAGGAGAGATTTTTATCTTGATTTGAGCAGAAAGTCAATGAAATATGAAACAAATATCAGAGAGAAATAGCAAACCAAAAGTTGTTACTTTGAAAGAATTAATAGAATTGATTTGCCTGAAAAGACCAATAGGAAAAAAAGAAAAATACAAATTATCAATGTTAGAATAAAAAAGGAAATATCGCCATACAGTCCACAGACTTTGGAATGCTAATAAGAAAATACTTTATATTCTCAGCAAACTAAGAATAGTACTAAATTTCTATCACCCAATAAAACAACTATAGTTAACATCATCTTTATGGTGAAAGTTGATTGCTTCCCCCATAATATTAGGAAAAAAAACCTCAAGGATGTCTGTTATCAAAATATCTATTTAAAATCATACTTGAGGGGCACTGGGTGGCTCAGTTCGTTGAGCATCTGACTCTTAATTTTTGGCTCAGGTCGTAATCTTGGGGCCCTGGGATGGAACGAGGCCTCATCAGGCTGTGTCTGCATTCAGTGGGAGCCTGCTTGAGAATTCTCTCTCTCTCTCTCTCTTCCTCTGGCCCTCCTCTCTCTCTCTCTCTCTCTTTCCCCCCCAAAATAAAGAAATAAATCTTAAAACACACACACACACACACACACAATTATACTTGAAGTCCTAGACAAAAAAAGACAAAAAAAAGTATCATTCATTTTGGAAAAATGTAACACTGCCATTGAAGACATGATTATTTTACTTAGAAAATTCTGAAGAAGCTTAGGGTAAGCAAAGTTTATTATGCACAGTACAAAAAAAATACTAATATATAGGTAGAAAAAGATAAATTGGATTTCATTAAAATCAAAACCTTCTGTTCCTTTTTTTTTAATAAGGTTTTATTTTTTATTTTTTTTTAATTTTTTAAATTTATTTATGATAGTCACAGAGAGAGAGAGAGAGAGAGAGAGAGAGAGGCAGAGACATAGGCAGAGGAAGAAGCAGACTCCATGCACCGGGAGCCGGATGTGGGATTCGATCCCGGGTCTCCAGGATCACGCCCCGGGCCAAAGGCAGGCGCTAAACCACTGCGCCATCCAGGGATCCCAAACCTTCTGCTCCTTAAAAGACAGTCTTAAGAACATAAAAAGAGAGGCTACAGACTAAGAACAAATATCAGTAATACATATATCTAACAAAGGATTTGTATCCAGGGTCTATAAAGAATCTTTACCTGCTAGAAAGGCAAAAACGAAGCAAAGTATTGACAATAACCAGTGTTGGGATGAGTGTGGAATGCTCAGACATTTCTATTTGTGGCAAAAATAAAACAATCACTTGAAAAACAATTTTGCAGCTGCTTATATAAATTAAACATGTATTTACTAGATGGCCCAGATTTCAACTCATAGGTATTTACCCAAGAGAAGAGGAAGACATGTGTCTACATGAATAATTAAACATGAATGTTTATAGAAGCTTTATTCTTATTAGCCAAAAACTTGGAAGCAACTGAAATGGCCATTAACAGTTGAGTGGACCAACTATGATGTAGCCATACAATAGAATATCATTATAAATGAAAAGGAACAGACTTCTAGTATGTGCAACAAAATGGATGATAAGTGAAAGGAGCCAATCACAGAGGAATTCACTCTGGGTGATGCATTAACTGTAAAGAGGAATGATGGAACTTTATGGGAATGCTGAAAAGTTTCTAAGTCTTAATTGATGCTGGATATATGAATGCAAATGTTTGTGAAGACTCATTGCACAGTAAACATAAAATATGTACTCTTTATTAAACATAAATTATACTTCAAAAAAGTAGATTAGAGGAAAAAAATGAAATGTTGACTAAATAAAATACATTTTTGAATCAAAATTCACCTGGGTGAATATTTATAATCTCTGCTTCATACTAGAAATATGTTTCTCAAAATTCTTGAGTAAATGGAGCCTTTAAAACTCAAAACCTATTTATCATTAAATACTGATGAGTTATTTAAAGGAGTAGCACTCATATTAAAATATATGGTATGCATATTTTTTAATCTATAACAATCTAATGTAATATACAATAAAATAATCCACAGATTTTAAATTAGGGATAATACAGTTTAAGTTTTAAAAGGAGATGATTTAAGCAAGTGTTCTTAGAAAAGAAAAAAAAAGGAAAATTATAGGAAGAGCTTGAGTAGATGAAAATATATTTTAAATAGAAAGATTATATTAGTCCAGAAACTTTCACAAAGTGAAAAGTTTGTGAAGCAAGGACTTGTGAGACCTTATTGAGGTAATACCACCCAGTCAGTATCAGCAGTGTGGACGCCAGCATCATGGTTCATGGATCATGGCTGTGCCAGTTCCCAGCTATTGGCCTTGGGCAAGTTACAGAATTTCTTTGTGCTAGGAATAGATAACCCCTCTGTTCTTGAATATTCTCACATGTAAAATGTGATAACTGCTTGGAATAATATTTTGAACGGTATAGGTGTTCAATAATTAGTTAGATATCTTTTGGTTTCTTAAACTCTGAGTCTGCTTAATGTAAGATCTATCTTGGAGGGCTATTGAGGAGATCAAATTTAATAAAAAATACTATTTTAACAAAAGTAAGGAGGGCTTTCTGGTGGCTTTCCTTTGATTCTATATATTTTCAGTAGTAATAATGAAAAAAATTAGAAATAGTAAAACACTTAAGTGAAATGAAAGCCCTCTGTTCTGAATGACTCAGACATTTACAACTTTAATTTTTACCCTGTTCTGTTAAAAAAGTGTTCAGATGACTTAAAAATGAGAACATGTCAAATAAAATGAATAAGAAAAAATGCAAAAGTAAGATGCAGTAAAAGAGGACATCAGTTGTTCCAGGTGGATTGTGAATGTGGCTCTGAACTTGCTAGGGGTTGATGTGAGCCCCTAGCAAAGAGTCTTATGTATAAGATGCCCAGTGTTCATGAAGAATAATATATTTGTTTGGGAAATTTACAATTAATCCTATTACCAAACTCAAGGAGATATTCTGCCCCCTTTTCCTCATAAAGATACCATATAAAATAGTAATATTCTAATATATTACAGTAAACATGATGACAAGTTTTATAAGGCTACTTCTCCATCAAATGACAATGAACAATGGCATTGTTCTTAAATATAACTCCATGGGAGCAATTTCAGGAAGACAATTATGATGTGGTCCATATCCATGTTTCTTTGGTCATGTAGCACAGTTTAAGTCAGATCATTGTAGGAGCTAAAGAAACACATGGAATAGTATTGTATCAGTCAGTATCTGATTAGAAATTTGTTATGAATAATACAGACTGAGATGTTTTATTATAGGGATTAGACTTTATATGATTGTGGGAGCTGGTGGAGCTGTTCATGCAGGCTGTTGACCTTATCTCTAATATCAAGCCTGAAGTCAATCTGTGAAGATTGTTGCCCCTTAACCTGAAGTCAGTGTAGACCAGCCCATCTCCAGTTGGAAGCAAAGTGTTTGAGAGCCTAGACAAATTGGGGCTTACATAGATAGGCTGTACTATGTATCTGTCCCTCATTATCTCCATTCTTGATGCTGCAAGTGACCCGTAGGAAAAGCTGGTGACCTTTGCAATGGAGCTGCACACATACTTGGCTCAGGATTTGGAGAAGTTCAAGAAGAGGACCTAGCAGATCTAAAGGAACTGCCTGTCCAAGTGCTGTCCAACACCAATAAGGTGAGATAGCAGATGAGTGTGGGAATAGCCCCAATGCCTTTCAATAGCCTTGAGAACTAGGGGTGGAATCTCAGTCTTCCTGCTCTTGCCATGGCTTTGTCTTCCATTGCTCCTCTCACAGAGCAAAACTAAAGCTCTATTAGGTGACTTCCATGACAATTAAAACCTTCCTAGCAATACAGTTTGGGGGTCTTCCACCAGCTTTCATGATATGTACCATTTACTAAGATAAAATCCCCATGATACAGTTCAGGGTAAAGCTATCTTACAGATTTTAATCAGAAATAAGTACTTTCTGATAATCATTTCATTGGGCATGAGAATCTCAGGTTAATCCAATTTCTTATCTGCATGTATTGCAACTACATAATCTTCTAAGTATAACAGTTGGTAATAATAACTCTTCTGCCTTTTGAAAAACTCTAGTTACATATCAATAAAATGACTGCTCTGAAATAGTTCCCTGTAACTGTTAGAGGTTTTCTTCCCTAACTTTAGTAAATTGTATTGCTACTCTTCATTTCTCTCCTGGAGGCTCAAGTCTAGACAGAATAGTTTAGACTTTGAGTCAGACCTGAATATAAATCCTAGTTTCACAATTTGAGTATTATCTAACTTTTATAAACCTTAATGCTTTATCTGTAAAATGAAGATCTTAATTGTACCTGGTTGTGATAATAATTAAAAAGACACTAAATGAAAGCATTCGGAACAGTGTGTAACACAGTAACAGCTCCAAAAAAATTAGCATTTGTAATTAACATTTTAAGAAGAACTGGAAACAGATTGGCCCTAAAGAGTGTTCTTGAGAGGTTGTGTCTCTATCCTATGTTTAAGGAATACCCAGAATGAAAGTAACTAATAATATCAGTTTTTCTCTAAATCTTGAGAAGTCTAAATCCTTAAGATTTATATGAATATTAGAAGTCTCATTGTCCAGAAACCTAACATATAAAAGCAAAAACTAATGACATATTATTTTTGAGGTTTAAGATATTTAGAATTTTGATAAATGTGTGAGAATATCTGCTGGTGTAGTCAAGTTATTTATTTTTTGTCAAGTTACTTTAAATAACAATGGAGAAATCTGAGCATGGAACTTTCATTGTGAAGTGTGATAAGGTAACAATATTTGCCCTTTTAAAGAAAATAATTTCCTAGAATAGGAAAAAGAACATCAATCTAGCAGAAACTGCTCTGAGTTTCCTAGCATGCTCATAGCTCCACCTTGCCGCTCCTAAAGAAAGTGTTTTAATGGGACACATAAAATTGTAACTTCAAGTGGCACAGGTGTTCAGTATAAGCAGTGTTTCTTTCTAAACAATCACTGTAAGAGGTATTTTTTGAGTGAGTTCATTCTTGCTCCATTCTGCAGTCACTTGAAGACCATCACCCTACTTGCTGGCAAGGATTGAAATACGTGGAGGGCCCTTGAGTCTCATGAATTATCATAGTGAATCAACAGAAAGTTCTTTTTTTTTTTTTCCCCTTGGCCCAGGTGTTCCCATAATTGTGAATCATGGGGGCAGTGCCTATTGCATTCAATTGCCTTTATAGTCTCCTTTTTACTGAAGTAGAGCCAAGATTTTATACATAGTTGTCAATAACATTTAAAAATTACCAAAGGGTGACTGGTTTCCATTTATGGGACATAAAGGTAAGCCTTGGATTTGCAATTTGTTGCTATCTAACTCACTGAAGAAAACACTCGGGTGATCAAATTCTTAGATAAGAAACAAAACACTTAATTTTGCTATAAAGTGTATGTCTATTATAGTTATCCATATACCATGAAAAGCATAAAAGTACAAAGAGCTGAATGCTTTTCAAACTGCTTTCACAAATCTCATGTGAAACTCAATGGTGCTGTGAATTGGGCCAGTATGCTAGTTTACAGAAGAAGAAATCCATACGGTAAAGTAAAATGACTTTGGTAAGGTTACTTAGCTAATAAGTGCAAGGCAGAGACCCAAACCTGGATCACTTAATTTCAAGGCCACTACCCTCCCTTTCCACTACCACATAAATCCTGGTCATGTGTTGATGGCGGTCATTTTTACCGTTGTTGATATATCAGTATTCTGTCTATGCAGGTCACTTTACTAGTGTTGGTGTTCTTTAAAACACAAACACAATTTAGAATGCCAAACAGGGCACCTGGTGGTTCCAACTGGTTAAGCGTCCAACTCTTGATTTTAGTTCAGGTCATGATCCCAGGGTTGAGAGATTGAGAGATTTTCTCTCTCCCCATCTCTAAAAGGAAAAAAAAAAAAAAAAAAAAAGGAATGCTAAATGGAATGAGATGAGATAAAAACCACTGGAAAGTATGTTGTTTCAACTTTGACAAAGATTTATCTTATTTTACATTAGAAATATGGTTCTAGGGAGCTGTAAATGAATTATATTTTTGTATAACAAATTTTGCTTTAAATGCTTCCAGAGATCATAAAATTATTTTCAAGGAAATCTTTTAAAAAATGTTTTTATAAAGCAAATACTTTTCTACAATTTAAATTATGTACTATAAAATGTTTTTCCAAGTAGTTTATCAAGCGTAATAGCCTAAGCTCAGATTTTTTGAGTATATCTCCAAATAAATCTAATCATGACAACTAGGCACCTTGAATCCCAATGGGTGGATCAATACTGCCGACAAGAAGTTTGACAGAAGTTCAAACTGAGATTGTTTTTTCCTGGTATTTTTAGAGAAACCATCACGGCACCAAAGGACTTTGGTTAGATAACTCTCATGGGACATACCTTCCTGTGTATACCCAGAAAATCTTTTTTTTTTTTTTTTTTTTTTTTTAAAGATTTTATTTATTTATTCATGATAGTCACACAGAGAGAGACAGAGAGGCAGAGACACAGGCAGAGGGAGAAGCAGGCTCCATGCACCGGGAGCCCGATGTGGGATTCGATCCCGGGTCTCCAGGATCAGCCCCGGGCCAAAGGCAGGCGCCAAACCGCTGCGCCACCCAGGGATCCCTATACCCAGAAAATCTAATGTCCTTCTGTTAAATTCACTTGAAGCATTCTCTTTCCCTCCTTGGTCACAGTTAATCATGGATGCAATAATGACCTGTTCATGTCATTTTATCTTTTTACTACTATTAACTTTTATTGATAAGCTACCTAAGAGTAGCCACTATCGATGTCACTATTACACCCCTAGGATCTAGCATAATGCCTGAAACGGTTTAATAGGAAAATAAATATTTGTTCAACAAAGAATAAAGGTTTAAAAATGTATATCTATATTTCTAAACAAAATAGGTCTATGATTACATTTATATCTTCAGAAAAATATGTCTCAGGATTGTTATAAAGCCTGTCTCTGAGTTTTGTAAGATTACTCGTAAATAGATTTTGTTCTTTGTTCCTACCTGTATTTGGCAACATTGTTATTATTAATTTGTTATGATTAATGTATATTTTTAAGAGGAAATTGTTATAAAAATAAATTTCTAAGTTATTAAAGTATTATAAATAATAAGAGTAGAAAAAGAAGCATTCAATCAATAATAGGTGGAACAGTTTGTTGGCTAAAGGGAGGATTTAAGTTGATCCTTATATTAAATAATATACAAAAATAAATTGCCCTCTTAAAATAATTTTAAATATAGAAAATTGAATGTAGTAAACAGCTGCAGTCTCAACTGAAAGACTTCTGGCTATCAGAGGACACTAAAATCATAAACCAGTTGATAAAAATGTCCAAGGTATACTTTGATAGATTGGGCATATTAGAAATGAAAACATCCATATGTTATTAAACAACATAAAATTAACTGAAAGTAAATTCCAGAATATTTTTTGTATTTAAAAAATTGTTATACAAGAATAATGAAAACAAATTCCCACATAGATAAATAAGCAAAGAGCACCTCGTTGCCTAGCTGAACTCTGTGAAAGAGGAAACAAGCAGTTACTTAGCATATAAAAATGTTGATAGTCACTAGGAGTTAAATTTAAACATCAGTGAGATACCATTTTTATATCATCAAGTTAGCAAAGACTTTAAAAATAAACTTAATGTTGGCAAGACAGGAACTGCTGCTTCTATCATAAATTAGATCAACTTTTCTGGAGAGCAATGGAGTATGTATAGGGGATGTAACTCAGTAATTTTCCTTGTAGCAATTGATCCAAAGGAAATAATAGGAGATAGAGACAAAGGTATCAATGCAAAGGGTATCACTGAAGATTTATCCATAACAGTGAACAAATGGACAATATAATGTTCGACATCAGAATAAGGCTTAAGCAAATTATTGGGCATCTAGAAGTTCAGTTATTACACAGGTATGAAAGTGAGTTTCTAAAAATAATGATGTAAAATGTTCATATGACAATAACATTGAAAAAAGAAATAAAAAAATAGTTATGTAGAATAGTCTGTATTATGTTAAAACCTATTAAAGATAATAGAAATACAATTCAAAAATACATAGAAAAGTAATGCTTTATTGTGCATGGTTAGGGTTTTAATGGTACTGAGACCAGGAAAACCACTGGCACTGACTGAACTCTTACACTCACTGATGTAATCACATTGTATGGGCTATCTTCTCTAATTCTATAACAGTCCTATTTAGCAAGTACTATTATTTTCTCCATTTTATACATGAGGCTTACAGACATTAAGTGACTCATCCAGGGTTACACAGCTAGTAAGGTGTGAACAGGAATTCAAAACAGACATCTTTCTTTACTATACAGGTATTTAACTTTTAATCATTATGTCAGTTTGCTTTTGACAAAATTTTTAAGACAAGTATTGAGTAAATTATATTAGAAAAATATGGCTATCACAAAAAAAGAAAAATATGGATATCATTATGAAAAAGCATATCCAATTGAAATCTAGTCTCGTGCTTTTTAAATATGTTCTAAATATATTGTAGATTTAAACATTTAAAAAAGCAATCAGAAAAAATAAAACTGGGATGCCTGGATGGCTTAACAGTTGAGCATCTGCCTTTGGCTTAGGGCATGATCCCAGAGTCTGCGATTGAGTCCCACATTGGGCTCCCAGCATGGAGCCTGCTTCTCTCTCTGCCTGTGTCTCTGCTTCACTCTCTCTGTGTCTCTCATGAATAAAAATAAAATACTTAAAAAAAGAAAATAAAACTGCACAATATACAAAAGTCAACTCAAAATGTATTAACAACTTGAACATAAGACCTGAAATGATAAAACTCCTAGAAGAAAAAAACATAAGGTAAAATCCTTACATTGTTCTTAGCAATGATTTTTTTTTTTTTTTGGATTTGACACCCAAAGCAAAGGAAACAAAGCAAAAATAAATGAGACTACATCAAACTAAAAAGCTTCTGCAAAGTAAAGCATCAACAAAATGAAAATGCAACCTACTAATGGGAGAAATATTTTTCAAATCATATACCTATTAATGGTTAATATCCAAAACTTATAAAGAACTCGTACAACTCAACAGCAAAAACAAACAGATGAAACAAAACAAAACAATTTTAAAATGGGCAAAGGAACTGAATGGCCATTTTTCCAAAGAAAGCATAAAAATGGCCAACTGGCAGATGAAAAGATGCTAATCAATATCATTAACCATCAGAGAAATGCAAATCAAAACCACAATGAGATATAGACTCACATCTATTAGAATAGCTATCCTCAAGTAGACAGAAGATAACAAGTGTTAGGCAGGATGTTGTGAAAGGGAAACCCTTGCACTCTATTGACAGGAATATAATTGGTGCAGCCTCTATGGAAAACATAAAAAATTAAAATAGAACTATCATATGAACCAGCAATCTCACCTCTGGGTCTATATGCAGCTAAAATGAAAATAGAGTATCATAGAGATATGTGCACTCCTTGTTCATTGCAGCTTTATTCACTATAGTCAAGATACGGAAACAACCTAAGCATACGTTAATGAATGAATGGACAAAGATGTGGCATATAGATATAATGGAATATTATTGAACCATAGGAAGAAGGAAATTCTGACATCTGCAGCAATGTGCTTGGAACTTAATGGCATCATGCTAAGTGAAATAAGGCAGCCAGAAAGACAAATATTGCATGGTACCACTTACATGCAAATCTTAAAAAAAAAAAAAGTCATAGAAACAGTGAATAGGTAAGTGATTAGTTGAGGGTGGGGGAAATAGAGAGAGGATGGTACAAGGCTACAAACTTTCAGCTGTGAGATGAATAAGGTCTGAGGATCTAACATAAATTACAGTTAACAACACTGTATCATATAATTGAAATTCGCCGAGAGAGAGTAGAACTTAAATATTCTTAACACACACAAAAAAGATAAATATGTGAAGTGATGAATGTTTTAGTTAACTAGGTAGGAGAATCCTATATACATATATATATGTATGTGTATATATGTGTATATATATGTGCATATATATAAAATCACACTGTATACTTTAAATATCTCACAATTTTGTCAATTATATTTCAAAGCTGAAAATTTTTAAAAAGAAATAAGCTAACAGAATAGATACAATTTCATACTTATCCTAATGGTGTTAAGAAAATGACATTTTATGTTTCAGGGCTAAAGAAGAAATAGTCATTTAACATTCATGATGAAACAAACATATCCCTGATTATATATATAAAGTGAAATAAACATAAAATAAGAAAAGGTAATGGAATACACTCTTATCATATGTATAAGGAATATATGTGTGGCTCTAAAATGTATGAGGGTTCTATTTGGATCCAAAGTGTAAACAACTTTAATGGATAAATAGTCAAAGAACTATTCACTCATTTAATCATTTAACAAACACCTGTTATCTAGTCACTGTGAACAAAGAGTTATAAACACTAAACAAGTACCTTTAAAAGCCTACATCACTAATAAATTAGCAAAATTATTAATAACACAAGGGGTATTAGATCACCCTAATATACAAAAAAAAATCTTTTTAATTGTCAGAATCCTAACATCCATAGAGTTGTTGGGAGTGAGTAAATTTCTATATGACTAATGGTCCTGCAAATTGGAGCAATATTTTGGATGAAGAGGTTGACAGTTCATGACACAAATAATAGAAAATCATAATACTCTTTTACTAGGACCATTTTTAAAGAATCTCTCTGTAGGAATAGTGCAAGAAGGGAGAAAAGCCTATATATGCAAAAATGCTTATAACTGTATTGTATGTGTAACTGTATTATATGTATAACTTAAAGCTGAATAAAAGGTCCGAATGACCAAGTGTGAGCAGACTGCTAGGCAGATACTGCTATGTTAAATTAAAGGAATGCTATATTGCCATTAGAATGGCAAATATAAGAAACTATGCAGAAAATGGGAATGAATGACATAATTGAAAACACTTGGAAGACAGTATGTATGCTTGCCCCTATAAAAATTAAGCCATGTAATAGTAATAATAGGCACATTATACACTATAAAGTTTGTATATGGAGTTAGAAACTTGGATTTTTCATGTTTTTTTTTTTCCTGATACGATTGACCTAGAGACAGTATAACACAGTAGAAGCTGATATAACCAATGAGTACAAATACAGGAATCAAGCAGATTTTTATTCAAATGCAAACTGCTACTACTTTGGATATGTTTCTAGAAGGACTCCTCTCTTCTTCCTCATTAAGAGATTGTTGAGCACTTGCATCATGGCAATGCACAGTGGATTCACCAATGGATGGAATGCAATAATTATTCTAAAATTTAAGCCAAAATCTGTTTGATTACTTAGGTAGCAATGCCATTTAAACACATGGTCCCATTTTATTTTATAAAATGACAAAGAGATCATAATGAATTCTGTAATATGAATTGTAGCAGTAAGATTAATCATGAGTGAAAATGATTACAGCAAGAATAAGAGAAAAAGGGAAAGGGGAAAGTAAATTATGTCTCCCTTAGGTCAGCTTCTTAGAATTTAGTCATTTCCACTCACAGCCCTCTAAATGAACCGGGTTCCTTGGAGAATATTTTGAATAATCATGTTGTAAAAACTCAGTTTCTGTATCATTCCTGCTTAAGCTTTTTTCATGTTATCTCAGGCTCAACTCTTTCAGGCTCTTCTCATACTCACTTCCACAAGTAGAACTAGAAAGTATGTGGAAGTGAAGCACTTTTTATTTCAAAACTCACTGTTGTGGTTTTATGCTAGTTTGTTTCCTTACAGGATAATTAACTCAATGAGTCCAGGAGGATGCTTACCGACCTTTAGTATCTCTAGAACCTGACTCAGTGGCTCACAGAGTACACTCGGTAAAGAACCACCTGAGACTTCTGGAGGTCACAAGTTTCTCATTATCCAAAAAATGCTTATTCCTATTCATCAGAGGAACCAAAACTTGCCTTGCACTTGTCCAGCATGAACATAGATATTTAGAAGGCAGCAGTCTTAAAGAAGAGGCTGTGCAAGAAAAGTAGGTGGAAATATTTCAATAAAAGAAGCAATGATAGGGGCACCTGTGTGGCTCAGTGGTTGAGCATCTGCCTTTGGCTCAGGTCATGATCCCGGGGTCCTGGGATTGAGTCCTGCATCAGGCTCCTTGGCGGAAGCCTGGTTCTCTTTCTGCCTATGTCTCTGCTTCTCTCTCTGTGTCTTTCATGGATAAATGAAATCTTAAAAAAAAAAAAAAAAAAAAAAAAGAAGACGAAGAAGCAATGATAAAGTACCTACCATGAATGATGCCTAGTTCTAGTTCTGACTAGTTCATTTAGATTTGCAGAGGTCTATCCATTTCCTTATTCCACAATTCTATTTGTTCTCCTTCAATAAACTCAAGGGAGATTTGATACAAAACCCTCTATGTGATTCATAATACTGATAATAGCAAAGTAAAAATAGAACATTATTGTAATAACATACATAATGTACACATATCAAGCCTAAACTGAAATTACCCTTACTAGTTTCACCATTTCCAGTGATTTTCTTAATTATAGCTAAACCAACAATCTACTTCTATCTCTTTATTCGCAGTCTGATTTTATTTTTTCTCTATGACACTAATACAAATACTAAACATCTTACCAAGATTACATTTTTTATCTTATTTTCAAGTGACCTTGACATTTGTTTTACAGCAAACAATAAAAATAATGAAATAAATATTTTCAGAATATTTTCAGTTATATATATATATGGAAAGATCTCTTTTGGAGAACATTAGGCTAATATTAGTATTCTTTTATATGTCTTTAGGTATAACATCTTCTGTTGTAAAACTTGGTACCTCTCCCAAACTAAATCTCATGAAGTACGTTTTTTTTTTTTTTAGAAGACTATTCTCTAAAGAATAATAAGAGGTGAACTTCCTATTTACTATAGTTCATGTAGATTGAACTTGGCTAATGATATTATATATTATTTTCCTGTATTTTGTTTCTCAAATGGGTGGATTACCTTTCTCTATGAAGAACTATTTATCATTTCGACAATTCAGACTTTTCATGTGTCATTAAAAAAAATGAAACAGCTTTGAATATTATCAGCAAAGAGTTTTGTGTTACATATAGTAAAAAATGTATCATATATAAAATGTTTGCTAACTTAATGAAAATTTTTTAAAATTTATATTTGTTTTAAGTAAAATCAGCAAAATAAATTTTGCTAATTAAAATAAAATTAATTTAATTTTAAATTAAAAAATATAAATTTGATGTAACTTTTGTTGACCATTAAGCCATAGAAAATCTTCATGAAAAAAAAAATAAAATAAAAAGAAAATCTTCATGGACTTTGAGTAAAAATAATATACCATAATGTAGATCTGATAGGTTGACATTGCACAAAGTGCACACATAATGCATTTTCCACAAATTCTGGGATTACTTATATTATCATACATTTCTAAATTTAAAAAATTTGAGAAAAGTATTGTAGCAAGGAAGGTAAGATTTACAGACTCAAACCCAAATGCAAACCTGTCTTTTCCGTTACTATGAAGATGTGCCTTACTCTCATTCATGCCTCTGTAGCTTTCAACATACAGTATTCTTTTCTAGACCATGCTTTATGTCTGTTTTTAGTTGACTCCAACTGGTTCTTGATATTTCACTTTAGTTGTTTAGCATGATTGAGTTTACCCTATGTCTAATGGCACTTTGCTGACTTATTATTTTTAATTATTATTTTATTATTATTCTGTATTAGGACTACTTTTCAACTATTTCATCCATTAGGGCTAAAGCTCCTAAAGGCAGGTTGCCTTCTCACACTCCCAATTTAGGCATCTCTAGCACTTAGGGAAGTAACTAACCCATGTATTAGTTTGCTAGGGCTGCCATAACAAAGTACAACAAACTAGTGGCTTAAATAACAAAAATTATGTTCCTACAGTTCTGGAGGCTCAAAGACTTAGCAGGCTTGGTTCCTTCTAAGGACAGTGAGAATCTTTTAGAAGACTGTCTAAATGGCTTGTAAATGGCCATGTTCATTTTCACATGGTGTTTTCATATCTTCATATCATCTTCTCTCTGTACATATCTCTGTGCTCAGACATCTCCTTTGTTAAGACATCAGTCACGTTGCATTAGGGTCAACTGTAATGACCATACTTTTGCTTCAATACTTTCTGGAAAGACTCTCCAAATAATAAGGTCACATTCTGAGGTACTGGGAATTAGGATTTCAACATAGGAAATGTGGTGAGATACAATTAAACCAAAACACCACTATAGATTTGTCAAATCAGTGAGTGCATGGAAGAGCACTTACAGAACTTAGCAAATTTGTTTTAATTATCTAATATGAAAAAAATAATTATCTAACATGTATATTTTCCTCCAAAGACTGTGTACTCTTTTAGAACAAAATTCGTATCCCATTCACACTTGAATTTGTAGTGGTTAGCATGAATGCCAACAAATAATTGGTGCTCAGGATGCTTTGTTAAATGAGTGATAAATACAAACCATGCAAAAGTATTTTCTTTAAAAATACTTCTGGAAGAATGTTTTTATGGTCTTGGCTAATGCTCCATTCAACTATTTGCTGATCACTGCAAATTGTACAGTCCCCAGAGTTTTAATGCCTTAAGCAATTTGAAAAAGATACTATATGTCATTCAGAAGCTGGAAGTCTAAATATTTCCATGGCTTAAATATCTTGTTTGCCTTTAGAAATCAGCTTTCATCTATGATTTTGTGTCGTATTTTCTTAGTTTTCTTTTTTCCTGATTTATCAAAACACAAATGCTAACAATAAAATGTAAACTGACTTTCAGTAGAACATGCCAGAGAGATACAACAGTGTCTTTGGGACACAAATAGAAAGGTAATGAAAAATAGCCTGAGTGTGGAGATGGGGGAGAAAAAACCTTACGTGATGGTATTGTCTGATTCAGTATGACCACCTCAATTATCATCAGGGTGAAGAAGGTGAGTGGAATGTTAATTAGTTTCACAGTTTCTCTAATTTAGGATGTAGAAACAGCACCAGTAGTAATAAAACAGGTAGAGACCAAGCTGTTTTCTGAAGAAGCTTATGAGCCTAAAGTAATCTAATAAGACAAACATGGCTTAATTGTACTTATCAGAAAGAAGACAGTCTGGGTAATAACCAAAGTGACACAGGGATGGGAAGGGCTGTGCCTCATTTGTATCTAAGCTAACAAATTGCTTTCATGAGGCATCCACAAAGCACTTTTGTAGACATTTTTTTTTTTTATTTATATGGGTTGGACCAATTTTACTACTGAGATTTTCTTTTTCTGAGTAAAGATAGGTAGAAAAGAAGATAAAGAAATGTTACAAAACAGAATCCAAAATAACAAGGCTTTGGTGGAGTTTCATTTGAAGAGATTTAAATTTAAAAAGTCCTTTATACTTACCCAGTAGTTAACTATTCCTGCCACTCTTGATTCTTTTGTGTAGATCCGGATTGCTACCTGGTTTATCTTTTCCTCCGCTTGGGAGATTTGTGTGTGTGCATGTGTGTGTGTGCGTGCTCAGCATTCCCATGTATTTATTTTTAATTCATCATTTTAATTTGAGATAATTTTAGATTTATAGAAAAATTGCAAAAATAGAGAGTTTCAGTAAAACTTTCACCTGGACTTCCCTTATGTTAACCTCTTACATAACAATAAAAACAATTATCAAAACTAAGACACTCATATTGGTTACATTAATTAAACTACAGATTTTATTTGAATCTTATATGAGTTTTTCCTGTAATGTCCTTTTTCTATTTCAGGATCTAATCACAATCCCAAATTCCATTACTGGCCATGTCTCCTTAATCTCCTCCAATCTATGACAGTTTCTTTAGTCTTTCCTTGTTTGTGACCTTGATACTTTTGAATGGTAGTGATCTATTATTTCGAAAAAACTCAGTTTGGGTTTGCCTGATATATTCTCATGAAGTTATGTATTATTGGGAAGGACAATACAGCGATGATATATTCATATATCAGGGGATAGGTGATGTCGAACTTGATCACTGATTAAGGTGGTTTGTGCCAGCTTTTTCCATTGTACTGTTTTCTCCTTTGTAATAAATATTGGAGAAGAGGTACTTTGAAACTATGCAAATATCATGTTTTTGCTGAGATTCTTGCCCACTAACTTTGCCATGTGGCAGTGATGTTGTTTTTTCTCATTTTCCACGTTTTAATTGGAATTTTGCTGTAAGAAAGAGCTATCTTTCCTCTCTCATTTATTTTATATTTATTTGTTTAGTTACTTATTTATATTAGTATAGATTCATGGGTCTTTATGGGGAAGCTACAATCCAGTAGTACTGTTATTTATTTACTCAGGTTATTCTGCCTTTGCCCTTGGAAACTGTTTCAGTTGGCTCTTAGGCCCAGAAGACTTCTGCAATATGTATTGTAATGTAAGTCTACCAGTGATGAATTTTTTCAGCTTTTGTATATATGAGAAAGTCTTACATTTAAGGCTGCTTTTATGATTTCTGGTTCTAAGTAATTTGGCTATGATAGGTTTTTGTGTAGTTTTCTTCATGTTTTCCTGTGCTTCGTGTTGGTTAAATCTCTTTAGTCTGTGGGTTTATAATTTTTGTCAAAATCAGAGATTTCCACCTATATTATTTCTCTTCATATTTTGTATCCCTTTCTAATTATGCATGTAATAGGATGCATGAAGTTGTCCAACAGCAAACTGATGCTCTTTTCATTGATTTTAAAAATATTTCTGGCTTTCCATTAGGTAATTTTTATTGCTATATCTTTTTGTTCACTAACCTCTCCTTTTGTAATGTCTAATCTACTTAATCTAAACACTTAGTGTATTTTTCATCTCAGACATTTTTGTTTATATTTCCTGAAATTTGATTTGGAGATTTGATTTGATTTGGGGATATATGTATATATACATATATATATGTATATAGTATTTCCATGTCTCAATATTTCTTCTGCCTTCTTGAACAAATGCAATATAGTCATAACTATCTTAATGCCTTTTCTACTAATCCTATCATCTGTGTCATTGTTGTATAGAATTTGATTGATTTTTCTCCTAATTATGGGTTGTATTTTATGCTTCACTTGCCTAACTGGCAATTTTTAATTGATGTCAAATATTGTAAATCCTAAACTTTGGGGTGCTAAGTTTTTTTGTATTTAAATATTCTTGAACTTCTTTTCTGGGATATAGTCTAGTTACTTAGAAATAGTTTGATTTCCTTTGCTCCTGCTTTTTAGTGTTTTGGGGAGAGCCAGAGGAACATTTGATTAGAGCCAATTTTGCCCCATTACTGAGGTGAAACTTTCTGAATACTAGACCTGAAGCCCAATAAATTATGTAATTTTCCACTATGGCTGGTATGAACAAACACTATTACCAGTCCTGTGTGATCCCTGGAAAATGTTTCCTTCAATTCCTTCAAGCACTTCTTTCGTGGTTAAATCCTCGCATGCACTCATCAGTCCTCAGGTGAAGATTCAAAGGTGATCCTCTGCTGATTTTTCAGAACTCTTGATCTGTTGTGATGTCTCCTTCCTGTTACTCTGTCCTTTCAGTTCTACCCTTTTTGGTCTCCTTGGATCCTAGTTCAGTCTCCTAAACTTAGAGAGACTGGCTGTAGGGCTCCAAATGGGTTCTCCTTTTCTGCACCATTATTTTAAAACTCTCTTGGTAGTAATTTAGGGCAATTTTAAGACTTTCTTTATATGTCTTCTGTCATTCAGGGATCACTATCCTTTCTTACCTTATATTCAATGTCTTAAAATCCAGTTTCCTATATTTTAATTTATTTCTTAGTAGTTTTAGATAGGATAGTAAATCAGGTCTTTATACCTTTATCTTGGCCAGATTCAGTAATTATGTGATAGCTAAGCAATATTTTTATAAATAAGTAAAAAATAAATCTGTACAATAAAATATAGGCAATGTTATGAGGCTTTTATATATCTAGTTTATGTATGTTAATACTGAATTCAGCCTACCCTAACATGTTCTTTCAGTGACCCTGCCCTCAAAATAAATTTGAATTTTCCATCATAATTTTTCTTTTTCCTATTCCCCTTCTAACATAGGAAAAATTTGGTCTTTGCCAGAGTTGTTCCTACAATATCTGTAATATAAAATTAGAATAAGCTGTTTATTCATTTATCAACAAATATTTATTGTGTTCCTGTTCTGTGCTAAGCACTGTTCTGGGAAAGTGAGACACATCAAGTGAACAAAAGAAAATATTCCTTCCTTCATGGAGTTTTTATTCAATAATGAGAAACCAACATCAATTAATTAATTGGAAAATAAGTAAATTGTAGAGGTACCTGGGTGATTCTGTTGGTAGAATGTGAGACATTTGATCTCAGGATTGTGAGTTTGAGCCCCATGTTGGGTGTAGAGATTACTTAAAAAGGAAATCTTAAAAAAATAAGTAAATTGTATATTATGGTGGAAAGAAATGTACATATCAGAGAAATAATAATAAAAGTTACATCAACAGCCTAATAAAGAGTCGGGGAAGAAGGGAGGGAATAGAAGAATATCTGGGGGAGGCTATTCAGCTATTGAGGGATGTAGAAATTTGTGGAGAAGAGAAAAGAGGTTAAAGAAGAGTTGCTGAACATTCCAGACAAAAACAATAGAATGCACATTCTTCTCAAGAGTACATAGAACGTTTTCCAGATAGAGCATATATGATGGGCTGCACAAGTCTGAACAAATTTTAGAAGGTTGAAATCATCAGGCACCTTTTCCAACTACAATGATATGAAACTAGAAATTCATTTACAAGAAGAAAACTGGATAATTCACAAATATGGAGAGAGTAAACAACATACTACTGAACAACCAGTGGGTCAGCAATAAGCTAAAAGTGAAATAAAAAATAACTTGAGACAAGTGACAATGGAAAAATAACATACCAAAACTTGTTGGATATAGCAAACATAGTGCTAATAGGGAAGTTCATAGTGATAAATGTATATCTCAGAAAATAAGAAAAATCCCAAATAGGGGCACCTGGGTGGCTCATTGGTTGAGCCTCTGCCTTTGGCTCAGGTTGTGATCCTGTGGCCCTGGGACTGAGTCCCGCATCAGGCTCCCTGTAGGGAGCCTGCTTTTTCCTCTGTCTCTGTTTCTGCCTCTGTGTCTCTAATGAATAAATAAATAAAATCTTAAAAAAAAAATAAAGAAAAGAAAAATCCCAAATAAACAACCTAACTTTACACCTCAAGGAAATAGAAAAAGAATGAATGGAGTCAAAGTTAGCAGAAGGAAGGAAATAAAAAGATCAGAGCAGAAATAAATGGAATAGAGACTAAAATGACAATAGAAAAGATGAATAAATCAAGAACTGGTTCTTTGAAAAGATAAATAAAATTGACAAACCTTTAGCTAGACTTACCAAGAAAAAGAAGTGAAAAAACCAAATAAATGAAATCAAAAAAGAAAGAAATGTTACAACTTATACCACAGACATATAAAAAATCATGAGACTACTATAAAAAAGCATACACCAACAAATTGGAAAATATGAAAGAAATGGATAAATTCCTAGAAATGTGAAATCTTCCACGACGGAATCATGAAGTAATAGAAAATCTGAATAGACCAATTACTGGAAAAAGGTAAATCAGCAGTTAAAAAACCTCCCTATACACTAACATCCAGGACCAGATAGCTTCACTGGTTATTGCTACCAAACATTCAAAGAATTATCAATGCTTCTCAAACTCTTCCAAAAAAATAGAAAAGGTGAGAATACTTCCAAACTTATTTTATGAGGCCAGGATTACCCTCATACCAAAACCAGACAAGGACACCACAAGAAAGGAAAATAATGGGCCAATATCCTTGATGTGTATAGATGTAAAAATCCTAAAAAAATTAGCCAACTGAATTCAACAGTTCATTAAATGGATCATAAAAATGATCAAGTGGGATTTATTACAGGGATGCAAGGATGATTCAACATCTGCAAAGCAAACAAAATGATACACCACATTAATAAAATGAAGGCTAAAAATCATATGATCATCTCAATAGATGCCGAAAAAGTGTTTGGCAAAATTCAACATCAGTTTGTGAGAAAAGCTCTTTTAAAAGAGTAGAGGAAATATACTTCAGCATTACAAAGACAATATATGACAACCCCACAGCTAATATCCTACTCAACTGAAAGCTTTTCCACTAGGATCAAGAATAAAACAAGGATGCCCTGTCTCACCACTTTTATTCACCCTAGTATTAGAAGTTCTAACCAGACTAAGTAGTCAAAAAAAGGAAATACAAAGCATTGGATTGGAAAGGAAGAAGTGAAATTGTCACTGTTTTCATTGTTTTCCGATTGCATGATATTATATATAGATATCTCTGAAGACTCCACCAAAAAACTTTCAGAACAAATAAATGAATTTGGCAAATTTGCAGGATATAAAATCAATATACAGAAAAATGTTGAACTTCTATACACTAAAATGAACTATCAGAAAAAGTAAAAAATACCACTTATATTTGCATCAAGAAAAATATCTGTATTTAATCAAGGAGGTGAAAGACCTGTACCCTGAAACTGTTAGGCACTGATGAGAGAAATTGAAGACATGAATAAATCAGAGGATATCCCGTTCTCATAGATTGGAAGAATTAATATTGTTAAATGTCCATAGTATCCAAAATAGTCTACAGATTCAACAAAATCCCTATCAAAACTTCAACAGAGGTTTTCACAAAACTAGAACAGTTGTAAAATCTGAATGGAAGCACTAAATACTCTGAATAGCCAAAGAAAATCTTGAGACAAAAGAACAAAACTGGAAACATCACACTCCCTGATTTCAAACCATATTATAAAGCTATAGTAATCACAGTATAATGTAGTACAGCCATAAAAACAGATATATATATATATAAAAGATATATAGATCTATGTAACAGAATAGAGAGCCCAGAGATAAGCCCATGCATATATCATCAATTAATTCATGACAAAGGAACCAAGAATATATAATGAGGAAAGGACTGTCTCTTCAATAAATGGTATTGGGAAAATTTTGCTACGTGCAAAAGAATGAAATTGGGCCACTATCGTACACAATATACCAAAATTAACTAAAAATAGATTAAAGACTTGAAATCATAAAACAAAACAAAACAAAACAAAACAAAAATCTAGAAAAAAACATAGGTGGTAAGCTTCCTGACATAGGTCTTGGTGATCTTTTGGATTTAACAGCAAAAGCAAAGATAACAAAAGCAAAAATGAACAAGGGGGATTAAAACTAAATAATCAAACTAAAAAGCTTCTGTACAACAAAAGAAACCATCAACAGAATGAAAATGCAACCTCCTGAATGGGAGAAAATATGTGTGAATCATATACCTAAAAAACGCTAATATCCAAAATATATAAGGAACCCATACACCTCAATAGCAAAAAAGCAAACAATCTGATTTTTTTTTTTAATGAGCAAAGTAATTCTTTTCACAGAAATAATATAAAATAAAGCAAGGGTCAGCTATAGCTAATGGACCAAATCTAGTCTGCCACATGCTTTTGTAAATAAAGTTTTATTGGAATATAACTGTGCTTATTTGTTTTCTCATTTTCTATTGCTGTTTTCAGTAGATGAATAGTTGTGACAGAGACTTTATAGCCTGTGAATCTAAAATATATACTGTCTCTTTACAGAAAAAGCTGCTAACATCTGACTAGAGGATCTTACTTCTATAAGATCTTAGTGATTCTCAACTGCAAGACTTCATGTCTATGCTGATTCTCCATCTGGCCAATTAATTGGATGATTTCCTTACCACTTCATCTTGAGGAATAAGAATTCTTAGCAGCTCACCCTCAGTGATAGTCTATCAGTGGGAAATACCCTTCAACGCTCTTAGAGAAGAGGAGTGCTACGAGGCTAACTGGTCAATGCTATCCAATATCTTCTGCCTTACTGAAAGAAGTTTGAGGAGGCCATTAGAGGCCTCAGGAGCTTTCGTTACTGTTCTTTTCTCAGTTTCTGGTATATTCCGTATTGAACAAACTAATTTTAAGAAAGACAATTCCTTGTTTGTTGGTTAGAATGTTTGGAATTAGATTTTTAATAATGTCTAAAGTAAAAACAAATAATAGGGCAGCCCCAGTGGCACAGTGGTTTAGCCCCATCTGCAGCCCAGGGCGTGATCCTGGAGACCCTGGATCGAGTCCCACGTCAGGCTTTCTGCATGGAGCCAGCTTCTCTCTCTGCCTGTGTCTCTGCCTCTCTCTCTCTCTCTCTCTGCATCTCTATGAATAAATAAATTTTTAAAAAATCTTTAAAAAAAATAAAAAAATAATAGAATCACTAGCACTCTATGTTGGATAGTTGAATATAGATCTCCTCTGAATAAATAGCACATGCTTGTAAGTAAAGCTTTTGTATGTAGAGTAAAACAAAATTTTATATAGCAATCTTTAGCATTTTGGAAAAGAATATAGACCAACTTTTTAAAAATGTTGATATGTGGGGCAGCCCGGGTGGCTCAGCGGTTTAGTGCCGCCTTCAGCCCAGGGCCTGATCCTGGAAACCTGGGATCGAGTCCCATGTCAGGCTCCTTTCACGGAGCCTGCTTCTCCCTCTGCCTGTGTCTCTGCCTCTCTCTCTCTCTCTGTGTCTCATGAATAAATAAATAAAATCTTTGAAATAAATAAATAAATGTTGATGTTATTAAAAGATTGTTATTTAATTTTAATTTTTTTTACTCTTTCATTTTGAATACATTTTAGACTTATACAAAAGTGACAGAGCTTTTGTATTCTCATGCAAATTCTTATATTTATATTCCGTCACCCAGCTTGTCCTAATGTGAAGAATTTACACAGCCATTGTACAATTATTAAAACTAGGAATTATCATCTGTATAATGCTATTAACTACAGAATTCACTCTAATTTCACTAGTATGTCCCAGTGAAAATCTCTACTGAGAATCTTTTTTCTGTTATAGGATCCCATCCTGCACTTAATCTGCTCTAATATGTGCAGTTCCTCAGGCTTTCCATGTCTATCGTGACCTTGACACTTTTGAAGACAACTGGCCAGTTATTTTGACATAGATGTATTTGTTTTCTTTTTTAAGTGGCAAAACAAAATGATGGAAACCTGATGTTCCCCTACTAGGAAAAGAAATAACCCATAGGTTTTTGGGGAGCCCTGAGAGCATATGACTAACATTATAAGTCCACTGGTGATCTATGTCTGGAGACTTTCCTCCCCGGATAGAGCAAAAGGGGAAGAGATTGGAAAACCAATGTTCTTCCTAATATCCAATTTGGTGTATTTTCCAGTATATTTGGATGGCAAATCAGAAGCCTACTTATTTTCTACATCTGAATTTAAAATCTCAGTACTAATTTGACTAAAAAATGGACAATAATCTCCTAAAATTGAAATATAATAATCTGATCAGAGAACATTCTGTCATTTGAAGTTTGAAAATGCATATGAAGATAATTATATCTGCATGTTCAGAAAATGACCCATCTTATTAGATTTATTACTCCTAAATAAATGGCAAAGTTATTCAAGCCACTATCCTTTTAAGAAGGCTGAGGTTTTAAAAATAGCAAAGATGATGAAATATTAGAGAGGTTTCCTCAAAGTATTGTAATCATACTACTATCGAGATGGGAAATGATTGCTTATTATTAAAAAAATAAATAATAGCCATAGAATTAAAAAAAAAGAAATGATCAATTAGAGAAAGGCAATTTCATAGAAAACAGACTATTAGGAAAATATTTTCAGGGAACTTTCCCCATTCATTTAGTACAGTAAATTGTTATCCCTTTGTTCACCGTCTATTAAAAAAAAGTCTAAACAACAAGGTTTTTTCCTAGCTTAATATAACATAAATAGTTGCCTGAAGAAGCCTGTTTGCCTGGTAACAAACAACTTTGTATTTTGTGTAATTAATCTTAACCTGTCAAGTGGTCAAATTCATTAATCAGCCACCTTGCTACTGGAGAGCTGGACTTTTAGATGAAGAGAAAAACAACAGGATAATGCCACATCTGTCTTGTTAATTTGCATTCCAGGTTGTCTGAAAAGGGATGCAAAGGAAGGAGGGCATAAAAGGAGAGTTTCTCAAAGAAAAATTTTGTTATGCTATCCCATTCTCCTCAGTGCTGGTCACAGACAGTGAACACATTAAAAAAAAAAAATCCATTCCCGTAGGCAGTTGGCAAATATGTAACTTACTCTGCTTAAGTGGAGGCTATCGTGAACCAGCAAATGCAGACTTTAAATGGGTATGATGAAATCTAAAAAGGAGGAACACAATATGTAAAAGGGGCACAAACTAGAGTGTGGAAACAAGAAATTTCAGTTCCAAAGGTGAAATAGAAGGGAATAGGAATGCGGTCAGAGGACGAAGTGAAAGACAGTTCTGCATTGAGCTTATGCATGTGCTTGTAGAACAGCAATTAGCTCATCACTGATGTTTAGCTTAGTCAAAATGTCCCAATGCCACATTAACATACTTTGAATGAAATATAATAAAATATTATGCTAGCATGTCTTAGTGACAAGAGCAAATCAGAATAAACTTAGAAGGTAAAATAAAAAAATTTCCTAAAACTTCACCTTAAGTGAGAAGTCAAAAATATTAAGTTTGTAAAAAAGTGACATGCACTTCCAAAATCATGCTAAAACTAGTTTTTTGTGTGCATGATTCAAGGTGTTAGGGATTTTTTTAAAAGCATTTAGGAATTTTTTTTTTTAAGAGAGGGTACACGTGAGGGGGGTTGGGGCAGAGGGAGAGAATCTTAAGCAGGATCCATACACAGTGCAGAGCCTAATGCAAGGCTTGATCTCAAGACCCTGAGATCATGACCTGAACCAAAATCAAGAGTCGGATACTTAACTGAGCCACCTAGGCACCCCCAAGAAATATTTTTTTATTTGTTGGCTCTTTTAACATTTTTATTCCAGTGTAGCTAACATACAGTGTTGTATTAGTTTCAGATGCACAGTATTGTAATTCAACAATTCCATATACTACTGTGTCCTCATCAAGCTAAGTGTACTCTTAATACCCATCACCTATTTCATTCACACCCAATCCATCTTCCTCCTGGTAATCATCAGTTTGTTATCAATAGTTAAGAGTCTGTTTCTTGGTTTATCTCTCTCTCTCTCTCTCTCTTTTTTCTCCCCTTTGTTTGCTTGTTTTGTTTCTTAAGTTCTATAAATGAGTAGAGTCCTATGGTATTTGTTCTTCTCTGACTGGCTTATTTTGCTTAGCATTATATCCATGTTGCTGCAAATGGCAAGAATATTTTATGGCTGAATAATATTTCATTATATGAATACATATATTTATAGATAAATATATAAATATACATGTTTATATATATATTCATGGACACCAACTGCTTTCATAACTTGGATATTATAAATAATGCCGTAATAAACATAGCGTGCCTATATCCCTTCAAATTAGTGTTTTTTTAATTCTTTGGGTAAATATCCAGTAGTGTGATCACTAGATCAAAGGGTTGTTCTATGCACCAGTTTCCATTCCCACCAACAGTGCATGAGGATTCTTTTTTTCTTCACATCCTCACCCTTGTTTCTAATTTTAGCCATTCTGATAGGTATGAGGTGATATCTTATTGTAATTTTTTATTTTCATTTCCCTGGTGATGAGTGATGTTGAGCATCTTTTCATGTGTCTGTTGGCCATCTAGATGTCTTCTTTGAAAAAATGTTCATGTCATATGCCCATTTTTTAATTAAGACTATTTGCTTTTGGGATGTCAAGTTGTATAATATCTTTATATATTTTGGATACTAATCCTTTTTTCCAGATTTGTCATTTGCAAATATCTTCTCCCATTCAGTAAGTTGCCTTTTAGTTTTGTTGGTATTTCTTTCACTGTGCAGTAGCTTTTTATTTTGATGTAATCTCAATAACTTATTTGGCTTTAGTTTCCCTGGCCTCAAGAAACATATTTAGAAAGATGTTGTTACAGCTGAGGTCAGAGAAATTATTGTCTATGCTCTCTTGTAGGAGTTCTATGGTTTCAGGCCTCACATTTAGGTCTTTTTTTTTTTTAATTAATTAATTTATTTATGATAGTCACAGAGAGAGAGAGAGAGAGGCAGAGACACAGGCAGAGGGAGAAGCAGGCTCCATTCACCAGGAGCCCGACGTGGGATTCGATCCCGGGTCTCCAGGATCGCGCCCTGGGCCAAAGGCAGGCGCTAAACCGCAGCGCCACCCAGGGATCCCACATTTAGGTCTTTAATCCATTTTGAATTTATTTTTGTCTGTGGTGTAAGAAAGTGGTCCAGTTTCATTCTTTTGCATGTTGCTGTCCAGTTTTTCCAACACCATTTGTTGAAGAGAATTCTTTTTTCCCATTGGATATTCTTTCCTGCTTTGTTGAAGATTAATTGACCATACAGTTGTGGGTTCCTTTCTGGGTTTTCTATTTTGGTCTGTTGATTTATTGTTATATTTTTTGTGCCAGTACCATACTGTTTTGATTACTACAGCTCTGTAATATAACTTGAAGTCCAGAATTGTGATGCCGGTATCTTTACTTTTCTTTTTCAAGGTCGCTTTAGCTGTTTGGGGTCTTTTGTGGTTCCATAAAATTTTTAGGATTTCTCTAGCTCTATAAAAAATGCTGTTGGTATTTTGACAGGGATTGCCTTAAATGTATAGATTACTTTAGGTAGTATACACATTTTACTTATTTATTTAGTTAGTTTGTTTTAAAAAAAAAAGATTGTGTTTATTTATTCACAAGATACACCGAGAGAGGGGCAGAGACATAGGCAGAAGGAGAAGCAGCTCTGTGGGGAACTTGATGTGGGACTTGATCCTAGGACCCTGGGATCCTGACCTGAGCCAACAGCAGATGCTTAACCACTGAGCTATTTAGGTGCCCTGACATCTTAATAATATTTGTTCTTCCAATCCATGAAGATGGAATGTATTTCCATTTCCTTATGTCATCTTCATGTTTCCAGGAATTTATCAATTTCTTTTAGGTTGTCATAAAATTTTGGCATGCATTTTTCACAATATTCTCTTACAGTCCTCTGTATTTCTCTGGTGTTGGTTATTTCTCCTCTTTTGTGTCTGATTTTGTTTTATTGAGTCCTCTCTCTCTCTCTCTCTGTTTGATGAATCTAGCTAGAGGTTTATCATTTTTTTTTGATCTTTTAAAAGAACTACTCTTTGTTTCATTGATCTCTATTATCATTTTCTTAGTGTCTATGTCATTTGTTTCTGCTTTAATCTTTAATATTTCCTTCCTTCTGCTGGATTTTGGTTTTGTTTGTTCTGATTCTTCTAGTTCCTTTAGGTGTAAGTTCAGTTGTTATTTGAGATTTTTCTTGCTTTTTGAGATAGGTCCGTATTGGCATAAACTTCCCTTTTAGAACTACATTTGCTGCATCCCAAAGATTTTGGATTGTTACGTTTGCATTTCCATTTGTCTCTATGTATTTTTTATTTTCCCTCCTATTCATTATTTAGTAGCTTGTTATTTAACTTCCATGTATTTATGCTCTTTCTAGAATTTTTCTTGTTGATTTCTAATTTAATTGCGTTGTGGTCAGAAAAGATGCATGATATAACTTTGATCTTTTTGAAATTGTTGAGACTTATTTTGTATCCTAATATGTGATCTATCCTGAAGAATGTTCCATGTGCACTTGAAAAGAATGTGTATTCTGCTATCTTAGGATGGGATATTCTGAATATTTATCTGATTAACAGATTAAATCCATCTGTTCCAGTGTATAATTCAAAGCCACTGTTTTCTTATTGATTTTCTGTTTAGATGATCTGTACATTGATGTAAGTGGGGTGTTAAAGGCCCCTACTATTATCGTATTACTATTGATTAGTTCCTTTATATTCATTATTAACTGTTATATGTATTCAGGTGCTCCCATTTGAGTGCATAAATATTTACAATTATGTCTTCTTGTTGGGTTGTCCCCTCTATTATTATATAGTGTCCTTTTTTGTCTCTTGTTAGTCTTTGTTTTAAAGTATATTTTCTCTAAGTATCATTACCCTGACCTCTTTTCACCTCCATTTACATGGTAAATGTTTCTCCATCCCTTCACTTTCAATGTGCATGAGTCTCTTTTAAGCAGGATATAGATGGAGCTTGATTTCTTATTCATTCCATCACCCTATGTCTTTTGATTGGAGCATCATAGTAATTCTTGACAGATATATATTTATTGTCATCTTTTTTTGGTGGTTGTTTTTCATTCACTGTTCCTTTCTCCCTTATTCTATTCCCTCAACATAAGCTAGCTTTCTTTAGTGACATAATTGGAATCTTTTTTCTTTGTATTTTGTATATGTATTACTGGTTTTTGATTTGTAATTATCATTATGTTTATATATAACATCTTCTGCATATACCTGTCTATATAATAAAGTTGATGGTCACTTAAGTTTGAATCCATTCTTTACTTGTCTCCTCCCCATATTTTAGGTATATGGTGTCATACTTTACATATTTCTATTTTGTGAGTCCCTTGACTGATTTTTACAGATATACTTAATTTTACTGCTTTTGTGGATTCCTACAGTTCTTATTCTTATTTATGGTCTTTCTTTTTCATTCAGAATCCCCTTTAACATTTCTTGTAGGGCTGGTTTATTGGTCATGAAGTCCTTTCACATTTTTTATTTTTATTTATTTATTTTTGTATGGGAAACTCTTTATCTCTCCTTCCATTAGAAATGATAGCTTAGCTGCATAGAATATTCTTGGCTGTAGATACCTTTTTTCCTTTTCAGCATTTTGTATACATCATGCTACCCATTCTTCCCTCCAAGGTTTTTGCTGAGAAATCTGCATTGAGTCTTATGGGATTTCCCTTATATAGAATTTTTCTCTTGCTGCTCTTACAATTTTTTTCTGCCTTTTTTTTTTTTTTTTGTCATTTTAATTACTGTGTGTCTTGGTGTGAACCTCCTTGGGTTGATTTTGTTGGAGGATCACTGTGCCTCTTAGATCTAAAATTCTGTTTCCTTCACCAGATTCAGGAATTTTTCTGCTGTTATTTTTACAAATCAATTTTCTTCCCCTTTCCTCTGTCTTCTTCTTCTGAGACCCCTATAATGCAAATGTTACTACATTTGATGGAGTCACTAAGTTCCTAATTCAATTCTCAGTTTGCATAATTTTCCCTCATCTGCTCAGCTTGATTATTTTCCATTACTCTGTCTTTCACATCACTGATTCATTCTTTTGTTTCTTCTAGCTTGCTATTTATTTGATCTAGTGTATTTTAAATTTTAATTATAGTGCTCTTCATCTCTGGTTCTTTTTTTATCACTTTGTTAAGCATCTCACTGATGCCCCTCACTCTTTTCCAAAGTCCATTGAGTATCTTTATGATCATTAAATTCTCCATCAGGTATATAACTTCTATCTGTTTTGCTTAGGTCTCTTGCTGTAATTTTGTCTTATTGTTTCATTCGGGACATATTCCTCTGTCTTCTCATTTTGTCTAACTGTGAGTCTGTTTCTGTGTGTTTGGAAAGTCGTCTGTGTCTCCTGCTCTGTAAAGTACTGGGTGGGGAATATGCTTTTAACAAGGTGGTGTTAGTTCTCTGCCAGAGGGGATTGGCCTCCACTACCCAGACCAGGGCTGGCTGAGGTGATCCACAAAGCATGCAAGCATGGGGGGGGGGGTGTGGTTCTTGTAAGTTTTATGTGCTGTCCTCTTCAACAGAGGGTGGGCAGTTGCTGCTGAGACCTGGCTGGCTGGGCCTGCTCCACAACAAACCCGAGGGAGGGGCATATAGCCTTAACAAGGTACACATGTCCTCACAGGAAGAGTCTAGCCACTGGTGCCAGGATTTAGGGCCTGGAAAGCATGGAAAGAACCTAGTTGGGAGAGCTAGTGTTGGCAAGGTTTATGCTGGTCTTCTTAGAAGGACACTTATAGTGCTGAGACTGAGGCAGGCCTGGCTAGAGTATGCAAGGGTATGGTGTAAGCAATATAGGTAGTGAATGCCAGCTTTGTGCTGGCTTCCCTAGATGACTGTGTGTTTATGCTGGGAGGTAGGGAACTGAAATGCTGCCTGCCAGCTCTTTTGTTCCTGGAGATATCCCTCAATGAAACTGCTCCTCTGGACATGCTCTGTAATTAGTAATTAACTCTCCCTCTGGGATGAGCCAGATGTTTTTCAGACTGCTGCTTCTATGCTCTGTCTCTGCAGCTGTGGGTACTGCTGCCTCTTTTTTCTTAAGATTTTATTTATTTATTCATGAGAGATGCAGAGACATAGGCAGAGGAAGAAGCAGACTCCTTGTGGGGAGCCTGATGCAGGACTTGATCCCAGGATCCTGAGATCACACCCTGAGCCCAAGGCAGATGCTCAACCACGAAGTTACCCAGGCATCCCTGTAGGGCTGTCTCTTTAAGGGCAGGGCCTCAGCTTCCTCTTGCCCTCCTGGCTCTCCCAGATCCAAGCCCACTGATTTTTAAATTTCTAGCTTTTAAATCTCATGGGTTGTAGAAACTCACAAACTTTAGCCTTTCTGTTTTTCAAAGCCAAATGTTTTGGAAATTCATCTTCCCCATGGGGACTCTGTGGTGTGATAGTCTGTTTTCTCTCCCCTCTCTGTGTTCTCAGAGTCCCTCCCTGAGGCAATCTCAAGGTCCCCTTATGTCCTCACCACATGTCTCTGCACTTCTTCTGGTTTGGTAAGGCCACTTCTCTTCTCTTGGTAAGGCCACTTCTCTTCTCTACATTTAGTTGTGGAGATTTTTCTGCCAGTCTTCTGGTTGTTTTCTGGGTTATTTACACTGATGTGAGCATTATCTAATTATATCCATGAGAAAAGATGAGCCTAGGGTCCTCCTACTCCACCATCTCCCCTGCAAGTTCTCCAGGAAATTTTTAAAAATAAGCAGTCTTAAAGACAACACTTAATAGATATGTTTGTATAAAGCCAATCTACTTATCACTAATTAGGAGAAGAACCTAATGTAGAGGAAATGATTTTTTTTTTTTTTCTTTTTAGGTCAAAACATCATTTTGAAATCTGGAGGCAAAAATACAAAAGTAGAAATCTGTGAATATTTTTATAAATGGACAGTTAAATAAATTCAGGAAAATTCTTAGTTTTCTCAAGTTGTACATTCCAAGTAGAGGATATTTTAATGGGTTTTCCGTGAAAACAAATAAATTGATAAGTTCAACAGCCTTTATTTATGATGCTTTTTTTGTCTGTCACTAACATAAGTAAGTTCTTTTGAAGTGACTGGTGAATTTTTTTTCTTTTTAATCTCTTAACTAAAGAGATTCAATTGTTTCTATAATAGGCAATTATTGCCTTCTGCCTGTAACTAGTTTTTCAGTTAATCAAGTTATTTTTTCTTGGGGATTTAAGCTGGTAGCATATTTATTTGCCAAGTGTTACTACTAGACAGTAGGTAATAGACCAACTAACACAATTACAACTTCGGTGATGTAATTTAAAATCAGTACTATCTAACATCAAATGAATTATCTAACAAGTATGCACAAAACGGCTTCAAAATAATCAGAAACTTCTTTTCTTTCTGGCAAAACAAAACCAAGTTTTGCATAATCAAGAAAGACCATGTGGTTCATCTCCTGATCAAATATTGTAATTTTCTGTGTTCATATAGAACATAACTGGGCCTTCCATGGAGTATGTAGGGTTTTTGTCTGTTTCTTTGTTTAGACCTGATTATTTCCAGGGATATTAAATTTTTCAACAACCACAGCAAAAATAGACTGGTTAATTTTGCTAACTTCCTAACCAATGTCAGGAGCATGCTCAGAGCTGGGAATATAGAGGAATTAATATCTTATCCTTACGCAGCAGATACTTTGTTTACACATGTGAATTCGATATCTGCCAGCACTGAGACTGGGTAAACTGTTTTGTTACTTTAAAGTTATGTAGTGAGGGAGTTGCCATGATGTTAATTACTTTATTAGAAACAGCAAACTATCATACAAGCTAAGTGTGTTGTATTAGATTTCTATATTATCTAATTATCATTTCAAGAAGTCTATTGTATGATCTCTGATATGCAGGGGTCATAGATTCAAATATGAATCCATGTAATTATTATAATCAGTGACGCAGAGGGAATATCAATGCTAGAGAAAGGAAAATGAATAGAGAAAACTCTACATTTCTGTAATTTCAAGGGATACTAAGGCTCTGTCCATAGAAATTTGAGAAAACTTGATACTATTTCTAATTTGACACATTCATAAAACTCAAAGTTTTTAGCTTAGGATTTGGTCCATACTTTGCTTCCCTTAATGTCTTTGACTCTTGAAAGAAAGCCATATACTACCTTAATCTTGCCAGAACTTTGCCTCATTTCCTCATTTTTTTAAACTTTGAGTTTGTCAGAATATATCATGTCATTGGCTAGCTTTCTCTAAAATTCATCCTATGCCATTTCCTTTATTCATTATTTCATATGTAGATGGTGACTTTATGGTGGCTTTAAGTTCCTGCCTTCATTTTGGGAATATTTGCCATCCCTCACAAAAATTATAACATAGTACATGGAAGTCATTTCAGAAAGGCCACTTTAAATCAAATCTTAGAAATAACCTCATGTAGTAATTATTATAAGCATTAAGTTTAGCATTTCCAAGCCCTCTATAGAATGGAAATATTACAACTATGTAGTCAGAAAATATATAAATTAATTAATAAAATGGTATTTGGATACCAAACACTGGAGAGACAGAGAGTGTGCACGTGCTTGTGCGTGTACATATGTGAGAGTTTCTCTTTCTCCTTCTATTATGTATAGGATGTGAATGAGAAGAGCCTCCACCAAGAGAAATATGGCTCCTCATCTGTTCTATCATTGAAATTTAGTATAGTAGAAACAGGCAAGAAAAACACAGAGAAAGAGAGCACAATCACTAGCATTTGAAGGAAAAATGCTGTTGGGAGTCTGATTTGGTTAGATTTGGTAGGAGTAAATATGTTTAAGCCACTAGTCAAGAAAGCAGATTGATAGGAAACAAAGACACAATGGCAGGGAATTTTTTTTCCTCATCCATCTCTTATCTCTTATTATTATAAGATTTTCAAGCTACAAGGGGGGAAAAGCACCACATGACTGAGAAGTCAGTGTGCTATGGTGACATGACCTTGGGGCCAGACAAACCTGAATTCAATTTGAGCTCTGACTTTTGTGTAAATGTGGTATAATATTCCATTGGAGGTCCCCAGTGAACATGCATTCTGATGTGCATATACTTGTGTAGTTCCCAATTATATTATGTCTGGCTGGCTTATGTAATTTTCCTTGGCTAATGGGACAGAAGCAGAGTCTTCATATGCACTTGAACGCTGGGGCTTGTCCCCTCTAATATCAACCCCTTCCCCCTCCCGCATACATAGAAGGCCAAATCTAGTTATATGGTGGAACCACGTTAGATGTTATCCCCCACTGCCATTTGACTGCAACTATGTAAGACCACAAACAGAACAGCAGAACTACTCAGATGAGCTTAGTTCAATCTACAGAAGTATGAGCATTAATAAATAATTGTTTTAAATCACAACATCTGGAGCTAGTTTACTGTGAAGCAATATGTAACTAAAACTTCAACCCTGATTAAATAACTTCTATGAGTAAGCAAAGATTATGGCTCTACATTTAATAGATGAAGAAGGAAACCAACCTAGGCCTTAGTTATTTTGTCTTTAAGTTGTATTATTGTTTTGTCATGCCTGTTCTTGTTTAACTGATTAAAGAAATAGAAATGTGAAAGGTCACTTTCATAAGAACTTGATTTGAGGGTACTTCCTGGCAGTTCTCCTGAGACAGCTTTACCTACATTTTGAAATCTGAGTTGGAAACATTTCAAAAAATGGTCACTGACTCAATATTTGTTGATGAAGGTGTCAAACGTGGCTCTTGCCCTTAAGGGAAATTGTAATATAACAAGAAAATTGGTTATTAAAGGAAAATACTTAGATGTAACAGCTTTTATGGGATGTACAAACTTTGGTTAGATAAAGATAGGATAAAGTTTTATTCTTCTCCCATTGCTGACATTAAACACATTGTTATATCACTCTTCCATAGTCATTGATAGCATCTAAGGCAGATCTATAAATTTTATGTCTCTTTCAGCTAGAATAGTTTCATTTTAGACATTAGAAAGTCGAAACCTCAAATCCAATTCAAAACCTCACATACAGTCTCATGTGCAATACAATATTTCTCCTTTTTTACTCATCTGTCTTTTTCTATTTACTCTGCTGCTCTAGGTCTTCTCAGATCTGGGTTATGGAGGAGAAAATTTGAAGGTGAGAGTTAATGTCTTCAGTGAGTAGGACTGCTACAACTGAGCCACTGAGGTCCTCTGTTATAAAGATGCTTTTCTCTAAAGAAGATTTTGTTTGCCTCTTTCAAGAACCAATATGGAGCTCTTGAGCATTCTGTTCCCTGCTCCTTTCAAAAGTGCCAGGTGTAGCTCCCTTGGCTTTCAGAAAAGTCTTATTGTCCAGGATCTTGCACTCATATGAAAACATAGACTTATACATTGGCTTTTTAATCACCACCCTATAATTCTGATTTCAGCTCACATTCTTTTTGTTGGTTTCATTTGCTTATCAATAGAAATATGTCGTATTTCTAAAAGAAAAGTAACATTTGAAAGCATAGTTTATTCATAATTCACTTGTATTTCACTACTTAGTGTCTTCAGACTGCTTATTCTCATTGATCTTAGTGTCTTCAGACTGCTCATCTCATTAATAGAAATTGTCAAATGGTCTTTTCTTTCCTTATTTGACTTGAAGTTGTGGAAGAAACTTCTTTCTTTATAAAGAAAGAAGGGACTCTGTTTAGTGAGTCTTAAAACCTTTTTTTCCCTTTTTAATTTCTTTCTTTCTTTTCCTTTTTTATCCCTAGAGTTTGGTGATGAGAGCTGATGGTTGAAAAATTAACATGATCACCTTTCAGTAAGTCCTACAACTCTCTTGAAAATGCTGGGGGGTACAGTTCTTCTATTCTCAGCTTTAGACTTCAGTTGGAATTTCCAGGTAAGTACCATTAAACATCATTTTACATTATATGTAAGTCTCAGAAAGGCTCTGCAAAATATTACAATGAGAAAGATTTAATTTGTATTTTAAGACCGGCAAAGTTCTTTCTAGGGATGTAAGATTTTATCTGAGAAAGGAAAAGTGATTTGGAGTTATCCAGAGAAAATTAGGGAGAGGAAATAACTGCACAGGGCCTTTTTAATTTTAATACAAATTATTTTATAGAAGCATCTCAGGTTGTTCAATGGAGAAGAAATATAGACAGTATGTACAAATGGGAGGCTTTTTCAATTATCCAGAATAGAGGTATGTGAGTGTTGGTGCAATGGATGTGAAGGCAACTGGTTTGATTAAAGAACTATTTTGTATGTAGAATTGAAGAGACACACAATGAAATGGATGTGGGGTATAAGGATGAATATATGTTAGGAATAGCACTCAACTTTTGGGATTCAGCAGTGGATAGATGAAGTTTCCATTTACTAAGAAGACCAAAATAGGAAGGAAAGAGTAGGGGGAGGGTCATGGGAGACTGAGAATTTGATTGGAAAGGGCTGTGAATCATACAAATGATGGATTTCCAAGTCTAGAGAAAAGAATTAGGATTGGAAATGAGAATTTGAGGCCATAAATATATCCTGAGTAATTCTAGTATTTATTATTTGGGGTTAGAGGAGCTGAGAATTAATCATTAGATGGAATGAAGGAAAACCAGGATAATGGTGTGGAGCTAACAGGGCAAGAGAACAGGATGCTGTTAATTGAACTCAGCAACTTGGAAGTCAGGAATGGCCTATGGGGAGCTGACTGGATGGATGGTGTAGGAGGAAGTCAATATCGTAGTGATTGGAGATTTGGACACAGTTATAGCAATTTCTTTTTGACTCTAAATGAGGAAGAGTGTAAATCAGTAGGGAAACTCAGACCCTTTATAAATGTTACAAAATGAATTCAATGACTGAGATAATAGATCCTGAGAGATCAAGGGCCATCTCTATTTTACATTTCCTCTTCTGACCACCCTTTAAATACATATTGTAGGGATGCCTGGGTGGCTCAGTGGTTGAGCGTCTGACTCCAGCTCATGGTGTGATCCTGGAGTTCTGGGATCAAGTACGCATCAGGCTTCCCATTAGGAGCCTGCTTCTCCTTCTGCCTGTGTCTCTGCCTCTCGCTGTGTGTCTCTCATGAATAAATAAATAAAATCTTTAAAAATAAATACATACATACATACATGCATACATGCTGTATTTGTCAAAATACACATGGTGGTTTTTATTTCTCCTTGTGTGTAGGATGTTATTGGTGGGCTGAAAAGTAGCACAGCTTGTTAAATGTCTACTAAATGTCAATAAAAGGTAAAATGGATTTTTCTAGGTCTCATATCCATGATGTTCCATTTGTCCAGCTACTTCTCAACCATAGAGAAAAGTATATGCCTCATTGTCTCTATTATGTCCAGAAAGATGAGTGGGAGAATTACAGTGGCTACTATTATTCAAATTAATTGCACACATTATATAACTACAAGAAAAATATCCACTGTCCTTGCCTCTAAACTAGGAAAGAGATCTCAAGCCTTTGCCATTGAATGGCTTGTCATTGCTTTAAAGACATGACTGGGTCAAAAAAAAATTAGCTACATAAACCCCCCCCAAAAAAATCAAAATAATTCTGTAGAATCCTTTAATTAATGTGCAAAACTGAATCAGAAATAACATCACATTATCCCAGTGTCTCTGTCCTAAAATATGGTGATGAATAAAAATGTTGGACCAGAATTGTGATTGTAGTTGTGAAAAATCTAGGATATATCCTACGGTTATGTTTGTTTTAGTTTTTACAGGTCTACAGAGACAGTTTTATGTTTTCTCTTTTCTTGTTTAGCAGAATTACTATGGTTGTTTCATGTCCCCCAAAATTTCTTTTAGTTGCTTTGGTGGTCTGGTCATGTCATGGGTGTAGTTTTGTTTTGTATTTTTTAAAAAATATTTTATTTATTTGTTCATGAGAGATACAGAGAGAGAGACAGAGACAGAGGCAGAGGGAGAAGCAGGCTCCCTGCAGGGAGCCCGACGTGGGACTCGATCTCAGGTCTCCAGTATCACACCCTGGGCTGAAGGTGGCACTAAACTGCTGAGCCACCCGGGCTGCCCCCATGTGTCTAGTTTTAAAGGAGAGTTGAACTAGACAACTGACTAGATAAATTGTGAGTAAAATTATTTACCATACATTTCATATCATACAATTACCCTTTGTTCTCTTCTGGTTGCCCTTGACTGAAGTACCTAATTCTGTAGCATGGCTACTTCTCTTTCCAGAAGTCCTATATGGGAATAGGTGTGTCCATGTGTTGGTATAGAGGCTTTGGAAGCAGGTAGACTTTGGTCTTCCACTCTGCTAGTTAAGGATCTCAAGTCAAGTTACTTAATTTCTCAAAACTTTTTTTGTCATCTGTGAAATGGGGATAATAATCATTATGAGATAACTCATACAGTTGCTGTGAACACTTAATGATTTGTAAGGGAGAAATTTATAAACCATAAGGGAATAAGGATTTTTTTAGTTATTATAATTAAAAGAAATATTTCTCATGGTGCAGTGTATAGCACATGATGAACAACGTGAGCCTGGTGATCTGCTTGACCAGTATTTGAACAACATATCCAAAAAGTACAAGTTGTATGAACCATGGAAAATTACTTAATGGTCTTTGTTACTTAATGTCCTTTTCCTAACATGTGAATTGGTGTACTATTATCTGTACCATAAGACTACTGATATATTTAACTAAGATTTATTATTATTATTATTATTTTGTATACTTTTTTATTGGCGTTCGATTTGCCAAGATATAGAATAACACACAGTGCTCATCCCTCAAGTGCCCCCTTCAGTGCCCGTCACCCAATCACCCCATCCCTCCTGCCCACCTTCTCTTCCACTATCCTTTATTCATTTCCCAGAGTTAGGAGTTTCCCATGTCTTCTCTGATATTTCCTGCTCATTATCTCTCCTTTCCCCTATAATCCCTTTCTCTATTTTTTAATATTCCATGAATGAATGAGACCATATAATGTTTGTCCATCTCCGATTGACTTACCTCACTCAGAACAATACCTTCCAGTTCCATCCACATTGAAGCAAATGGTGGGTATTCGTCCTTTCTGATGGCTGAGTAATATTCCATTGTGTGTGTGTGTGTGTGTATTTATATATACCACATCTTTATCCATTCTTCTGTTGATGGACACAGAGGCTCCTTCCACAGTTTGGCTATTGTGGACATTGCTGCTATAAACATTGGGGTGAAGGGCTCTCGGCTTTTCACTGCATCTGTATCTTTAGGGTAAATCCCCAGCAATGCAATTGCTGGGTCGTAGGGCAGGTCTATTTTTAACTCTTTGAGGAACCTCCACACTGTTTTCCAGAGTGGCTGCACCAGTTCATATTCCCACCAACAGTGCAAGAGGGTTCGTTCCCCTTTCTCCACATCCTTTCCATTTGTTGTTTCCTGTCTTGTTAATTTTTGCCACTGTCACTGGTGTGAGGTGGGATCTCATTGTGGTTTTGATTTGTATTTCCCTGATGGCCAGTGATGCAGAGCACTTTCTCATGTCCTTGTTGGCCATGTCTATGTTTTCCTCTGCGAAATTTCTGTTCATGTCTTTTGCCCATTTCATGGTTGGATTGTTTGTTTCTTTGCTGTTGAGTTTAATACATTTTTTGTATTAGATCTTGGATAATAGCCTTTTATCTGATAGGTCATTTGCAAATATCTTCTCCCATTCTGTAGCTTTTCTTTTAGTTTTGTTGACTGTTTATTTTGCTGTGCAAAAGCTTCTTATCTTGATTAAATCCCAATAGTTCATTTTTGCTTTTGTTTCCCTTGCCTTCATGGATGTGTCCTGCAAGAAGTTGCTGTGGCCAAGTTCAAAAAGGGTGTTGCCTGTGTTCTCCTCTAGGATTTTGATGGAATCTTGTCTCACATTGAGATCTTTCATCCATTTTGAGTTTATCTTTGTGTATGGTGAAAGAGAGTCGTCTAGTTTCATTCTTCTGCATGTGGATGTCCAATTTTCCCAGCACCATTTACTGAAGAGACTGTCCTTTTTCCAGTGGAGAGTCTTTCCTGCTTTGTCAAATATTAGTTGATCATAGAGTTGAGGGTCCATTTCTGAGTTCTCTATTCCATCCATTGATCTACGTGTCTGTTTTTGTGCCAGTACCACACTGTCTTGATGACCACAGCTTTGTAGTACAACTTGAAATCCAGCATTGTGATGAACCCAGCTCTGATTTTCTTTTTCAATATTCCTCTAGCTATCTGGGGTCTTTTCTGATTCCACACAAATCTTAAGATGATTTGTTCCAACTCTCTGAAGAAAGTCCATAGTATTTTGATAGGGATTGCATTGAACATGTAGATTGGCCTAGGTAGCATTGACATTTTCACAGTATTAATTCTTCCAATCCATGAGCACGGAATACTTTTCCATCTCTTTGTGTCTTCCTCAATTTCTTTCAGAAGTGTTCTGTAGTTTTTAGGGTATAGGTCCTTTACCTCTTTGGTTAGGTTCATTTCTAGGTATCTTATGCTTTTGGGTGAAATTGTAGATGGGATTTATTCCTTAATTTCTCTTTCTTCAGTCTCATTGTTAGTGTATAGAAATGCCACTGACCTCTGGGCATTGATTTTGTATCCTGCCACGCTACCAAATAGCTGTAGGAGTTCTAGCAATCTTGGGGTGGAGTCTTGGGGTTTTCTATGTACAGTATCATGTTATCTGTGAAGAGGGAGAGTTTGATTTATTCTTTGCAAATTTGAAGGCCTTTTATTTCTTTTTGTTGCCTGATTTCTGAGGCTAGGACTTCTAGTGCTATGTTGAATAGCAGTGGTGAGAGTGGACATCCTTGTCGTGTTCCTGATCTTAGGGGAAAGGCTGCCAGTGGTTTCCCATTGAGAATGATATTTGCTGTGGGCTTCTCGTAGATGGCTTTTAAGATGTTGAGGAATGTTCCCTCTATCCCTACACTCTGAAGAGTTTTGATCAGGAATGGATGCTGCATTTTGTCAAATGGTTTCTCTGCATCTATTGAGAGGATCATATGGTTCTTGTTTTTTCTCTTGTTGATGTGATCTATCACATTGATTGCTTTACAAGTGTACCAGCCTAGCATCCCCGGGATAAATCCCACGTGGTCATGATGAATAATATTCTTAATGTACTGTTGGATCCTATTGGCTAGTATCTTGTTGAGAATTTTTGCATCTGTGTTCATCAGGGACATTGGTCTATAATTCTCCTTTTTGGTGGGGTCTTTGTCTGGTTTTGGAATTAAGGTGATGCTGGCCTCATAGAATGAGTTTGGAAGTATTCCATCCCTTTCTATCTTTCGGAACAGCTTTAGTGGAATAGATATTGTTTCTTCTTTAAACATTTGATAGAATTTCCCTGGAAAGCCATCTGGCCCTGGACTTTTGTGTCTTGGGAGGTTTTTGATGACTGCTTCAATTTCCTCCCTAGTTATTGCCTGTTCAGATTTTCTATTTCTCCTGTTCCACTTTTGATAGTTCATGTTTTTCCAGAAATGCGTCCATTTCTTCTAGATTGCCTAATTTATTGGCATATAGCTGTTCATTAAATGTTTTTAAAATCATTTTATTTCCTTGGTATTGGTTGTGATCTCTCCTTTTTTATTCATGGTTTTATTAATTTGAGTCTTTTTTCTTTTTAATAAAGATGGATAATGGTTTATCTATCTTATTAATTCTTTCAAAGAACCACTCCTGGTTTTGTTGATCTCTTCTGCAGTTTCTTTGGTCACTATTTCATTGAGTTCTGCGTGAATCTTTATTAACTCTCTTCTGCTTAGTGTGGTTTTTCTTTTTTCTTTTTCTTTTTTTTTGCTGTTCTTTCTGCAGTTCCTTTAGTTGCGAGGTTAGCTTGTGTATTTGAGTTTTTTCCAATTTTTTAGTATGGTGATGTATTTCCCTCTCAGGACTGCTTTTGCTGTATCTTAAAGATTGTGAATGGTTGTATCTTCTTCTCAGTAGTTTGCATGAATCTTTTTAATTCTTCTCTAATTTCTTGTTTGGTCCACTCATCTTTTAGCAGGATGGTCTTTAACCTCCATGTGTTTGAATTTCTTCCAAATTTCTTCTTGTGATTGAATTCTAGTTTCAAAGCATTATGGTCTGAAAATATGCAGGGGACAATCCCAAACCTTTGTTACTAGTTGAGACCTGATTTGTGACCCAATATGTAGTGTATTCTGGAGAAAATTCCATTTGCACTTGAGAAAACATGTGTATCAGTTGTGTTTGGATGCAAAGTTCTGTATGTATCTGTGAAATCCATCTGGTCCAGTGTATCATTTAAAGCTCTTGTTTCGGGATCCCTGGGTGGTGCAGCAGTTTGGCGCCGGCCTTTGGCCCAGGGCGCGATCCTGGAGACCCGGGATCGAATCCCACATCGGGCTCCCAGTGCATGGAGCCTGCTTCTCCCTCTGCCTGTGTCTCTGCCTCTCTCTCTCTCTCTGTGACTATCATAAAAAAAAAAAAAAAAAAAAAAAATTTAAAGCTCTTGTTTCTTTGGAGATGTTGTGCTTAGATCTGTCTTTTGCAGAAAGTGCCATGTTGAAGTCTCCTACTATTAGAGTATTGTTATCTAAGTATGTCTTTACTTTGGTTATTAATTGATTTATATACTTGGCAGCTCCCACAATAGGGGCAAAAATATTCATGATTGTTAGGTTCTCTCATTGGATAGACCCTTTAAATATGATATAGTGTCCCTCTTCATTTCTTACTACAGTCTTTGGGATAAACTTTAATTTATCTGATATGAAGATTCCTACCCCTGCTTTCTTTTGAGGACCATTTGAATGGTAAATGGTTCTCCAACCTTTCATTTTCAGGCTGGAGGTGTCCTTAGGTCTAAAACAAGTCTCTTGTAGACAGCAAATAGATGGGTAGTGCTTTTTCATCCAGTCCGATACCGTGCATCTTTTGATGGGATCATCTATCCCATTCATGTTCATAATTACTATTGAATGATATGAATTTAGTCTCATTGTAATACCTATTCAGTCCCTGTTTTTGTGGATTATTTCTTTGGGCTTCTTCTTTCTTTTACAGGGTCCCCCTTAATATTTCTTGCAGAGCTGGTTTGGTGGTCACATATTCTTTCAGTTTCTGCCTATCTTGGAAGCTCTTTATCTCTCCTTCTATTCTGAATGAGAGCCTTTCTGGATAAAGTATTCTTGGCTGCATGTTCTCCTCATTTAGGACCTTGAATACATCCTGCCAGCCCCAGAATATATCTGGCCTGCCAGGTCTCTGTGGAGAGGTCTGCTGTTAATCTCATATTCCGCCCTGTGTATGTTAGGGATCTCTTGTCTCTTGCTGCTTTAAAGATTTTCTCTTTATCTTTGGAATTTGCAAGTTTCACTATTAATTGTCGAGGTGTTGAATGGTTTTTATTGATTTTGGGGGGGACCTCTCTATCTCCTGGATCTGAATGCCTGTTTCCCTCCCCAAATTAGGGAAGTTCTCAGCTATGATTTGCTCAAATACACTTCTGGTCCTCTGTCCCTCTCGGCACTCTCTGGAACCCCAATTATATGTAGATTTTTTTCCTTCGGAGGATTTCATTTATTTCCCTTAACATTTCCTCATGGTCTTTTAATTCTTTTTTCTCTTTTTTCCTCAGCTTCCTTCCTTGCCATCAACTTGTCTTCTATGTCACTCACTCTTTCTTCTACCTCATTAACCCTCACCGTTAAGACTTCCAGTTTGAATTGCATCTCATTTAATTTTATTTTTAATTTTGACCTGTTTAGATCTAAATTCTGCAGTCCTGAAGTTTCTTGAATCCTTTATGCTTTTTTCCAGAGCCACCAGTAGCTTTATAATTGTGCTTCTGAATTGGCTTTCTGACATTGAATTGTAATCCAAACTCTGTAACTCTGTGGCAGAGAGTACTGTTTCTGATTCTTTCTTTTGTGGTGAGTTCTTCTTTCTAGTCATTTTGCTCAATGCAGAGTGGCTGTATGAGTGGGCTGAGTCAAGAATATCAACCACCATTTACGTAAATAAATTTTTCCCTAGATGATTCTGCTGAGGTCATAGACCAGAAATTGAAAACAATATAAGAACAAAATAAAACAAAAGGACCACTAACGTGAAAAACAAATTTCAAAACAAAGTAATAAAAAATAAAAGGCCAAGAATCCCAAAGAAGAAGAGGAAAAAAAAAAAGAAAAGAAAAAAGGGAAAAGAAAAAAGGGGGGTGGACTGGGAGATGGCGGTGGTGACGAAGTTGTAGTGGACGAGAATGTAGCCTACATGAGGGGTTCTAGAGGGTGATCCTTTTGGTTCTGAGTATATTAAGTTCTGTATGTTAGAAGATGCTCAGTCCCAAAATTATATAAACCAGAAATACTTATAGAGGGCCCAATATTGACCACTAAAACAAATGAGATAGAAGAGGGGGGCAGAATGGGAATAAGGAATGTTATAGATTGAACCAGCATGGTATACCACTTGATATACTGGTCATGTTTTAGAAGGTATTAACTTCCGCCAATGTAGAACAAAATGAGGCAAAGAAAACAAAAAACAAACAACAGCAACAACAAAAATATATCTTATATATCTCCAGAAATTAAGTTGAGTATGTTGAAGGGAATCTAGAAGTGGAAAATATATCCAGGACCTGTAATTATAGAAATATGAAAGTCAAAAGGAAGAATCTTAAAAATAAAGAGGTGGTACAATATTGTAGTTAAGGTGGGAAAAGAGAAAAAAATATTGGAAATTTAGTCTGATATAAAAATGGTACTGGAAGAAGGAATAAAAAAAAATAGGAGGGGTACCCTCTGGTTCTATATACTGTAAATCCCTCAACTTGCCCTGGAGCTTTCCAGCACTGCTCAGTCCAGAACTTGCTCTTCCTCTGTCCTTTCTAGCTGGTCTTCTGTGGGAGGGGCCTGCTGTGCTGATTCTCAAGTGTGTGCACCTGGGGAAGCTGCCCAGCCCCCTGCCAGGTGCACAGCTCAGTGGGAGCTGTTTACCCTGGAGGCCTCTCTCTGTTCCCTGGTTGCCGAGCTCCATCCCAGGCACAGGGTGACACCAGGAGGAACAACCACACTGGCAGCGCCTGCTCTCCAACCCTAGAGACAGCTCCCGCAGTAATTACCGCGGTCTCCCAGTCCGCACTGGCCTGCATGCTCCAGGGTGCTGGGGCCGCTGATCTGCACAGCTTGGGGGCGCCCAGGGGCAGGAGATTCCTTGCTATCCTGTGCCCTCTCCGCCTCCATCTGTCCCGGGGGGAGCGCAGGATCCTGGGCTGTGTCCTCCCGGTGCCGTGGGGTCTGGGGCCTGAGCCGCTGGAATCCGGCTCCTGGGGCCGCGGCTCCGAAGGCAGCAGGGCGCAGCCCCCTCCCCGCGGAGCCCCCACCGGACCCACCGGCTTCTCCCGAGGCCCCACCAGCGCTCCAGCCCTTTACTGAGCTTGGCTAGTGGTGTGCTGTGCGCTCTCCCCCGGGGCGCCCCTCCTCTATTAGTGACCCCAGGACACTGGAGGCTCCACTGCCCCTCCTGGGATCCTGCCCGATTTCCCTGCTGAGTGCCTTTCTGTCTTGGAAGAATCCTGTGTGGATTTTTAAAGTTCTTGCTTCGTTGGGGCTGGGCTTTCCTGTCCTGGAGGCTCCCACCGCCCCCCTTAACCTCGCTCCTCATGGGGCTCTTCCCCCATTTGATTCTTTTTTATTTTTTATTTTTTTCCACCTTCCTACCTTGCTAGGAGTGAAAACCCTTCTCTCTGTCACATTCCAGCTGTTCTCTCTTTAAATCTCAGGTCGAATTCGTAGGTGTTCATGATGGTTTGAAAGTTATCTAGGTAAGTTGGTGGGGCCAGATGACTTGGGGACCCTATTCCTCCACCATTTGCCCTAGCCTTTAACTGAGATTATGTATGGAATGGTATGTATGATTGCATTATATAATTCCACCTATTTATGTGAATATATATGATCTGGATCAAAGTAATATATTCTGGCTCCTTTTGGAGGTATGCAAGGTACTCCATTACCAATTCCAGTGTATTGAACACTTCTTCTGTGATTCTAGGGCATAGCTTCACTGGAGATAACTCATCCATATTGTCCCATGAGAATAAATATCAAATTTTTGTTTTACTAGCACTGGTGCCACTACCATTTATACTGGGGTGGCTTCACTCTAAAAGACATCTCTTTCAGATACTGCACCTTAAACAATATGAAAGAATTACAAACATTCTGTAGGAAGTCAATTAGTGACAAACTTAGAAAGGAGAATGTTGCCATGTCCCCTTTTGTTTACATATAAGTATGATCAACTTAAATAAAGTATGTAGACTTTTTTTTTTTAATATGCAGGCATTAGATTGTCTTTCATGCAGTGTTTTTCTTTCTCTCTGCTGTAGCCGAAAAAATGACAGGGAGTCACTTGGGCTGAAATCACTGTTAAGGCATGAAAATTATCCCCTCAGTTCTTCTACCACCACCTTACCCCTAAAAATGAAAGAAAAGGAAAAAAAAAAAAAAAAGAGTTACTCTTCCAGGGCATGACCCTTGTTAGAGGCAATCCAACCCCCTTCAGCAAGGGACAGCATTAGACTTTTGTGATGAAGAGTTACAGAAAAGAGATTTAGTAACTTGGAAAACAATCTCCTAAGATGCTATTGGAGGAGAATGTGGGACACTGACTTGGATGTAAATAGTTTCACACCTCTTGATTTTCTGGGGCTATAAAGAAAGCAGTCAACCTACCCTGGTTGAGTTTGGAAAGATGGAAAACCATGAAAATTCTTCAAGGGTAGACACTCAAACTGATCTGACCCAGTACTGGTGAGCAGAATGGCTGTGTGTTTAACTAGGGGAGGAACTAAAACTTAGTTCCTGGGGCATGCAGCAGGGACAGCTGGGTGAGCAACCACTCAGGGAGCAGAGTCTCCATAGAGCACAGCCTTCTATAATGGGCAATGTAATTGTCTCCTGGGAGCCTCCTGGGAGCCAGGCCAGGGAGACTTGGCTGCAACTTCCTATCAAACAGCAGGTCAGATGATGGTGGACAAGCATTCAATAGTGACACCATGTGGCAACGGGCCTTCTCTCAATTTGGCAACTGGGCCCTCATACCATTTTAATTCAATTTGATGAAAAAGAAGGAATTATAAAGTATTTGCACTTTAAAGCTGTAAAGCAGTTCTTACCAGTTTCCAAGATTTCCAGCTATTTAGATGATGTTTTAATTGCTTAGACTTTCTAGCTTATCCGTCATAAAATTATTTTATGCCAAAGAGCTTCATTATTACCCTAAGAAGCTAAAACTAGTTCCTATATTTAGGCATATTTTTTCAGAAATGGAATTTGGACTGAACTAAACTGTGCTATTTAGTTGAGTAAGTACATGATTAATTACAAAGTGAATAAGATGTGATTTTATTTAATCTCAATACAAGGAGCATTTTCTAAAACTGCAGAATATCTGCATATATTGGATTAGGTCAATCCCTCAAATGTGAGGAAATAAGTTATAGGGAAAAAAACTAGATCTAACTATATCATATGTCTGAAGTGAGACAAAGTAAAAAAGATATGGTAAACAAGTTTCTCCCTTAATGGTTTAAGTAAAGAGGAAAAAATTACAAAGTTCTCTTTCCTTATCAGCAACTCAACTACTGAGTGACTGAATTGGAAATACAAATCTGTATTAGCAGACAAAACCTATATCAGCTCACACTTTAAAGAAAATGACAGATGCTTTTCATGTCATGGGGAAGAGGCCAGTGGAGAATCCAGTCACAGAGCAGATTAGGTTGATCTATCATATTCAAAGTAAAGAGGAAAAATAAAGATCAATAAAAAACATTGCATGTGAACTCAGAGCAAATAGAAATGTTTGAAAAAGTAATTTTCATTCTCAAGAAAATTAATGAAAATAACACACACATGTTCATAGCAGCACCATTCACATTAGCCAGGAGGTGGAAGCAGCCCAAATATCCATCATGGATAAATGGATAAACAAATGTGGTATATACACATAATGGGATTTTATCCATCTTTTAAAAGGAAGGAAAATCTGACGCATTGCAACGACATGGATGAATCTTGAGGACATTATGTTAAGTGAAATAAGCCAGTTACAAAAAGCCAAATACTGCATGATTCCACTTGTATGAGGTATCTAAAGTGTCAAAGTTATAGAGACAGAAAGTTGAGTGGTAATTGCTAGGAACTGGAGGGAGGAGTCATGGAGGGTTGTTGTTTAATTGGTATGGAGTTTCAGTTTTAGAATATAAAATATCCTGAAGATTGATTAAACAAAATGTAAATAATTCCGTTGGCCTTTGAATAACATGGATTTGAACTGTGTGATTCTACTTACATGTGGACTTTTTTTTTTTTTACCATTATTGAATGTACTTTGTCTTCTTTATGATTTCCTTAATAACATTTTTTCCTTAGCTTACGCTATTACAGGGATACAGTATGTAACACATATAACATGTAAAATACATGCTAATTGACTGATTTTGTGTCTGGTAAAGCTTCAGGGCAACCATAGGTCATTAGTAGTTAGGTTTTGGGGGGAATCAAAAGTTATACATGGATTTTTGACCATGGGAGTGTTTGCATACCTCAGCCCTTCAATGTTCAAGGGGCAATTGTATTTAATACTATTAAATTTAGAAAAGTGGTAAATTTTATGTTATGTATTCTTTTATCACAATTAAAAATAAATTTAATAAATAACAGAGAAAAGAAGAGGATGATATGATAACATATTGCATGACCTATCAAATTTAAAAAGAAAATTGGAGACACTGTGTTACAACAGAACTTAAAATATAAGAATAGAATCTAGACTACATAAAGCCAAATTAGTAATAGTAAAAGCAAACAAACAAAAACAAAAACTTCAGATATTTAAAACATTTAAAAATTCTCCAGAATTCAGAGAACAGGAAAAGACAATGAAATGATTGAAGAGAAGTCATCTAGATAATTGACACCCAACATGGAACCAAGAAGTGAATAAAACAAAAATATTATAGATCGAAAAATTAGCTGATCTGTAGAAGGAACTGAATCTGTAGATCAATCAGGCTTATGTAATGTTTATTAAGACAACATGTACCTAGATATGCAAAAATGAAATTATTGAATTTCAGGGTTTTAAAAAAATTGAGATTTTGCAAGCATTCAAAAAATAATAAAACAACAACAAAAACAATATAACAAAAACAAAAGCCTTCTTACCTTCCAAAGGGGGAAAGCTTTATCTTTGCAGTGTTAAATTACAGAATAAAACAATGTTTAGGTTGAGGCATGACCTAAAAATCTATATTTCTAGCCAAACTTACTGTGAACCAATCCTCAAGACATACTGTGGAAATGTGTGTGGATTTAAACATGCATTGAAATTCAGTTTTGGTGTTCTAACTATCCCAGGCTAGCAAGGATAAAATATATGAATTTGTATTAAATACAGTGATACATTAGTAGCAAAAATAGTTTCTGGTTTAAAAAGAAGTTCCCAAAATCTTCGAATAAATTAATAGTGAACTTCTGCCTTCAAAAAGAGGTAAATGAGACCAGTACTAACTTCAAAAATATTCCATATTTATCAGTACATGGGAAAATATTTTTGAAAAAATTGAGTGAACATTTTAGGTGGCTCTGAGCCCCGTAATAATGAATTACAAGTATCCTGAGTGGGCAGGTAGATCCAGAAATTCTTTGAATTTGAATATATGACCAGAGATAATATTTATAAATGTCCAAAATATTATTTTTGACTTAATAGAATAGCAAATTATAAAATAATCTCCTAAATGGTAGGTAATACATTTGTCTACATACCACTTGTTGACATGATTTGCTATTCCTTACACATTTTCAAGACTGAAGTTCTCCTGAAACTAATCAGGAAAAGTGGAGAAAATCTGAGTAGTGAATATGTTTAGAGAACCTATGCTTCACTGATAATGAGAAATGGGCCAAATGAGGTTTATTTACTATGGAAAGGAAAAAGGTTATTGTCATCTTCAAGGTAAAAACAAGAGAAGCAAAATGAAAAAGGAGGATGCTAGAGGAATGCATAGAGGTACAGGTAGCTTTTTGAATGAAATAAATATCTAGGACAATGACAAAAGATCCAGAAAGCACTGAGGAGAGCAAATGGGCAGTTAAGGTCAGCATCCCAAAATATTTTGTTTTATTTTATATCAATCACTGTTCATTCTTTGTGAGAGGCTTATGGTTTTCTAACTTCTAATATTTTGACACTACTGAGAAGGGTGAGTGAAACTTCATCAGGGTTGGTGATGGTTTGGGTGGGGGCTGTTGAGGGACAGAAGACAGGATATGTCAGAGAGAACTGCCTAGAAAGGAAGCAAGATACCCAATTGCACAATGAAGAGCATGTTTTCCCTACATTTCGTCCTGACAGAAAGCCTTGGCTACTGCCAAAGGCAGGTCGCTGTTCAAAATCTATCAAGAGTTTAATCCCATATGTCATCTCCTATGCCCATAAATTTTGGAACTTGAGATGAGGCTGGCTTTGGATAAGAAATTGAAAAATCCTGGGTCATAAAACTACTGTCAGTACAGTCTTCCAAGAACACAAGATGCAATTATAACTTTGAGAAGAGGGGTTTGGGTGTAGAAAAGATGGGGAGTCAAAGTTGAGATTTCAATCTGTTTCTCTCAGACTTGAAAGAAGTCTAATTCTAAAAGCAGACTTATTTCACTAGAAAGGATATTTATTGAGAGAGTGGGGAGGAGAGGAAAAGGAAGGAAGGAAGGGAGGAAGGAAGGAAGGAAGGAAGGAAGGAAGGAAGGAAGGAAGGAAGGAAGGACGCAGGGGGATGATCAGAGACCAAGGGCAATCATTGCTCACAGAATGGAATTACTTATTTTTGAAGTGGAACTTCAATTAATGGATAGAATGGATCATGGTGTCATTGTCCAACCTCTAATCAGCACAGGGGAATGTGACAATAACTACTGAGGGTTAGCCCAAGTCTTATCTCCTTTAATACAATTCTTTTACTTGCACACACAATCCTTCATAGATAAGATATGCCCTCAAATAACTTCATCTTATTTAGCTGAGAAGATAAAGCAGAGTATAATATAACTTAGAGGATAATATTTTAATATAATTGTATCATAAATAGTTAACAAACTAGATTATATGATACATACTTTAATGGAAGTGCTAAGGGAGCCTAAATATGTAAAATAGTGTGTATGCAAAAAAAATTCTCTCTCTTAAAAACGGCCACTTTAAAGATAATGCACTTATTCTAATGCTGCTGCCATTGTTTGGAACATTTTTTAAAACAGACATGTAGAAGTATATTCAGAACTTAAGCTAAAATAATTTAAATTTGTATGTAGGTGTATATGAATTTCACTACTAATCCTTTAAAACCCACAATTTAAAAAAAGATTGTATTTATTTATTTGAGAGAGAGAGAGAGAGAGAGAAAGAGAGAGAGAATGAACATGAGCAGGGGGGAGGGGCAGAGGGAGAGAGAGAGAGAAGCAGGCTCTCCACTGAGCAGGGAGCTCAATGTAGGGCTTGATCCCAGAACCCTGAGATCATAACCTGAGCCAAAGGCAGCCACTTAACTGATTGAGCCACCCAGGTGCCCCTAAAACCCACAATTTATCTGGATTGGTGGATTGGGGAATTTCTTCACAATCCCTTCCCCAGAATTCTCTCATTAAGTTCTATGCTTTTTAATGCCTCACTTTTTACTCTATTTGCTTTTATATCCAGTCTTGATTTGTCTTTGCACCCCCAGTGTCTAGTGTATTTTCTGATAAATAAATATTTAATGAACACATTTTGAGTGAATAAATGATTTAACCCTGTTCTTAAAAATGGGCAACCATCACTCAAGACCCACACATAAAACTACTTTGTCATTCAATCCGAATAGTAAGACTATATTTTCCTAATCAGGTGAAATAAAGTCATAAAACAGATTTTCCTTTATGGCTTGTCATGGCAATTCCAAATGTAAATTTCAAGTATGTTTTGAGCATTGTTGGTTGCTGCATGTTGGGCTCCCTGGAAAAAGATGTGGATATAGAGTATTACCTTGTAAGGATTATCATAGTAGGGATAATACCTGTGAAAGGAAGTGGAAAGTAAGAGAAGGCAGGATAGGGACAGACTAAGAAATCAAACTGAGCTGAAAACCAGACAAGGTCTTAGTCAACTAGATGGTGGGGGGGGGGGGGTGGCTCTGGACAGATAATTATCTATTAGCATGTCCCATTTAGGGCCGAAGAAATCAGTAGGCCCATCTTACTCAGTCACAGAAAGTGGGCTGGCCTTGGAAGGGCATAATCTTGGGTTCGGCAACTTTCTGAAGCTGAGGCCAATCCAAAGGAACCAACAGTGTGCTGATCTCACTCCCACAGCTGGATAGCAAGTCGTTGCTTGTGAAGAAATTTGAGTAACACACCTTCATGTCTCCCCCATTAACTTTGTTTCACCAGAGAATGAGCGGATTGTGCAAATTAAGGGGGAAAATGTATATAAAGTACTTAGCATAATGTCTACCATAGTAAGCACTCAGTGTTCTACCTATTATTATTACCAAAATCTACAGTTTGGTTAAAATGAATTCTTCAGTATATCCCTTGTATCGAGTCTCATTTTATGAACCATTTCAAGGTGTTTTTCAGAACCATACAAAGAATGTCAATTATCTTGTGTCAACCATGTCCCTCACTACTAAATAACTGAATCTGCTATGTATGGTCAGAGACTTGCTTCAGTTCTGCCATTTAATGAGACAAGAACTTCAGAAAGCTCTTTTCTCTAGGTATCAGTCTTTCTTTCAGTGGAGGTGCTTAATACCTTTTCCTTAAAGTTATAATGATGATGAGAAATATATTTGAAATACTGAGTATAGGACCAGGCAGACATTTTGTACCAAACAAATGGAAACTACTTAAATGATTTTAATTCTTATTTCAGGTATGTGATGTCTATAATATAATATCAATATAATATCATAGGATATTTTTACTGTCCTAAAAATCCTTTGTGTTCCACCTATGCATCCACTCCAACCCCTGGAAACCATGGATCTTTTTACTGTCTCCATAGATTTGCCTTTTCCAAGATGTCATCTAGTTGGAATCACGATAGTTGGCCTTTTCAGAATGCCTTCTTTCATTTAGAAAATGCATTAATTGTTTCTTTTCTGTCTTTTCATTGTTTGATAGCTCATTTCTTTGTAGGGCTGAATGATATGCCATTGTCTGGATGTGCCACAGTTTATTTCTTCATTCACCTACTGAAGGACATCTTGATTGTTTCCAAGTTTTGATAATTATGAATAAAGCTGCTATAATCATCTTTGTGCAGATTTTTGTGTAGATATAAGTTTCCAACTCCTTTGGGTAAATACCAAGGATTGCGACTGCTGGATATTATGGTATGGATATGTTTAGCTTTGTAAGAAACTGCCAAACTGTCTTCCAAAGTGGCTGCACCATTTTGCTTTCCCACCAGCAATAAAAGTGCTGCTCCACATCATTGCCAGCATTTGGTGTCACCAGTGTTCTGGAATTTGGGCTTTCTAAAAGGAGTTCAGTGGTATCTCATTGTTGTTTTGATTTGCATTTCTCTGAAGACATATGATGTGGAACATTTTTTCATATGCTCATTTGCCATCTGTGTGTCTTTGTTGGTGATATGTCTGTTAAAGTCTTTGGCCCATTTTTAAATCAGATTGTTTGTTTTTACCAGATTATTTTTATCTTTTATAATTTTCACAACAAACCTTTCAATTAAGGATTATAATTATAGTTTCAAAATGTCAACTATTTTTTCTAGTTACTGGGATCTGAGTCAGTTTAACCTTGCTTTTTTGACTCCAAGCTCAAAGTTCTCCTATGCTTTGATGATTCTTACAAGAAACTGACCAACAAAAGCACCTTTAATAGTACAATTTAGAGTGGCCAAGACTTTTCAAAATCTTGTTCTGATGTTTCATCCTCCATATGAAATGAAGAAACTTTGGTCTGCTGGGAACTTTGTGTTATTGGTTCCTAGTGGGCTTTAATGATCCTTCTTCTCAGACTAGGAAACACAAGCTTGCACACTGTACTCTTAAAAAAAAAAAAAAAAAAAAAAAAAAAAAAACAATGCCACTGGGAGTCAGGCTGGAGTTCGGTGCTTCCAGCAGACGCAAAACAGCTGTTGCAACCCTGTAGCTTGGGGCAGTGAAACAGAGTTATCAGAGCTGTCAGTGAGCCCCATGAGCTCTGCATTCATGGCCTTGCTTCCACACTGTGCCTCCTGCTCTCAGAGGCTTTATGATGATGATGATTCTATTTCTAGTGAGCCCAAAGAACATAAAGGAGATTATTGTATGAGGCACTAAAGGTATATAGGACTTATCCCTCAGAGGACCATTTCAAAGGTTTTGAGTTTCCACCCTCTGGATGTTTTAAAAATAATCCAGGGATTTAGAAAGTCTGAAAACAGAGTTTTGCTCAAGATAACAGTATGGTACACAAGGTCCTCAATTTATCACAAAAGATAGTAAGAGGTCAGGGCATATTTTCACCTCTAAGGTATAGACTTGGATCTACCAAAGACAGTTTATGGCTGGGGTTTGTGAAGTGTCTGGTGTCCCTGAATCATTACATTTTAAAAAAGAGAGAGAGAGAGGAAGGGAGAGAGAGAGCAAGCAAGAGAAAACTTTTTTAAAAAAACTTGATCTTCTGTAGGGCAGTGAATGACAGTTTAATCTTTAGTGTAAAATAATATGCAATAAAGCAAATTCATGGAATAAAAATAATTGTAATAGGCAATATTTCTTATTAAGAATAATAATGAGGAAATGTGCGTGTAGTGGGTTTGAATGAATTGCTGAGGGAAAGTAGTCAATGTCGTTTTTATGCAGCTAATATTTATCAGTGTATTTTTTCCCAATGCAGCACTGTTTGAGTCATTGTTTCTATATGTAATTCTCAATGCCATTTGGGATTCAGTGTACAAAAATGTGGTAAAGAAGAAAGTGTGATTTGCATATTGATGTAAAAAGTAAGGAATATTCTGATTTTTAAAAATTCACTTACATATTTATTATAAATAATTTTATTTTGCCAAAACCTAGATGCTATTTTCACTAGTAAAATACCACCATGTCTCCAGAAAACAACTGTTTAAAAACCTGATTATGGATGCCTGGGTAACTCAGTCAGTTAGGCGACCGACTCTTGATTTCAGCTCAGGTCATGATCTCAGGGTCCTGGGATTGAGCCCCAGGACTGGCTCCACATGTAGCAGGGAGTCTGCTTCAGGATTCTCTGCCTTTTTCCCTCCAACTGCTTGCACTTCTCTCTCTCTCTCTCTCTCAAATAAATAAATAAATCTTTTTAAAAAATAGAAAATCTTGCATATAGGTGCATATAACAGGTACAAAGCATGTAATGCAAATTAAGAAATTACTTACATATCAAACGTGAATATTTTGACTGTGGAGAGGAAAATTACTCCAAGTCAGACTCCTAGAGGTGTATACATTGAAAAGTGTTCATATTGTAGAACTTATAGGAAATTTCTTCCAAGAGATCTAAAATCTCAGTAGGAGGTATATTTTCATATATCTATAGATATTAAGAACACCCTTTTTTTGTTTTAAGATCATTTTTAGAGTTTGCAGTATTTTATAGATTTCAATTTTAAAAAGAATAGTTCAATGTACACCGGTATGTATGTCCTTTACTTTGGTTCAATAATTATTAATAAATTGCTAGGTTTGCTTTAGTTGTCACATTCATTTTATTACTCTCATGTATACATATTCATACTATTTTTTACTGAACCACTTCAAAGTGAGTTGCAGACATTAGGATACCTCACCCCTAACTATTTCAATGTGTACTTCCTAAGAACAAGAATGTTCTTATACATGGCCATAATACAAAGATTACATTCACTAAGCCAATTAAAAAGTCGTACTAATTATCCAAATAAAATCCGCAATGGCTCTAAAAAATTGAAATGCAATCAAAAGCACTAGTGTAATTTATTCTCAGATCCTCCTAAAGGAATTCTATATAGGTAGGTATGTTCTTTTCAGTGCATCGCATCAGAATGCATATGATTCTACCACTTCTAATAATATTATTTTTATCAATTAAAGTGGTATCTGATAGGTATGTGTATTATTACGTTTTTTTCAATTTTAGAGCTAACTTTTTCCATTTACAATATAAAAAAATGATCTGTGATACTTGGCATGTAAATAATCACATTTGCCAACAAACTTCCACCACTGTAAAACAGGAGTTTGATTATTTAAGGATAAATACTTATGTATCCTTCATAGATGTTATTAAAGTTCCCTCAGTATGGGTTCATACTATTTTGCACTCCCAGCAACAATTAGGAGAATAGCCTCACCAACAAAGTATATTCTCAAGCTTTTGCATATTTGTAAATCTGATTACTGAGAAATGATTCATCAGTGTAATTTGTTTACAAGGATCAGTTTTATTGCTTGTAAAATCTGATTGAACTATGTGACTTGGGTACGTAGCTAGTACTGTGCTAGAGCCAGTGATTCCCAGGAGCTAATTATGCATGCCTTCCCAACTCCACATTCAGTGACATCATTTTGGTCACTGGAAATCAGCCACAGTAGGACTACTTACCCTGTGGAAGCTAGAAAATGTTACAATTCAGAGCTCCCTTCATCCTCAGAAATCCTGCTGTTTTTTTTTTTGTTGTTGTTGTTTGTTTGTTTGTTTTTTTAGAAATCCAGCTGTTAAGCAGATATTTGTCTACCACTTTTTGAGGCCAAAATAGTCTTCCTCTTACCTCTTAACCTCCACTCCCAACTTAAAACTTGGGACCTGCCTGTGGGGAAAATGGAGTCAGCAGCCATCCGAGAAGAGGTTGGTGATGTGAGGTACACATTGGTGAGAATAGAGAGCCCATGAGAGGAAGAGTCCCCCTTACAACTGACATATTCCCCTCCCCACAAAAAAAAAAAAAATGTGAATGACTCTCTGTCAGTCTCTTGCCATTTTAGCAACTACATACATCATTCTACTCCTATGGCGAAAAACAATTGATAAGCAGAGGGTAATTAGTGGTTTCTACGGATTCTCTTCAAGAGAATAGAAGTTTCTATTTTACTAGCTGGTGGGATTACAGAGAGAGTGAGTGTAGTTTTTTCTCCACTCTTTTATGTTGTTCTTTTGTCACATTTCCTTTTTCCAATATAACAGATGAAGAATCTGAGGTTCAGAAGAAATTAAGTCACTGTTTTGAAAGCACATCAAATTAAGCACCAGTCTAGGGCTAGAATCTTGAACTCCTGTATTCTAACACGTCAGGGATGGAAGAGAGAGTAGAGCTCACTAGGTCAAACCTCTCAGGTTATAAACAGAGCAAGTACACCACTGAGCTGACACGTTGCCAAGAACAGATAGCAAGGAGGTGACAGAGCCAGAATTATAAACACAGGTCTTCCAGCTTGGGGTCTTTCTAGTGCCCCAAAGTATCACCTGTAATTTTTGTGCTCTTGGCTTCTGAGTGGGCTCTGAGGATTCCAGTCCAGCATCCACGAAGGAAAATTAAATGATAATAACTCTTCCCTGCATTCTTTCTAAATCAAAAGACATCAAAGTTAAACAAAACAAAACAAAAACCTACTAATGCCTGGGCATTACACCCAGACCAATTAAGATGGAATATCTGAAAGGGAGAGTCCATCAATGATCTATTTTTCAATATATTTAATTCACTATTTCATTTTAAAGGAGTAAAACTTACATTTCTGATGTAGAGTTCTGTGGTTTTGATAAATTCATCCAATCGTGGAACTACTGCCACAAATGCTTGTGATGTAATCTTTGAATCAACCTTTGAATCAACTACCCAAATCTCAATCTCTGGCAACCACAGATCTATTTTCTGTTAGTACAATTTTGCCTTTTAGAGATACTACATGAATGGAATCATGCAGAATGTAGCCTTTTGTCAGGCTTCTTTTACTTACAACAATGTATACATATTGTCACATGTATCAGTGATTTCCTTTCTGTTGCTCAATATGAATAACCAAACTACATTTTGTTAATCCATTTGTTGAAGGATATTTTGAGTTGTTTTCAGTTGGGGGTAATTATGAATAGAGCCATAATAAACATTCATATACAAGTTATTCCTTTCAGGTAAATACATAGAGTGGGACTGCTGGATCACGTGATAAGTAAAGGCTTAGCATTATAAGACAATGATCAATAGTTTTCCAAAATGTCTGTAACATTTTGCATTTGCACCAATATGATGAGAGATTGTTCCCCAGCATTTTGTATTGTCAAGCTTTTTCTTTACATTTCTAGTAAGTTGCGTTTCTTTAGTGACTAATGATGTCGAGCTTCTTTTCATGTGCTTCTTTACCACCCATGTATTTTCTTCCATGACGACCTTTCAAATCTTTTTGGCTTTTTTTTTTTTTTTTTTTTTCTTTTTGGCTTTTTAATTTGGTTTTTAATTTTCTTGTTGAACCAAACAGTTTGTGTATATTCTGGGTAAAAGTCCATTATCATATATATATTTGGCAAATATTTTCTTGTATTTTGTACCCTTCTCTCTTCTTTCTTAACTCTGTTTTCACGGTATTTTTAAAAATTTGATAGAGTCCAATTTATACTTTTTTTTTCTCTTGTGGATTGTGATCTCAGTGTCAGATCCAAGAAATATTTGCCTAATCCAAAGTCACAAATATTTTATCTTATATTTTAATCCAGGTATTTGAAATGTTTAGGTCTTAGGCTTTAGTCTATAATTAATGTTAGTTTTTGTGTAATATGAGAAATATGGATTAACGTTTTGTTTATTCTTTCTTCCTTCCTTCCTCCCCCTCTACTCTCTTGCTCCCTCTCTTCCACCCCCTTCTATTATCTCTACCTTCTTTCCCTCCCTCCTCCCTCCTTCCCTTCCTCCCTTACATAACTGTCAAATTGCTCCAGTGAAATTTGTTGAAAAGATTATCCTTTCTCCATTGAATTGTCATTTTTTATTAACAATTAACCATGTATGTGTGGGTCTATGACTGAACTCTGTTCTGCTCCATTTCAGTATGTACCTAGACTTCCGCAATTACCACACAGTCATAATTGCTATGTAGATTTATATTAGATTTGTATTAAATCTTTAAATAGGGTAGTTAAGTCTTCAAAAGTAATTCTTTATTTTTAAAGTTATTTTAAATGCTCTAGGATCCTTGTTTTTCCAAATAAATTTTATAATCATTTTATAACCAAACCAAAAGACCTCCTTGATAATGATTGGCATTGAATTGAATCTGTAGATAGTTTGAGAGATTATAGTGCTGAATTATATGTGTCAAGTTGGCTGAGCCATGATGTGTAGGTATTTTCTCAAATGTTATTTTGGATATTTCTGTGAGGGTTTTTTTTTGGATGAGATTAACATTTAAATTGGTGGACTTTGAGCAAAGTAAATGGTTCTCCATAATGTGGGTGGGCCTTATCTAATTACCTGAAGGCCTGACTGAAACAAAAGCATGAATTTCCCCAAGCAAGAAGGAATTCTGCTAACATTCAGTCTTTGGACTGGAACTGCAACACTGGACTTTCCTGGGTCTCCAAAACCTCTGCCCACCTTATAGGTTTTGAATTTGCCAGCCTCCATAATTGGATGAGTCAACTTTTTCTTTTTAAGATTTTATTTATTTATTTATTAGAGGTGGGGAGGGTACAGGGAGAGGGAGAGAGAGAGAGAGAATCTCCAGCAGACTCTGTGGTGAGCATGGAGCCCCATGCAAGGCTCGATCCCACAACCCTGAGTTATATTGATTGAATTTTGAAACAGCCTTGCTTTCCTAGGAAAACCCCATTAGGTTGTAACATTAAAGTTATGTTTGCTGGACTGCTATGCTAATAATCATTTGAGAAAATTTGCCTTTTTTATTCATGAGAAATTTGGGTATATAGTCAGTGTCCTTTAATTATAATGTCATGGCTGATTTTGATTCAGGAAAATACTGGCCTCATTAAATAAATTAGAAAATATTTTACTCTTTTCTGTTTTGGGGGATGAGTTTGACATAATTGGAACTATTTTTTTCCTTAAGTATTTGGCAGATTTGCAAGTAACGTCATCTGGGAATTTTATTTTATTTGAAGATTTATTTAGTTATTTTAGAGTGTCTGTGAGTGGGAGGAGAGGCAGAGGGAGGGGGGGAATCCTCAAGCAGATTCTCTACTAAGCATGGAACCCAGCACAGGGCTTGATCTGAGGACTGTGAGATCATGACCTGAGCCAAAATCAAGAGCCAGATCCTCAACTGACTGAGCCCCCAGGCACCCCTCATTTGGGAGTTTTCTTTGTTGAAATGCTTTTAAGTACAAATTAAATTTACTTAAGAAGTGTAAGATTATTCATATTATAAATATTTTTTGAATGAGTTTCTATATCTTTTATCCTTCAGGATACTGGTTCAGTTTATCTTATGAGTTAATGGTCATGGAATAGTTCTTAGGATTCCCTAATCACTTTTTAAATGCCTCTAGGATCTGTTTTGATGCTCTCTCTTTCTTTTCTAAAATTGATAATTGATGTCTTCTCTCATTTTCTTTTCTCTGTCAATAAATTTCTTAAAAAATAACTGTTTGGTTTCATTGATTTTCTCTATTGTTTGTAAGTTTTTAATTATATTATTTTCTGTTCTTTATGATTTCCTTCCTTCTGCTTGCTTTGCATTTAATTTGTCTTCTGCTATTTTCTTAAGTTTAAATTACTGATTTGAGACTTTTTTTTTTTCTAATATAACCACTTAATGCCATACATATCTCTTGAAGCACTGTTCTTGCTGTATCCCCACACATTTTGGTATGTTGTACTCTCATTTTTGTTCAGTTCAGAATATTTTCTATTTTCCTCTGATACTTCCTATTTGACACTTGAGTTAATTAAGAATGTTAATTAAGAATTTCTAAATACTTTGGAAATTTTTAGATATTTTTATGTTACTGATCTCTAGATAGATTGTGTTATGGTCAGAGAATATTCTTTGCATAATTTCAATTATTTTAAATTTGTTCAAGTTTGAATTATTGCAGAACACTGTCAGTTTTGCTAAATATTCCAGGTGCACTTGAAAATAATATATATTCTGTGAGTGGATTGTTCTATAAATATTAATGAGGTTGAGGTGGTTGATAATGCTGTATACATATTTCTTTTTTTTTTAAGACTTTATTTATTTATTCATGAGAGACACACAGAGAGAGAGGCAGAGACAGGCAGAGGGAGAAGCAGGCTCCATGCAGGGAGCCTGATGTGGGACTTGATTCCAGGACTCCAGAATCACACCCTGAGCTGAAGGTAGTTGCCTAACTGCTGAGCTATCCAGGCATCCCATATTTACAAGTTTCTGTTCTTGCTGATGTTCTGTCAACCTGTTCTGTTACTGAGAGAAGTATTGAAGCCTCCAACTGTATTTATGGATTTGTGTATTTTTCCTTTGAATTCATTTGGCTTTATGTATTTTGAAACTCTTTTGCTAGGTACGTACCTATTCAGGATTGCTATGTCTTCTTGTTATATTGAACTCTTTATCATTTATGCAAAGTGCTTCTTTATTGCTGGTAATATTCCTTATTCTGAAGTCACCTTTATCTGATATTATACTCTAGCCATTCCAACTTTTTTTTGATTATTGTTTCCATGATAAATTCACTTTATTATTTTATTTTTTACTTATCTATTTAAAGTAGGTTTATATAGACAGATATTGTTTTTAATGCAATCTGATAAGCTATTTTATTGTTCTCCTTAAAACACTTAAATTTAATTTAATTCTTGATATGGTTTAAAATTTTGATTTTTGCTGTTGTTCTCTCCAATTTTTTTTTAAGATTTTATTTATTTTTTCATGAGAGACACACACACAGAGAGAGAGAGGCAGAGACACAGGCAGAGGGAGAAGCAGGCTCCATGCAGGGAGCCCTACGGGGGACTCGATCCCCAGGTCTCCAGGATCAGGCCCTGGGCTGAAGGTGGCGCTAAACCACTGAGCCACCGGGGCTGCCCTGTTCTCTCCAATTTTAATAGTTCTGATTTCCTTTTCCTGACTTCTTTTTGAAATTTTGTGTTTTGGTGAACCTAGGTGGGTGGCTCAGATGGTTAAGCGCCTGACTTTTGATTTCAGATCAGGTCACAATCACAGGGTCATGAGATCGAGCCCCACATCAGGCTCTGGGCTCCATGCTCAGCACAAAGTCTGTTGGAGATTCTCTCTCTATCTCTCTCTCTCTCTCCCTCTCCCTCTCGCCCTCCCCTGCCTGTGTGTACTCTATCTAAATAAATAAATAAAATCTTAAAAATTTTTTTTGAAAATTTTAGTACACTTTAATATATTTATTGATTTTTACTATATCCATTTTTGTTATTGATTGATGAATCACAATCTACATGTTTAAACTTCTACAGTCTATTTAGAGTTAACATGTTATCAATTCTATCAATAACATTTAGATACCTTATAATCTGTGGGTCTCCTAACATTCCCCCTTATTAAAGTTATCATGTGTATTCCATCTACATACCTCAAAAATGTTACCAGAAAGCATTACAATTTATACATTCTGATCTCACATATATTTTAAAGAACTTAAGAGAAGAAAATAGACTTTTATATTTTTCAGAAATTTAGTGTTTCTAATACTTGTCTTTCTTTCTTGATGTTCTGTTTTCCCTCTTGTATCATTTAGTTTCACCCTGAAGAAGTTTCTTTAATATTTTTTTTACAGGTCTACTCACTAAAATCCCTCTTAATTTTCTTTCATCTGGTATCTTTATTTTTCCTCTCATTCTCAAAAGATATTTTCTTCGAGTATAGTATTCTGGGTTGGTTTTTTTCCCCCAGCACTTCTTTTTTTTTTTTTTTTTAAGGTTTTATTTATTTATTCATGAGAGACATACATAGAGCTAGGCAGAGACATAGGCAGAGAAGCAGGCTCCATACAGGAAGCCAGATGTGGGACTCGATTCCAGGACTCCAGGATCATGCCCTGAGCAGAAGGCAGACACTCAACTGCTGAGCCACCAAAGCATCCGAGTGCCAACACTTTAAAGATATTATTACTTCACTTCCATGTTCTGGGTAAGATATCCCATAGTTTTCAAGTTGTCTTTCCCTATATGTATCACTTTTATCTAAATGTATTCAAGACATTTTTCTTTGCCTTTGTTTTTATAGTATCTGAGCAAAATTTATCTCTATTTTATTGTTTTGTATGTGTCGAGCTTTTTGAATTTTTAAATGTAGATCCTTCACAAAATTTGAAATATTTTCAAACACCATGTCTTCATTCATTTTTATCTATACCAATTTCTTCTTTCATTCAGGGACATTAATGACATTATACTATAGTTCCTTGGCTTTCTTTATTTTCTAATCTTTTCTCTCTTTTCATCAGATTGTATAATTTCTATTGACCTACTTCAAATTTCACAGACTTGTAATTTCCATTCTGTTATTTAAACCCATCCAATATTATTTTTTGTTTTGTTTTGTTATATAAGAAGTTGTATCTTTCAGTGTAAAAATTTCTGATTTGTTCTTTTAAAGATCATTTTTATTCCATTTAAGAACTTCTATTCTTCCCAACTATTTCAATTTTTTATAAATTTATTTTTTATTGGTGTTCAATTTGCTAACATATAGAATAACACCCAGTGCTCATCCCATCAAGTGCCCACCTCAGTGCCCATCAAAAAAAAAAAAAAAAAAAAAAGAAAAAAGAAAAGAAAAAGTCTTCCCAACTATTTCAAATGTATTTTCCTTTACTTAATGAAGCATAGTTTTCATACCTGCTTTAAAGCTTTTATGTAATAGTGATGGACTGATTTGTGTTCTCCAAAAATTCAAATATCAAACCATTAACCTCCAGTGTGACTTTATTTGGGAATAGGATCTTTAGGGAGGTGATTAAAGTTAAACAAAGTCTTTAAGGATGGGGCTCTCTTCTGATATGTCTGGTGTACTGGTAACTAGTAGGGAGAGACACCAGAGATTTCTATTTCTCTGCATGCATGCAGACAAAAGGCCATGTGGGGATATAGGGAAAGGCAGTTGTCTATAAACTAGGAAGAGATACCTAGACACCAATTTCAATAGCACCTTGGTCTTGGATTTGTAGGCTCTGGAATTGTGAGAAAATAAACTCCTCTTGCCTAAGCTGCCCATGCTACTATGACAGCCCTACCACACTATTATACTGAAAATTACCCCATTTGCATGATCCCAGGGTTAGTATCTGTTGATTACTTTTCCTCTGAGAATTAGTAAAACATCTTTGATTGTGTGTCAAATATTTTTATAATGTGTTCTGGATGCTTTGAATTTATGTTGTGGAAACTCTGAAACCTTTTAAAATGCTCTAGAGAGTTTCATCACTCAGTGGCATCTTAAGAATTTCAATTTGAATATATTTAGGTTTGATGATTATATTAGAAAGGGGCACCCAAGAAACTTGTCTTGATGTTGAGTTCACATGATAGGGACAAAACTTGTACCTATATTGTATAGTTTTGCTTGATGTGGTTAAGTTGATAGATATTTTAGATAAAAAAAGACTCTTCCTCTATCCAAATTACTTTTCCTTCCATTAATAGCATCTGGTAGATTGGGACCAAAGGAAGTTCCGATAATTTGAGATAAATACATTTCAGAATATTTTGCAAGATCAGCTGTTTTAATTAATTACTTAAAAAAGATGTATACATTCCCTAAGACATAAGTAGAAATTATATATTTATGTGTAATTTAGAAATAAATTCCTCTTGTGGTAAATAACACAAACGTACTTCTCAAAAATATGTTAAAGTCTGTCACTTGTAGCAGCACAATGTTTATGAATATATATTTCTTATTTATATGAAACTATATTTTAAAATTCTGTAAGCTTTAAAAAAGTCATTTCTGCTGTAAGCATTATTGGTAAGTAGTGTATTTGAAAATTGATGTTTATTTTATCTGAATTAAAACATGCAGAAAAAAATAAGTCCTTTGATGTCAATAAAGTAAGCTTTTATTCTAAAAGAAATAGTGTTTAAAAACATGGTTATTGCAAATAATAACTGGCATTAGCATAATTTTCCAAAGGTCTAGGTTTTTTTTTATGTAAACTAAAAGTTAACTTTCTAGATGGAACTAGAAAGTATTATTCTAAGCAAAATAAGTCAATCAGAAAGAGACAATTATCATATGATTTCACTCGTATGTGGATTTGAAGAAACAAAATAGAAGAGCATAGGGGAAGGGAGAAAAAAATAAAACAAAACAAAATCAGAGAGAGAGACAAACCATAAGAGAGACAAACCATAAACTCTTAATCATAAGAAACAAACTGAGGGTTGCTGGAGGGGAAGGTGGTGGAGGGATGGGGTAACTGAGTGATGGACATTAAGGAGGGCACAGAATGTAATGAGCACTGGGTGTTATATAAGACTGATAAACCACTGAACTCTACCTTTGAAACTAAGAATATGCTATATGTTAATTAATTGACTTTAAATTAAAAAATAAATAAAAGTTTAGCTTTCTATTTATATATACAGTCTCTAGAAGTTAACACATATCAAAATCTCAACTTTAGGTACAGAGTAATGGGAGTAAAGTCCAGTAAGCTGAAACAAATTTCTTTGCTTATAGCTAATATAAATTAATAACAAATGGGACAAGAACAAGTGTTTTAACATACAAATTTCCTACCATGCCGAATTACACTACATTAACAGAACATTAAACTGCAGTGGTTAAAGGCCAAATTGCCTATAGTATGCACAACTTATACTACTGAAGATCAAGGCAGAGGAAAGCCTGTATGTACCTTCAATAAAGTGGCTTGGAATGACTGGATTGTGTGTGTGCACATGGGCATGCACACGTACGCGCACCCGTGTAGAACAAAATAGGCAATCTAATTCCATAGAATTCAATAAGCCTTTGGAATGCAAATTTCAACTGTCAAATCTTAATTAAAAAGTACCAGTCAGCACTATTTAAAAATTGGAAGAGAACTAAGTGGTGGGTTGTTGGAAAATGTGAAACTTGCCTTCTAAATAGAGTAGGTAGGCTGACAGGTATATAATTAACATCACATCAAATAAAGGACAGGAAGCCCACTGTAGTTCCTTGAGGGGAGGAGCTTCAGCAATTTTCAAGGCAAGGAAAAAGGTTCTTCAATCAGAGTTAATTTATAATTCCTTTTATTTCTACAGAGAATCTACTTTTTTTGTATTGAACTTCCCTGAACCTTAGAAAGCAGTGACATTTGCAGAGTTGAGGTTTTATTCTAAGAGGTTAATATTAACATAATGTTTAGGCACCTTCTGTCAATTAGAACAGTTTCCCAGTTTTATTGGACTTCTGATATCTTTGGGTCACTACCCTCTTCAACTCAATTTTTTTTCTATATTGTTTCACTCATACATAAGAAGATAAACTAGATAGCTATCGTTTGGAAGAAAGAGAGCTTTTGGTCCTTAGTGTTATTCCTATGGAGAGAACTGAGATTCCACAAGAACTATAACACATTTTGGACAATGATATTATTACCAAGGAAGTGTAACGCTCCTAGACTGAAACTGGTTTGGAAAGGGCAGTAGAACGTTAGTTGCCTTGTTAATGATTTCCCTTAGAATTGTTCACTAGTGTGAAATTTTCTAATGAGAATATTCATGAGAAAAAAATTTCTTCAGGATGAGATTATTAGTTAACCCACCAAAGCAAGCATGATTAAAATCACTTCAGAAAGAAGTCTTACAATAGGTAGCTCCTGGGTAGGGACTCCTTAGAAAAAGATTGCGAGAACTAATTCACTCAAGAAAGTGAGTGGATTTGGATTCTACATATGAGATCTTGACAGGAGGTGATTTGGTATAAGTAGGAACTGTGCAGGCACAAAGGAAAAAGGTGGATGTAACACCAAACACACTGATTTCTATTGGACACACTGGGTAGAAAGATCCATGAACATCTGTTTTTAGAATAGTGCTTTTGTTTTCTGACTTTATTGCTTCTAGGTCTACAATTTTGAGAACTGGCAACTTAGATATACAAAATTTCAGTTTCTGAATGCAAATTCATAGCTAAAGAAGGCCAACCTCTTCTCAGTTCTCTATGGACCATGCTATCAACTTGGCACATCCTGGTGATGGCACCTATTCAGTTATCTGCCAACATGGAGTTGCTCACAGTGGTGTTGATCCTTATTGAACTAGGGATTTGAAATATAAACACAAAGCAAAACATAGAGAATAACAAGCTCACAGCTGGGCTGCTTTATCTTTCCATTCCTCTTGCATTTAAAAAAATTAAAGCTCTGAAATAGAGCAGGTAATAAATGGCTCTTGTTTATTTTAAGCTCTTGCTGTGGACAATGAGAGAGGGAAAAAATCAGTGTGCTACCTCCAGCTGCTAATTCCTACACACTTCATTAATTACTCAGAATTCAGAGAAGCAGTATATTTAATTAGTTTCTCAAATGCAAAAAATAAATAGATAAATAAATAAATAAATAAATAAATAAATAAATAAATAAATAACATTCAGCCACTATGCAAATACACAGCAAAGTTGCAACAGGAACATTTTTGACAGGAATCCTGTAGACAGTAAAATGCCAAGTAAAACAAATCTTTGACAAAATAAAACCAATGTGTGTAACTGCCAATGCAACCTAAAACTGAGGAGCGTATCTGCAACAAAGAGCCACGTGCAGTAAAATATCATTTGATTCTGGGGATCCATTTGGACTTGCTCAGGCTGAGTCTGGGAGTAGTACTGTGACTCCACTTCTATCCAGATGTTCATCAGTCTGTCTTTGGGATAACCATGCATTCCCCATTTTCTTTCCATACAGCAGAGATTTTCAGTGAGGGGGAGATCAGGTAGCTATTTGGTCAACCTTTCCAAAAATGTCGTGACCTCTGACTTTCAGGATATTAATCATGCTCCCGGACGTCAGGCAATGTGGTAGAGAAGGAGTGTTCTCAAACGTTTGTATTGAGAAAATGTTCTGGGGTAAATTTGATATATATCACTTTTTCAGTTGTAAGTAGTTCTCTGGAGTTTCTTCAAGTGGGCAGGGAAATGCAGTGAAGTCCATTCAGCCATTCATTCATTAAGCCAATTAGCCAATCACTGATTCATTCAACAAATATTTACGAAATGTTTACCTATGTCAGGCAGTATGCTTGGTTTGGGTGAAAATGATGAAAGAGAAAAGATGATGCTTGTCCTTGGAGATCTTAGAATTTTTTGAGAGGAGGAAGAAATAGAGATATGATAGATTTCCAGTCAGTTACAAGTTTTATGATAAATGCTCTCAATATGTAAGGAAGCAACGATATAGGATATTCTGAATACAAGGGAAGATGCCTAACTCAGATTGGTAGGGGGAGGTTGTCTATGTATGTGTGTGTATTATGAGGCTAGGTGTTGCTAGGAAGGATTTTCAAAGACTCAGTTAGAGCCTGAGGAAAAATTAAGAAGTAGCCTTTGCAGATGGTGGAGGAAGGAATGTGGTTCAGGGAGTGCAACAGTGCAAATAGCATTTTTAATGGCCTGAACATAAAAGAAGAGATGAGGTGTATGTATGTATGTATGAATGTATGTAGCCCCTGGTATGTAAATAAGGACTGACAAGTGATCATTGAATTTACTAACAGGACATTGTTTCATGTGAATAATGGGAGTGAACACCAGACTGTAGTAAGTTCATGCCTGTCAGACCAGGGAGCAGAGATGTTGAGGATAAATAACTCAACAAAATGAGTGTGGAAAGGACAGGAGAGTTAGGAAAAGTAGTAGTTAGAGGTGCTGTGGGGTCATGAGAATGTTTTTGTCATTAATGACAGACTAAATTATGCATGTTCAATACTGATAAAAAAAACCAAAAAACAAAAGGACCCTCAAGAGCCTGGGAAAGGAAGCGATAATCATGAGAATGTCCAAGTGGAAAGGTTTGGTGGAAAAATCATAGTCTTTGGAATCATGTACATCTAAATTTAGTTTAGGGCTCTGTAAGTAATACCTATCCTTAAATCATTTATTTAACCTCTCACAGATTTAGTTGGATGAATAGAATTCCAGAAGGTAAAATGCCATGTCAGTCGAGAGCCCTATATTCAAACTCAGACCTCCCAATGGCATAGTCTTTTTTTCCACTATTAGAAGGTTGTTTTCGATATCTGAGTGTCAAAAATAAGTAGTTCCTGTTGATGACATAATTCAAGACATAATTCAAAGACAAATTCAATCCAAAGACAAATTCAATCCAAAGACAAATTCAATTCAAAGACAAATCCAAAGACATAATTCAATATAGTTTCTAGCCTCAGGGAGATGAGGGTACGCTCTCCTCACCTTACTTCTCAAAAAATTATTCGTTGAGGAGTCTTTGTAAACTGACGATGATTACATAAGAGTAACTTATTGATTTAGTCCTGAATTTTGGGATCAAGTTTGAAAACTAGAGAAGCTAAGATTATGTAAAGTTTTTATAACCTATTGGGGCAAGTGAAATACCTTTTAAAAAGGACTTTTTAAAGGATGGCTCAGTTGACTGGGTGACTGCCTTCAGCTCAGGTCCTGATTCCAGGGTCCTGGAAATGCTGGGATTAAGCCCCACATTAGGCTCCTTCCTCAGTGAGAAGCCTTCTTTTTCCTCTACCCGCTTGTGCTTCCTCTCTCTCTTTGTGTGTGTCTCTCTGTCAAATAGATAAATAAAATCTTTTTAAAAGATAAAAAGAAATAAAGGACTTTTTTTAGTTTAATAAGCCTTTGGCTTTTTTTCTTCCCTAAAGACATTCAGGTTAGACAAAAGACAGTTCTCATGGACTTATAATGTGTGTGTGTGTGTGTATATATATGTGTGTGTCTGTAACAAAGTATTTTTAAAACTCATATCCTATCTGAAAAAAAAACCTTTGTATTTAGTCATTATTCAGTAATATTTTAATTGACTCAGCAAATAGTGAAATAACTATGAAATTGCTCTACCTTAAAGTACAACACAAAGTATCTGTAAAGTCATCAAACCACTAAATACTCACAAGAAAAACAATGAAATAAAAGGTAATGTAATTTTAGAATATTTGATTTTTCCTACACCAAATACTTAGAAAATTAGAGAATTTTGAAAATTAATAAAACTTATTTTAATAAAAATTGTGTAATTGTGTAAATAAGAAACAATGGAAGATTTTCCCCTTTATGTCTTGAGCTAAGTGAGCTGGAAACATGCTGGCCTGAAAAATAACTTAAAAAGAGGCTAACTATAAGAGTAAATTCAGTGAATTATTCAAAGACACACAAATTCAGTTGCATTTGAAATTCTCTAAGGGAATTAGATAGCCCTTGGCCTCACATGTGCTAAGGGTAAAAAAAATAATGTATTTATAGTCAGTATGCTTTCATACTCAGTTATTAAAGCAGCAATTAGTTTATGATAGGCTTATCCTTATGAGAAACAAGAAAATCAGGTAATGATGTGGATAAATCTCTTAGATGAACATTCTTAATATTTTTGGCTTCTGCATCATTTATTGCTGTTTTACCAGAGTCCTCTGAAGTAGTAGGCTCCTCATCATTGTATCCTATGCTAACAGGCTCCTGACATCTGGCATGGTGCTTGTCATACAGATATTTATAGATGTGTGGCCATTCCAGTCACCACTAGTTCCTGAAATTGAAAACCTGGAATTGCTTTATCTTGGTCCTTTTCCTACCTTCTCTGCTCTTAACGAGTATCTTATCTCATTGTTCCTCAATGTAATATTGCATTCTAACTCACTCCTTTGAAGGTTTCATCCATCCCATGGTATCAGCAGAATGGAGTTTGGTAGATGGTTCACTGTGATGTTTAAGCTTCGGTACTTCTCACATTCATGAGTCACTTTTACAATCCCAAACAGAATTTTGTATTTGCAGTATTCCTTTTCTTTCTTTTTGTTTCTTTTTTCTTCTTTTTTTCTTTTTAAGATTATATTTATTTATTCATGACAGACACACAGGGAGACAGAGACATGGGCAGAAGGAGGCTCCCGGCAGGGAGCCTGATGTGGGACTCAATCCTAAGACCCCGGATCATGACCTGAGCCGAAGGCAGACGTTCAACCACTGAGCCACCAAGGCATCCCTATTCCTTTGCTTTTCTTAAAGATACCTCCCCCCAAATTGATAAGTTTCAGGTCCCACAACACCTGCATCTGCTCATAATTATATAAATAGATAACTTTTCAACATCTTCTCTGAGTTCTGTACACTGCTAGAGTTCACTAACTTCTCTTATGTAGAGTGATTAAAACCAGCTGTTCTTCCTTCAAACTAGCCCCTCTCTCCCCTTACCTGTTTCTATTAAGAGCAATACAGAGCTCTCAGTCATCCTGAGTGAAAAATGGAGAGAAGAGATGAAATACTCCCTCATCCTCATCCCATATTTACAGTTAATAAGCCTTATCAATCTTCATTTAGTTCAGATCTTGTCATTTCTATTAATGCCATTCCAATTCAGGTTCTTGTTACCACTTCTCACCTTCACTGCTAACACCCTCTCTATTTTAACCTTTGTTATAGCAGGAGGTCTCCAGGCTTCCTCTTGTGTCCTGCCTCTGGTCCTGCCTGAGAGTCTCTTTTCACAATACTTATCATAGTTATTTTCTTAAAACATAATTATTTCTTTATGATATAATTATTTTCTTTAAACACAGTCATTTCTTTAAAACTTATTTATTTATTTAAAACATAAATGAGTTTATGCCACTACTCTGCTAAAGCCTTCTAATAGCTCCCCATTTTGCTCTGAGCAAAAGATAGTCTTAAAATGTGCTATAAAACCCTATTCAATCTTACTAATTCCCCTTCACTTTCTACTTCTCTTAAGTCACCTTATTCCATCTGTGCTGGCTTCCCGTTTCTCCCTTGAATATTCTGGTATCCTTCTGCCTAAAGTTCTCTCCCCAGATTGTTCTTCTGCCTGGAACATGTTTCCAGATAATCATATTACCTACTCAGTCAATGTTTTTCTCAAAGTTTCCTTTCTCAATGAAGCCTACTGTGACTTATTTAAAATTATAATTTCCCTTATTTCCCATCTCATTTTCTGCCCCTGTTTATTTTTTTCCCAAATCACTTAACACCTCTTCACACACTATAGAATTATTTATTTATTTAAAAAAATTTTTTGTATATATTTTTATTGGAGTTTGATTTGCCAACATATAGCATAACACCCAGTGCTCATCCTGTCCAGTGCCCCCCTCAGTTCCCATACTTATTTATTTTTGTTTTCTTTATTGTCTGCCTCTTGCTGCTGGAGTGTAAGCTCTATGAGGTCAGGAATTTTGTTCTGTTTCTTTACTTCTGTATTCTGATCATCTTAAAGAGTTCCTGGCAGATAGTGGAGGCTGGCTAAATGTTTTTTGATTAATTACTTACAGCCCGGACTTTTGCAATAATTGTTTAACTAGTTCCCTGCTTCACATCTTTCTTTTCTCTTTCAGACTCAATTCTGTGGTAAATTAATTGTTCTTTAGCTCAACTCTATATTCATATAATTTTGCTTAAATCCTTTAATAGTTTCAAATTTCTTATAAAAAAAAATCTAACTTCTTGGCTGGTCAACACCTTCACACATGGCTTTCAAGCTTTCTCTCCAGGCTTCATTACTGTGATTCACCTACAGTAACTTCTACCTAACTCTTCAACCCCAAATATTCCCATTTCCTGGCATTTTGTTTTGCTCATTTTCATCTCTCTTTGCAGGCCCTTAACCTAACCCTGACTGTGGGAATTTTATTTGTACTTTGAGGAGACCTGGTCTAAAAAACAAATATAAACCTTCACATCAGCTCAACTATCAGTGCTTTTTCAAGTATGAGAGTATATATATGAGAAATAAATTTTGGGCAGCCCTGGTGGCTCAGTGGTTTAGCGCTGCCTTCAGCCCAGGGTGTAATCCTGGAGACCCAGGATCGAGTCCCAGGTTGGGCTCCCTGCATGGAGCCTGCTTCTCCCTCTGCCTGTGTCTCTGCCTCTCTCTCTCTTTCTGTCTCTCATGAATAAATAAATAAAATCTAAAAAAATAAATAAATAATTTTTTTAAGTAACCAGTTACTTAGTAAATTTCTTCATGTCATGTTGACATTTATTTTTCCTTTTTATTTTAATTTTGCAACTCTTGGGACCTGAATGATGAATGATCAGACAAATACTCCTGCTCCCATCAGCATGCTATCAGTTTCAGGCTCTGAGAAAAATGAAGTGGAAATATAAAAACATTTATACATTAACATTTATATATGAAACATCTATTGTTAACTATATGATATGTCTTCAGAAATTGTCAAGTACATAGAAAAATCCAGTTACATTCAAACAAGCTGTGGGATGTCCATATATTAGTAGTCTAACAAGATGTTACTCTGGTGCTATTGGGAAATATAAAGTATTCACTCTGATATTCTTTAATTTATTTAAGGGTTCACATTTAACCTTCAGAGATAATGGAATACTGAACTTCTTTTTTCTCTTAATCAAAATTATTAAATATATGCTACCAGTAAGAATTTAAAAGCTATTTACCAATAAGTATGTTTTTCTCAAAGCAGGTATTTTAGAAAGTTGTATAAAATAATTGAAAGGAATTATTTTATTAGTAATAATTAACAAGGAATTGAAGAAACTTTTAGTTTGTTTCAGTGTTTACATAAAACTAACAAAGTTTTGGAATATTTTCTTAGTCAGACTGATTTGGATCTCAGATTTTTCCCTAACATGTATATAATAGTGAAGTTTTAATTTTAAGTGAGCAAAACAAACAAGAAGACCACGCAAGAAATAAAAACAAAACAAAAACAAAACAGTCACTAGAGGGGAGGGTGAGGAGGGGATGGGGGTAACTGGGTGATGGACATTAAAGAAGGTACATGATGTAATGAGCATTGGGTATTATATAAGACTGATGAATCACTGACTTCTACCCTTGAAACCAATAATACATTTCATGTTAATTAATTGAATTTAAATAAAGTTAAACCAAAACAAAACAAAATTCCAGCTATTGAAGTTAAAATGCCTTTTATCTTTTTCTAACTTGGCCACACCCAGAAAACTTTCCCTGGAGTCCTCTTGAGGGAGAGATGTTTTGGATTATCCCCTCTCATGTCCCATACCAGGGGGGTTGGAGGTAAGGTGGGAGTTCACATTACTCCTCGTTGCAATTTCAATTGACCCTCTCTATAAAAACAAGTTAAAATGCCTTTTATGGTGAACTGATTTTTAAATCAAGTTTGCAGGGAATAGTTCAAATTGACTTTTGATTTGTTGTGTAAAATACAGACTGGTATTTAATAAGAAAATAAACTCGAAAAAGTAAAGGTTAATCTAATGTTCTAAGCCTTAATGGTCAAATCATACTAATTTCACAACTGATTCCATCAATATGTAGAATTTCTCAACAAAAGATATGAGTGGGGGAAAAATAAAGACAGCAACCAGAAATCACTTGATCCCGTCGCTACATTTAAGCTTGAATTCAGAGAATATTAATATCAGAGTAGTCTAACTCACAGTCACTTGGAGGCAGGAAAAGTGGGCTGACATTTGTTAAACTACTTAAAAGAATATTTGAAATATCATTAAAAATTGGAATAATGCCAGGCAAATGAGCGAAAGCAGACAAGGTGCAGAACTTCAAACAGAAGAGAGTAATGAGAGAGATGTGATATGTGTGATGTCAGTGCTTATTTTTTTCCCAGATATTGAAAGGAAATCTATAAATATCCAGAGAACAATAGACTCAGTAATATGGCTATATAAACTTATAAAAAATAAAGGATGCCAAACATTTTGTCTATTTGTGGAAGGACAAAGCTAGCATTGTGAAATACAATCTGTCTTTTACTGGAGTAATAGTTGAAGCATTTAGTGGAGTGTCCCAGAAAAGTTAGTTTTCCAACCTGTTTCATGTTGGCTTGGATATGAACATTGTCACATCATTCGGCATGCTGGCTGAGCCAGTGCAAAGGAAAGTGGTGATAAATGGAAGTGCATCCAGTTGTGAGGAAGTGGCTAGTAGGGGGCTACAGGAGCTTTGGCATGAGGTCAGGTTTTATTTTCCATCTTTATTAATCATCTCCAGGGGGGAATAAATTGCCTGCTAATGAAATTTGCAGATAGCACTAAATTTTGAAGTGTTGCCAAACACGGTTAACAAAGGAGAAATAAATATAAATGGACTTAAGCATGCTATTTATCATTTATTTGGATTTAATAAAAATTGTTCCCGGGATACATTTATAAGCGATTCCCACAAATTAAATTTCAGAGGAAGAAATCTCCATCACACAGTAAGACAAATGGGCTGATGGTAGGATCACCCTCTGCATCCTGTGAGGTTAAAAGAAAAAAGATATTCTTAGCAAAAATGCACTGTTCAGAATGTCCTCTTTTTATGTCCATTGAATGCCAATTTCAAAAGTGGGTGAATTTCCAACCTTCGAAAAAATTTCAGTTTTAAGAATTAAGCTAAAGCACGGGGATTAAGGATTGCACATATATTTTCTTCATCTTTTTCTAACTTGGCCACACCCAGAAAACTTTCCCTGGAGTCCTCTTGAGGGAGAGATGTTTTGGATTATCCCCTCTCATGTCCCATACCAGGGGGGTTGGAGGTAAGGTGGGAGTTCACATTACTCCTCGTTGCAATTTCAATTGACCCTCTCTATAAAAACAAAAACAAAAACCCAACAAATAAGTAAATAGAAAAAGATACAGATACAGATACATACATACAGACATACATAAAATACTAGCTTCTTTAAAGTTTATGCTATCAGATTTATTACCTATGTTCTCATATTCATGCCCTCTTTCATGGAAACTTCAATATTTTACCTCATGTTTTCTTGTTATTACTATATACATTGTAATATCAGTATCCATTAATCTAACACTCTGGATAATTAGTTCCTTGATATCCAATTTCTGATGATCCCTTTGCTCATCCTATACCAGTCACCTATTCCTTCATAATTCCCAGTTTCTTATCATTAAGAATAGTTGTGCTGTATCCCCAAATCTTGATATTCTAGTTCCCCATTCTGTGATCTCTACCTCCTGTGTTTATAGTTCTCCAATTATAGTAATTATTCCACTCACAACTTGACTTCTGATCCCTTTGCCCCTTCTAGTTTTTTTTTACTTTCTATAATTTTATGTTCTCCTTTTCATTCTGTGTACCTTAAGCTTCATTTGTCTATCACTGTATTTACTCCCTAGCATAATTCTCAACTTGCTTATTCCTCTGTCCTTTGGTTTTCCCTTTATAAAACACCAGCTTGGTTCAATCCAATTGTATTCCACATAGACAAAGAGAAGCTGAAGATGGGTCTTGTTGACTGATGCTACATTACACTTGTGACCATAAAAATGAAGGATGCCCTTGGCACTGTTTAGTATATTGAATTTCACTACCCAATTTATTATCTACTTTTTACACTTGATTCTGGCTTCACAAACTTCTTTATTTTTTAATTTCTTAATCAACAGCACATCTAGTTTTTTTTTTTTTTTTTCCAATTCCACGGAGAAAAATACAATCAGAGGATGATCTAATTTCTCACCACCAGAAATGCTAACCTAATTACAATGTTTCTACAAACTCTGCTTTCCTTCCTGTTAGAAGAGTTGAACTGTTCCTGTCCAGTTCGAACCTCTCCCTTCTGCATTGGATCTAATCCTCATCACCTACAGCAGGACTTTGCCCCAGGTATCTCCTTCCATCCTGCTTTATCAATGGTCTGCCTCTACTTGATCACTGCCATCATGGTAATAATTGTTTAAGTAACACCCAACATAAAAACAAAGCAAGACAAAATGTTCCTTTAATTCCCTGACCCCTGTAACTACTGCTTCATGCCTGTTCTCCTTCATAGCAAATCTTGAAATATTCTCTTCCTTTTCTGCTTCTAATTTTTCAATTTCCATACTTTCTCTCTTGGGCCCAACATCAATTAGTCTTTCAACTTCACTACTTCCTTGAAATCTCATTTGTCAAGGTCATCAAGAAATGCAGTATCACCAAGTCCAGTAGTTAATCTTAGTCTTCATTTTACTCACTTTCTTAGTAACATTTAACATTGTTGTTCAAAAAAATTATTCTGGGGAAAAAATTATTCTCAGGCTTACAAGGTACTATCCTCTCATATTTTCTTCTCTTGGCCATCCAATCTCTCGGTAGGAGCCATTGCTCTTCTTCAAATTTCTAATCTTTTTTATTGCCCCGAGTCCCTAAAACTCAGTTCTCAATTATTTTTCATCTGCTTTTGTAAACTGTGGTTAAATGGTCTCACTGAGTCCTGTGATTTTAAATATCACCTACATACTGAAGATTCCAATATTTGACTTTTCCTCCAAACATGCCTCGTTTTCAGTATTTTCAGTCTCAATAAATGTACTGTTATTTACATAAACTTTAGGTTCCTAATTCTGTTATTTCTTTAATCACACATCTAATCTAGTAGTCATACAGTCCTTTCAACTGTACACTCTAATATATTCCATTTTTTCCTTTTTGTTCAAGCAGCAGCGGTGGGAATGGGGGGAGGTTAGGGACAGAGGGAGTGGGAGACAGAATCCTAAACAGACTTTAGCTCACCTCAGAGTCCAGGCAGGGCTCAGTCTCATGACCTTGAGGTCATGACCTGAGCCAAAATCATGAGTTGTATGCTTAACTGACTGAACCACCCAGATGCCCTCCCTTTCTACTTTTTTTTTGAAATACAATCTCAGAGTTGTGTAAATATTGCAAGAATATATATCCTCTTATATTTCACAAATGTAAATATCATATACCACATTGTATTGTATATATAATATGCATAATTATTTTTTTCTCTACTGATTGAAAGTGAGTTGAAGGCACATGCCATTTTAACCCTAAATACTTCAGTCTGTTTTCTATAAACAAAGGCAATGATGCTCATATGTCCCATTGCTGGTTATGTTAAATTGGGGTAATGTGTCTTTCAGGTTACTTCATTATAAAGATACTATAGTTCTACTGTGTAATTAGTAAATATATTGAGAGGAGATATATAAATATGTTGTTACTCCAAAAACTTGCTCCCACTAGTTTTAACATCCATTGATAAGGATTCTTGCCTGCATCAACTATTACAATATTTTTTGTGGTAGGGGAAATAATGTCCCCATCTCCATGAAGTTCATATCGAAACCCCTGGAACCTATGCATATATTAGGAAACATGGCAAAGGCAAATGAAGGTTGTTAATCAACTGACCTTAAGTTAGGGAGAATTATCTGGATTATGTGAGTGGACTGAAATTAATCAGAAGGGTCCTTAAAAGTGGATGAGTGAGAAAGAACAGAGTCAGTCATAAGGACCTAGGACTGGGAAAGGTCCTATGAGACATGTGAGAAGTAACTGATACACTTTTGATAGCTTTGAAGATGGAAGAAGAGGGCTATGAGAAGAGAAATGACTGAGTCTGAAATCTGGAAAAGGAAAAAAGAAAAAAGATTCTTTTTCAAGAGTCTTCAGAAAAACCCAACCTTCCAGACTCATTGGGTTAGCTCAGAGTTACCCCTGTCAGACCTCTGACCTACAAGACTGTAAGATAATACATTTACATTGTTTTAAGCCATCAAGTTTGTGGTAATTTATTATAGTAACAAAAAGAAAATAAATATAGTTGCCAAATGGCAAACCTTTTTTTCTATCTTTATTAGCTTTCTACTACAAGGAAGAGCTTACCTACATTGATTAATTGACTGATTTTGGTCAGGGGGGTTAAGGAATTATTATTTTATTCAATAGATTATTATCCTTTATTATAATTGCCTTAATGTTCATACTGTCCCAAATTGACCTGTGATAGTCCCTTCAAACTGTCTGTGGTGACCTTTGATAATTCCCTATCAATCTTTGAATGCTTTCTTATTTTATGGCACACAAAAATTTCTAGGCTAATTTTATAATTTGTATATCCCAGTCTTGGAATCAGCTATTTCTTAGAGGCACCTTGGTTCTTTTTTCTCCTTCCTTCCTTCCTTCCTTCCTTCCTTCCTTCCTTCCTTCCTTCCTTCCTTTTTTTAGAGAGAGAGAGAGAGAGAGTGAGTGAGCAAATGGGGAGGGGAGGGGCAGAGGGAGAGGGGGAGAGAGAGAGAGAATCTTCAGTAGGCTCCATGTTCAGCATGGAATCCCATATGGGGCTCCATGACCATGAGATTATGACCTGAGCTGAAATCAAGAGTTGGTTGCTTAACTTACTGAGCTACCCAGGTGCACCAAAGCACCCTGGTTCCATTTATTTATTTATTTGTTTGTTTGTTTGTTTATTTATTTATTTATTTTTTATTCTTTAATAATAAATTTATTTTTTATTGGTGTTCCATTTGCCAACATACAGAATAGCACCCAGTGCTCATCCCCCTCAAATGCCCCCCTCAGTGCTCATCATCCATTCACCCCCACCTCCTGCCCTCCTCTCCTTCCACCACCCCTAGTTCATTTCCCAAAGTTAGGAGTCTTCATGTTCTGTCTCCCTTTCTAATATTTCCTACCCATTTTGTCTCCCTTCCCTTCTGTTCCCTTTCACTATTATTTATATTCCCCAAATGAATGAGACCATATAATGTTTGTCTTTCCCCGACTGACTTATTTCACTCAGCATGATACCCTCCAGTTCCAACCACATTGAAGCAAATGGTGGGTATTTGTCGTTTCTAATGGCTGAGTAATATTCCATTGCATACATAGACCACATCTTCTTTATCCATTCATCTTCCGATGGACACCGAGGCTCCTTCCACAGTTTGGCGATTGTGGACATTGCTGCTAGAAACATCGGGGTGCAGGTGTCCCGGCGTTTCATTGCATCTGCATCTTTGGGGTAAATCTCCAGCAGTGCAATTGCTGGGTCGTAGGGCAGGTCTATTTTTAACTGTTTGAGGAACCTCCACACAGTTTTCCAGAGTGGCTGCACCAGTTCACATTCCCACCAACAGTGTAAGAGGGTTCCCTTTTCTCCGCATCCTCTCCAACATTTATGGTTTCCTGCCTTGTTAATTTGCCCCATTCTCACTGGTGTGAGGTGGTATCTCATTGTGGTTTTGATTTGTATTTCCCTGATGGCAAGTGATGCAGAGCATTTTCTCACGTGCCTGTTGGCCATGTCTATGTCTTCCTCTGTGAGATTTCTGTCCATGTCTTTTGCCCATTTCATGACTGGATTGTTTGTTTCTTTGGTGTTGAGTTTAATAAGTTCTTTATAGATCTTGGAAACTAGCCCTTTATCTGATACATCATTTCCTTTTGAGAATTGCATTTAGAAAGCAAGATCTGGGCATTAGGTGTCCTCATGGCTAGTAGGATGTCTGTTTTTTTTTCCATTGCAGCAGAGTTAGGGATTCTTTATCTATCTATCTATCTATCTATCTATCTATCTATCTATCTATCTATCATCTGTCTATCATCTATCTATCTATTCATCCCTCCATCATTCCATCCCTCCATGCATCCATTCATCCATTATCATCCATCATCTATCTCCTGTTAAAATCATGAATTCACATGTGCAAAATCACAGGATTTATTCTATTCTTTGATTTCCTATATTTGTGATTTACTTCTCTGTCAATGAGAAACCTTTTCTATTTCCATGATATATTTATTATTTTAGTCCTCTAAGACAGAGAGAGTAGTTTAGAAATTGTAAGCCACAACTTTGAAGATGAAGTCTGTTAAAAATGTTACTTTCAGTTTTTGGTGTCTTGAACGTGGACATTATAGTTCAAATAGTCCTCAAAAGTTACTTGGATTAATTCTTCCCTCGACACATGTAAGCATGTTTCCATAATTTACTTGAAATATAATTCATATTATTTCCTCCTTTTTGTATTCCACTTTAGAATGTCCCCTTATCATTGTTTATTTTATTCATTTTTGTTCTGAGTATGTGAAGTATTAACATGATTCCAAAAATCATATATACAAAATGGTATATTTGGATAAGTCATTCTTATCCCCACTCTCCTGTCCTTTCTTCACAGTTATTGCCAACTCCTGATAGGTAATCAATCTCTTTATGCTCTGGCTTCCCTCTCCTACATTTCCTTATGTATTAATGAACAAATATAGGTATAATTTTTAAAATTTTTAACAGATTTACTGAGTTGTAATTTAGATACCGTTCAATTTAAAGTATACATTGCAATGGCTCTTAGTATATTCACAGAATTTTGAAAATGTTACTGCTATTTAATTTTAGAATATTTTTATCTTCCTTGAAAAATATTACATACCTATTAGCAGTAACTCCCCAACCCCTCTTCCCAGTCTTGGACAACCATAGTATTACAGTATCTTAATTACTATAACTTTGTAGTAAGTTTTAACACAAGGATGTGTGAGTTTTCCAACATTTTCTTCTTTTCTAAGATTGATTGGCCTGTTCTGGGTTCCCTGTATCACCATATGAATTTTATAAATGGCCAGTTAATTTCTGTAAAAAAAAAATCAGTTGTTAATCGATAATGTATAGAAAGAAATTGACTTTTACATATTGATCTTTTATCCTTGCTCAACTTGTTTATTAGTTTGAATATGTTTAACTTACATTGTTGATTCCTTAGGATTTTTTAAATACAAGATCATGTTATCTGCAAATAAAAATGTTTTTACTTCTTCCTTTTTATTAAGGATGCCTCTTATTTTTGTTTCTTGTTAAATTGCCCTGACTAGAAACACAAGTTACATGTTTAATAGAAGTGAAAAAAGCAGACATTCTTGTCTTCTTTCTGGTCTTTTGGAAAAGCATTAGACTTTCACCATTAAGTATGATGTCAGTAGTGGGTGTTTATAAATACTCTTCCCTTCCATTTATTTATTTTTTAGTGTTTTTATCATGGAAAGATTTTCATTTTATCAAACGCTACTGTAACTTTTGAGATTATTGTATTTCTTACCCTTGTTCTATTGATATGATTTATTAAATAAATCAATTTTGGGATGATAAACCAACTTGGCATTCCAGGGATAAGTCCTACTTGCTTATAGTACATTGCTTTTTACTGCATCCCATAAGTTGTGGTATATGGATCATTTTTGATCCAGTTGTGGTATTTGAGATCATTTTTCATTGATCTCAAAGTATTCTTTTTAATTTCCATCAAATTTTCTATGTAACTGGATTAGGTTTGTGAGTTTCATAAAGTGAGTTGAAGGCTCCTGGGTGGTTCAGTCTGCTAAGCATCTGCCTTTGGCTCAGGTCATGATCCTAGGGTCCTGGGATTGAGTTATGCATCAGGCTTCCTGCTCAGTGAAGAGCCTGCTTCTCCCTTCACCCCTCCCCACTGCTTGAAATCTCTCTCTCATGTTCTCTCTCTCAAATAAATAAAACATTTTTTAAAAAAGTGAATTGAGAAGTGTTTCCAGCTATTTTTGTACATTTTGAAAGAGTTTTTAGAGAACTGATTCTTTGAGTGATTATAGAATTCAGCAGGGAAGCCATGTCAGCCTGAGCTTAGCTTTGTAGGAAATTTTAAATTGCTAATTCAATATGTTTATCATTATACATCTATTCAGACTTTCTGTTTCATCTTGCGTCAGTTTCAGTAGTTTATGGGGTTTAAGTTTTTACTTGAATTCCAGTCAGTTAACATACAGTATAATATTAGTTTCAGGTATACAATATAGTGATTCACCACTTCCATACAATACCCTGTACTAATTAATCACAGCAAGTACACTCCTTCATTCCCATCAACAATTTAACTCATGCCCCCACCTGTCTCCCTTCTGGTGACCATCAGTTTGTTCTCTATATTTAAGAGTCTCTTTCTTGGTTTGCCTCTCTTTTTTCCCCTTTGATCATTTGTTTTGTTTAAGTTCCACATATGAGTGAAATCATATGGTATTCCTCTTTCTCTGACTTATTTCACTTAGCATAATACACTCTAGCTCCATCCTCATCATTGCAAATGGCAAGATTTCATTCTTTTTATGGCTGAATAATATTATATATAGTGGAATGATATATATATATAGTGGAATTATATATTATATATAGTGGAATATAATATATATACTATATTATATATAGTGGAATGGTATATAGTGCTGTCTTCATAATTTGGTGATTGTAGATAATGCTACTATAAACATCAGGGTGCATGTATTGAATTAGTATTTTTATATCCTTTGGGTAAATACCTAGTAGTGCAATTGCTGGATTGTAAGATAGTTCTATTTTTAACTTTTTTTGAGGATCCTCCATACTGTTTTCCATAATGGCTGTACCGGTTTGCAATCTACACAGTTAAGAAAACTCCTATCAATACAAACAGCATTTTTCACAGAGCTAGAACAAAGAGTCCTGAAATTTATTTAGAACCACAGAAGACCACAAATAGCCAAAAAAAAAAAAAAAAATCCTGAAAAAGAAAAGGAAAATGTGAAGCATTACAATTCTGGACTTCAAATTATAATGAAAAGTTATAGTGATCAAAACAATATGATACTGGCACAAAAATAGAGACATAGATCAATAGAACATAAACTTACAACTATATGGTCAATTTATCTCCAACAAAACAAGAAAAAATATCCAATGGGCAGAAGACAGTATCCTCAAAAATAGTGTTGGGAAAACTGGACAGCAACATGCAAAAGAATGAAACTGAATCATTTTCTTATACCAAACACAAAAATAAATGCAAAATGAATTAAAGACATAAACACGATACTTGAAATCATAAAAATCTTGGAGGAGAACCCCTCTTTGACATTGGCCATAGCAACTTCTTTCTAGATATGTCTCCTGAGACAAGGGAAACAAAAGCAAAAATAAACTATTGAGACTTCATCAAAATAGAAAGCTCCTGCATAGCAAAGTAAATAATCAACAAAACTAAAAGGCAACCTACTGACAATAATGGGAGAAGATATTTGCAAATGACATACCTGATAAAGGGCTAGTATCCAAAATATATGAAGAACTTATAAAATTCAACACCCCAAAAATGAAAAATCCAATTAAAAAATGGGCAGAAGACGTGAATAGACATTTCTCCAAAGAAGACATACAGATGGCAAACAGACACATGAAAAAATGTTCAACATCATTCATCATCAGGGAAATGCAAATCAAGCCTATGATGAGGTATCACACCTATCAGAATGGCTAGAATCAATAACCCAGGAAACAGGTGTTAGCAAGATAATGAAGAAAGGAGAACACTCATATATTGTTACTGGTTTGGATTTTTTATAAAGAAATTTGTTTAAAAAATTTAAAAAATTAAAAAAAAAGAAATCTGTTAATTCTTCCAGGTTATTTAGCTGGTTGCCATATATTTCATGATATTCCCTTTAAGTGTATCTGCAAGGTCAGTAGTGATGTCCCCTCTTCTATTTCTGACTAATAATGTTAGTCTTTCTTTTTTTTCTTGATTAGTCTAGCTAGTTTGTCAATGTTATCAATCTTTTTAAAGAAAAAACTTTTGTTTTATTGATTTTTTCTATTGTTTTTCTTTTCTCTAATAAGTTTTCTTTCACTGAAAGATTTATTGTATCCTTTCTTCCTGTGTTAGGTTTAATTTTTTTTCTCTCTCTCTTTCTCTTTTGGTTTCTTAAGTTAGAAGATTGATTATTTCCCTCAGATCTTTTTGCTTTTTAAATATAAGTAGCAGATATAAATTCCCCTCTAAGCATTTTTTACCATAAGTTTTGACTTGGTGAATTTTTGTGCACATTTATCTCAAAGTATTTTTTAATTTACATTGTGATTTTTTTCTTTTGTAGTTATTACATAGTGTGTTGCTTAATTTCCCATATACTTATTAATTTCTCAAATTTTCTTCTATTATTTACTTTTAATTCTACAGTTGTCAGAGAACATTCTTTATATAAATTCAAGCCCCTTAAATGAACTGAGGCATGTCTTATGGTCTAGAACATGATCTAACTTGGAGAATGTCCCTTGTACTCTTGAGGAGACTATGAATTCTACTGATTTATGGGAGTGTTCTGTAGATGACTGCTAAGTCTCTTTGGTGCAGAGGTATCAAATCCTCTACAGCATTGGTGATGTTCAGCCTCACTGTTTTCATCCATTATTGGGAGTGTGATGTTAAAATCTCTAACTACTACTGTGACTTGTCATTTCTCATTTCTCTCAGTTTTTGCTTCATATGCATCTGGTGTTATTAGGCACATATTCATTTATAGTTATAAAAGTACTTAAGAATTCACTTTTTAACAAAATAAAATATCCATGTTTGTTTCTAGTAATATCTTTCTTTTGTTGTAAAGTCTATTTTTTTTTTCTGATACTAGTATAGCCACTCAGATATCTTATGGTAGTTGTTTGCTTAGAGTACCATTTTTTTTCCGTCTTTTCCATTTAATCTTTTGTATTTTGAATGCAAAATTTGCCTTCTATTGAGAAAGTTTTGTCATGGTTTGTTTATTTTGCCATAATTTATTTCTATTTAAAAATATTCAAGAGATTTTAAAAAAGACCCAAAGGCCCAAAGATGTCTAGGTTTAATAAAAGATTATAATGAGGCAGCATCTCTTGGTTTCTCCATTGAAAATTTGATCCTGGTTAGTTATACAGCCTAATAATTTTTCTAATAGGGTTTTGATGTTTGCCTTTTTTGGCATCTTTCCTAGAGAGGTCACTGAGGTAGCTATTTTTGTTTGCTTATTTGTTTTTATTGTCTCACAATCTCTTCTTTTTCATTTGATCATTTAATTCATCTGTATTTAGTATTATTATTGATACAGTTGGATTTACATCTACTATTTTATTCTTTCTGAATTGATAACTAGATACACATGTGTATTTTTGTGTTTAATTTTCTTCTTCAGAAAGTTGGCATATTCCAGTTACTTTTTAAATTAACTATATGTATTTATATATATTTTAAATTTTACTGCTTTTCATGACTTTCTTCACTATTTCACTGATCCATATACCACTATTATGTCTTCATGAGTATTGCTCTTAGTACAGCAGTAGCCTCTTAACTGGTCCACCAAATAGCCAATGTGATATATTTTATTTTATTTTATTTTATTTTAAGATTTTATTTCTTTATGTCAGAAAAGGAGAGAAATACACACAGCATGAGTAGGAGGGATAAAGAAAGAGGGAGAGAGAGAATTGCAAGCAGACTCCACACTGAGCATGGAGCCTGCTACGGGGCTGCATCCCAGGACACTGAGACTATGACCTAAGCCAAAACCAGGAGTCAGATGCTTAACAAGACTGCACTGCCTAGGCACCCCTAAAAATATTAAATCTAATATCTTCCTTTCATGTTCAGAAGAAAATAATAACACTTTTCCATAATGTTTCTAGTCTTACATGACTGTATAGGGCTGCCTTGTGTCACTCTAACCTACTCCATATTATTATGGAAATTATTATTATTATTATTAACCTAGCCTCTTTATTTTTATTTTTATATATTTTTTACCTTAAATAGAATAAGCATAGTGTCCTTATCATTTCTTTACTAATTACCTGGAATATTCTTACCCTAGATCTTGTTATGGATTACCCCTAACTTCATTTAGGTCTAGCCTCCTCAAAGAGCTCTTCCCTAATTCCATCGTTCCTCTTAAAACCAAATCAATATTATTGGCTTTAAAATTGTTTTCTTAATAGCACTTATCAAAATTTTACACAATATTATTGTCATTATATACAGTTGAAAGTAAAGCACTGGGGATCCCTGGGTGGCTCAGTGGTTTAGTGCCTGCCTTTGGCTCAGGGCATGATCCTGGAGTCCTGGGATCAAGTCCTGCATCAGGATCCCTGCATGGAGCCATCTTCTTCCTCTGCCTATGTTTCTGCCTCTCTCTCTCTCTCTCTCTCTCTCTCTGTGTGTCTCTCATGAATAAATAAATAAAATCTTAAAAAAAAAAAAGAAAGTAAAGCTCTGTAGAATAGGACTTTCTTTAATTTTTGCTGTATTTCCTGAGTCTAAAAGGTGCCTGGCATAAAGAGTGGGTAATCAATATTTTTTTAACTTAATGAACATATGAATAATATATATGTGTATATATATTAATATATGTGTAATATATATATAATATTACATATATATATATATAAATTAAAACTGGCTTCACCAGGGATGGTCATACAGAACATTAAGAGGATACTATATCTAAATATATGTACTTTCTATGTATGAAGGTACTAAAGAGAATAATAATAAGCTATATAAGCAATTAAATTTTTATCTAAAAAATTCAGTATTCCTAAATATTGTATCTATGTCAATTTTATTTTAATTATGGACAAATAAAACAATTTAATTTGATGCTGGATATAGTTTTTGGTCCCTTTACTATCATCACTTGTATTAATATAATACAATAATAATTACCCCATCTTAATATTTTTAGTTTTAATGAGGGAGGGCTGGAAAGAATGACTTGATAAGATGTATTTAGCTTTTGCTGGCAAGGTATATATGGAATACATATGAATAAAATAATTCAGAACTTGTGATGTATTGATTTTTTGGCAAGGTACTACAGAAGAGGATCTTAGAAAGATGTAATTGACATATTTTTTTATTATACTTATTTCCTAAAACTATATCTTTCAAAAATATACGCTTTCTGTCATAGGAAAAGCATTTTTATACAGTTTTTACATAGGTATGTAATTGTTCTACATTAAACTTTTATCCCATCCCTGTGGTAGACAAAAATGCACAGGTTATAAGGTGATTAATTGTTGACTTGAAAAGCTGATTGGGAGTAATGATTTTATCTTTACAAAATTAATCACAAAAATTGTTCTGATTAGTTCATCAGATATTTTCCTTTTATAATTTTCATGTGTCTCTCAACAAGGAATTGTGTTTCAAAGATGAAGCTACCTGACTTATATTTTAAAGGTTGAAATAATTGGCAAAAAAAAAAAAAAAAAGAAAAAGAAAAAGAAATGCAGCACTACAATGAAATAGCTATATTCAAATATGTGTCCTGGTCTATGTTACTTTTTCTTTATACCTATAAGCTAGAGTTTGTTAATTCTTGGTTTTCTACTTTGGAAGCCAGGTTGGTTGGCGGAATTTTTTCTGACCAGGAACAGTCTATACTTAAGCTTTTTTTCAGAAGGCTCACAAGATGTTAAAAAAGAGAGGGAAGGTACAAACTTACCAAAAAATTAGAATGGGAAAGATTGAGAATGAGGAGGAAATAATATGGTAAAGTTGACCACATGCATTCTTTTATAGTTGGAAATATAACTATAATATAAATTAATGTTAATAGAGTAGTTCTTTTTATATAACTTCTTTGTATATTTATAACTTTCTTTAATTTGTTTTCCCTTTTAAAGGAATTATTTTCCTTTTCTGAATTAAGGCAAGTATTTTGCCTAAGGAAAAATTATGAAATAAAGTTGTTCTTTACCCATATACTTTAACTTATTTACTTTCTCCTCCCCTTTTAGGATTCTCTGTCTTGAGTGGCTTCCTACTCTTTGCCACTTCATTAATCAAAACTTGCTCTCAGGAAAGGAGTTGACAAATATATTCACACCAAAGGAAGAATAACAAATAGTATCCTAACCATTGTTACTCATTTCCAGACATTATCATCAATCTTGTTAATTTTTATCACCATGCTGGCTGTGTCATCAAAATCCTTTTCAATTGAATGCATCAGGCAAAATGTATCAATTGCTCATAGTTAGTGCTGAAGAGAAAATCTGTTTCCTAATCTTGCTCTAAAATACAATTAAATTCTAAAACTAGATGATATCTTTATCTTGAGGTATTTTGACTTTTTAGTGCGAAAAAAGGCTTTATTTCTTATAGATGACTATCATGTGATAAGGACCAGATGGAGAGATGTGTTTACAAGATGAGGAGCTCACTGCTCTTCCTGAGCATTGAACAATGGACACTCTTCCTATTAATACATTCATCAAAATCTATAATACTGTCCCATGAATTTCTTATATATTTCTCTGGTTAATTTATACATGGAAGTCTGCCTTTCTTCTCTAGTTGGAAGCTCCTTGATGCTAGAAGCCATTGTTGCTGATCTGTTTGTCTTCTTTGGCCTCAATATTGTAATGAGTTTAATAAATGCATTTTATCTTTGACAGGATCTCATATTTAACTAAGTCCAAGAGAGAGAGAGAGAGACCCAAGTTTGAAGAGCTAGTCAGCATTTTATTGTTGATCAGAAGGAAAAGAGCCAGGAGATTTAGTTTATACTTTCTGCTTGCAAATGATATAAATCTAATTGAACTAAGCTAAGCATGGGAAAAAAGAGTTTTTCTCATAACTAGTTAAAAAAAAAAACTTCATGTGGCTTTCTGGATCCAGGTATGGCTGTTCTATAGGTTCAAGAATGTTACGGTTCTCTCCCTTTCTCTTCTATCTTGATCTACTGTTTTATTTCTTTTGAAGACTCTTGTCTCTATTGCAGCATGGCAGCAAAGATGAATTCTGGGACACTGTATTAGGAGGAAATTTAAAGGTATATGGGATTTTCTTAGTATACATTCAAGCCTTTGGATTACAACTGGCTGGATGTACCTGAAGTCTACTCCATTAGGAATGATTATTACTTTCACCCAATATATGTAAAAGATAAAAGAAGGATAACTTTATATATGACTATTGGGATATAGAATGCTCTCCTTAATATTACTGTGGATGTAGCTATAGTTTGTTAGGTGGAAGTAGCTCATCATGTGAGAAACACAAGCATCAATGACCTGGGTTTAGTAGGTGTGAATCAAGAAACACCATTATGCCAACATCATTTGGGGTTCTCAGAAATTGTTGACTATTCTTATTTATTTCAAAAAATGAGGAAGAGTTACAAAACATGATTTCTTAGGTATACAATATAAGTAATACATACATTGACACTGCTTTTGCAGAGCTTAAATTATAGAGGTTGATTTAGACAAATAGGAAGACATTTCTAATAGTGTGATAAGTGCTGCAATGAGAGAAATATAAGGTATTTGGGGTGCACATGGGAAGGAGTGCTAATCTAACTATCCACTGGGCCATTCAGTATATGAAGATAGATAGCACTGGAAAAATACAGAAACAATGTGAGTCAATAAGTCATTTTTCAAGAGAAATATTTGAAAAAGCATCCTTAATTACTTGTATTTTTGATATGACTTCTATTAACTGGTTGAGTGTCAGAACCCTTAAAGCAATCACCCTGTTTTCTAAGGATATTTCTCTCTACCAACTGCCAACCACCATATATGTAACTCATTGATATAATAAAAAGGACATCTTTCCCGCTCTATTTTTTTCCTGCTCTATTTTTGTTTCTTACTGGGTTCAACTCAATGATTCTGAATGCAAGACAGGAAGGCAGTTCTTAAAACAGTGAAGGGCAAGCTGTACTAAACCTAGCCTCATACAGTACAAAAAATCTTTGAATCAGCTTGTCAGGTTAAGCACTGGTTGTAAAAGAAGGGACGTCATACAGATATGGGAAGACAACAACTTTGCAGCAAGGTAGACCTTGGTAAGTCCCAATGACAATGTGTAAGGGCTGGCATTTTCTTCTCTGAGACTCAATTTCTTTATCTGAAGAAAGGTAATAACATTCATTTTGCAGGATTTAGACAACAAGGGCCAAGCACCTAGCACAGTGAACTCTCAATAAATAGTGGCTTAGTCCTTAGTTAATAAGTAGTTTTTGAAGCATTGGCCTAATTATCAGTATCTTCTATTTGTATAGTATTTGGCAGTTAACAAATAAATAAATAAGTAATCATTTATTGACTTTTTAATATAGGTCATGCTTTGTAGTTCTTTGTTCATATTTATTTTCTTAGATAGTCTTCAAATACCCACTGGGAGGTAAATACTAATATCTTGATTTTATTTTATTTTATTTTATTTTTTAAAGATTTTATTTATTTATTCATGATAGTCACAGAGAGAGAGAGAGAGAGGCAGAGACACAGGCAGAGGGAGAAGCAGGCTCCATGTGCCGGGAGCCCGACGTGGGATTCGATCCCGGGTCTCCAGGATCGCGCCCTGGGCCAAAGGCAGGCGCCAAACCGCTGCGCCTCCCAGGGATCCCTAATATCTTGATTTTAAAAGAAAGATTAAATGAAATTTACTTGGAAAAACAGAGAATCTGTGTGGTCCAGGGAGGTCAAGCATATTTGTGTTTGAAATTTAGCTCTAGAGCTCATTAGCCTCATGACCACCTGAAGTGCTTAAAACAGAACTAGGAACAAATGAAGTCACCATATTTTTTATTATTCTTACTCTAAATATTCTAAGTCAATTAATCTCATTGGACTTTTAGGGAGTATTTGAGTTTTACATAAGGGACATGAAGATTTTTAACCAAAATGCATAGCCTATAATCTAGGTTTAATAATTCCTTATTTCATAATCCAAGGAGAACCTAGCCCAGTATTATTGGACAAAAAAAATAAAGTGGAATTTGGACAATGAATATAATCTAGAGAGTTCAGTCCCTAAAGTTGGTTGGTGAAGAAAGCTTTCAAAAATACTTAGCCAAGGGATCCCTGGGTGGCTCAGTGGTTTAGCACCTGCCTTTGGTCCAGGGCGCCATCCTGGAGTCCCGCGTCGGGCTCCCGGCATGGAGCCTGCTTCTCCCTCCTCCTGTGTCTGTCTGTGTCTGTCTGTCTCTTTCTCTCTCTCTCTGTGTCTGTCATAAATAAATAAATAAATAAATAAATAAATAAATCTTAAAAAAAATACTTAGCCAGAGTTTAGTAAGCAATTAATTAGGCTTCTGATTTACTTCTTATGTCTTAAAATAGCTTAGCATAGAACATCTGGCCTAATATGCAGGGCTGTGGAAAAGACCCAAAGAGCTAATTTTATTTCGCTAGTGCTCCTAATGGTTGTCAAGAAGGTTCAGGGAAGGCAATGTGTAGGGAACGTTGTATTGGGACTATTTCACAGTTGAAATGGAAACTCTGAAATTTTTGTTGGTATATTTCAACTCAGAAATCCCTCAAAAGCATCAAAAAGCCAGAATGTTCTGCAGTGAGCTGATAGCTAGAACTTTAATACATATGTTCACATGCACACATATGCACGGTAGTAGGTCTCGATTGTTGGCAGTGTCTCATTATTCTCTGAGACAGCATCACAGAATTTGTATGTAGAACCTAAGATTCTCCTGTGCACCACACACCGAAAAGCATTAATGAATTATGCCACGTAAAGCAGCTTGTTCTCCAACAAACAAATAACCTAATAATATTTATGACAATAGTTGTAATTTATTGACTGATATCTATGCTATAAAATTCTTGTGAATGCCATCTTACAGATAAGGAGGCCAAGACTGACAAGAGCTTACATAAACTGCTCAGAATTACATAGCAAGAGTAAACATGAATTGAAATATATTGCCTGAATTCAGAGCCAGACCTCCTATCATCTTCATTTATAAGAGGAGGAAAGCTAGACTGTTCCTTGGGGACTTTCAGTGATTAATGGTCAAAAGTTGACTAATTGTTTTCTCCTTTGATTCTTCCATTCAGTACATCTATTGATTGTAGGCTGGTGATTCAAGTACAAATACCTTAAGGTTTTCCATTATATTGTCTTAACCTGTGTTTCCAAAAAGCTTCCAGTACTCCACCACAAGCAATCGTTAAATTGGTTTGTTTATTGTTCTTAGAACATACTATGGCCTTTCATATATATGTATATGTGTGTATGTATATATAAAATATGTAGGGATGGATTTTCATATATATGTGTGTGTGTGTGTGTGTAACATATATATGGTAGGATATTCTTACTATGGCCTTCCCTATACATATATATTTGTATATGTATATAAATGTGTACATATATGTATATGTGTATATATATGGGTGTGTATATGATATACAGGGATGGCCTTTCCTGTATATATACATATATATATGAAAAAATATTATTTTATATATGATATATGATTTTATAAAATATATATAAAATATATAGAAAATCATATGATTTTGTTGGTGATATTCCCTCTGCCTGGATTCTGCTTCTATTGGCTAAACTTTTAACTCTTTTTCAAGCCTCAGGTTAAATTCCTCCTTTTCTAAGAAGCCTTGCCTGAATCCTAGAAGCAGATGTTATCTCACTCATTGCAAGAACTATGGTTCTTAACATTACTTTGCTCCATATTATGGGCATTTGTGCAGAGGTATGTAAGTCCTGAAAATCCTCATTTGATGCTTCATTAACTGCTTATTAGGCAAACTATTTCCTTTTTCTGAACCTCCATATCTTCTTACATGTATGTAATATTATCAACCATAACAGGGTGTTTAAAGAAACAAAATTCCTTTTCCCCTAGAGAATCTACTAGCCATTTCTTTGGTTCTCAACCAGAGGTAATGCTGTCTCCCAAGGTGATAACTGGAAATGTATATGGCTAGGCATGTTCTTGGAATGTAAGACCAGTATAGCTGGAAGATCATCAAAGAAGAGGGAGGAGGTAAAGCATGACATGAAATTAGAGTACTGAGTAGGTCATATATTTTCTTCTAAAGTCATAAAATAATGATTAAAAGGCTTAAAACATTGAGATAGTATAACCTGGTTTTCTGATTTAAATACTCATTCTTTTTCTTATGTGGATGGTTGATTAAAGGAAACCATTGTAACAATTCAGATGAAAGTTGTAATACCTAGACCACTCTGATGTCTGTAAAGATGAGAAGTGTGTGGTTCTGGACATAAAATATTTTGAAGGTGGGTGAGAAGGATATGGCAGTGGACGAATAGATGTGTGAAATATATGGGAAAATCGAGAATTAAGAATGACTCTTAAAAGATTGTGATATACTGAGATTGGGAGCACACAGGCACCAAACGTAGTGAGAATGTAAACTGATAGGCTTTGGGTTCCTTAAGTTAAGGTCATAGCTGTAGTAAATTTGGATGTGTAAATTATATAGTTGGATATCAGTTGGGTCTAAAAGGAGAGATCAAGGCTACATATGAAATGTGCAAGCTAGCATATTTAAAAACTAGTGAGAATGCAGACAAAGAAAAATAAAATCTATCAGACTGAGTCCTAGGGTCGTGCAGCATTCAGAAATGGCATAGAGAGAGTTAGCAAAGGATATTTACAAAGATCGGCTATAGTAAAATGAAAGACAGACAAAGAGAAGGAATGTCACAAAGGTCTAGAGATGAGAGTGTTTCAAGAAGGATGGTGTTTAGTGGTCAAGTAAGATGAGTGCAGAAAGTGACTATTGCATCCATCAACGTGATATCCTTAACAAAGCATTTCCTGGAGAGTGATTGGGATGAGTGGCATTTTTGCAATTAGTTAAAGGGTGCCTGAGAATTGGAGCTCTGAAATGATGACAGATGAAGGTGACATGGAAAGCATTTAGAAGTGCCCAGCTTCCTAAAATTATATATATGACATTATTTTTAGAGCATAGTTGATCTCCTCCAAAAACCAACAATCAAATGCCAGTGATGCATTGAGAACTGAACCATGGTGTGGTCAAGGCAAGAACTGATACCGATGTTGCCCTTTGGAAAGTAATGATTGCCAGTAACATAGGAGTTTGATTAAAAAGGCAGGGAACAGGATTTGGGTCCCCATGTTGGTGAGATGATATTGAAACTGGAGCAAGTCTAATGCGTGAAGGACTTGCATTTCAGTCAGAGAGTTATGTGATAAAAACAGACCCATCCTTGGGTGCCTGGGTGTCTCAGTCTGACTGAGGGTCAGATCTAGATTTCAGGGTCATGAGTTTAAGTACCAGGTTGTGTTCTATGCCCTTTGTTGGGCTCCACCCCAAGTTGGACTCCAGGCTGAGCATGGAGCCTACCTAAAAATAGAAAAATAATAAAATAATAAAATAAAATAAAATAAAATAAAATAAAATAATAAAATAAAATAAGATAAATTTTTTTAAAAAATATATCCATTTCTGCTTGCTTTTATTGTGGGAAAAAAAAATGTCTCCCCAGAGAAATCAACTACAAAGGCAGGTTTGGGACGCCTGGGTGGCTCAGCAGTTGAGCGTCTGCCTTTGGCTCAGGGCGTGATCCTGGAGTTCTGGGATCGAGTCCCACATCAGGCTTCCTGCATGGAGCCTGCTTCTCACTCTGCTTATGTCTCTGCCTCTCTTTCTCTGTGTCTCTCATGAATAAATAAATAAAATCTTTAAAAAAATACAAAGGCAGGTATTTCACATCGGTTTTATACTATACAAATAATCCAGATTAATGTAGATGTTATCATAAACACCAGAGATACACATTTGGTGTCTGGAAGCAGCAAACATTAGAACCACCAGAACAAAAATGTTGAAAATCCAGCCTGCAAGAGAATTTCTTAGTGGAAGGGGTGAGTGGACACTACAAAGATGAGTTCATAATTTTAAAAAGGTGGAGGATGGCTATATTAACTTCAAAGAATACAATATCTTATAATCAATTTACCAAATAAAGCTTGCAATATAAGTAAATTTTAAAAGAATAAATATCATTCTTTCTCTAGCAGAATGAAGAATCCCGCTCTGAAAATTCCTCAAACCATGGATTTTTTTTTCATGCACTGAAAACTCAAAAGATCTTTTATAAATATATAGCTATCTTTGGAATAAAAGTAGAAGATTTTTCAGAGATAGACACAGAGAAAGATAGGTGAAAGCAGAGTAGTAAGCTAGCACTAAAGTTCTTAGTGGTGAACATTTAAAAATATCAAGGTTTTTTAGCCTCAACATTTTGTTATAAAAGGTTTTGAAAATATGGAAAAGGTAAACAGGAAACACTCATATCCCCATATCATATCTTATTTTTTTCCCACATATCCATCCATCCATCCATCCATCCATCCATCCATCCATCCATCCGTTTTTCTCCCTGTCCATCATTCCATTTTATTTTTGATGCAAGCTGAAGTAAATTACAGGCATCAGTACACTTCACCCTAAATATTTCAGAATATAGTATCATGGACTAAAATTCAATATTTTCACGGCTTCTTTTTTCTGTTAACTTTACATACAATGGAATCCATAAATCTTAAAGCCAAGTTTTGGCAAATGCATAAAACTGTGAAACCCAGCCCCTATTAGGATACAGAATATTATGTGACTATTATCTCAGAAAGTTCTCTCATGACCTTTCCCAATAGATCTTGCCACCCATCCTCCAAATTCCCTGGAGAAACAACTTCCTTGATTTTTTTCTCACCATAGTATATTTTATATAAATGAAATTTCATTGTATGTACTCTGTTGTGGAATAATTCTTCCACTCACCATAAGTATATTTGAGATTCATCCATATTATTGTATGTATCTATTATTCATTTCATTTTATTCTTAGCAGTATTTTATTGTATTTTACAATAAGTGAAATAAAAATAAGTAACAATATTAATAATAATAAGACTATAATGAGTATTGCCTGCTTATTTCTTTTCAGCTGGAGTTTCATATGCTGGTGCTATCAATCATTCAAAGAGCAAGTAACCATTTTACATAAACCGTTTCACAAAGTAGAAAAATTAAAAAAGGGAACACTTTATAAATATGTTACCATGACTAGACAAGAGCGATTTGAAAAAGGAAAATCATAGTTGATTTGCTTATTAATTTTGTTGGAAAAAATATTTCTTAAAAAACTAGCAAATATAAGCCAACAGCCCGTAACAAAAGAAACAAGCTACATTTGTTCAATCACTGGAACACATACCCAGCTACCATCAGTACCAAGTGGAGCTTAACATAGGAATGTGAGGGCCATTTAACCTTGGGAAATACATATTAAGGCAATTCAGCGCATTTGTAAATGGAGAGGGGGAAAATATTGCATCATCATCATGATTATTGTCAAAAAAATGTATTTGAAAATATTTAATTCCATCCATAGTAAAGCAAACAAAACCAAAAATCTTTTACAAGCAAGGGATAATTTGGCAAAGCCATCTACAGAAGTATCTATAATCACAAAATTGATGTAGATCCTTCTTAGTATGTTTTTGTACTTCTACTTTACTAATATGTGTCCATACACAGGATACAACATTGTTTTTATGTACAATTTTTACACGAAAGGTAATATTTTACTTATTTGTTTGTAATTTGCCTTTTTCTTTCATTTATTTTTTTAAAGATTTATTTATTTATGATAGACATAGAAAGAGAGGCAGAGACACAGGAGGAGGGAGAAACAGGCTCCATGAGGGGAGCCCGACGTGGGACTCGATTCTGGGACTGCAGGATCGCGTCCTGGGCCAAAGGCAGGCGCTAAACCACTGAGCCACCCAGGGATCCCCTTTTCTTTCATTTAATATTGCGTAATTATCCATTTCGATATCTGCAGTATGGTTCATTTGTTTTAACTCATGTGTAATATTCCATTGTATGAATTAGACATAGGATACTTATAAATTCTATTGATGGACAAGTAGGGTATTTCTGTTTGTTATAGAGAGATGTAGTAGGTATCCTTGGATATAGCTCCTTAATCCATAATTTTCAGCCAAGTAGAATTGCTAGGTGGGCAATTAACAGGCATTTTCAACTTTTCATCTGCTGCCAATATGCTCTACCAGGTGTAGCAATAAATTGATACTGCCATCAGGAATAAGTAAGTATCTTTCCCCCCATATCCTCACTAAAATTTAGTTTATTAGTAATTAAAAAAAAACTAATTGGGAATGAGATTGCTTTTTTTAGTGTTTACATTTACATTAGTTTTATGATTGCTAATAAGATGTTTGTAGATTTTTTCTTTGTAAATACCTATAAAATGATATTAAAATAACTCCATGACATAGGAATTATTTTCCTGAGTGATAAGAGTATTGAAGCATCATGAGATGGTGACTTGTCATCACTGAACAAAGGCAGCATGGGGACTAAAGTCTAAAACTTCTGTTTCTAAACCCAGGTATAGTTTCACTGCATAAAACCTGGGAAATGTAAAATATTTTCTCCTTAGAAATACTTGCATTATACATCTGAGCCTCCTAGAGACTTAGCATCTTATACCAACATAATGCAGAATTAATGACAGACATCTCAGATATTTTGACAATCATGCAAGATGCTACTTTGGGAATAGATGAGAAAGAAATAGAAATGCATTTTATGGCTTTATTCATACCACATTTACTGTTTTTATCTTATAATGATAATTGATTTTATAATACAATTGCTATGTACAACCCAGTATGTGCACTTAATTTATCTCATTTAAACAGCATAATAATCTTCTGGTAGATAGTTTCACTAGCCCCAGTGAAAAAGCAACAGATAAACAGAAAGGTGAAGCAACTAACCCATGTCACATAGCAAAGCTAGAATTCAAAATCAGGCAGTCTGGCTTCAGAATTCATTCTTGTAACAACTGCATTGTGCTGACTCTTTTGTATCTTAGATTCTGCTTACTTAGAAGAGTTTTCCTTAAAATAAATAAATACGTAAACCTATTTTTACATTAATAATCCATGTTTGTTAGATAAAAATTAGAAAATACAAATACAAATAAACTTTCTACTATCCCATTACCTCAGAGATGGTTATGTTAAAGTACTTCACATATGACAGTGTAAATTTTCTCTCACAATATATCATGAACATCACTAGTGCCACTAAATTTTTTCAAATTTTGAAATTAAGAATGAACCCTTGGGGCACCTGGACTTTAGTGTCCAATTGTTGACTTCAGCTCAGGTCATGGTCTAAGGATTGTAGGATTGAGCCCCACATTGGGCTCTGGTTCAACACAGAGTCTGCTTGAGATTCTTTCTTTCCCTCTTCCTATGCCCCTTCCACTACTTGCTATTAAGTGAGACTTTTTATGGTAATGGTGACAAACTTATAGAAGATATTTAAGGTGTTAAATGTTATGATATCTGATGACTGGAATGTTTGTATACATATTTTCAGCTCTTTCTGGCTTCAAGAAGCATGTATCCATTGTGATTAGATTTGGTCACTTACAACTGGGAAACCTGAAATTCCAGAGGTTGAAGCATTACAGCTTTGACTAATACTATCTAGCTCATATGCTTGTTGCAAAGACTAAATAGATAATTATTAGAACAATTTAGTGCAATGGTCGGCATATAGCATGCTATGATTATTGTTGAATATTATTATCATTACCCTAAAGTCACCTGATAATATTACTGGATTAGGTGGATTATTTTTGTGTTATCAATTTTGTGTGTGAACATCTTTTTGAACTTCACAATTCAGTATTAAATTCAAAGGGAAACAGGATCTTCTTCAAAAAAATAAATGCTACCCTTGGAATTAAAAAAAAAACATAGAAAGGAAAAAAAAATTAACTTGGTAAAAGCATTTTAAAGAATCTTCATTCTTCTCTTTGATTTTTCTAAGTTTGCTTGAGATTCAAATACTCACTCCTGATGTACTTGCTGGTGCCTGTAAAATTCAGCAGAATGCAAAATGAAAAATAAATAAGACTAGGTGAGTCTCCGTTAGAAGAAAGCTGGGTATCTTCCTAGTGGCCTTCTTTCTACCACCACTATTCTCAACAAAACTAAAGAGAGCCCGGGATAAATAAAACTCTGTATTTTGATAATAATATTAAACTCAAAAGATTGTCAGATTCCCTTAAGTGTAATTAAGTAGGATGAGATACTAGAATGGGTGATGGAACAGGCTATTAAGAAAGAAATTATTATATGTTTAAAGACTCTCTTTATAGTGATTGTAGCAGGTTTAAAAACAGACCAAGCTAGATGGAAGAAAATATTCAGAAAACTATCAAAGAAAAGAAATCAGTGCCTTAGATGTCTGAGATTTCAGGATAAAAATATCCTCGAGATAGACAGCAGCCATTTGAGAACAAGAGCTATGAAAAGGGGAACTACCCTAAATAATGATAATGTAGTACTTCTTCCAGAGAGCATTTAGTAAATAGATATGAAAACTGTTTTGATCACATAATTCTAGCAGCAGAATTCATCAGGCATTTAACCATGTAAAGCTACCATACACAGGATATTTACATGCTGAAATAATAAAATGGAATTAAGTATTTTTAAAAAAATAAGTAGAATTGACTATATAAACCCAGAAGTATTTTTTTTAATTTCTTAAATTTATGATTTGGATGATATATTTTGTGGAAATTTTGTTGGTTACAACATTTTCTTAATTGTGTGACTTTTGGCCAGCTTTTCTGTAACTTGCTTTCCTCATCCCAAATAAGGCAGTATACATAAAGAAACTTTGTAAGCAGTAAGGGACATTATAAAAGTAGGTTATTATTGTGTCTAAGACTAATATGGACTCCATAAAGAGAGGCTAAATAATACTTATACACATTGTATGCATAAGAACTTGTGAAAAAAAATAAGGTCAGCATTTCTGCATGGAATAAAGAAAAGATGCATAACTCCTTGTTCATTACATTACTCTAGCACTGATTACATTGGGTTTTAATTATTTTGGAGTGTCAGTGTTTCCTCTAGAGCAGGGGTTAGGTCTCTTATGTCCTAAGAACTCTACATTTACTAAACTCTCCCTACAGACTAGTTAGATGCCGTTTTTGTTTGTTTTTTTTTTTTTTTTTTTTGGTTTTGTTTTGTTTTTTTGGTGTAAACCTTCCTGGGAGAGGGGATGGTTGGGTCCCTCACAGACGTTTACTATACAATCAGATATAGCACATTAAAGTAAAAGTAACATAACTCACTCTGAGAGTGATTTGTATCTATGACTATTACCTAAATGAATACTTCTAAATAAGACTTTTAAAAAATTGAGATATAATTGACATATAATGTTGTGTAAGTTTAAGGTGTAAAACATGTTAACTGGTACCTTTATGTATTGCAATATGATTACCACTTTAGCGTTAGTGATTATGGCAACAACACTGTATTGTGTACTTCAAAATTGCTAAGAAACTAGATCTTAAGTGTATTTACCACAAGCCTTTTGAGTAGCTCATGAAAGGTATGGAACTCCTCTTTAGGGCCATCAGGAGAGGGACATGGAACACAAACAAACAAAATCGTGCACCTAACTTTAGAAGGTGTTTCAGAGCTATTTAAAAACTAAAAGACAACCTACAGAATGGGAGAAGATATTTGCAAATGACATATCAGATAAAGGGCTAGTTTCCAAGATCTATAAAGAACTTATTAAACTCAACACCAAAGAAACAAACAATCCAATCATGAAATGGGCAAAAGACATGAACAGAAATCTCACAGAGGAAGACATAGACATGGCCAACATGCACATAAGAAAATGCTCTGCATCACTTGCCATCAGGGAAATACAAATCAAAACCACCATGAGATACCACCTCACACCAGTGAGAATGGGGCAAATTAACAAGGCAGGAAACAGCAAATGTTGGAGAGGATGCCGAGAAAAGGGAACCCTCTTACACTGTTGGCGGGAATGTGAACTGGTGCAGCCACTCTGGAAAACTGTGTGGAGGTTCCTCAAACAGTTAAAAATAGACCTGCCCTACGACCCAGCAATTGCACTGTTGGGGATTTACCCCAAAGATACAGATGCAATGAAACGCCGGGACACCTGCACCCCGATGTTTATAGCAGCAATGGCCACGATAGCCAAACTGTGGAAGGAGCCTCGGTGTCCAACGAAAGATGAATGGATAAAGAAGATGTGGTTTATGTATACAATGGAATATTCCTCAGCTATTAGAAATGACAAATACCCACCATTTGCTTCAACGTGGATGGAACTGGAGGGTATTATGCTGAGTGAAGTAAGTCAGTCGGAGAAGGACAAACATTATATGGTCTCATTCATTTGGGGAATATAAATAATAGTGAAAGGGAATATAAGGGAAGGGAGAAGAAATGTGTGGGAAATATCAGAAAGGGAGACAGAACGTAAAGACTGCTAACTCTGGGAAACGAACTAGGGGTGGTAGAAGGGGAGGAGGGCGGGGGGTGGGAGTGAATGGGTGACGGGCACTGGGGGTTATTCTGTATGTTAGTAAATTGAACACCAATAAAAAATAAATTAAAAAAAAAAACAATTACATCCTTTCTATGAGTTTCATAAACCTCAAGTTTAGAACTCCTAACCTAAACTCTGGTTAAGGAAGAGAATTCAAATTTTCTTCTAGCCATTTTATCTAATTACATCCTCTCATCCAACAATTTCATATATATTATTTTCTTATCTCATGTTTTTTTCTCTGTAGCATTTTAGGGTTTGACTAAAAATTGATTTTTATTGTTATGTAAGTTACCAAATCAGTCTAATCACTAACATGTTCCAAGTTCTACTTTCTTGTTCCAATATTTGGAAGGGCTGTTTCATCAACTCTTGGCAGCCAACTATACAAATCATGTACTGATTCAAGGAAATGGAAAAATAAATAATATAATTATTACATATGTATATTAGACACATGCATGCATATACATGAAAATATGTACATATTGCTTATTACCTGTCTTCTCTACTTTAAGGGCAAGAATTTTTGTACATTTCATTCCTGTTGTATCTCTAATGCTTAGAAAGTAGTGCATGGCACATAGAAGGCACTTAATATACATTTATAGAATAAATGACTTATCAACAAAGTTATTAAAAAGAAAAGGAAATTTTAGCATTATATGCTTAAGATGGCTTCGAAATTTGTGCCTGCAGCATTAATATCAATATAAAGTTTTCATGGTTCATCGTGATGGGTAAAATTCACTTCAGCCTAAGAACGTTTATCTTTATTGAATACTACTATGTACCAGGTATTATTCCAGGTGTTATATAAAATGATCTCATTAATCCTTATTGGAGTCTGCCAAATAGGTATCAGAATATGCATTTTATAAATGAAGACTCTGAGGCCAGAGGATGTAAATAATCGAGGTCACGTAATAGGTAAGTGACAGAACCAATATTTGAAATCAGGCTTCTCTGTTGTTACCTGATATATTTAAATAAGACTAGAGCTATTTAAAGGATCTGGCTTCTAATTCCTCACTATTAGGGACACACTTCTAGAAAGGAGCATAAGGTATGATATCAGCTCTCAAGGAGTGAATGAGGATAAATGCTCCATATGATTCATCTTCATTTCACCAAAGGAAGATTGTAGCCATTTTTTAACCAGATAGCTTTCAGGTACAGAAGCTATTGGGTTTATGAAACAATGAGCCCATATTTAGGACGGTCTAAATAACCATATTTAGAATAAAAATATATTTTAGGCAAGTGAAATACTTAACATCACTACATCAGTGTAAGAGAACATCTGGTAGATGCATTATTGGTCTTGGTGCTTCAGCCCTCCTCTACCCATGCCCTTTGTCATGAAGCTTTGTAGTTCCTTCAACCAAAGGAGCAGAAAATATCTCTTCATCCCGTGAGTTTGGATTTTCCCACATGCCTTGCTTTGATTAACAAAATGAAGTAGAAGTGACAATGTTCCAGCTTTGAATGCAGATTTTAAAAGACCTCACATGTTTCTACTTTCCTTGTTGCTTTTAATCTTCATGAAAATTCATACCCCTAAAACACCTCCTCATCCAAGGCCCAAATAAAGTAGCCCCAAGCTCAAACTTCAGAAAGGAACCAAATTCAGCTAGATATATACCTTGAAGTAGAATCACCTAGGTGAACTCAGCTTAGATCAACCAACCTCCCCAAATCTGTAGACATGTCAATAATAATGAATTATTGTTTCTTAGGGCCAATAAATTTCAAGGTGACTTATTATGCAACAGTGACTAACTACTGATACAGAGCATAAGTTGGCATTTCTCCTTCAGTCCCTCAATGTCACAAAATTGAAAACCAGAGTCATCTCTTTCTTTCTCTCTCTCCCATACACACACACATACATATGCAAACCAAGACTGAAATCCTTTAGGCTTTTACCATTCCCTTGTTTTTACATCTGCCATACAAAAAAGGTCAGGATTTTTTTTTTAAGATTATATTTTTTTATCCCTTTATTATTATTATTATTTTTTTTACTGAAATTCAATTTAGTTAACATACAATGTATATTAGTTTTGGGGTAGAATTTAATGATTCATCAGTTGCTTATAACACCCAGTGCTGATTACATCACATGCTCTCCTTAATGCTTGTCATCCAGTTCCCTCATTCCCCACCCCCACCTCCCTTCCAGCAACCCTCAGTTTGTTCCCTATAGTTAAGAGTCTTTTATGGTTTACTTCCGTCTCTGTTTTTATCTTATTCTATTTTTCCTTTATTCCCCTATGTTCTTCTGTTTTGTTTCTTAAATTCCACATATTGAGTGAAATTATATGGTATTTGTCTTTCTTTGACTGACTTATTTCACTTAGCAAAATACCTTCTAGTTCCATTCATATCATTGCAAGTGGCAAGATTTATTCTTTTTGATGGTTGAGTAATATTCCATTATATCTATCTATCTGTCTGTCCGTCTATCTATCTATCCCCTACATCTTCTTTATCCATTCATCTGTCAGTGGACATCTGGGCTGTTTCCATATTTGATTATTGTGAACATTGCTATATATGCCCCTTCAAATCACTATTTTTGTATCATTTGGATAAATATCTACAAGTGCAATTGCTGGGTCATAGGGTAGTTCTATTTTTAACTTTTTGTGGAACTTCCGTACTGTTTTCCAGAGTGGCCATACCAGTTTGCATTCCCACCAACAGTGTCAGATGGCTCCTTTCTCTGCATCCTCTCCAACATCTGTTTCTGGAGTTGTTAATTTTAGGCATTCTGACTGGTGTGAGGTGGTATCTCATTGTGACTTTGATTTGTATTTTCCTGATGCTGAGTGATGTTGAGTATATTTTCATATGTCTGTTGGCCACTTGTATATCTTCTTTGGCAAAATGTCTGTTCACGTATTCTGCTAATTTTTTGACTTATTATTTGGTTTTTGGGTGTGGAGTTTGATAAATTCTTTATAGATTTTGGATACCAGCCCTTTATCTGGATATGTCATTTGAAAATATCTTATCCCATTCCATATATTGCTCTTAGTCTTGTCCACTATTTCCTTTGCTGTACAAAGCTTTTTATCCTGATGAAGTCCCAGTGGCTCATTTTTGCTTTTGTTTCCTTTGCCTTTGAAGAAGTGTCTAGTAAGAAGTTGCTATGGCCGAAGTCACAGAGGTTGCTGCCTATGTTCTCCTCTAGAATTTGGATGGATTCCTGTCTCACATTTAGGTCTTTCCTCCATTTTGAATTAATTTTTGTGCATGTGTAAGAAAATGGTACAGTTTCATTCTTATGCATGTGACTGTCCAGTTTTCCCAACACCATTTGTTGAAGAGACTTTTTTTTTTTTATTGGATAGTCTTTCCTGCTTTGTTGAAGATTAGTTGACCATTATTTATTTTAGAAACAGAGAGAGAGAACATGAGCAGAGGGAGGAACAGAGTAGGAAGGAGAGGAAGAAGGAAAGAATCTCGATTCTTCTGCACTCATTGCAGAGCCCAATGTGGGGCTTGATCTCATGGCCCCACAATGATCAACCCTAAGATCATTGACCCTGAGATCATGACCTCAAACAAAAGAGTTGTATACTTAACTAACTGAGCTGTCCAGGTGCCCCAAGACAGATCAGGTTTTAAGAACAGATTTTAACTGTTCAATATACTTGGATGGCAGTGAACTGAATGCAATATATTCCTGATAGAACAAATATGTACAATTATAGTTACTGCACATAGCCATAACCAGCTATGAATAAAAAGGATTAGAAGCAAATTAAGTGATTTCTAAATATATAGCTTAAAATCTCATTGACAGAAAATACAGAAGGAAAAATGAAGCAAGGTAGAACTAATTAACATCTCAGAAATGTTTGATTTTCTTAGGAAGAACAGAACACAGTACCAGTAACATGATATAATTGGGAGAGAATCCTTATTAATTTTTCCTGGTGACTTTGAGAGGCCATAATAGTACAGTAAGAAACTCCATGGGACATTAAAGTTAGAACTTGACAGTGCAGATTCTTTTTTTTTTCTTTTTAAGATTTTATTTATTCATGAGAGACAGAGAGAGAGACAGGCAGAGACACAGGCAGAGGGAGAAGCAGGCTCCATGCAGGGAGCCCGACATGGGACTCGATCCTGGGTCTCCAGGATCACACACTGGGCTGAAGGAAGCGCTAAACCACTGAGCCACCCAGGCTGCCCGACAATGCAGATCCTGATAAAGGTTTTCACACAAACACACACATGTACCTACAGAGCACTGTTGTATTTTCCCTTGAAGATTTAAGTAAAAATTGATGTTTATTGTCAAGTCAGTTACCAAGGCAGTTGTTAACATGCTCCAAGGTCTGTTTTATTTATTTGTTCCATTATTTGGAAGGCCTATTTCATCAATGTGGGTAGGTAGCCAAGGGAATCACGTTCAGAGCAGGATGGAAAATACACCATTTTGGAGTAAAAGCAAGATAAGAATGTAGCACTGGATGAAGATGCTAGCTTCTAGGTGAGAACCTAGGAGATAAGAGCCAGCCTCTAGATCATGAGGAAGTCATCCTAGGTGTATATATCTTATGGTAGTTTAGAGCTTAGGTCTAATGTTAGGCATTCTTTACACAGTAAAATAAAATGTAAAAAGTAAAGACAAGGGCAGCCCGGGTGGCTCAGAGGTTTAGCGCCACCTTCAGCCCAGGTGTGATCCTGGGGGCCCCAGGATCGAGTCCCGCATCAGGCTCCCTGCCTGGAGCCCGCTTCTCCTTCTGCCTGTGTCTCTGCTTCTCTCTCTCTCTCACTGTGTGTGTGTGTGTGTGTGTGTGTGTGTGTGTGTGTGTGTCTCTCATGAATAAATAAAGTCTTAAAAAAAAGTAAAAACAAGTTACTGTAGCTGAAGAGGCTATTACAATAGTACAGGAAGTAACTGAAGAGAAAAAATCTGAGAAGTGAAAAACATGTGTAGTTCTAAGAAAGTAAACTATAAAAAACAAATATGAATCATTTTAAGCAGGCCACTTTAAAGAAATATGCATAGCCACGGCAACCCTTGGGGATAATGAAAATTGAAGGCATTAAGTTATCTGAAGAGAGAAGGTACATGGAAGAGAACACTGTTGGTTAGCAGTCATGGAGTTCAAAAACAGGGGAGCTATCGAGTCAAAGCTGGCACAACATCCCCAAGCCAGGACAGTTCCTGGCTTCCTGGCAGGTATCTCTCCTAAATGGATATGGTTGTATGTTTCCTGTAAGACACATTTCTTTTTCTCATATTCAACATTACATTAACATTCAGACTTAAGATTTTATATCTTGATTTTATATCTTGATTTTACTATATCCAAATAATTTTTTTTAATTTTAAGTTTTATTTAAATTTATCTTTTGAGGCAAGACGAGAAAGCCAAGCTAGTGACAGAGAAAGGAGTGAGGTCTTTAGAGAGGAATCAAGTGACCAACTACACACTTGGAACAGGTTCTGTGTGATCAGATATAAGCAGTCATTAGGTTAGATTTTGGATGTTAGGTGAGATTTTGGACTTTGTGAATCTTGCATTACCTAATTTGAATGCACAGGCAAATTCCTGCTATTTATTGTTTGTAATTGGGTTAACAAAATTCAACCCAGAGAAAATTAATTTAGTGCTATTAAGTAAAATAGCAAAGTAAAAAGGAAGATGGAAGTAGACTAGATGGGAAAATCAATGCCAGCAACAGAACATATTAGATTCAGTGCTCATTTGTTTGCCTTTTTCAGAGGAAGTTGGGAAGAAGTAGAACTGTCTGTCCTGTGCTATCTAATAAAGTCTTGCCATATTGCTACTTTTCAGTTTGTTTAGCATACCAATTTGCTCAATAAATTTAGAATTTAGAGAGACGCACAAGCTGTCTGTACTCTGGTTTGAGAGTTACAGTGTAACAAGGCCTTTCTCTAGAGAAGAAAATCAAGAAGCAAGCAACTCATCCCAAGCTGGATTTTGTGAGATCAGCAGAATGAAATGTGTAGGAAGAGGTCAGGAACCGCATAAATCCTGGGATTAGATTTTAAAGTGAATACACATCTCAGCGCCCAGCCGTGAAAGAGACAGGGGAGTTGGTAGTTATGGTGATACTCTGAATCTTTTGCCAAATGTTGGGAGAATTAAAATGGAAAAGGGAAATGTAATCCTGTTGTGTCTATCCAGAGAGCTTGAGAATATAAATCATTTGAAACTTACTCTGGTGAAATACAATCTAAAGCCCTAATCACCTGAAATTCCTGTCAGGAGGTTCAAGGGGAAACTCAGCTGTCAGTATCTCCAAAAACCCCATTCTAATTCCCTAACTCATTTCTTTAAAAAGACCAGAAACCAAGGGAAGAACCAAGATCTCTCTCAGATTTTACTCTCAAAGAAGGAGCATTCGTAGGTGGCCAAGAAATCTTGGTTAGTTCAGCAAAATATTTAACACATAACGTTGTACCAAATATTGGGCTAGCTATTAGACATAGTGGTAAATTATTTATAAGTGCAGAAGGATGTAGGATGTTAATACATAATTGTTAGGTACTCACAGTTGTGAAAAGTGACATTCCAAAAAAAAAAGTTTCGATAAAAATGTTAGAGCTGCATAATCTAGTTTTGGAAGCTAAGAAAGCCTTCTATGGAGAGCCACTTAAAGTTTGTCCTTGACAGATGGACAGTGATCACCTAGGTAAATGTATGTGTAAAGAGCATTCTGTGTGAAGCAACATCATACATCTAGTCCCTAAAATAGAAAGTAGCCTGATATAGCCAAGGAACTGGAAGAAAGTGGCTGTAGTTACAAATGCAGGAGAAGTGATGCAAAGAAGAAAGCAGAGAAGGATGCAAATTGTAAGAAGCTGAAGAGCAAATAAATATGGAGTGTGTGTGTGTGTGTGTATTGGAGTATCTAGAGAAAGGGAGATAGAAACTTTATGATAACTTGTAGTATCCATGTAGATATATACATGTATGTCAAATAATAATAATTATTATAAAGATATTTATTATTATTATTATTATTATTAAGATAATCTTGGTGTTGGTTTTCTTGACTTCTCTACAACTTATAACAGGAATAGTTTTGAAACTGGACATGGCTTTGTGATATTCATTAGGGCTGTTCACAAACACTAGTGTTTTGCTCCAGTTCTATGTAGGATGGCACTTCCTTGGACCCTTGAAGTTAGGTGAGGCCTCATGACTTGCTTTGGCCTGTACCATGTGAGCAGGACTATGGGTGTCACTTGTGCAGATACTTAACGAGCCGCTCTGCAATCCGCCATGTCCTCTTGCCCCGCTGCAGCAATCATGAAAGCTTGTATAGAAGTGGATCCTCCATCAGCATGGCCTATACCCATGAGTAATTAAGAAAAACAGAACCCTTGGCTGGAGTTCCAGTAGAAGTTTATGATTATTATATCAATAGGGCCTTTAATCATCAAATGCTGGTTAATTTTTATTATCATTTTATTCTCCTATAATGTATCATAGACATTTGGAGAAGTCTTACTACTGCATAATTGGCCTTCAAAAGAAAATCAATCAAATGGAGGGAATGCCAAGAATGGTAAATTTAGTAAAAAGTAAAGCATGGCCTTCTCTTGTAGATGCCAGAATTTAGCTGTTCCTTCTAATACAGCAGACAAAAGTTCTTGTGCCCTGGCTTTATACTCTAGAGCAGTGGTTTGCAAAACAGATGTGGTGAAGCATTGGTGTGTTGTAGTCATTTTCAAGCTAACTCATAAATAATTTATTGTGAATAATATAGTACTGAAGTTTATAAGTCATTTACTCAAAATAATTAGAGTGGATTCAAAATCATTCCTTTTAACTTGTTTTCTATCATACTTCTTTGAATTGGGAATGAAGAACACATGGGAATGTGGTATGTCTGAAGCTACAGTGCCTGGTTCACCAGGCCAGGTTTCCTAGAGAACAACTAGGATTCTAGTTAGATATATAGATAGATAGATATAGATATATAGATAGATAGATATAGATATAGATAGATGATAGATAGATAGATAGATAGATAGATAGATAGATAGATAGATAACCATTAACAGGTTGCTTATTCCCTCTGAGTCTGTTTCCTCATTTACCACAGATTGATAATCTGACTGCCTACTTTCCAACAAGGGAAGCTCAGGGTATAATACAGGATAATAGATACGTTGCCTACTTATAAGTAGGAAAGCTCTATACATATGATAGTTATTGTTGCTAAAAGTAAATACCACATGTACTAAGTAAAATCCAGAGATAAAACTCAAAGCAAAAATGTGCCTTCAAATTTTTCTAATTGTGAATATAAGTTGTACACAGGTTTAAGGATGTCTAATAAACTGAGACAGGCTGCTAGGTTATAAGTCAGAGTGTAGCCAATTCAGAATTATAAGGCAGGGAAGGGAACTGTGGATTAAGGATCCAGGAAAAGTTTCACCACGGAGAAAAGGTTGGAAGTGACACTGATCAGAAATGTGACCAAGTCGAAGCATGACATTATGAAATGTCTGGAATGGCATCCTCACTCTTGTCTACACTGGCCCACATTGATATCCAGCTTCACATATCTTACAGAAAGATGCTTTTAAGCTGATACTATAATTATTTGCAGTCTTAATGCAAAAATTTGAAACACCAATTGTGGTTGCAAGGGATAATATTTTGTTGAGTATCTACTGGAAATGAAGCAGGAAAGGATGCAAATTATAAAGGGTAAGGCAAAATAGAAATGACATTTATTGAGTGCCAATTCAGGGTCAAGCACTAGCAGACATTTTGCATATATATCATCTCATTACCAGAAACCTTGCAAAGTGGGTATTATTTTCCTCCACGTCAAAATGAAACTGGGGCCCAGAAAGCTTAAGTAAAATTTTCAAGGTCGTATAGCATACAAGTGGTAGAGACAAGATGTTTACCTACACTTATCCAACTCCAAAGCCTTGGCACATTCACCAGACTGTTCCTTCTTTCAAAGATTTTTCAAACTACTGGTAGTAGGAGTGAGAATGGTGGGGGTAGGAATTATACACAAATAACAAAATGCAAGACAGCCTGTGACAGTATCACATAGTTATATTTAAATTAGGATAGAAACTCTAGCAGAGGTGGCTTTAAAATATAAGGGGATGCACTCTCTCGGTAGGATAAAGTCCAGGACAGGTATAATAAACAGCTTATTTATGCCATGAAAGACTTGTTTATTTTCATCTCTGCCCAGTGAACCTCAGTAAATGTCATTAATTTCAGACAATGAGCAAGATGGGTCCAAATGTCAATCACACATAACAACATATAGAGGGAAAATAAGAGATTCTTCCTGTGATTCAGTCTTCATAGCAAAGGAACTTCTCACTTGGACTTCCCAGCAGCTATTCCTTCTTGTCTTATTGTCCATAAGTGGCTCAGCTGCCCACTCCTGACTCATGTGTAGATAGAAGGGGTGGATTGCCCTAATAACACTAGCAACATTTATTGAGCACTTACTGGATGCAGACAATGTTCTGTGTGCTTCGCATGTATTTAATTATCCCAAAACCCTAGGATATGTCTATTAATTATTATTATTATTATCATTATTATTATTCACCACTTTAAAGTTGAGGAAACAAAGAAAGAGGTTAAGTAATTTTCTCAAAGTCAGGAAACGAGCATGTGAATCAGGCAGGCCAGGTAATTGACCTGTATTCAATCTCTATGCTGTATTGCTTCATGTTGTTCTACTCTTAAACAGACCACTTCTAGAGCTGAAACTGAGGTAGGTGTCCCTGGGATGCTTGGTTACAAGTAAGGAAGATTAAAAAAGACAAAAAACAGAAAACAAAAAACCACTAAGCCAAAAAGCCTGAGGTATTTACAAGAAGAAGAAAGCACATATGCTCTGAGAGATATCTGCAGATAGAGATTCTTCTAAATAGTGAAAATATTACTGAGGAGAAGGCATGAGACTTCTTTCTGATGGATAGGCAAGATTCCTTCTTTTTTTATTAGATGAGTATGTGAGGATTTAAAAAAAATAGTTCAGTTCTATTGAACAATTACACACAATTGAACAAACACTATGCTAACAGTTTCATATGCATTTTAAACTTATTTTTTATGGCAACCATATGATTATTTCTGCTTATCATGCCCATTTTACAAATGAAGAAACACAGAGTTTAGAAAAGTTAAGGCCCAAAATACACCAATGGAAAAAAGTGGAACTAGGTTTCAAACCCATTTCTGACTCTCAAGTCTAGTTCTTATAAACAGCATTAGATTTCATATATGATATACATATGGGAGCCTGAGAAAAGAATCCCCATGATTCAATGCAAGCAGCAGCCCTGCATCAATTCATGATTATAAACTCAATTGACCATCTAGGCCGACATCCATGTAAATTCATTTTCAAACCTCCTGACCTACCCACAATCAATAAAACTAAATTTGAAAATCTTTTTCATCTCATCGTGTGATCCAAATAAATGTCACCTGTCTGTCTCTAGCTAAGCTTGTATGGATGAGTAGAAATTGGGACTTCAATAAAACTTGGGGTGTCTTTCTTTCCTTTAACTGTTGCCAAGGGCAAGAGTCCAATCTTGCCAGGGACACTGAACCTTTCTATAAAGCCACTTTGGTTGTATTCACAAAGAGTAGCATTCCTTTGAAAGGCTCAAAGCCTGGGCCATGCTAGTCCACAAATTGCCCGTCGACAGATTTTAAGTAATTAGAGCAGGTAAGCTGTCTGGCTCCATTAGACATTTAACAGTAGCCAAATAAATATTTTTATAGCTTTGGTGTTACTTTTGATGTTGAAACCAAAATCCACAAAAATCTTTGGGTACCATATGCTAAGTGCTGTCAAAGAGAAGAGAAATTGTCAATCTCTTTGCAGTTCCAACTGTCGCTTACAGGGTAGCCTATAAAGTGGGGTATGTGCAACTCGGAATTCAACTTTAGTGGGCATCCCTCTCATTTTAAATGGCAAATGAATACAAATGACAGTAATGACATGGCCATTAGTGCTGATCTCCAGATTAACGAATCAGTTTCACATCTGTTAGAATTTTTTGTATAGTCAACTTGAATCCCTTTAATGGTTACTTAATTAAAGGGAATTAGAACTTTAGCAATATGGCAATTTAATTTAAAAAAATGGGAGAGAAGTGTCACAGCTAAATCTTTCATTCATTTTAATTTGAGAAAATGTATTATCTTCTCAGAGAGTACAAAGAGGAGCTGAAAAGCATTTTTCCCAAAAGAAAAGTGGGTTATAATAATATGAATCACAAAGTTGCCTCATACTCAGTTGTCATTTAGTCAATGTTATTACCTTGGTTTTATAATAGCTTAAGGAGGTAGATTCTCATAGAGTAATTCAATCAGTAAGAGCAAGATCTTTAACCCCTGCTATAGCAAATCTCTTCTATTGATTTTTAGGGCATGTGGCAAATGAGGAGAAATGCAAAGCAATTATAATGCTATATGGAATATCAGACCTTACAAGCAGTTGGAGCTTGGAACTCATGTTTGTGCATTCATTGCTATATGAGCTTTCTAGTCTATCCATTTCAAGTGTTATTAGAGTATTTAAGATACTACTTCTAAATGTCACCCACAATTTTAATTCCCTTATCTTTTCATTTCTTAAGAACAGTTTATGTTGTAGATCCACCTTTCCAGCTACATTGGCATGGACAAAACTACAGCCTACTGAATGGTATGCCTTTGAGGATATGCACTGGGTCAGGGCTCAAAACATTTGCTTCTGTCTTTGTTTAAAATATGTTTGAAGGTAATCAGAGTTTTTTAATTCAGATACCAAAACCCCAGGAATAGACAATGCCCATTTTTCAAGATGTTAACCTGGATTTTTGGTGAAAGTTATTTTTATGTCACTGACAAAAATATATCAACCTTTTCTACTCTTAATCACGTCTGTGCTTAAAACACACACACACACACACACACACACAAAAAAAAAAAAAAAAAAAAAAACAGGCCTGGTTAGTGATTCAGTGCTTTTAAAGAGAAGCCCCACTCCTTGGGGCTGAAAGACAATGATGGAAAGAAATAAGGATTACAAAGGTCTTAGGGTTAAGAAGCAATGAAAGACAGAAAGAAATGAACAAGGAAAAAAATAGATCTGGGATCTTCTGGGACTATCCTTTCAAATTTTGTGTGTCTTTTTTTTTTTAATCTGCTACAAATTTCATTTAATTGTTTTTTAAATGTTTGATATTAAACTTCTCCCTTAAGATGAAATCATGTTCAGTTGTGTTTTTAGAAAAACAGGGAGACTGGGATACCTAGAGTATCAGGGGAGTAAAGGATGTGGGAATGAAGTTGGGAAGGAAGCCAGGGACCAGGTAATATAAGGCCTACTAAGGATTATAGATTTCTTTTTATCCTAACACAAACTCTAAAATTTTATTATATGTCTTATATGAAAATATCCAAACATACACAAAAGAGGAGAGAAGAATGCATTGAACATTCATATATCCATTAATCATATTTAACAATTATTAAGAAATTGCCGGGCAGCCCGGGTGGCTCAGCGGTTTAGTGCCACCTTTGGCCCAGGGCCTGATCCTGGAGACCTGGGATGGAGTCCCATGTCGGGCTCCCTGCATGGAGTCTGCTTCTCCCTCTGCCTGTGTCTCTGCCTCTCTCTCTCTCTCTGTGTCTCTCATGAATAAATAAATAAAATCTTAAAAAAAAAAAATGAGAAGCAGGCTCCATGCCAGGAGCCCGACGCGGTACTCGATCCCAGATCTCCAGGCGCCCTGGGCCAAAGGTAGGCGCTAAACTGCCGAGCCACCCAGGGATGCTCTAACTTTCTTTTTAAAATATGATCTCTTACACCTACCCTATGGGACTGAGACTTCAAACCTGTTACACACATTATATTTGATTATAATTTTTCTTTAATCTCCTTTAATTTAGAGCAGTACCTCTCTCTCCTGCCACCACATTTGCCATGCCATTGATGTGTTGAATCTATGTGGTTGTTTTTGTAATAGAATGTCTCACAGAAAGGATTTGTTGTTTCATTGTGATGTCACTTGTTTCTTCCCTTTCTATCTCTCTCTTTTCTTTTTCTTTCTTTAAAAAACAAATTTGTAAACTGGAAGTTAGTTGAAAAGTCTTGATTGGAGTTTTTCCAAATGAATGAGGCTGTATACTTCAGATTGCATCACAGCATGAGACACAGAGTGTCAGGTTGCCCCACTATTAGTGAGGCTAAGATTGATCTGTGTGTTCAGGTGTGACAGGCTTATCCCCTCATTGTGAAATTCTCTATCAACATTTCATTTTATCATCCATTGATAATTTTTGCGTAAATCAATGATTTCATTAGGGTGTGCTAAATGATAGTTTTCTAATTCTGTCAGCCTTTCCATATTTATTAGCTAGAATTATGAACAAAAGAATTTTCTCTAGATATCAGGTTCTATTGTTCCCTTTAGATATATTTTGTATAGAAAAGGTAAGATACTCACAATCTTGAGATCAAGACCTGAGCAGAGATCAAGAGTCAAATGCTTAACTGACTAAGCCACTCAAGTGCCCCTACTGTTTTATATAGTTTTAATTAATGTTGGATAGTATTATTTTTATTATTCACTCTTTAGGGCAACACTGAGATTTATATAATTAATTCAGCATGTGTATTTGACTTCTTTGTCCATCTTTTATATTACCTATGTTTATTATCTGTTGGGTTATGGCAACATAAATATATATATCACAGCACTGTCCTTTGAGGATTCATGGTATCACTATTCTCATATTGTAACTGGAGAATTTGACTCAAAGAAAGACTTGCACTTGTTTAAATAATGAGTTAGTGGAGTATTATTTTCTCACTCCAGACATGCTTTGAACAAATTTGACCAAGCAACAATTGATGAAGTCTGGGAGTAAATTTATTTATTTATTTTTACTTCTTATTATTTTTTATTTTTTTATTTTTAAAGATTTTATTTATTTATTCATGAGAGACACACAGAGAGAGGCAGAGACACAGAGGAAGAAGCAGTCTTCTCACAGGGAGCCCAATGTGGGACTTGATCCCAAGACGCCAGGCTCAGGATCACACCCTGAGCATAAGGCAGAGGTGCAAACCCTGAGCCACCCAGGTGTCCCTGGGAGTAAATTTAAATAAAAACTAATTCTGATTATATTTTCATTTTGTCTTGAAAAAAATGTATAGTCCTTCATTTTGGAATGCTGAACTTGCATGTTGATTTATAGAATCCAACAAATGTATACAAAGTCCTTGCCTTTCTGATCACATTACAATCCAATGGTAGCACATGTGATAAGTCAATTTTTAGCTCAAATGGACAGAAGGATCAAACATAAATGTTGGGCAGGTGAAAGCTAGAAGGCAATGGGCCTAACAAACCTTTATTTGGAATTTACTTAAATGCATTAAAGAAGACTGGGTAAAGTGCTGAAAGGGAAGGGAGTTGATTTCTGCAACCATACAAAAAAGAGACAGATGTGAGGTGGTGAAAAAAGAGAGAATATTTGCAAATAGAAGGGAAAGACCTCTTTGTGCTAAACTTTTACATGTATGTATTCTTTCAGTAATACTAATGACAGTTATATTTACAGACAATAAATTGAGGGTTTAAAGAGGATGGACAACTTGCCCAAAGTCACTCAACTAATAAATGAAGGAGTCCAGATCCTCAATCTTTGTCCACATAGTTACTACCAAACTCTTGCTCTGCCTATCACACTGTACTGCAAGTCTATAGAGGATTCAGAACTGAATGATTTCTTACTTTTGGTGTCTTTTCTTTTACTTCAGAGAAACTATTCATTGCATTTTTATTATGGGGAAAGATTCTAAGAGTGAGCATCACTGTATGTTGAAAATTTAATATATATTTCCCTGATTAGTCTTCAAATCAACTAAAAAAATTAAAAAGGATTTTTCTCAAAAAATGAGGAAAACATGGCTTAGACATTAGGTAATCTGTCCAAGTTCTCACAGGTGACACAGCAATTAAGGGAGTTGGAATTCTTTCTCAGGTTTACTGAATCTAAACATTGTACTTTTCCTCATCCAACAGGCTTCTCATGCCACAGGCCAAATGAGTTTGAGCAAAGTCAGCTCTTTATGACTTAGTTTCTAATTCCCTTTCTGCATCTTATTTATCTTTTATGATGATTCTAAAACATCATTTCTATAAAGTCTCTTAAGAATGATCTAGGCAAGTTATTTACTCCCTCACTGTCCTCCTATGGCAAATTGTCTATGATAGCTATTCTCCTTTCTCCCCGAATTCCACTGTAATAATTTGTCTTCCACACTAAACTGAGTTACTCAAGGTCAAGAGGTTGCTTAACATATCTTTGGAACTTGAATGCACTAAGTGAATTTTTCTCTAGAATCAAAACATTGTTATTTTGAAGGCTATATTTTTCACTATTTTGCAGTTTAAAAGCAAAAGAAAACAAAATCCTCTGTTGGATGTGATGAGTGAAGCTGGAAATAACAGAATGTATTTAAGGTAAAGAGATATAAAGCAACTTAAAACACATTTGCAATGATGGAATCCCATGTGCAAAAGGGGAAAAAATTAAAAATAGAGCCTCATGATTTACAAACCAGTGATGTAATTGGCTCAGGTGAATATTGATGATTTTGCTTCAAGCATTGACTGGAATGTAGAGATAACAGAGATGATTAGGTAACCCAGGCGCCTATATATATTTTAATTAAGAACAAAGGATTGGTTAAAGATAAGAAGAGAAGAAAGAAACTGGTATAAATTATTATTTTATAGTGTGTGGGGAATAGCTGAATGGATCCTCAAAGCTTGCCCTGAGGATCTGATGCTACAGATCAAAAGAGATAAGAGGTTTTCCGGTTGAAACATACAGATGTGTGAGACTAACTTCAGAGACCTCAGCAGGGGAGATTAGAGAGAAGGGAGCACCAAGGAGCCCAGAATAACTAATCTCTTCTGAGAGAATGTGGAGTTGGAAAGACTTAAAGGCTTAGTAAGGAGTTCCTATGAGGTGCATGCTGCCAAAGGGAGCACACAAGAAACTAGAATGGATGCAATGTGGTAACATTTTCCTTGAAGGACAGCTTGATGTAGTAGACAAGATATTGCTGAAATCCCTGTTTCATCTTACTACTTGTTAACTTCTCTGAACCTTACCTTCTGGGAGGCTAGGGACAAGGCGAGGAAGGAGACCCTTACTTAGTGGTTGTTTTGGAAGTACAGATGACACAATGCATGTGGAGAACATAACTTAGTATCTGGCACATTTCTCTTCCTCCACTCTCTGTTCTTCTGTTTCTTTGTATGCATGATATTAAAGTTCTTTCCTTTTTATTTTAGCACAAGTATGGTAAATTGGAGAAGATATTGGATTCTATTCAGGTAATACAAGAAAGATAAGATAAAAAGTAAATGACTTAATAAAATATCAGTAGAAAAATATAGAGACAGTTTGAAAAAAATTCCAAAGCAGATAGTTTCTAGAATTATTTTACTAGTAAGGGAAGAAAACTGGGATTTAGGTTCTAACAGTGGGATAATCGTACACAAATGACTAAATCCTTCTTTACTCTTCTGTTTTCTGTATCTGTGGAACAAATAAAATAACAAATGAGCATCTGTATAAAAACTTGGGGGAAGGTGGAATGTATAAGTCCATTAAAGAAATTTAAACCCACGACCATCTAATTATTGGCCTTTATCAAAATAAAACTGAACAGGCTAGGTATGACTATTAGAACTCTGTTCTATTGATTTTCTAAGCCCAAAATTCACATTGCCACACATTTATAGGTGAGTTAATTTACTAGGTATATAAATAAAACATCTAAATCATTCTTCTATTATTAATGAGTTGGGAGCTAGACATAATACCTGAATACAACTAATTTAAATTCTTCCAAACAAAACAAATTATTCATTAAGACATCAGTGCTGTTATTAATCAAACATTGCCATAGAAAATCATTTTAAATGACACTTAAATCAATAATAAAAATAACATTAATAAACTCATAAATAATATTTATAAACAAATCTATAAAATATTATTATTGTTGTCATTATTAATCACAGTGCTAACGTTACTTTTTTATTAAGTATCACATTTGATATTCTAAACAATCCTGAATATTGGTAGTGTTACCTCACTATTCATATTTAATAGATGAAGAAAAAGATTCTCAGAATAGATTATTGGCTCTGGAAGAGGTCATAAAGTGAAAAAACAGAACTAGGACTTGAAACAATTCTTCATGTGTCAAATCTCTTGTCCTATTAGCCAAACCGAGCTATGAGTAGGTATATTCAGCATAGACTGTTTGGGGCTTCTGTGTATCAAAATGTGAAATGTCACTAATAGGATCTGGTCTTTGAATTTCCTGTCATTAGAAACTGTAAAGCTAAGCCTCTTTCAGGCCACTGTTGCTGATTAAGTTCTTGTATTAGTTTGCCAGGGCTGCCATAACAAAGTACCACAGAGGGAGTGGCTTGAATAATGGAAATTAATTTTCTCACAGTTTTGGAGGTTAATGTCCAAGATCAAGGTGTTGGCTGGGTTGGGTTTGACTAAGTCCTCTCTTGCCTTTTAGATGACCATCATTTTCTGGTGTCTTCACTTGCCTTTCCTCTGTATCTGTATCTTAGTCTCCTCTTTATAAAAGACAGCAATCTTACTGGATTAGGGCCCATTCATATGACCTCATTTTACCTTAATTTCTTCTTTAAAGGGCTTATCTCTAAATATGGTCATATTCTAAGGGACAGAGAGTTAAGGCTTCAATACAGGAATTTGGGGAGGACACAGTTAGTCCCTCCCTTCTCTTTTTTTACCAATTTCATTAAGAGGCTATTGAAATATAACATTGTGTTAGTTTTAGGTATACAACCTAATAATTTTATATATGTATATGTTGCGAAATGACAACTACAATACGTTTTGTTAACATTCATCACCACACATAGTTGCAATTCCTTTTTCTTGTGTTGAAAACTTTTAAGATCTACCCTTTTAGTAACTTTCAAATATTCAGTAAGACTATCGTTAACTCTAGTTACCACATGGTATATTACATACTCAGGACCTATTTAGCTTATACATTTGTAACTCTTGATAACTATTGCCCACTTAGCCCACCAACCTGCACCCACCTCCGCTTGGAGCCTCCCACTTCTGTCAACCAGCAATCTGATCTCTTATCTATGACTTGAGTGTGTATGTGTTTGTTTTTTTAGATTCTATATGTAAGTGAGATCATAGAGTACTTGTTTTTCTCTGACTTATTTTACTTAGCATAATGCCATCAAGGTCCATCCATGTTTTAGCAATTAGTAGGATCTCCTTTTTTTATAGGTGAAACACAAACATAAATTTATAAAATATCATATTTAATGTATATATTTTAAGATTTTATTTATTTATTTGAGCGAGAGAGAAGGAGCAGGGAGAGGGGCATAGGGAGACAAGAAACAGACTCCCCGCTGAGCAGGGAGCCCAACATGGAGCTCAACATGGGGCTTGATTGATCCTGGAACTCCAGGATCATGACCTGACCTGAAGGCAGATGCTCAACTGAGCTACCCAGGTGCCCCTATATTTAATATATTTATATAATATATTACACAAAATTATATATCTATATATATTATATATTTATGTACATATAATTATTTAATATGTGTAATATATTCATAATATAATATTAATATATAGTATTTAATGCATATAATATATATTAAATGTATAGTAGAGAAACTATGACATATATTGATATAATTGATATAATATAATTGGTATGTATAACTGAGATAATATTGATTAATCCATCAATGGATACTCATGTTGCTTGATACTTTCCATTGTGTCTATATCTTTGCTATTATAAGTAAAGCTGGAATCAATGTAAGGGTACCGATACCTATTTGAATTAGTGATTTTGTTTCTTTCCACAGCCAGAAGTGGAATTGTTGGATCATATGGTAGTTCTATTTTTAATGTTTTCAGGAAACTCCATACTCTTTTCCATATTGGCTACACCATTTTACGTCCTCACTGACATAGCACGAGGATTCTCTTTTCTCCATATTCTCAACACTTGTTATCACTTGTCTTTGTGATGATATCTATTCTAACAGAAGTGAAGTAACTTTTCATCATTGTTTTGATTTGCATTTACCTGATGATTGGTGGATGTTGATAAGTTTTTCAAGTATTTCTTGATCATTTGTATCTTTGAAAGAACGTCCATTCAGTTCCTCTGCCTATTTTGTAATTCCATTATTTGTTTTCTATTGAATTGTAGGAGTTATTCATATATTTTAAATACTAACATCTTATTAGATATATGATTTGGGAATATTCTCTCCAATTCTTTAGGTTGTTTTTTCACTTTGTTGATGGTTTCATGTGCCATGCAGAAGTTTTTTTCATTTTAACATAGTTTCACTTGTTTTGGTTTTGTTGCTTTTGTTTTTGGTATCAAATACCAAAAAAAAAAAAAAAATTACTAAAACTAATGTAAAGGTGCTTCTTCTTCTTTTTTTTTTTTAGGAATTTTAAGATTTCAAGTGTTCAAGTCTTTATTCCATTTTGAGTTTGATTTTTGTGTATGGTATAAGATAGAGGTCCAGTTTCATTGTTTTGCATGTGGATGTTGAGTTTTTCCAACACAATTTATTGAAAAGAATATCATTTCTCCATGGTATATAACTGGCTCCTTTATCATAAATTAATTGACCTAATTACTATGGCTTTGTAATATAGTTTGCAATCAGAAAGTATGACATCTTCAGCTTTGTTCAGCTTTTTCAAGATTGCTTGGAAGAAGTAATATTGTTAATACGGCCATGCTACCTGAAGCAATCTGCAGATTCAATGTAATCTCTATCAAAATTCTAATGGCATGTACAGAAAGAGTTAAAAAAATAATCCTAAAATGTTTCTCACTCTTATCCCTGTGATGTAAATATTGATCCACTTGATGGTGTCCTATAAACCCCTTAAATATCTTTTTCATTTTTTTTCTTTCTGCTCTTTTGATTGGGTGATTTCCACTGCCTTACCTTCGAGTTAACTGATTCTTTCTTCCCCTTGATCTAGTATGATGTTAAATACTCTGTTGAGTACTTCAATTCAGCTATTATATTCTTTACCTCTGTGATTTCTGTTTGGTACTTATATTTTCTATTTGTTGAAATTCTCAATGATCTTGGTAAGCATATTTACAACCATCATTTTTAACTCTTTATTAGGAAAATCACTTAACTCCATTTCTTTAAAGTTGTTCAGCTCTGCCCTAGCTCTTGGTGGTCTCTTAAAGCTTTGTGACTGCCCAAGCAGCCTTTTTGTTCTTAGTGGCTCCCAGTAGTTGAAGGTGAACCAAAACCTATCAATGCACCAAAAGGAAGGATCTCAGTTAGCACTTAAATATAGATTGAAAACTGGCCCCTCAGCAAGCAGCTTTTAAAGTATGTGAGTAAACAAACCTCTTTAATGGAAAGATTGGGGTTGGGGATTTCTGTCTCGAGTCTCAGCTCTAAGCCCTTGGGATATAGATGTGGAGAATCCTTGTGAGCCCATTAAGAGCTATTTCTTTGTTTTGCATAGTCTAGTTGATTTCATGGAAGCAAGCCCTATTGGCTTTTGGAGCTAAGTGTTTTGAGGGCCCATCCCTCTGGTAGAAGTCTTAAAAGTTGCAGTGCTAGAGATTGGGTCCAAACTCTTATCTCTTCAGGGAAGTTGAGAATAGTGAGTTCTCTCCCAATTGTATGTCACAATGCCAGGTGTGTGTTTTATGGAGAGATTGTGTCTCAGCCTCTCCTACCATCCTTGTATTTTTTTTCTCATTTGTTTGATATGTAGGGTTCACTCAGCCATTTTCTGCTTTGTTTTGTTTTGTTTTGTTTTTCAGAGTTAATTATTCCATATATATCTATAGATTCAGTGTATCCATGGGAATAGATGATTTCAGGAGTTGCCTCTATTGCCATCTTGGACTACAACACCCACCCCCGTTTTTTCCCCTGTATTTCAGTAAATCTCATTTATCTACCACTTGCCAATAATCTTTTAGCTCTTGGCTGTGTGATGGGAAATTTCCACATAGAGAAGTGGAGATACAGTTTAGAGATAAACTGAACCCAAGGTGAAAATAAATTTGATGCAGAGAAATTTAAGATCAACAGCACATCCATAAGAACCAATTTAGAGTCTGGTCCCAAAGAATGAGTTAATAGAGTTTTAAAGTTCATTGGGTTGTATGGAAGAGAAACCCAACTAACCTAGCTTAATCGAACACAGAGAATTATGGGAAGTGATTCTTCTTCTATTCAATTATTGATTTATTCATTTAACAATTATTTAAGGGGGTCCTACTATAGGCACTATCCTAGGTGGCAAGGAGTACAAAAGGAAACAAAGCATACTAAAATCCCTACCCTTATGGAGATGACAATGAAAGAATGAAAGGGAAAAGGAAATATACACAAGCATGTTAAATATTTGGTACATGAGGTGGTGAAATGGGAAAAATAAAGTAAGGAAAGAAAACAGGTAATGGATGAATAAGGGTAACCACTATTAAGGTAGCCAAGTCTCCTGGTTTGCCTGTAACTGAGGGACTTGCTGAAATGTAAGATGCTAAATGCTAAAATAGGATACTCTGAGGCAAATAAAGATGATTGTCCAATCTTCTGCTAATTCAGGAAGCATTTTAACAGGAAGAATTGATAGGAAGTAGTCTCCGAAAAAGAACATTTGACCAAAGACTCATAGGAGGTGAGAGGTGATTCAGGTGTGTCTAAGAGAAGGTGACTCCAGGACCATGAGGCAGATGAATGCCTGATGTGATTCAGAAATAGCAAGAGGATTAAAATAGCTGGAGTTGAGGAAGTAGGGAAGGAGAGTTGTAGGAAATGAAGTGAAAACAGTGACCAAGAGCTGGATCACAAAAGACCTTGTAGGTCAATGAAAGACATTGACTTTTACTGTGAGCATAGTGGAGAACTATTGGGAGATTTTAAGGCAAATGCTGTCATAGCCTGACTTAAATTTTAAAAGAATCATTCTTGAAGCTGCTGAGAATAAACTTCAGAGGGCAAGAGTGTAAACAGACGAAGTTAGGAAGCTATTATAGTATTTCTGACAAGAAATGATGGCAGTTCAGAGCAGAGGGAAGTAAAGAGCTCTGGTGGTGTTTACATTTTTACTTGTAAACTAACAGATATTGCTGAGAAAATGGATGTGGAGTATAAGAGAAAGAAAGGAGTAAAAGGAAACTAGTTCTTATAACATTAGAGTGGTGATATTGAGTATAGGATTTAGAGAATGAATCTGCAATTCAGAGAAGAAAAATAACTAGAAATATAAATTTGTATAAATATGTATTAACTCAAGCCATTAGATCTGGAGTTGTTAAGATATATTACACAAAATAAATCTGCAACTTCCCCAGAGGATTGCAGAAACATCATCTACACCAACAGGAAGAAAGAACATGTACACAGACATGAGATGTGGAGGTGGGAATGTGTGGAAGTTCTTTTGCAATTGTTTCTGAATTTTTTTTTTATTTTTTATTTTTTGGCTATGGGAAGAAAGATTATCTGAGAGTGAGGACAGAGGATATGAGAACAAAAAGTGGAGGTTTGAGAAAGTATAAAATCATCATAATGAGGTTGCAGGAGTAGATGGTCCAGGGAAAGGTAGCAAGATTTTTGGACAGTATTAAGGCTCACTTGCAATCAGAGATCACTATATTAAAGTAGATTCAGACAGCATGGTGAGTTTTTGTCTAGGTACTTTTAGCTGCCTGGTAGTAGACCTAGAATAGCTGGGAGATTGGATTTAACAGTGTTTGAAGTTTCAACAAAATGAGTGTGGCAAAGTTAGAGAGAGGTAAGGAGGTGAGAAAATAAGCAAGTGACTTACTGTTTAATGATTGACCTTGGAATTTAAGCAGAGCTAAAGGGAAATGAGGAAATTGAGAAGTTTAAAAAGATGGTTAAAAGAGTGGGTTACAGGCTTTGGTGTGGTGGCATGGTTACTAAAGTGAGGCAATGAAAGGAAATGTGTATATGGGATATATCACAGATTTCAAGAGAATCAAAGGGCCTCCCATATGCTGGGAGACAGATGCAAGAAGGCTTACCCTCTCTGTGTTTTTGAGACTGAGTGGTTTCTCATTTCTGTTTCTCTTTGCATTCCTGTTTCATTCTTTTCTTTGTCTCTGAAAGTCACTTTCTCTTCTGTGGTGTATCTACTGTTATACCAAACCCAGCACTACATGGAGCCCCAGTTCAAAAGTCCTAATGAGTCGGTCAGAGAGAGAGTATGTTTGGTTTGACTTGGCTTGCGCCCTCTCTTCCAATAAGTTGATACCAGGGGCGTGGTATAATACATCCCACTATCATTCAGCAGGTGTAATGAGAACCGACTTTTGAGAAGGGGGAACATGCAAACTTTTTAATAGAAGGGTGTAGAGCCTAGGAAGAAATAATTATTTGAGGAAGTGGTTGACATTTTGTAAAAGTCAATGGGGCATTAAGTTAATGATCATCATGGACTAGTTTCAGACTAAGGTGACTAGGGGAAGGGAGCCATGGTTTTATCATCATCATATTAAATCTTCAAGAGAGCAGTCATTTGCCATACTTGGGTTGAAAATAGGTTGACTTTTGCTATAGATATTCCAGTCACCTAAGGCACACTTGTCTTAGTCTTGCTGTTCCATATCTTTTTTAGGGCTTGTCTCAAGTTCTGCCTTTAAGTTTCATTTCCCGGACTCTTTCTCTTCATATGATTTCCTGAGCCCTGTGTAATATATGATGTCTATATTACTTCTTTAAATCTTAACCAAGGGCAATTTGTCATTGTACTTTAGTTTTTCTTGTTTCTCATATACACCTCTTATTTCTAAGTAGGTGGAAGTTTCCTTAAGAAAAGGAAATTTATTTTTCTTTGCATCCTCTACAATTCAATGAATAGTAATATATATTAATCACCTTTTATATGCCTATACCCAGCTACACACTTAGAATCAATTTAAATCAATGAGTAACCATTTGCTTTAAACACACACGCACACACACACACACACACACACACTACAGATATAAGACTATAATCACAATGGAATATATGAAAATGAAGAAGATATGTATAGACTCTCCAAGACTTTTCGAATAATAAAGGTTCTCATATAACTTAAGATGAAAAATTATTATTTATCAGAAATCATGGTGAACAAGGAAAGTCTTAAATCTGCATTGGACATGTGATTAGGGAAGAGGGGTGTTTCAAAATGAGATAAGATGGCTGAACAAAGCTCTTATCAGAAAGATATCTAGGCACTGGTTTGGAGGTAGTTGAATGCAATGAAAAGATCTGGGACTTTCTTCTCTAAACACTTGGAACCACAAATGGATTTTGAACAGTGTGGTATCATGACGAGAATGGTGCATAGGATGAGCCCAAAATAATTGATAATTATCTAGTTGTTTTAAGATAAAAAGTATGATTACATGAGTGAAATACTGAGGAAAACAGACTCCATGATAAACAGCATGGGGAATACAGGTGAGATTTTACTTTATATCTTGTTCTCAGCGAGATTTTTATATATTTCCTACATGGCATTGACATCAAGACACTGAGAAAATATAATTAAGAAATGCAATATAATAAAAAATATCATGGTGAAAATCTTGGATTTCAATTCTCACATCAGCCTTTTTAACTATGAAGTTGCCCAAGTTATTCCATTTTCATTACTATAATTTCTCATCTGGATAACATTTCCTGGATTAAAATCCTAGTTCTGTCACTTACTAGCTAGAATATTGAGATATTTCCTAATTGTTTTGTGCCTCAGTTTCCCCATCACTAAAATGATGATTGAAATAAGATTTACTGTAAAGGTTAAACCTGAAAACATGTAAAAAAAAAAGTTAGAATATAACCAATACATGAAAAACACTCAATTCTTCTTCTTATAATCTGTGCTACTGAGATGAAAGTCTTCTTTCACAGGGCTGTTGAACAGAGTAGGATAGGTGTAATGTGGTGTCTGTGACATGGTGAGTGCTAAATAAACATTTGATCAATTTGAATTTGAATCTGGATGAAATCCATTTTCTCATTCTCCTCCCTGAATAAGCAGGACCTCAGGACATAGATTTAGGCTGAAGAGGTCCCAGAGGCCTGGCCTATGTTAAGGATCTACTGAGTATATGGTCTGGATAAAAGGTGTGAAGCTGAGGCAGTGACAAAGAGAGAAACTAAAAATAAAGTGAGATGGTACAGAATGATCAGACAGATACTATCTTGATTTCAGATAAAGGGATAGGCTTCAAAATTAGTGGATCACAAAAAGGCTTTGAAGGATGAGAGATTGAGACAGAGATGGGTAGAGAGGGAGAAAGAGAAGAGAAATTCTTTAATTAGCTGGCTTAAAACTGCTTAGACTTTTAAGGCACTGCATGAGGTAGATGCCACTGACCAAATAGTTGATCAGTACATGGCCAATAGCCTCATCAGCTGGGGAAAAGAAAGGCTTTCTAATTAACCCTTTTTCCCAAGAAGCAGATGGAGGTAGGGAGCTCCTGTGTCCTTCCTGAGAAGGAAATGGTGTTGGAAGATATCTCTGGTCTCTCTACCTTCATTGATTTTCTCCTGTCTACCAAGGAGGAATGATATTTCTGATTGATAAAATTGGAGAAGAGGTAAACTCTATCCTGGACTTTTGGATCTTGCTCCCTGTCTGGAGCCTGTTTGCATTCAGATGGATTAAATTCATTTTCACTATTCTTGTTTACCAAGGTTGGCCACCCATACCCCTCGCATACCTGGCACCAGATTTAGATATCAGTGAGAAAGCCACACTTTCACAGTTTACTGCCTCTGATTCAATTCAACAAGGAAGGGATTACAGTGTCCTCCAATGCCGCTTCATTAAGGAACCTGCACTTTAAGTTATAAGACTGACATTTCATTGTAACTCCTATTTTGTTTTGGTTTCTATTTATCCAAAATTCCTATCTCATGGCACCATATGTTGGGGTTTAGAGTGTTAATTAATCAAACCCTTCCACTACTATCACCACCTACTGATTCAATCAGTTTGATATGAGTCAGAGATGGGGGGGAGGGTAGGACTGGAATTCTTCCTGATGTTCTCCTCTCCTAGGCATGAACAAGCTATTTCCCTTTGAGAAAGAAAAAAAAAAAAGTGGGAAAGGGGGGATAAAGGATTCGGATAAGTGTCATTCCTCAACAAGAACCATTTGAAATTATGGTGCCTAGATGTCACATATATATATATAACTTTAAGTTCCTTATCTAACCCTATAGTTCTAAAATATTGGTATTAAAATCCAAATTATCCATTAAAAGCAATAAACCTAATGTAATTTGAATAGGCTGGAGAGAGCACAGGAATTAATTTTAAAATGTTCAAAAGATGCCTGTTTATCTTTTTATGTACTAATCAATAGAGACATTTTATGTCCTCCTATTCTTGAAAAGTAAAGGCATGTTCATAGAGAGATGCCAGAGAGCAAATTGATCAAAGACTAACAACAAAAAGAATTGATAAATATAAATGCACCTTGTTGGGCTCTCTGGGTGGGTGTCATGAGACTTGTATTAGATCCAATTTAATTAGCAGCTTGACTCTCTCTCAGAATGGTGTAAATAGTATGGGAAATTTGCAAATGAGGCCAATTTGAGAGTTATAGCACATACTAAGAAAAATAGATAAATTGATCAGAAAAAGAAGCAGGCAAATTATTGCAGAACAAAGAAATTAAATGGAAATATTCATTGGACTACAGAGAGTATATGACCAATTATTTTAACAGATTGAGACAGATTCTATAAAGGAGAACTGTCAAACTTTCTCTAGATGGCAAACATGGCCTTTACCATGTGAACTTTTCATGAAATTTTGCCTAATTAAAGCTTTCTTATTCTGTTTTTAAAAACAGCTTGAGATGTAATTCATATTCCATAACATTCACCCACTTAAAGTGTTCATAGTGGTTTTTAGCATATTCACAAAATAGAGACCATTATTATAATCTACTTTTGTCTGATTTCCATCACTCCTAAAGGAAACCCTGTGCCCATTCCCTAAAAAAAACAAAAAACAAAAAAACTTTGATCTATTTCTGTTTCTATGAATTTGCCTATTCTGGACATCACACATAAATGAAATCATATAATATATGGTGTTTTCCTGGCTAGTTTCTTTCACTTAGCATAATGTTTTCATGGCTCAGCGTGTTATGTTATCAGTACTTTCACTCCAATTTGTTGCAGAAGAGTGTGCCATTGTGTGGGTGGGTATACCACATATTCTGTATCCATTTATCAGCTGATGAAAAATTGGGCCGTTTCCATGTTTTTGTTATTTTAAACGCACTGCTATAAATATTCATGTGCAAGTTTTTATGTGGATACATGCTTTGACTTCTCTTGGGTATATACTTAGAACTGGATTTTCTGGTTCATATGGTAACTCCATGTTAACATTTGCAGAACTGCCAAATTGGTCTCCAAAGCAGTTGCACAGTATTATATTCCCAACACCAATGTATGAGGTTCGATTGTTTTTACATCCTCACCAATAATTTTAATGTCTTTTTTTTATAATAATCATCCTGGTGGTTATGAAGAGGTAACTCATTGTGTTTTTGACTTACCCCTCCCTGACAATTAATAATGTTGAAGGTGTTATCATGAGTTTGCTTGCTACTTGTGCATACTTCTAATGAATTTTGTATTCCTATTCTTTGCCCATTTTTAAAAGAGGATAATTTGTGTGCATATTATTGTGTTGTAAATGTTCTTTACATATCTTTTACTGTATTGCTTATCAGACGTGCAATTTGAAAATATTTTCTTCCGTGTTGTGGGTTGTATATTCACTTTCTTGATGGTATTGTTTCAGCCCAAAAGTTGTGCATTTTGAAGTCCAATTAATTTTTTCTTTTTAGATTTTATTTAATTTTATTTTAGAGGGAGAGTGAGCAAGAGAAGGAGGAGAGGGAAAGGGTCAAGCAGACTCTGTGCGGAGTGTGGAGCCCAGTGCAGGGCTTGATATCAGGACCCTGAGATCATGACCTGAGCCAAAATCAAGAGTCAGATATTAATTGACCAAGCCACCCAGGCACTCCTTTCTCTTTCATTACTTGTCCTTTGGTGTCATACATAAGAAAACATTGCTTAACACACAGTCACAAAGACTTATGCCTACATTTTTTTCCTACATTTTTTTCATAGAGTTTACACTGTTAGCTCATACATTTATCATGTCAGATCCATTTCAAGTTAAATTTTGTCTATGGTATATGTGGGAGTCCAGTTATTTTTTCCATATAGATATCCCATTGTTCCAGTGCCATTTATTGAAAAGACCATTTTCTCCTCATTGAATTGTCTTAGTATTCTTGTCAAAAATCAATTGACCATAAATGTAAGGGGTTATTTCTGGACTTGCATTTGTTTCCCACTGATATTTCTATCTTGATATATGAGTGAGATATAACGTAACACTGAGATCACAGTGACAACAGGGCTAATGGATAATAATAGAATAGAAAATACTTAAGTCCGTGGTGTCTGGGTGGCTCAGTTGCTTAACTGTCGCCTTTGGCTCAGGTCATGAACATGATCCAAAGATCTCATAGAGCCCCATATCTGGCTCCCTGTTCAGCGTGGAACCTGCTTCTCCCTCTCCCTCTGCTTCTCTCACTGCTTACTCGTTCTCCTGCTCTCTCTCACTCTCTCTCAAATAAGTAAATAAAATCTTAAAAAAAAAATACTTATGTCTATCCTTATGCCAGTACAACACTTAATTGATTGCTATAGCTTTTTAGCAAGTTTGGAAATCAGGTAATTAAAATCTCTAACATTGCTCTATTTTTTTTTTTTTTTCAAGATTTCTTTGACCATCTGGGTCACTTGAATTTTTTTTTTTTTTAATTTAAGTGTAGTTGACACACAACATTACATTAGTTTCAAGTGTCCAACATGGTGATTTAACAAGTTTATAAATTGTTCTATGTTCACCACAAGTATCAGAAGATATCTATGATTCAGTCAGCAAGCCAGAGTTCTCAAATAGCTACTGAGTCGTCTTTGAAATCAAGACAAAGCTGGGCTCAACTTTTAAGAGTCCTTATTTTCAGAATAAATAGACACCCAGAATGCACATGAATAATATTACATAGAAATCAAGCCTAGACCTTGAACAAATCTGTATTGTGGCTGAAAATTATAGTCACAACTATTGACTCAGCTTATTCATTTGATGTTTTGAAAGTTCCAGTAATTATTTTTACAATGAATATCGATACTACATAGTACTTTAGTGTTATCTGCTTTTAAAACATAAGGTCTTTGGTTCTTTTGATGGGAAAAAAAATTCAGCTTGCCAATTTTTGCAAACAATAATAATAAATAAATAAAGCTCGCTGGGATTTTGATGAAGATTGTCTTGAATCTGCAGATATATGTGGGAATTATTGCCATTTTAACAATATTAAGGCCTCCAATTAATCAACAAACATTTTTTCATTTATTTATATCTTAATGTTTCAAAGTTTCAGTATACAAGCCTTGTATTTCTTTTGTTAAATACATCCTTAAATATGTTAATTTTTTGGATGCTTTTAAAAAAGGAAACTTTTATTCTATGCTTGGACTGTTCCTTGATATTTGTATATTGATCTTATATCCTGCAACTATTTTTTTTAATGACTTCAAAGAGTCTGTAGTTTCTTAGGATTTTCTAAATACATAATCATGTCATTTGCAAATATAGGTTTTTCCTTTTCAATGCAGATACCTTTTAGTTATTTATTTATTTTGCCTAATTGCCCTGTGTATACAGGATTGAATACTTTCTTCTTCAAAATTCAAGTCCACCAGCAACTCAGAATGTGGTCTTATTGGAAATAAGATCTTTGCAAAGGGCACCTGGGTGGCTCAGTCAGTTAAATGCCTGCCTTTGGCTCAGATCATGATGTCAGAGTCCTGGGATTGAGTCCTGCTTTATGGTCCCTGCTCAGCGGGGAGTCTGTTTCTCCCTCTCTTGCCCGTCATTCCTCCAGCTTGTACTCTGTCTCTTCTCATGCTATCTCAAATAAATAAATACAAATTAAAAAAAAATTTTTTTTGCAAATATAACTAGTTGAATAAGATGAGGTCATATTCTTAGGATCCTGAAGCTAATGGCTGCTTTTCTTATAAAAAGACCATGTGAAGAGACACAAGCACAGAGATAGGAAAAATGACCGTGTACAGATGGAGGAAGAAATTGGAGTGAAGCAGCTACAAGCCTAGGAAGTTGACAATTGCTGGCATCTACCAGAAGCAAGGAAGAGGCAAAGAAGGATCCTCAGTTTTCAAAGAGAATGTGACCTTGCCAACTTCTTCGCTTTTAGCCTCTTTAACCAGGAGAGAATACATTTCTGTTATTGGAAGCCACCCAGTTTGTGACTCTTTATTGTGACAACCTTGGGAAATTAATCCATAATAGAAAAACATGGCTTTGGAGTCAGATTGACCTGAGGTGGATTCTAGTAGTCTGTTACTAATTAGCTCTGAGTTACTGAGCAAATAATTTAAGGGTTTTGGTGCTCTTTTCATTCAATGAAATGGAATTAAGGAAAACCACACATTGTGAAGCTTCCAAAGGATAATGTTATAATGAATGCTAATAAATTTTAAAAATCTTCTTTATCATATTGTTGCAGTTGTTGCTACTAAGTGAAAGTATGTACTAGTGGAGCTTCTATCTAAAAAAGAATACTGAAAGAAGTCAGTCAGTTCTCCTACTGAGAAAGATATCATAGACACTTAACACATCAGTTTGACAATTTCCTCTATGTGTTGTTGGCTGAATTTGGATTCCCCTTCTTGATTATGAATAGTTTCACGTTCTTCTGATTATAAAACATAAATTAGACTCTCCTACAGGGACAGGTACTATGCTTAGTATACATCTTGTCATGGATCCCATCTTCTGCTTATCTGGTCACCTCTGTACCTTATCACTGGGATGGCATCTCTTGACTCACTAAGGGTGCATTCTACAGCATCAGTTGAAACTGCAGCATGGCTCTAACCATTCCAGAATGCAACATAGCCAACATCATTAACAGGACAGGCTCTGCTGCTAACTGCTGCTTGTTTTCTCCTGTCAAGTTTATATTTCTTAGGGTGAGAAGTTAGGTGAGATGAAATAGAGCAGGCTTTTAGAAAGCTCTTGACAGATGGGTTCTCTGACTGTTTATAGCCTTGGAGGATCAATAGAAACCTGTCACACACACACACACAATCCTGCTCAAAGGTAATGAGCATTGACTAATACAATTTTATTTGTACCTCTGCAAAATGTTTCTGGTCAGAGGTCAGCATTTGTGGGCAAATGCTTGCCTCTGGTATTTATTTTCTAGCAGATGTTGTTGGACAGCTCAGTGGGAGATTATGAAACATTTAAAATGCATATACTGTAATTTTCTCCTACCACCACCCACCTCATATGTATACATATTCAAACATGTTTGTTGAGAAATTCTTGCACTTCGAAGAGGAAGCACGGAACACAAACTCTGAAATCAGGCAGACCTGGGTGTTCCACTCACTAGCTGTGTGACCACTCAAAACCCCAATATTCTGATTTATTAAATGGAAATTAATAGTATGAATCTCGTGGGCTTTTGTTTATTTTGTTTCCTTTAGACTAAACTCTTTGAGAAGTCCTCTATATCTTCTGCATCTAGCATAGTACTTTGTATATGTTAAACATTCCACTCGCTGAATGAAGGATGGATGATGGTTAACTTAGGTTCGCTTTTTATAGTGTTTATTTTTTTCAAGTTACTTCACTTCTCTCCAACTCTGTTGCCATTATATGAGAACTATAATAGATAATGCACAAAATAATGCCTTAGGTGTCTGCCACTGTTAATATTCATGAAGTCACTGATTGTTCCTAGTGGGGGAAAAGGAGATGGTGCTTCCATATGATAGTTTCCTTATTTGGATTTAATTTCACAGCCATTGGACTTTTCCTCCAATGCTTGCTCATTTGTATCCAAAGGCATGTGCTTAGCTGAGTAAAATGCAATCCAGCAGAGTGTGTACTATTTAGAAGAATGTTAGATCTTTATTTGAAATGTCTTTCTGGAGACTAAGAGAGTCAAGAATGAGGAATACATCATCACTCACCACTTTGTCATGATATACTTAGACCTTATCTCAATAGTTTTTACCTCATTTGCAGAATAATCATATTTCTTTGCATTTGGGGGTGAGAATCAGAGTGAGCCAAAGTGATAATGGCTTTAGGCAAAACATGTGCTTTGTATTTATCAAAGTTTTCAGCAATACCTACACAGTCTCTACTGATGATCCATTTTTAAGCCGTTCCTGATTATAGCATTTCTCCCTTTAATCCAAGTATCTAAAGCAATGTATCATAAGCAGTACCTCCTTCCTTCTATCTTGGGATGGAGGACTCTGGAAACGGCAGTTCTAATATTTTCTTTTCCCAGTTTGGAAGTTGATCAACTCCAAGTTTATTTAAGGGGAAGCAAAATGAGTAAAGGTATGTATTTTTCACACTAACTAACAAAGATACAATCTTGCCCTCTAATTGAGGATTCAGAGAAAAGGCTCTGTGGTGTCATGAGGTGTCATACATACAGGAAACAAGTGGCAGCTGGTTGCTGTGGAGGTAGCTAAGGTGTAAATTTGCTAATTAGAGAAATGCAAATTGTAAAGACATTCTGTTATACCCTGGAGCCATGTTGAAGCAATCAGTGTAGGATGGGTCCTAAAAGGGTTCACCTTTGGGGGATCTTGGAACTAAGATAGGCTTGGTTTACACTTACTGGTACGTACATATTGAAACAGCAGCTACTGCTCTAGATGCAGAGAAGTTAAATACAAGATCAAGACCGGTGTAAACTGTGAGAGGAAAGAGTGTTTTTCCTGATGGACCATTAACATGGATGGCACACTTGTAAAGCCATTTGCCATCATGGCATCTCCTATACTCCTATCCTCTGCCCTGCCTTGACTGGATCTCAGCTAGTTCAAGGTATGCAATGTGCTAGTGGTACAGAAAGGAAATGCATTAAGCCAAGAGAAAGATAAAGTTTAAACTACTGCTGGAAAGGTGTCTGGGTGGCTCAGTCAGTTAAGAATCTGCCTTCAACTCAGGTCATGATGTCAAGGTGCTGGGATCTAGCCTAGTGTGGGGCTCCCTGCTCAGTGGAAAGCCTGCTTCTCCCTCTCTCTCTGCCGTTCCCTACTGCTTGTGCTTGAGCTCTCTCTTTCTCTCTCTCAAATACATAAATAAAATCTTAAAGAAACAAATTAACTACTGCTAGAGACACAAACAAATTTAAATAGACAACCAATTGTTTTTTGTTTTGTTTTGACCTAATGACCTGTAGATTTTTTCCCTTACTGAATTTATTGATTTTTTAATTAAGGCAAATGAATTGACTGATTGTTTTTGACATATGTCTGCCTAAATATCTGGCTTCTAATGCTGAAGTCCTAACTTAAATTCACTGATTATCAGCATAAAGTTCAGTTGTTCTTAACTTCAAGTTTCAAGATTCCATGGAGATTCCTAAATTGACATAAGGAAATCTAGAAACCTTCCAGTATTTTAGGCAGAGTGTTTGTTAAAATGCATGTATATTTTTTCTTTTATTTTTTTAAAGATTCTATTTATTTATTCATGAGAGACAGAGAGACAGAGAGAGAGAGAGAGAGAGAGAGAGGCAGAGACACAGGCAGAGGGAGAAGCAGGCTCCATGCAGAAAGCCTGACGTGGGACTCCATTCCAGGTCTCCAAGATCAGGCCCTGGGCTGAAGGCAGTGCTAAACCGCTGAGCCACCCTGACTGCCCACAGGTATATTTTTCTAAAGAGAAAATGACTTCTGATAACTTTTTCATAAGGGCTAAATCTCAGCCTCCAAATTTAAGAAGAATGTTACTGTGGTCTCATCACCAATATAGTGCAGGCAATCCTGCATGCAAAGATCAGTCCACTCTTAACTCTCTCATTTGCGTTCACAGATGCAGGGCATGCAGGAGGTCACATGTCTTACAACATATCATAAATATAGATGTCAGGAATCACAAGTCTCTGCTACCATTACTGGATCCTGTCGGAATATTGTCTTTGCTGTAGGCAGCTGGCTGTGGGATGGCCTCACTTATCTAAGCAAAGACATGAGAGAGTTGAAGTGAGCCCTATATTGCCCTGGAGGAGGAAAATGCACTTCCTCTCATGAGCATTTTTCTGTTTTCTGTTTCTCTTTCTCTCTGTTTCCAAAGCACTCGATTCCAGAAGTGAGGGCATTTGTTGTTGTTGCCCTTGTTGTTGTTGTTTTTGTTTGTATGTTTGTTTTCAACAGGAGTCGACTAACCCGGAATCTAGAATTTTAAGATAGTCTCCTTGTTCTGGCTCTACCGCCTCCTGGCTCTGTGATCTTGGCTGGCTAGTTTATCCTTCTGTACCTTAGTCACCTTACCTGTAAAATGAAGGTTATAATTCATGCCTTGTTTTCTTTTAGGGTTGCTGGGAAGATCAAGTGATATGATTGTAAAAACTGCTTGTAAAAAGTAAATTTTTTGAAAACATACATGGATGACATTTATTTTAGAACAGGCCTATTGTCAATTTTTATACACGGGTAGAGATAACTACTTTGGATGCTTGATTTTTATTAGTGAAATGGCTCTCTGAACTATTGGGAAACTTGGTTTTTCATATATCTCTGCTGAAATAGAAAGATCATCCAGTGATAGAAGAGTAGGTATGATAGTTCAATTATTCATGTTTTGATGGCTAGGAAAGGCAAGGCTCTCAATTTGTTCATAATTTTGAGTATGTTTGATTTTTTTATATTATAGTTATATAGTTATATATAGTTTATATTATATATATAGTTATATATAGCTTATAGTTACATAAATGGTTATATTTATATATAGTTATTAAAATTGTTACATTTATATATTTCTGAAGCTAGTTCCTATGAAGTTCAAGAGAGGTATATGTATAGATTTGGCCTCTTGAAAAACATTTTTCAAAAATTAACCATATTAAGAATTGGAAAAAGCATTCCCAGCCCCATTTAATTCTGTCTCACAAGGTACCATATGATATTCTGAGAGGGTCTGCCATCTTACAGGAGAAAGTTTCCTACAACTGTGAGGGGCCAATGAACGGCAGCTCCTGAGTGAAGATCCACAGGCGCAGCTTCAAACATGCTAGTCAGAAAAGTGAATTTACTGGTTTGTGCCCACTCAGCAGTTTTCTTTGGGTCTATTCTAAGGATTGAAGAAACCAAAGAGAGTCTCTTTTTTAACAGCATACTTGCATCCATATCATATAATGATAAAAATCTTGCAAGAAATGTATTGCATTTATTAGGTAAAAAGGAAGTAATCATTCAATGACTTCCCTTCTTTGTAACACTGTCTCAGCCATTTCCTTTGTAATATAGAGACACCTAAACCTCATTAATTCAGAGGCTACTAATATATGCTTGGCAATTATTGGCCTGAGTTATTCTGAAGCTTACCTTTGCACTATATGTGGAAGATAGATATTGTTCAATAATAGAAAAAATATACTTATATATTGGTCTCTGCCCCCAGTTCCCGGCCAGAGCTTTCTGAAAACCTTGTAATTTCCTAGGTGATGAGAACACTAAGAACATCTTTTGTTTTAATATTTGGGTCTTGACCCTGGTTCCTGACACAGAGCTCCTAAATCCCTCAGTATTTCCTAGGTGACAGAGGTGTCTCTTGTTCTAATGAAGTAACTCTTCATAGGTTCCCAGATAGCTTTAGGATTAAGGCTGGTCACCAGAAAGACTAAGCCATGATTAGAAGTTTACAACTCCCAGCCTCATTTCCCATCCTCTGCAAAGGCATGAGGGACTAGAGATTGAGTTAATGGTTAATCATGCCCACATGATGAAGCCTCCATGAAAATTCCAAAAGTAAAGGGTTCAGAGAGCTTCCTGGTTGGTGAACATATCTATGTGCCAGATGGTGACAGGTGACAAACCCTAAATCCACAGGGACAGAAGTTTATGAGCTTAGGATCCTTCTAGAACTTACCTATGAATCTCCTCATCCGCTCTTAATTTATATACCTTGTCAAATAAACTGGTTAATGTTAATAAGTAGTATTTCCTTGAGTTCTGAGAGCTCTTCAAGCAAATGATTGAATCCAAGAAGGGGATTGTGGGAAATTCTGATTTGTAGCCAACTCAAATAGAAATTGTGGATAATGCAGGGACCTACTACTTGCAATTGGCATCTGAACTGGAAGGCAGTCTTTTGGGACTGACGCCTTAACCTGTATTGAATTGTAGGACACCCAGCTGGTGACCCAAAGAATTGTTTGGTGTGGGGAAAAAAAATGCACATATCTGGTGCCAGAAATATTTTCTGTGTATAAGTTAGGAAGAAACAGAGTGTTTTTCCTAGACAGAAAACTTGAGTGTTTTATATGGTACAACAATAAAGCAAATCTTATATAGGATTTTATAATATGTTTTGAAAACAAGATCATAAAAACTGCTTATTTCCAAGTAAGTATTAGTAGCACCAAGTAAATATGTCTTATTTATTAAAACAGTCCAGGATGGATTTCAGTTATTTGCAGTGCTATGAAAATTCTATTTCTTAAAGAATTATGTGATTCAATTTTTTTTATTATTATTAAGACTGAGTTCTCTCCCAAACAGTAAGAATAAGCAAAATTTTCTAAAAAGGGATTTTACAAAGGAGATTAACAAAAACAGAATAATTTAATAAATTTCATGAAATTTTCACATCAAATGCTAGTACTGAACAAGACTTAGCCTTAAAGAATGACACAATAATTCTTTCTTGAACCACTGAAAGTTAGTGTAAAGTAGAGCAACTATTTATATAATCTCATACATTGCTTTTCTAAACCAGTATTTTGTACTTTCTTTAACATGGTCTTAACAACAGGTAAAGGATGGGAGAAGAGAAAGAGTCAGAGGGCAAATCCTCTAAACTCAGAATTAATAAGGAGAAGGCTGTAAGTAAATTGTACTTCTCATATTAGTAGCTTAGTTCAGTAGAGTGTTAAGGGCAGTTTAAAACCTGCAGTTCTTGGAGTCAGACAGGTCGGTATCTAAATTTGCCCTACTTAACAGCAATGTAATCTCAGAAGAAATAGTACTTCTCTTTGCACTTCTGCTTTTTCCATCTGTAAAAAGAAGTTACTAACAAGAAATTGATGAAGGTGCGGTAGGTTAATGAAATAACATACTAATGTCTCTGGCATACAGTAGCCTATGGATAGAATTTTTTGAGGAACAGTGTGGGGTACTGGAAGAAGCCTGGCTATACTTTGGATTTGGAGAGATCTAACTTCCAGTTCTGACTTTGCTGATTTCTTTATTTGTGACCTTAGGCAAGTTTTTTCCTCTCTCTGTAAACTATTTGTAAGACGTGTATTTATTTGGACAAAATAACATATACAAAGTGATAAATGATGCCTGACACATGATAGATAGTACATAAATAGATGTTTTTTATTATGCCAACTAGATTTCCTGCATATCCTCACTCTTGATTTATGTTAATAAAATCCTAGTACATGTTGGTGCAGAGCAGTGACATGACACTTCCACATTTTAAAATAATTTACAGAGACATTTAATTATCAATAATAGAAAGAAAGTAGCAAGTTTTTCTGGCTTGATAAAGCTTAACTCTATATTAGGTGAAGTCTGGAAACTGATTTGTTTTACTTCCCTCAGAATTGTATTCCTGGATCTTATGCGTTTCACTTGCCTTGGTTTTAGGCCTTGAATTAGCTCAAATGAGATTCTGCCCAATGCGTATGGTGACTTCAGCCAGATTCAAATTTCACAGTCTCCAGAATGTCAACTTCATTTTCCCAAGTCAATCATAAGCTTTACAGAATCATGGGATCATAGAAAGTCAGTGGCATTTTGGCCACGAAAAATCTAATCATCACTATCACCACATTCCAGAGAAGATGACTCCTTTTTGGAGATACCTGTTAATAATCTATCATAATGACATAAACACCTGAACCTTCTTGGACAGCCCATCATGACGACATCACACCAATCCTCTCTTTGAAGTATGTTAAGGTAGGTCACTTCTTTCCACTTACTCTCCACCTCAATCCTTCACTTTTACACTCCTTTAATACTTTTTTTTTTTTTAGGTTAAGTTTTGATTTTCTCTCTTTCTGAAAGACTCAATGTTTGCCAATGTTTTACAGCTTATCTTAGGCAAAGCATAGAATATTATTTCAAAATTATGTTTCAGAAACCTACAGTAAGTCTACATTAACTCTCAAACAGCATTCAGTGTTGTCATAAAGAATTCCATCCTTCCATGCTTACATCTACCAACCTGCTAGTGTGTCCATTGTTTGCTTAATCATTCTGGTCTACTCCAGTCAATCAGTCTATCATCTTATGGTTTGCTTGAGTCATTTTGGGCATGACAGAAGGGTAAGATCCTTTACTTACAGTGTCTCCCCTAGGTCTGTGTATATCAATATACGTTTAGTGAGCACCTTCCAGGTACCTGTCTTTGAGCTAAATCCTGGGGATTCAAAAATGGATATAAAGTTCCCTGCCCTCCATGTTCCCTTGGTCTAATGAGAAGACACATAGGTGAAGTGATCAACTGGATGAGTGCTATGATGGAGGTATGTTCAGAGTGGGAGTTAGTGGTGGGGAAATGCAGGAAGATTTGTCCTCCTAAAGGAGCTGAAGTAAATCTTCCTTCAACAGAGAGTATGGATTCTAGAGTAAGTCTATTATGATTAATAATTATTTATTTGATCTACTTTCTTTCCACTTCTTGAAATACATTTTATACCCTTCTTTTGAAGACTTTTAGTTAAATAAGTAGATGGCTTTTGAGTTTTCTAAGCTGTGATCCACTGTAATAAATACAATTTATATGAAATCTAGCATATGCATATATGTGTTTTTGTGTAGGTACATACATACCTTCATGGAATATGTTTATGTGTATAGTATACTCTAATATTTTCCATCCTATTTTAATCTGTTCTGTTGTTAATAACAGCCAAAAGAGTGCTTGTCACAACCCACTGAGTTTAGTCTAATGATCTAAGGAAGGACTGAGGTCTGTAGTTCGTCCATACTGAAGGGAGTGTGCCCTGTGTGGCCAGTGTGCCCTGTGTGGCAAGTGTAACAATAAGAATCTATCAAGATAAAAAAAAAAGAATCTATCAAGATGCCAAGGAAAACCAGAGGATGGAAGCCTGATGAGCACACTGAGGGCAAGTAATGGGTTATGGTCATTTTTTACAATGTATCATTTAGCATCAATTGGGGGCTTACTAAGTGCTTGTTCAAATAGTGAAGCTGGGTGAAGGTAGCATTACATACTTTCAAATATCCCTGTATCATGTCCATTGCTTCTTTTAGCTATGACAAAAAGGACAAATGCAGGGTGTATTTGCCACCACACTTGGCTGTTCATGACAGATAATGTAATGGCACCTGTTTCTTTTTTTAAATATTTTATTTATTTATTCAGGAGACAGAGAGAGAGAGAGGAGAGAGAGAGAGAGAAGGAGAGAGAGAGAGAGGAGAGAGAGAGGCAGAGACACAGGCAGAGGGAGAAACAGGCTCCATGCAGGGAGCCCGACGTGGGACTCGATTCCAGGACTCCAGGATCATGTTCCGGACTGAAGGCAGCGCTAAACCACTGAGCCACCCGGGCTGCCCCGACACCTCTTTTTATTGAATCTCAGATTCTTTCCCACTATGATTTCTGGTGCACAGTGGGTTCACATATTGAGATGATATAAATTTGTTGTAAATTTAATTCCACTTTCCTACCAAATGGGACTGTTAAATTGTGAACATATTTTTGCTTTCCTGCTTCATAAAATATGAGCACTCTAATCCCAGATGGCACATCCCCCAGAAACATATGGACAAGACAATTTATAAGGAGTGCTTCTTTCAGGAGCCAGTCCCACTTAGCTGAGGAGGCTGTGTCATTTTGCCAAGACCTTTCAAGCTACTCATTGAGAAGGAGGGTGAACAGGTCTTAGTCATGTAATCAAGAGATTGAAAAAAGTTTGACACAAATCTCTTTCCTTAAAGCATATGGATTTTCATAATTAAGGAAGAGCTAGGGTAGATTGAGGTGGGAAATTCCTATTTCTATAATTGCAGGGCACAAAGATTTTGCAGCACTTATACAATATGACTCTGTGCTTTTTGTTTGTTTGGATGATTTTTGGTTTGCTACAACCAATATAGGCTATACTGGTCATTCCAGTCCATGCTCAGGGAGGGCACTTGCAAGGAAGGTAAAGGACCAGATATTTACTTCTCATCTACTTTGCACCTCTAAGGGTTTGCATATATTTTTGTATATTAGAAGTCTTGTATTCAGGGTAGGAAGTTGTAGTATGAAACACTTGAGTGGTTGCTGGGAGTCAAATGACTAGAAACTCTCTATGCTATGAAGAATAGGCACTGGCAGGAATAGGAATAGGATCAGGTGCGGGCTTTTGCTTCCCAGAGCGTAGTTTATTCATAAAAGTCCAGTCCTCCCCTGTTGTTGTCACCAGAGGTAAGAAAGTCTCAAAGTAGGAGATGCTGTAATTGTTTTTAGGAGCACAGCATCTCAATGCCTGAGAAAAACAAGGAACGAGTTACATCTAAGTATGGCTGAGGATGCATACGCAATCCACAATTAATAGAGGTGCAGTCAATTTGAGTTTTAGCTTTCCTTTCACACACCAAGATAACAAAGTCTCAAGACAGAGCCAGGACATCTCTCTCCATATGTCAGACTCTGATGCTTATATAGTCTTTACACTAAGCTGTGCTGCTTCATGTGATGAGCGTTCTTTACAGTGCCTGATACATACCAAGTAGTTAATAAGTGATGCTTGCATGAACGAACATTGGATTCTTTCAACGAATATTTCAATGGACTATTTCTGTGCATCCCTCCACCACCACATACCCCCCATTGTGTCTGCATTTCCAGTGGTTTCCTCTGACATTCCCTTTCCGTTGGGGCCGCTGGCAGCTGGAGCTGGAGCAACTATTTATAATCCTTTATGTTGCTCTGACACTGCCTGACTGATGTCAGGACAAAGTCCCAGACATTTAGCTGCCAGATCAGTCTGCTGAGGTGTTTTGCCAGTTCCCCATAATCCGATAGCTAGTATTTATAGAAGATTTAAATCATGTTTGCATGGTTTAACAAGATGGGATCAGAAAAAAATGTTTAAAATACACTGTGGAAGTTCCAGTGGCTTACAAATACATCACAGCTTTTATTTACTTTCTGATTTAAAGAGAAGTTTGAGTCCACATAGTGACAGAGGCAATAGGCTAGGGAGAGTTTCCTCCTACTCACTTCACTCTCACTCAGCACTGTGCTTTGTGCATCACCTACATTATTTTATTTGATCCTTGTAATAATCATATGTCAGTATTCTTAGATCCAGGTTTCTGATAACAAAACAGAAAGTTAGCTTACTTGCACGTGGTCTTGCAGCTAATAAGAGGAAGAGTTGGGATTTGAACATAGATCCGAAATCCTGTCCAGACACAGCCTTTTATTTAAAACCCAGCTGCTGAAAAAGCCATGCTTATTCTTCTGTAAATTTCTACCATCTGCTGAGAAGCTGGAGCATCACCTAGCCCAAACACTGTCTTATTACCAGCAAATAAATGTCAGGGTAAAGACCATGAAAGTCATCTGTTACCTTAGCCTTTAAGAAGTGCATTCCCTCCCACCTGACAGCACTTTACTATGATGCCGGGAAACAAATAGATTAGTGAGGCTGGAGACTTAGGGGGTGCGTAACCTTATGTTTCTGAGCGTTTAAGTTATTAAAATTCACAAAGAAAGACCTTATGGTGCCGTCATTTTATCCAGCTAACATCATCAGTATGGCTCAAGGGCTATGGCTTTGTACAGTCACCCTCGGAATGGTGAACATATGGTTTTACTTCTCTCTAAAGCCTCAGGGCATCTGACGGCACCTTTCATGGATAATGGATAAAGGCTGCCATACCAGTAGGTAACTTCTGTTCCATCAGTTTGGCCTTGGTGCCAAGAATGCTGAACAAATTTCAGGAGGTTTTGAACTGACCCAGGTCTATTCTGTCAATGGTAACACCCTCACGATCAGCAGGGGAAAATGTTTCCTATTTTACTGCATTTTGGAGTTCCTCTATGTTTGCATGAGCATCTTAAAGCCGGAGCTGTGTAAAACAGTTAACCTACATTTGTAGCTGCCACATTTCTTTGAGCTGTCGCTTTGACTGTGTTAGTTTGTTCCTTTTGATACCTGTCCTATGGCTTCTGGATGAGAAAATATGTTTTGTTATGATAGCCTCCAGATCTATTGCCAGTGTATTTTGAGAGTACATCCAAAGAAACTAAGATACTTGAAAATGTTTTTGCACATTCTTTCCCAGGTTGCCTACAGAATCTAAACTGTAAATAGCAACAGTCTTTATTGGTGTCAATATCTTCCTAGCAATCATCTGAGAGGGTCAACATCTTCCTTCTGCTTTCCCCCAAGAACTCTCATAATAATTAAAAAACAGTGCTGTGGATTTGCCAAAGGCCTGGAAATCAACTAAGTTCAATAGAGAAATTTCACTTATTTGGAGGAGGAAACACATGGGCAGTTTTCATATGTTCAGCAGTTACTGGAGTATAATGAATGCAAAGAGTAGGCTTTGGAACCAGATTAGGCTGAGTCGAAATTCAAACTCCAGTAGTTCTGGGTCATCTTTACAAGTTATTTAATTTTCTGACCATTGGTATTCATATTTCCTCCCTTCTCTTTTGCTGCATTTCATGGATTTAGTAAACTTTACCATAATTCACATACTTACTCTGGTCCCCAAATTAAGACTCATGATTGACTTCCTTATTTCAGGTCTGCAAATCTGTGTTCAAAATCTATTCTGAATCTCATCTTTCTGCATCAGCTCCATAGACAAAAACACTAGTCAAAGCATCATCTTTTGCTTGGGCGACAGCCTCTTGCTTGGTCTCCCTACTTTCACTTGTGTACATTTACAGTTTATGTTCCACACATTATCACTCCACTGTCAGAGTGAACCTCAAAATTAGAATTAGATCATATAATTTCTTCACAGAAAGTCTTCCATTGGCTCACATTAAAACTCCATATTTTTTACAATGACCCAAAAGATACTACATTATCTGGCCCTACTCTTTTTTTCCTCATGCCTTCCTACTTTTTGCTTTGACTACTCTGTTCCAAACAGCCTAGAATTTTTTTTTCTTTTCAAATTTGTATTTAAATCTAGTTATCTAACATACAGTGCAATATTTGTTTCAGGAGTAGAATTCAGCAATTCATTACTTACGTATAACACCCAGTGCTCATCATAACAAGTGCTCTCCTTAATCCCCATCACCATTTACCCCACTCCCCACTCATCTCCCTCCATCAACTCTTAATATCTTCTGAAAATTTCTTAACTGGATTATTTGTTTTTTGGGTGTTGAGTTTGATAAATTCTTTCATTCTTGATTTTTTGTTTGAGAGAGAGAGAGAGAGAGCATGCGATTACAGGGGCAAAGGGGCAGAGGGAGAGGAAGAGAGAGAATCTTAAGCAGGTTTCATGACCAGCCCAGAGCCTGACTCAAGGATCAATCTCATGACCCTGAGATCATGACCTGAGCTGAAACCAAGAGTTAGGCACTTAACCAACTGAACCACCCAGATGCCTTGAGCAGTTCTTTATAAATTTTGGTTACTAACTCTTTATCAGATATGTCTGGTTTTCTGTTCTGTTCCATTGATCTATGTGTTTTTGTGCCAAACCGTACTGTCTTGATGACTACTATTTTGTAATATAGCTAGAATTCTGGAATCTGATGCTTCCAACTTTGCTTTGCTTTTTCAGGATTGCTTTGGCTATTTGGGGTCTTTTGTAGTTCCATACAAATTTTAAGATTGCTTGTCCTAGCTCTATGAAAAATGTTGGTGGTATTTTGATAGGGATTGCATTAAATATGCATATTGCTTTGGGTGGTACAGTTTAATAACGTTTGTACTTCCAATCCATAAGCATGGAGTGTTTTCCCATTTCTTGCTGTCCTCTTCAATTTCTGTCATAAGTGTTCCATAGTTTCCAGACTACAGATCTTTTACCTCTTTGGTTAGGCTTATTCCTAGGTATCTTATGATTTTTGGTGTAATTGCAAATGGAATAGATTCCTTGATTTCTCTTTCTACTCTTTCATTATTGCGTGTAGAAATGCAGCAGATTTTTGATGATCTTAACTCTTGAAACTTTGCTGAATTCATGTATTAGTTCTAGCAATCTTTTGGTGAAGTCTTTCAGGTTTTTTACATAGAATATTATGTCATCTGCAAATAGTGAATGTTTACTTCTTCCTTGCTGATTTGAATGCCGTTTTCTTTTTATCTGATTTCTGAAGCTAAGACTTCCAGTACTGTTTTAAATAGTAATGGTAAGAGTGGACATCCCTGTCTTGTTCCTGACCATAGAGGAAAAGCTTTCAGTTTTTCCTTATTCGAGATGTTAGCTGTAGATCTTTTGTATATGGTTTTTATGATTTGTAGTATGTTCATCTTTCCCTACTTTGTTGAGACTTTTTATCAAGAATGGATGCTGTATTTTGTCAAATACTTTTTCTAAATCTGTTGAAAGGATCATATGGTTCTTATCATTTCTTTTATTAGTGCGGTGTATCATGTTGATTGGCTTGCAAATATTGAACCACCCTTGTAGTCCAGGCATAAATCCCACTTGATCGTAATGTATAATTCTTTTAATGTATTGCTGCATTAGAGTTGCTAGTGTTTTGTTGAGAATTTTTGCATCCATGTTCATCTGGGATATTAGCTTGTAATTCTCCTTTTCAGTGGAGTCCTTGTCAGGTTTTGGAAGTAAGGGCCAGATGGCCTCCCACGGGAATTCTACCAGACACTTAAGGAAGAGTTAATACCTATTCATCTCAAATTGTTCCAAAACCTAGAAATGGAAGGAAAGCTTCAAAACTCCTTCTAGAAGGCCAGCATTATCTAGAATTTTTGATGTTCCCTGAACAAACCAAATTCACTACCATCTCAGAACATTTGCTCTTGCTGTTCCCTCTACTTGGAATTCCCTACCTGCAGATAGCTATGTATTTGCTCTTTATTTCCCTTTATACTACTAAGGGCTCAGGGAGCCCTCTTTGAGCATCATATTTAAAATGGAACTTTCCCCATTCTAAGTCTCTGTCATATAACTCTGGTGGTAATTCTTCTTTTAATCACCACTATCTGCCTGCTTCTACTTTGAATGGTTATATATTTATGAGACTAGGGACTTTTATTTACTTTGTTTGATTTGAATCTTCAGTATTCAGAGAAGTATCTGCAAATAACAGGCAAACATTACATATTATTGAATGAATAAGTTAATGAATTAATAAATAAACTCCATATTTCCTAGAAATGACGTTGATAATTCCTCACTTACAGGATTGCTATAGGGATTAGAGTTAAAATATAAGGCAACTAATCATGCCTGAAATAAATGACTATTCTTACCACTAACATTTGAACTAACTAAATGATTAAAAATGGATCTTAATGGTAAGTAGCACTTTTTGAGATTACATAGAATGCAGTGAATATAAATAATATAATGGAGTGATGGGGATTTTGAATATGCATATCCTGATGCAGATGCAGCATCTCTCATGCGAGATTATTGTAGGAAATACGTTTCATTGTATTTTAGATTTATAAACACATTAAAATTTTTGGACGTACACTAAAAATATACCGTTCTTAGAACTATCTGTTATTATTTATTATTTTTGATGTGTAAAGAAATACTGTGATCACCAGGCTGAGATTTGGATGTGATTCACAGCAGCTGTGGATACATTGTCTATAGACATGTGAATTTAGGTATGTGATTATTTGATTTTGATTTTTTTCAGTATTATTTACATTGGTAGAGCCACCCCCAGATGAATTTTAACTTAAATTTTTATTTAGAATTTTCATTTAATGCATCTCCCAATTATTACAAAACAATGCTATATTGAAGTAATTTTGAAAGTATTGAAAGCAAACATGCACGAAGTCATATCTTTTACTTTTCCAATTAATTTCTCAAATATATACATGTCCTTATTTGTGGAATTTTATTGGGAAGGGTTTTATCGCTTCCCTTACTTCATTTATCCCCTCGGAATTTCTAGGATTTCATCAGCCCAAGGGTCTTGTTCATTGACACAGAGTAGAAATTGTTATGAGACAGAAAATAATAACTGGAATATCCTTGCAGGTGTTAGCCTGGTTGTTTTGGTCATGGTGGCCAGTGTCACTTTTGAAGTTCACTCCAGTAGAGACCACTGGAGGGTTTTCCACAGCTAACTTGAAGCCTTTCCTGGTCCTGGAATGTTCACATTCATTTGCTCAGTCACATCTGTGCCATGGCTAGCCCCCTGAAAAACAAGACCTTTTCATGTCTGTATCATTCTTCTAATGCATTCCCCTTTGACCTTTGCAGAAGAGGACTTTGTCTGAGCCAATAGCCCTTTTTCAGCAGACCTCCCTGGCTACACTATAGAAGATGAGGCTAAGTGTTCCAGTGTCTCTTTCTACTGATGAGAGCTAAGGACGATCAGGGAGGGTGCGGTGGGGCAGCTTTCATTAAGCCACATAATTTTACTCCAACATTTCCTTTGGATTGTGTGTCTGTTCACTTTACTAACTAACTATAGCCCTCAAGTGACTCTTTAAACATCAGCATCTGTACAAGCTACTCTTGATATGAAAGAGACAGCAAGAAAGAGAAAATGGCATTTAGTTATATCTCATTATTGTTTGATCAGTTTACAAACCAGACAAATAAAAAAAAAAAAAAACAGACAAATCACCACCAACATTTACTGTATGCATTTATCTGGGAAAGAAGGGGCTAAGTCTGCTGTCCCCACCCCAGATTTGAATTTAGAAAAATCTGTGAGAGAAGACTAGTAAACCATAAAGAAGGCTGTTTTCTATTAAATTAGACTTAAGAAGTTTAGTTAGATTTTAAAGATCATTTAAAATTATGATAATAGTAGTATTGTCTCTAAGGATTGTTGTGGTGATTAAATAAGATATCATATGTAAAGTATTTATAAAAGCACCTCACAGTCCCTCTTGCTGAGATATCTAGAACCCACGAATATTAATATTGTTATTCATTTTACTAGCCATCAAATTTTTACAATGTATAGTGAACTCCATGGTAAGCAAAAATCCCTATTTATATTTTTTCTATAGTGGCATTGATGAATCATTTGCATTTATTAAAGTAAGCAAGTGACATGATGTGCCAATTTTGAAAATTATTTAAAAAATCAATTTCTAGTCTGCACTAGGTTCAGTCTATTTTTTTAAAGGAAGTTACTGGAAATGTGGTTGAATATGAAATTGTCCAATGGAAAAATTCTCATCCTATAAAAAAAAAAACTACAACAAAACAAAAATTATCTGTCTTCAAATTCCCCAGCTAGGAATAAGAGGCACCCAGAAAAAACTTCTAGCTAAACTTAGATTGTTATCTGTCCAAAACCGACTGTTATCAGCATCCCATTTCTTGCTGCCTATGGTATATACATTTTCCTTTTCTATAAGCAATGATAAAATCTCTTGGTCATTGCCCCTGGATGTCTATTTTAGATTGGAAGATATCAGATCACTGAATATTAAAAAAATGATACTGAGTAAGCATAAACACTGCATGCAAGTCCCTCCCCTCTACTGATAGAAAGATCAAGGAGATAAGCTAAATGACACATGACACTTTTAACAGAAAGGACATAAATCAGCTCTGCTACCACAGTTTATTTCCTAATGGTGAATTTTATGGCATTTTCCTCTTGTGGCTTTTTTTGACAATTTAATTTGGGGTTTCACCTTAAGTCTCTACAAAGCTCTCCAGATGCCTGTATGTTCGCTGGCTCCTGAGTGTCACTAACAAAGTGTTTAGAGGAAGCAAAACCAACTGCCTTCTCACTTGATATGAAGAACCCACTTGTGATGATATGGCTGGAAAGTCTCATCCCCACACAGCTGTGCTAACAGATTGCTGATCAGTCAGTGACCTTTCTCACCAGAGCAGTTCAAAGCTTCCTTCCCAACTTTGCTTTTAATTTAATTATCATTTGAAGAGAGGAAAATCCTTTTATGCATCACTGAGAAAGAAACTATATCTTGGGACTGCAATGACAACGATCTTGCCTATTGTAAGGCCTGAGAACTGTCTGATAAAAGCAAAACTTTGTTCCAGATCAGAGAAGCATTTAGTTAAAAAAATTTTTTGGATTGCTCTTCAAATAATGCAGAACTTAGGTAGATTGAAAATAGGAAAAGCAAATGTTCTCTATGAATCACAGACCTTATTTGGGGCAACAAAAATTTTTGAGCTGATGGTTGCCTTATTTTATTTGATTTCTGTAAAAAAAAAATCAGTTTCATTCCAGTGTGAACCTTTTTATATTGCTTTCCCATGTGAACCAGGGCAGAAAGTATATCACAGTCTTATTTATTTTAACACTGAAACAGCAAGTGTGAAAAAAAAATGAATAAATCAGGCAAGGCCAACTGGTTTCTGATGAAGAGATTGATAATGACGATATTTTCAAACTAGAAATTCCCTTGACTAACTTTGAATAAAAGTCCCAAATTGATAAGTTTTCCTCTGATCCCACTTTACTGTGGTCACTGGTGTGCAATGGATGACTGATCTGGCTCTGTACATTTAAATGAGCCACTGGCCTATTTCCATTACGAGTTAATCTCTAACCCTGAGTTTTTTTCAAACCATGTCTTGAAAAATTGTACCTCCTCGGCCCTCTGCTTCTCAATCTGCCTTTGCTGTCTTCCATTTCTGACCTCCTCAGTTCAGTTTAAATCACTGTTGTTGATTTTGATGAAGTGTATCTGCTTACTATTTGCTTTCTATGCACCAAGCATAATGGTAGCCAGTAGGGATACAAGAATAAGATATACTCCTTCCCTTGACATGTTTTGTCTCATGGTCAAGACACACAAAAAGAATCATTTCAATAAAGGGAGATATTAGTAGATGGTCTTTCACAGGTTGACTTAGGGACTAAGTCTCCTTTCATCTTGCTGCTGTACCATCTCTAAGTCAGACTCCACCTCTAAATCCTTGGCTTCCACCTGGTAGAGAATGAAAGAGGCTGAAGAAATATTGACACTTTTATGGGCTAGATCTTTTGTTAGGTACAATGATGGAAGATTATTGGAGGAATAATCTTCAGAAGATTATTGCAGAAGGAAGATGTTGACCCTTTCAGATGATTGCTAGGAAGATATTGACACCAATAAAGACTGATGCTATTTACAGTTTAGATTCTGTAGGCAACCTGGGAAAGAATGTGCAAAAACATTTTCAAGTATCTTAGTTTCTTTGGATGTACTCTCAAAATACACTGGCAATAGATCTGGAGGCTATCATAACAAAACATATTTTCTCATCCTACATTCACTGATGAGGTCTTGCTCACATGGCCACACCTGTCTGTAAGTCAGCTAAATGTGTTTCCTATTGTCTGTATATCAAGTTACCAGAAATTTAATGACTTAATGGTACAAACTTATTCTTTGATAGTTTTGAAAGTCAGATTCTGAAATCAGTTTCACTGGTCAAAATCAAGACTCTGAGGGAAGAAAAATTTTCCTAATCTTTTTTTTAGTTTCTAATGGTCACTTACGTTCCTGAGCTTGTGGCCTCTTTCTTATATGACTCTAACATCTTGCTTCCATGGCCATATCTTTGACTACTGGTTTTCCCCTACCTCTCTCTTTTAAGGACCCCAGTGAATGCATTGGGGCCAAATGAATCTTCTAGAGTAAACTCTCCAGCTTGAGATGCTCAACTTAGTCACCTCTGCAAAGTGCCCTTTACCTTGTAAGGTAACATGTTCACAGGTTCTGGGTCTTAGGACGTGTACAACTTTCTGGGCCATGATTCAGCTTACCACAAAAATGGATATACTCTAGCTCTGTGCCCTGTGGGGGAAGGAAATTGATTTTGTGAATGGTTTTCCAGTTTCTGTAATAATAATAAAAATAAAGGCTATTGTATAGTCTGTACTTACTGTTTATGATATATTTCCTATATGATATGTCACTATATAAATAATCACTGTGTGTATATATATATATATGTATATATATATATATACATATACAGCTAAACAGTTTACATGCTGTATATTCATTCAAGAGTTTGTGAATAAAGTAAAATTTATTTCTAATTTATTAAGGCAGAAAATTGAGGTTTGGAGGATTTAAGTACTTGCCCAAAGTCTCAAAGTTAGTGGTAAAGATAGATTGAAACCCAAGTGTGCCTGACTGTAGAATCTAACTCACTTAATCCTTTTCAGGCACTAGCAACAGAGAATCAAACACAGGACACTGGTGAAGCATGACAGAGGAACTGTTAGCCCAAAGCAGAGCTTCAGAGAAGTCTTAGATGCAAGGACTGGTACTGATTCTTGATTGCTCACTCTTAATTCCCTGGCACTCCAGTGTCTCATCATATCTCGATTTGTGTCTTCTTCCAGCTGTTCTGGAAACTTACTAGCTGATGTAACCACTGCCTTGTCATCTCCACCAGTCTTGGAATCTGTGACTCAAATAGTGCCCTAAGTCATGTTGTCCTGGCCCTAAAATGGCCCTAATACTGGGATACAAAAATTTATGACAAGATTCAGGTCAGAGAATTCTAAAGACAAAAATGCAGAGCAGGGATCAGGGCTAGCTCAGATAACAGCATGTCCCTGAGCAAAGGACCTGGGTGACTGTAACTTCAGCAAGCTTTTCTGAGGCAGCCCAGCTTGGTCCTAAGGGAACAGTCTTCCAGCCTGTGGGTCAGCTACCCTCCATGCTCCCCGCTTCATATTGCACACATCGGAATTGCATTCCAACATCTCTTTAGCAAAGCAATTTTTATTTGTATCTACCCCAAATAAATCACGGCTTCTATATGAACTCTCATTTGGCAGAAATTAAGTTAATATGCCGGCACATGGGTGACCCAAATGACCTATTTCTGTAAAACATCAAAGTGAGCCATTGTGGTTTTGCACTAACAAGCACTGAGAAGTGATAATCATTCTTTCTCTTACTTTTTCACAGTGACATGTGTTGACCTTTCCCTGACTTTCTCATAATGTCTATGTTATAGACAGAAGAAGATAGAGTGATATGGTTTAGGAAAATGTGATTACTGGTGTCTCATGTTTTTAATGAAACACCAAGAAATCGTTGTGGAAGCCTTCCCGTCCTCGCTCAACAAAGATGACCTACAAGTTTAAAAAGCAGCAAACATATTTAAAACTTCCAGTTGTTTGAATTTATAGTCGGAAACTTTAGTTACCTTATCAGCAAAACAAAGTTACCAGCTCCTCTGAATGAAGTTTTTCAGAGGACACCATTGAAAAATATCCATAGACAAAGCCATTGCAACACAGTGGGATGTGCAGTGGACAGAGCCCTCTACCTTAGGCCGAATTTTCAGTCATGAATATATATTCATCATATACCCAATAAGGACCTGCTCTTTACCAGACACCATGTTAGATGATCCAGAAAATCCAGTTTTGTGGACTAGCTTTGTTAAGCATTAATAGTGTGACTTTGTGGAAAACACAACTTCTTAAGTCACAACATTCTGATCTCTAAAATGGATATAAAAGTAGTTGTCCAACCAGCCTCAAAGTTGTGGTGAATTTAAAATAAAGTAATGTATTTAACATCCCTTTGTGAATGCCATGATTCCACAAGCATTTATTATTCATTTTAATAGGATGAGCTTTACTTTGAATTCAATCACAGTGAGTGCACTTAGTTTTTAAAATTGATGAAAAGAAACTTACTTTCCTAGCAAAGATTTTATGAAAATAATCTATCCCCTCCCCTATCCCCCAATACTGATTGGTATGAAATTTTTGACATTAATTTGATAACCTGTAGTATAAGTCATTACAATGTATATATCTTTCTGGGCTAAGGGACATATTATGTACAATACCAGGATTGCCAAAACAGATATGCAATGCTCATGAATATATAATGTGTAGCTATTCACCTCTGACATGTTTAAGTATATGCATGTTGAATTTCCTGGCAAAATTACAGAGTACAAATTATTTCAATTAAAATAAACATGCTTTTCATGAGATTAATTACACATTACATTTAGATTTAGACATTGCATGGTTGTAAACACAGCTATTAAAACTGCATTAAGAAAACTCAGTCTACCTAAATATCTCTCTCTCTCTACTATGCTTCAAACTTTGTATTAAAATATTGATTTACTTTTATGTATTCACCAAATAATGCTGTTTATAAAAGCAGTGGCATTTTTATGTACATTCAGTTGAACTTTCTAGGTAGGATACTGATTAATGGAATGGTGTACATTTTCTTTGGGAAGAATATTGGAAAGAATTAAAAACAAAAAAAAAGTATATTGAGAATTTCTAGATAAATGTGCAATATACCCATATGGACAAATCATAAGATTGGAAATAACCAGGGATTTAATGTAGGCTGAACTCCCTGTAATTGAATGATTCCCCCCTTTGGACATACTTGCAAAGTGCTGACAAATCCATCCTTAGGAAGAGGTCACTATGCAAAGCAGCCCATTCCATTGTGGGCATCTCCCTTTGTTGAGAGTTCATTAAAAAAAAAAAATATATATATATATATATATGACACAATGGTAGTCTCAAGGATAAAGATTAGAGATTAGAAGTGTGTGGTTCTTATCTTCCAAGAATTTAGAAGCTAGATCAAAAATATGAAAAAAAGACTTTTTCAAGCATATAATTTTGTCAGATCACAAGTGTGAAAATGGTCATACAAAGGTAAAATTGTTTACTGATATTTAATTTATTGTATGCCTTCTTCCAAAGTACATTAGAAATTACCTAAGACATAGTCGTAATTGTCTAATTAGAGGATACATGCAAGTTAATATGAATAGAATACAGGTTTCCTGAAATAAAAATTAAAAATGAATTTCTGGAACATTGTTTTATGTAAGAGATATTAAATAGCATTTAGATGATATTGAAAAAGAAAATACATCTTCCTTAAATGATCCATTGTTCTGCAGTGATTAAATCAGTTTTGATCATTGGACAAAGTCTGCAGAGCATTCAGAACAGTGCATCACCTTTCACCTGCCAGAGGATAGAAAAATTATTTGTTATGGTAAATATACCCCTAATTGAACAATTTTTGAACAACTGAATACACTTAGAGTGGTTGGCAGAGAACATTTTAAAATATTGGTTCCCAATTTAAGTAATCTTAGGAAGACTATTACCCTGTATCTATATTTTATGAGTTAAGACAATATTACAACTAGATATCTGACAGTAGAAACGCATAGAAGAAATGACAAGTGTACATGTCTACTGCTTTCTAACTTCTGAGTTAAACTGAGAAACCCTACAGTGAGGGTTTTTTTGTTTTGTTTTTTTTAGCAGTTTTTTTTTTTTTTTTTAACTCAGTGACTACTTTAAATCACTGAAGAAAGAATAAAGGAATATAACCTCTTTAAGTGGAATGATTGGAATTTATAATATTCTATGAACGGTATGAAGGAAGGAAGATTCGATTCTGACAATAAAAATAGCCTCAATGGGATGCCTGGGTGGCTCAGCGGTTACGCACCTGCCTTCAGCTCAGGGCGTGATCCTGGAGTCCCAGGGTCGAGTTCCACATCAGGCTCCCTCTATGGAACCTGCTTCTTCCCCTGCCTGTGTCTCTGCCTCTCTCTCTCTCTCTGTGTCTCTCATGAATAAATAAATAAAATCGTTAAAAATAATAGCCTCAATGTGTGCACTTATTTAATTTTTTTCATTCCAATATAATTCATGTGAACTTATTTTACATTTTTTGTTTGATCAGTTATGACCTAATTCATTGCGATTCTTTTTCAAACATCTTTATTGACATATAATTCACACATCATTTAATTCACCTATTTAAAGCATACAATTCAGTGGTTTTGAGCACATTCACAGAGTTGTGCAACTGCTATCACATTCTATTTTTAAGACATTGCAGCCCCTCAAAAACAAACCCTGTACTCATTAGCAGTCACAATCTGCCTTCCCTCTGAGCTCAAGACAAACAATAATCTACCATGTGTATATAGATTTGCTTGTTCTGGACACGACTTGTGTCATTGTACAATATGTGAACTTTCATAACTGGCTTCTTTTACTTATGATAATGTTTTCACAATGTATGTATGTTGTAGCAGGCACCAGTACTTCATTCCTTTCTATTGACGAATGATATTCTATTGCATGGTTGTACCACATTTTATCCATTGATCAGTTGATGGACATTTGGGTTCTTGCAAGTCTTGCCTGTTAAGAATAATGCTGCTATAAACGTACACATACACATTTTTGGGTGGAAATACATTTACATTTATCTTGGATATATATCCAGAAGTGGACTCTAGGTTTAACATTTTGAGAAATAGTCAAATAGTTTTTCAAGAGGGTTGTACCATTTTGTATTTTGCCAGCCAAGTATAAGAGTTTCAATTTCTCCTCATCTTTGTCAATATGTTACTGTCTGTCCTTTTCTTTGATTTTGGTGATCCTCATGGACATGAAATATATTGTTATTTTGAGATTGCTTTTACCTAATGCTAGTCATGCTGAGCATTTTTTTTGTTGTAAATGTTTTTTTCTTATTCTAGACACAAGTCTCTTTCAGGTATGTGACATGAAAACATTTTTCTCCTCCTCTGTGGGTTGACTTTTAAGTTTCTTGATGAACAAAAGTTCTTAATTTTCATGAAGCCCTATTTATCCTTTTTTTTTTTTTTTTATTTTGTCATTTGTGCTTTTGGTGTCAGTTTTATGAAGATTGCCTAATCTGAGGTCTTGAATATTTACTTCCCTGGGTTTTATTAAGAATTTTATTGTCGGGGTCCCTGGGTGGCTCAGCGGTTTAGTGCCTGACTTCAGTCCAGGGCGTGATCCTGGAGGCCCAGGATCGAGTCGCACATCAGGCTTCCTGCACAGTGCCTGCTTCTCCCTCTGCCTGTGTCTCTGCCTCTCTCTCCCTCTCTCTGTCTCTGTGTCTCAAATAAATAAATAAATAAATAAATAAACAAGAATTTTATTGTCTTATCTCCTGCATTTAGACCAATGGTCCTTTTTAAAGTTGTATTTTGTATATGGAATATTGCATGTAAATATCCAGTTTTCTGAGCAAAATTTCTTGAAAAGGCTATTATTTTTTGCATTAAATTGTTTCAGTGCCCTTGTGGCAAATCAATTGACCATAAATATAAGGGTTGATTTTTGGACTCTAAATTCTATTCCATTAATCTATATACATATCTTATGTTGGTGCTACATAGTTTTGGCAAATGTAGATTGTAGTCAGTTTTAAAAATTGGAATTCTGAGTCCATTTTTGTTTTCATTTTTAGGATTATTTTCGCTTTTCTAAAGTTTTCTAAAGTTTGCCAGAATTTCCATATGAATTTTAACTATTAAATTTTGCCAAAACGAAAGCCAGCTAGGATTTTGACAAGAATTGTTTTAAAGCTGCATATCACTTTAACAATTTTAAGGACTCTGATCTTAATAATTTTAGGATTCTGATCTATGAACATAATAATATGATTACATTTATTTTGGTCTTCTATAATTTCTTAATAGTATTTTCAATTTTTTAGTATAAAAGTCTTACATTTCTTTTGCTAAATTTATCCCTAAGTATTCTGTTTTTGAGAGCCATTGAATCAATAAAATCCTAATTTTATTGTTAGATACCTCATTGTGAGGGTATGACCTACAACTAAGTTTTCTGAAATGATCCTGCATCCTGGAAAACTTGCTGAACTGGTTTCTATGTGCCTCCATTCCAGTCGATTATTTAAAGTTTTCTATACACAAGCTCACTTCATTTCAAATAAAGGTAATTTGACTTCATCTTTTCTAATCTGGATACCTTAATTCTGTTTCTTGCCTTCCTAGGCTAGAACCTCCAGTACAGTAAGTACTAGAAATGGCAAAAACAGACATTCTTGTCTTGTTACAGATTTGAGGGTAATTGTAGAACTTGTAGCTATAAATTTCTCTCTGAACACTACTGACAACAGTCTTTTATTAGTAGTATTATTCATCTCAAAGCATTTTCTAATTTCCCTGTGAGTTCTTCTTGAACCTATTGGTTATTTATGAGTATAGTGTTTTATTTCCATATATTTTCTGTCAAAAATTTCCTTCTGCTAATGGTTTCCAATTTCACCCCATTGTGGTGAGCAAACAGAGCTTGTATGAGTTAGATAATTTTTATTTCTAGAGAATTGTTTTATGGCCAGGTCAAATTTGGTCTATCCTGAAGAGTGTTACATACACATATGCTGGAAGGGAATAAGTATTTTTCTCTTATGGGGTGGAGGAGTCTATGGGTTTCTCTTAGGTCTCATTGGTTATAGTGTTTTTCAAACCTTCTATTTTCATATTTACATTCCATTTAGTGGCTCCATGTATTATTGAGAGTGGGGGATATGAAAATCTCCAACTTGTATCATTGATTTGTCTATTTTTTCTCTTCAATTCTATCACCTTTTATTTCATGTACTTTGCAGTTCTATTGTTAGGTGCACATATATTTATAACTATTATATTTTCTGATTGATTCTTTTTCATAATAAAATGTCCTACTTTATCTGTAGGAACATTTTTTTTTTTTTTTGCTTAAGCTTTGAAGTCTATTTTGTCAGACATTAGTACAACCATGCCAACTCTTTCATGATGCTGTTTATATGGTATATCTTTAAACATCCTTTACTTTGAACCCATCTGTATCTTTAAATACAAAATATGTCTCCTATAGACGTCATAAGATGTCTGTTTGATCCTATTTTTTAAATAAAGATTTATTTATTTACTTGAGAGAGAGAGAGCACATGAGGAAGGAGGATCAGAGGGAGAGGGAGAATCTTAAGCAGACTCCATACCCAGTGTGGAGCTTGATATGGGATTAGATCTCAGGACCCTGAGATCATGGCCTGAAGCAAAATCAAGAGTCAGACATTTAACCGACTGAACCACCCAGGAGCCCCTATTGAATCCTGGTTTTTAAACCAGTCTGATAATCACTTCCTTTTGTTTTGGTAGTTTAGTCCACTCACATTTGATGTTATGATTGATATTGCTGCATAGATGCCTGATGTTTTACACACCTTGTTTTCTAAGTATCTGCACCTTTTTATTCCTTTATTGACCTCTTCTGCTTTCTTTTGCATTAAATGAATATTTTCTTACATAACATTTTACTTTATAAATTATTTTAAAAACTTTCTAGCATTTTTCTAGAGGCTGCCCTATTGCTCACAGTATACACTTTAACTTTTTGATCATAGATCAATTTCAAATTTATTCTAACTTAGTTTCTGTGAAATACAGAAATTTTGTTTTTATACAGTTCTATTCACTCTTCCCACTTTTTGATGCTATTACTTGTATACACACAACATATTCTATATGTCAAAAATCCAACAATACAAGTTTAAAATTATTACTATATATAATTTTGTGTCTTTTAAGGGAAGGGAGGGAAAATAGAAAGCGAGTATACATTACTGGGCCGGTTGCTATTGGTCTCCCTCATTACTGGTAGATCTTTTCCTTATGAATGGAAGTTTCACTGGGGAAAATGAGCTCCAAAGTTCTCGTCTACAATACCAGGAATAGAGCTTCTGCAACAGGGAGCTAGTGGGGGGGAAAACTTGAGGGGAGTAAGAAACAGAGGTATTCTCTTTCTTCTAGTGAGAAACTATAGCACTAGACTAGCCCGGTCTTGGCACACTTGACCAGAGTGAAACTTCTGTCACTGGAGGTGAGAGACTGTGAAGTGAGTGCATAGTAACCAAAATGCTACAGACTTGCTATTCTTAGCAAGGTTTTAGAGATGTTATCCAATCAACATTCCTCCATTTTCTGTATGCCTGTAGGACAATTTCTAGGGACTTCAAGGTTATTATCTTTTGGGTTGTTATTTTCACGAATCAAGTAATCGTTGTTTTTGCTGGGGAGAAAATCTTCATTCCAGAAGTGTTGCCTGAGAGTTACTTCTTTTACCAACCCAATAAGGTTTGTTTGCAATTATGACTCCTAAACTTCACCTCTTTTCATTGGCAGATCCACAGCTTGGGGTGTGTACAGTTGCCCACTGTCCCGAGGATGACATCCCTGCTATATGAGCAGGGTGCTGGATTGGGGATATGGCCCCTCATACCTGCTGCTTGAGTATCTTCTCTGTACACAGCCATCCCTATATCCTCCTTTTCTATGAGTTCACTTCTTTTAGAATAGAAGCCTCTTTATTGTGTAAGTTCCTTTATTGTACCTCATATGAGTAATCAATATTCTGCTATGAATGAATTGCTATTTGTTGGTGTCTCTCTTCAGGTGTGATGCCAAAATCTCATTTCACACTCAAGGTGTGACCTGAAAAACAAGGCAGAAAGTGATACTAACACCTCATTTTCTGTTAAAAAATATATTTGCATTCTCTTGTGATTTCCTCTTCACACTGCTGCCACATAAGGCTATATTGTTACCTAAAGCAACACATTTCTGTTTGCCATATTCTTTCCCATTTTTTCCTCTAACCTATATGGTATTATCAGAAAATAACCTTGGTTATCTAAGTACTGCATCAGAGTTTGTGGTAGTGGTCGTAGAGTCTCGAGATCATAGTGGTAGCCTCTCTTCCCTGGTCAAACTAAATATAAATATGTTCCTCCTTGACAAACTAGTGCTAGCTTTTCTTCCCTAGATTAGTTGCTTTGTTGACACATGGCCAATCAGACTTTTAAAAGGCCAACAAGTTTTGTTAATCTCGATTTTTAAAGATTTGCTTTTTTTTTTTAATTACCTCCCATTGCTACAGCTCTCTTCCTTTTATTATATAGAATTGTCTTGCATTACATTAGCAGAATGCTGCCCCCTCCAGGATAATAACCAGGCCTGTGCTTTTCCTGTGCTGTCCCATGCCATAAAATTGCTTCTTCTCCCCTCCTCCTCCATTTCAATAGGTTATTTGCAACTAATAGTTAAGGTTAAAATGATCTGATTTAATTAATTTATACTAGCTTGTGAATGAATAACAAATTCATCTCCTTTCAAATGGCATTTGATTTCTAACAAGTAAATAGCATACCAATAGTATTCAGGGGACAATTTTGTTTTATCATTGTGGCTTCAAGGCATATTTAATCTGTCACAAAGATGATAGGTTACTTCACATATATATAATTATGGTAGTAGCAATAATGATACTGCTGATGATTATTATTTCTCTTACACTTTACATTTTGCAAAGCACATTTGTCATTATTATTTCACTTAGTCTTTAAAATATCTTATGAGGTATCATTATCATCACTTCCTTTCTACACATATATTTATTTGAAAATGAATATATATCAAATAAAAATGGCAGCATCACTTGTCTTTTACTGTAGTCACAGGCAAAGAGTGCTGAATGACTTGGTTGAAATGATCTATACTTCACCTATATTTCCTATATTGAGGAATTATCTTATCATTGGAGATTTTGAAAGGTTGATTTTAAAATGTTGTTTCTGACACCTGGGTGGCTCAGTGGTTGAGCGTCTGCCTTTCGCTTGGGGTGTGATCTTGGGGTTTTGGGATCAAGTCCCACATTGGGCTCCCTGGGCCCAGAGGAGCCTACTTCTCCCTCTGCTTATGTCTCTCTCTGTGTCCCTCTGTGTGTCTCTGATGAATAAATCAATAAAAATATTTTAAAAACTAAAATAAAATGTTGTTTCTATTCTGTAAGGAAAAGGGAGTTGATTAATGTTATCATTAGCAGCCAAATGATGCACTGCTGCCAGTGATTTTTTTTTTTTAACTTGGAGAAGAAACATGAAGAAGTATCTAGATGCCCCATGATAAAAAATAAAATTAGTTGGTGGATGAAGTTTCAGACTCACATGCACCCTACTCCATAGCTTCTGGAAGCACCACTAGCATTTCTAGTGGCCTGGTTCCTAATTTCTTCTTCACCTATGCAAAGGAATGTGAGAGTGAGGGATGGGGAAAAAAAGGAGTGTGAAATATTGAAAAAGAAACTTCCTTTGGATAGTGTTATAAAATAACACACATTACTTAAAGGTTGCAATATAATAATATATTTTCTCTCACAAAAATTCCCACTTATAATGTTTTACTGACAATTATTTATTCATCAGTTTTAGGCTAGAGGTACAAATATTTATATAACATTTGGTCACTATCCTCAGCTGACCCAGGATCAAGTGGTAGAAACATGTGACCAAATCATTTTACTTAGTGTTAATGAGAGGCTTTGGTTAGAATTGTTCAGTCTATTATTTTGTGTTACTTCGAAATGTAATATACACAAAGAGATATAATGGGTATACTTTAGGGGAAGAAAAGGAATCCATGTGTATTCCACACTATGTATACTCTCTAATGAATAAGATAAGCTGTTGGTTAGCCTTTGTACATTTGCACACTTAGAATAAATGTAAAATCAGGAACTCTGTGTGTGTGTGTGCGTGTGTGGGTGTGTATTTAGCTTTCAAATGCTTTGACTGATGTCCCATTTCTGAAAACCGGATTGGGATTTTAGGAATATGTGGATATGGAAATGATGTTTTCACTCAGACAACTTGGAAATAAAGGTAAGAATGTCACTTTCTGAGATTTAGACAGTTAATTCAACTTATTATTGATAAGGTCAGATATATACATTTTCTTACTGAAGGTACACAATGGCTCCGATAGCCATAAGATTTTATCTTAATCTGATTGAAGTTATTGACTTGTCAGACAATTAAAACAAGACTTGTTAATTAGAAAGGGGATTGATCAATAATGACAGCATAAATGAAAGAAGGCCTGAGAGTCAGAGGCTGCCAAAGTCCATCAAAACACCATTTCATGGGGGAAAAAATGGCCAAGAAGGACAGAATATGTTTTAGAAAGATTAACATTCATATCCTGTATTCAGTCTGGAGAGTATCAATTAAGTCTTAACACATTCTATGACTTCATAAAGTGTTCTGCCTTTGTAATTAGAGCTTCTTAAATTAAGCATGATTATAACTTTTTTTTATCACTTCATTTCTCAATTGTTGAGGAAGAACTTTCTCTGCTTTATTTTTCAAAGTAATGTCCAAGATCCTCTGCTCCTTTCCTCCGCCTGTTCCCTCCTCACCTCCCCTACTCCTGTTGCACTTCCTTTGGAGATATAATGATATAGGACTATAACACGATGAATTTAGTGAATTCCTGAACTGATGAAAGGAAGAATAGTCACAATTTTGTCTGAATTTATAAAATGCCAACCCCTCTGCTAAGCATTTTATATAAATTAGCTCATTTACTTTTTATCAGAACCTTGATATAGGTATTGTTATTTCCATTTTGTGGAAATGTTCCTTGGGGTAAGAGAGATTACAAATTATGTTTTTTGAGTGCATATAATAGGTAGGCCTTATATCTAAGCATGTCCTTTGGTAAAATTTTACTGTAAGCAGAAAAATACATTTATGTCTTCCCCTGGATTTTAGATACCTTTAAGTAGGAACTGGGAAAAATACAATTTTTAGTTTATTTGGTCATGTAGACTCAGTTTTCTCTATATATTTCAACTACATATACATAATCAACATTTTATTGTGTTTTTTACATACTCTATCTCTAGGGGGTCTTTTTTCATCTGTTTATTCTTGTAGTTACAGAGAAAAGGTTTTTAACACTTCCATCACGATTGTGGATTTATGTATTTCTTATTATAATTGTCAATTCTGTTTAACGTATATTGAATCTATGTGACTGTGTACATATGTAGGATAATGATATTTCTGTTGGATTAATTTCTTATCATATAATGTGAACATTTATTTCTAACAATTTTCCTTGATTTCTCTATTTTGTCTGATAGCAGTATATCTGTATCATATTCGCTTTGGATACTTTTCTGTGTTTAAAATATATCTTTTTTTAAGTCTACTATGTTTTTTTATTTGTTTGTTGGGGTTTTTTCCTGTTGTTGTTTATTTGTTAATCCCGTCTGATAGTACTAGTTTTTAACTTGGAGTACTTAGTCCACTTGTATTTAATGTAATTACTGATATAGTTGGGTTTATAGTTGCCATATTATTATTTGCATCCAATTGACCAATGTGTTTCATAATTCTTTTTTCTCTCCTTCTTAGCTTCTCTTGGATTAATAATATACTTTTATTTTGCTTTTTTCCCATATACTAATTTGTTACATAAGTACTTTTTTTCATTTTTAGTGGTTACACTTGAGATTAAACATCTATCCTTGATTTATTAGAGTCCAAGCACAAATTATTACTTTACAACTTCCTCAATAATGCAGGAATCTTAGGACACTTTCACTGCCATTGGTTAATAATGTTTTCAAACATTTTTAATTTTCATTATGTTTTCATCCCATGAGGCATTACAATTATTGTTTTGTGCCGTGTGTTTTATTTTTTATTTGTAAATAGTTTGATAGAGGTGTAACTGATAAATCAAAAACTACACATATTTAGTGTGTATAATTTCATTAGTTTGGCCTAGTCAAAACACCCATGATAGCATCACCACAATCAAAATAACAGACATATATATCTAACACTCTTCAAAGATTCCTTATGTCCCTTTGTTTCTGTTTTAAAATTTGAGTGTTCATTTATATTTCCCCACATATTCACTATTTTCTTTGCTCTTTATGACTTTTTTTTAAGATTTTATTTATTTATTCATGAGAGACAGAGAGAGAGAGAGAGAGAGAGAGGCAGAGAGAGAAGCAGGCTCCATGCAGGGAGCCTGATGTGGGTCTCGATCCAGGGTCTCCAGGATCAGGTCCTGGGCCGAAGGCGGCGCGCTAAACCGTTGAGCCACCTGGGCTGCCCTCTTTATGACTTCTTTAATTCAATGTTTTCCCTTGTGATCATTTTGTCTTTCTACTTAAAAGTTTTTTCTTTAATGTGTCTTATCATATAGGTTTATCAGTCACCAATTATCTTGCTTTGTTCATCAGAAAACATCTTAATTTCACATTTTCAGAATATTTTTACTAGGCATAGTATTTTAAATTAGCAGTTATTTTCTTTTAAATATTGAAGCTATCATTATATGTCTTATGACTTCTATCACATATATTGAAGAGCCAGCTGATCCATATTTTTGTGCCTTTGAAGTTAAAATGTCTTTTTTTCTCTACAGTTTTTAAATATTTTAATTGAATTACACATATGTGAAGAAAGGTACACAGAACTCCATTAACATTTTTTCTCTTTGTCTTTGTTTATAGCAGTTTAATTATGATGCGCTATCAAAAGTTCAGAAATAACAAAAGTTAAAACCAATGAATCACTGAAGTAGTGATTATTAAGAGTTGTTGTGCATACACCAAAAAGTTTGGAAACCAGCACTCAAACCAAAACATGGAATGAGTCTCATGGTATATTGTTATAAAGCAACTATTATAGTAAAAAACAATGACTGTTTATTCTCCACAGTGATTAGTTATAATATTAGCATTTTCTTAAATGTAGGGAATTGGTTAATGGTTACTTCATATCAATTTTAGGAAACTGTTTAAGTTTTGCTTATGAATTCCAGAGGCATAAGCAAGAAATGACCCAAGACAAATTAATCTTGCAAAATAAGCTAAATTTAGTTTTGTTTGTATGATTAAACCAGTTTTGCCTGCTCAGATAATTTTCAAGGCTGGTCTCTGTTTTTTATTTTAACAATACACTCTTTGGACATTCTCTCAGCAGGCTGAATATAACCAACCATAAAGCATTATTCTTGGGTACTACTACTACTACCTATCAATCTATCATAGTTGCTAACTTAGGAAATGTACAGGGAAGCCCGGGTACTGCCACCAACTGCTCCATCCCAGGAACCCCGAGGGTGCTGGACAAATTGAGAGCACAGCTCCTGGCTGCGTCTGCCAACACTGTTGCTGGGCAAACTTGAATAAACTCATTGCAAGAGAAGCCAATAACTCAATAGATGAAGGCTTGCAAGAGAGAAAGGGAGAAATACATATTGGGTGCTGGCAGCCAGGGAAGATGGCAGGTTCAAGCTTTAACAACTGATCTCTTTATCCATAAGATGGACACTTAGAGATTTAGATGTGAGATGTTGAGAGGGGGAGGTACATTCAAGAGAGAGAGTATGTAATCATGGATGGGGGTTCATATACCTTCAAGCCATGATATGGATAGGGAAGGGGTTATGTGGGGTGTGGTCTTCTAAGCATTCCATTCTTATTGGTGCTTTTCTGATCTGGCAGTTGGAATATTCTTGTCATTGTGAATGCTTCAAGAAAGTGCAATAAGAAATGACTGTTAGGGTCTATAGTTGAGCGAGAGGGCTCACTGATACAACCGTTGATGTGGTCAAGCCCAGGAATCATACATTCTCTGTTTCCATTAGTTGAGTTGTCAGGCTGAAGGGTCATGTAGTCACTGTCTTCATGTTTTCATCATTCATATGGTTATTGTTGGTTTTATCCAGATGTCTGACCCTTATGGATACCAACTGGCATGTGAGTGGCTACTAATAGGCATTGGAAACTCTCCACAGTATACAATTCACTGGCAGATTAATATGAGAAGTTTAAGAACAGCCAAAGATTAGCAAACTCCCTAGAGCAGAGATTCCTAGGAGTCAAGATTTAACAGTTAAGTGATTCAGATGGACAATAATTTTTTGGAGTTATTTACATAGGCACAACATGATGTATCAGCAATCACATATGCTTGTGATTACTTAGGAGAGGATGAAAATGAGAATATTTTATTTCAGAAGGTGGTAGTGCAGGTGAGCTTCCATTTAAGTTAGGTGTCTCTATGGTGTGAGCAGTCAGGTAATTTAATAAGAAGCATTTCTACAGAAACAAAAGAAAAACAAAGGTTATTAGTTCCAGAAAATTATTAATTCAGCTTCTGAATTTGGAGAGCAGCTACTTGAGAAAATTTCTAAATATTGAGTTCAAAGCACCTTCAGATGGAGTGAGGGCAGGCAGTGACAGACAGATTTTCTTGGTTCACAGTGTGAATGTCTCTGGTGATCTTTCTGAGTGGCCACATGGCAACAGGTGTAGAGATTGTCCACACATGAACTGTTGCAGTGACTTCTCTGAAGTTAATTTCAAGTTGTCCAGCTCACGTGTCTGAGTTTTTGCTCTCACTTGAATATTAACATCTCCTGATCCCATTATAGCAAAAATCTTCTAATTCTAGAGCATTTCTGAATTTTATATAATTTTTTTTTGTTCATAGAAAAAACATTTGTTACTAGCTACTCCATCTCAGATGGAAGTGGCTATACTAAAGCTTTGTGCTCTCTCTATATATATTTTATATATTTGTATCTATAGATATCTCTCCATAGAGAGAATAAGTATATAATACATAAATACACACATACAGTTTTTAAATAGAACCCATGAACCAATGCAATGTTATTTTAGTTGAATATGAAAGCATTTATTAAGCCACAATGTAGGTAGAAATCTACTATGTAGTACATGTATATAGATGCAGTAGATATAGTCTCTCAATTCAAATTATTTGTAAGTAATCAACAAAAGTTTAGATATACACATAGATAAGTTCTGTATAATGAACTTGTTGTAAGGTGGACATATTTATATGCTAGTAAAGGCATACAAATCCAGGCATATGAATATTAGGAAATAAATCCTAGACATAATTATAACACCTCTAAATTTTGATATTCCAAACAGGGAGACAGTGTAAGCAAAGATATGGAGGTATAAAATGGTGCATACGGAAGCCTGGGTGAGTTTCCTATTATTGAAGATTATAAGTAGAGTGAGACATAACAGAAACATAGAAAAGTGTAAAGGTCATGGAATCTTTACTTGGTGTGCTTAACAGCTTGGATATTTTTGTACATATGGGAGTTTGACATATTTTTAAATGAAATATTTTCTTCTCAGAGACACCTGTAAAGAAATCACTATAAAAGGATTGATTACCAGAGAAATTGATCCACATGTGTAGGATCACAAGGTCATTCAATAGTAGACTTCAACTTAAGTGATTTATTTTGGAAAGAGTAGAATAATAATCTGACATGGAGAAGAAAGAACTGGAAATGGTTTACACAGCAAAATATAGTCAAAAAGAACAAAAAAAAAAAAATCTAGAATCAGGTGACCTGGGCTTGGGGAGTTATTTTTTTGTCTGCTCAGCTATGTGTGGGAAATAAATAGATGAGTGAGAAACAATTAGCTGCTTATAATAGTGACGGTATTATTACTGTTATTGTTTATTTGTTAGGTCTATACAAGAGATGGAATGATCTAAGAGAGGAAGTATTATGGTTTTGAACTTAGATAAGCATAGGTCTGAATTTGAGCTTCACCACATGCCAGCTATATGAGTTTGAAAACATTTATTACCTTTTTTGATCTTCTTTATACCCACTCATTCATTCATTCATCCTTTCATTCCATCCATTTGTTAGTCCATATATCTACACATGTGAAAATTTACTGATTAACTTGCATATGCAGTAACATTGTAGGAGCTGTATTAGAGTTCTCTAGAGAAACAGAACTGAGAAATGTAGAGAGATTTTAAGGAATTGGCTCACACCGTTGTGGGAACTGGCATGTGAAACTTTGCAGGGTAGGCCAGCAGGTTGGAAATTCTGGACCTAATGCTACAACCTTGAACCTGAAAGCAGTCTGGAGGCAGAGACAGAGTTTCTTTCTTTCTTTCTTCTTTCTTTCTTTCTTTCTTTCTTTCTTTCTTTCTTTCTTTCTTTCTTTCTTTCTATTCTTATTTATTCATTCATGAGAGACAGAGAGAAAGAGAGAGAGAGAGAGGGAGAGGGAGGCGGAGACACAGGCAGAGGGAGAAGCAGGCTCCATGCAGGGGCCCCGACGCAGGACTCGATCCCGGGTCTCGATCCCGGGTCTCCAGGATCAGGCCCTGGGCTGAAGGCGGCGCCAAACTGCTGCGCCACCCAGGCTGCCCAGTTTCTTTCTTTTTATGGAACCTCAGTCCTATCTCTTAAGACTTTCAACTGAGGGGGGATGGGGTGACTGGGTGACAGGCACTGAGGGGAGCACTTGACGGGATGAGCACTGGGTGTTATGCTATATGTTGGCAAATCGAGCTCCAATAAAAATATATATATACAAAAAGAAAAAAAAGACATTCAACTGAGGGACGCCTGGGTGGCTCAGTGGTTGAGCATCTGCCTTTGGCTCACGGTGTGGTCCCAGAGTCCTGGAATCAAGTCCCACATCGGGCTTCCTGCATGGAGCCTGCTTCTCCTCTGCCTATGTTTCTGCCTCTCTCCCTCCCTCTCTCTCTCTCTCTAATGAATAAATAAATAAAGTCTTTAAAAAAAAAAAAAAGCACCTTTCAACTGATTGGATGAGCCCACCCACATTATGGAGGATAATCTGTTTTACTCCTTTCCACTGATTTAAATGTCAATCACATCTACAAAATACCTTCACAATAAAACCAAGATTGGTATTTGACCAAAGAAATGGGTACCCTATCCTAGGCAAGTTGACACATCAAAGTAACCATCACAGAGCTAGTTGCAAGACAGATACAGCAACTGCTTTCATGGAACTTAAGCCCTAGAGAGAATAATTACATCCATCTGAATACTTTGCTGTGTGATGAAATGAACTGTTCCCTATCAATGAGTAGTAGCACAGTAGTTGACACAATGGAGAGACAAAATAATTTTCCTCCAACCTCCTAGTCTTGCCTGAGGATCCTCCCACCATAATAAAAAGATTAACATGATGAAAATAAACATAAAATAATAATATATACATGGGAGAGACACAAAAATACTTAGTAACACCCCAAAATGTCTCAAGCCACCACCTTAAGCATCATCTCCAACTAAAAGATGTTGTGAGGGTGCTGTGGCTGGAGGCCAGTTATAGGTCACCAGGAAAAGCAGAGTGACAAGTGTAGGCCTTTACACAGACTTAAGTCCTTGCCTTCTCCATAGATGGGTTTCTAGAGAGTTAGTCATCTTTTTCTTCTAGTACTGAGAGGGAGGCACCATTACAAATGGAAATTTCCCTTATAAATGTGTTTCTTACCTAAGTGTAATTTCTCAGTTTTCAGAACTACTCAAAATAACCAGCTCACAATAATCAATACACCAACAAAGCATATTTTGGGGTGCGTGTTGTGTTCCCCTTCCCAAAAACATCAGTTTCTATCCTCCCAGCTTGTGCATACAGTCAATTTAGGATCCAAGTGGGCATTGCTATTTAGAGGAGTTTCTAATAATGATAATAAGAAGAATGATCATAATTATAGTGATTTCATAAAAAGAATTCACTGTGTGACAATCACTGTTCTAATTGCTTTACATTAATTAACACAGTTAATCCTTACAACTACCCTCTAAAAAATCATGTTCATTTCACAGATTTGGAAACTGAGGCACAGTGGAGTTATGCCACTAACCCAAGTTCATACAGCAAGTAAACGGAAGAGCTATGATTTGGACCCAAAAAAGCCTAGCTTCTCTTGTTTATGTAAAGGATTCAGAGAGATAAGTGGGCTGGTTAATGCTTGTTTTCTCTGTTTCTTCAGTGACTCTCTCCTTTCCATCCTTTAAGCTATAACTTAATTTATCTAAGAGAAGGTTTTGCTATCCTTAGAGTGTTATCTAATATGGAGTTTTTCTATGTATTTTTTATTTCCATGTGAAAAAAATCTTCGCCTTAATTCTCTAGTGTCAATATGAATTATTTTTATTTTTATGTTTTATCCATTCCTATTTCTTGTATCTATTTTCAATCATGTAAGCTCCATAAAGGCAGGAAACTTAAGTCACCTTATTCATCATTTTATACCTAGTACCTAGTAGTATAATGTCTGGAATAGTAGGTACTCATTAAATATTTGGAAATTAATAACTGACAATAGAAGAATTATTAAAAGAAATAGAAACTTTTTACAATATATAACGAAAAAATATATCACTGAAAAATTTCAATCCTATTTTCCAAATTTAAATGAAATGATCACGAATTTTAGGGCAACAAGATGGAATTGTGCCACTTAGCAACTTTCCTGTTCAATGCAGTTCTTATAAGTGTAATTAAGGATCAATGAACCAAGTGTTTTAAAGGCAGCCAACTTAATTGCCACAATTGTATGATTTAGATGAATAATAAATGTGCTAATTATAGTGTAATATTAAATATTCAACGTGGTTATCAAAAGTCAATTAAGAGATAATTGTAAATCAGTAAGCCATAAGTAATGAGAAGAACCCTCCCTTTTTGGAAAGGTTGTTGATAGGAAAAAAGAATCCCAATTTGCTTGCTTTTCAGCATTTAATTCAATCATATAAAAAAGTATAGAAAATATTTAATTTAATTAGCGCAGCAGATTTCTACATTCTCAAAGTTGGCATCATCTCACAGTTGCAAAGCAAATTTGACAACTCCAAGGGATTACAGCCTAGCCTTGTTAGTTTAAAGGATGGATCTCGAGAGTGACCCCTTCTTTATGCTTCCTTCTCAGGAGGACCACAGCATGTATAGTTTTTTTTAGTTTTCTTTCTCTGCCTCTTTGTGCATCATCCCTCATGCATTTCTGGGTTTCTGGTAGAGGATTTGCATTGTTCACAAACTTGAAGCAGAGTTGAGAGATATTGCCCAAACTATGGAATGAATATATGTAAAATGGATAAAAAATTTACAAGAAAAAATTATCTTATAGCATTCCAGTAGAGAATTTTGCCTTAATATCATTCTTTTTTTAAAAAAATTAACATCATTTTATTCAAGGAACAGAGCGGCTTGAACTAGGGAAATTTTAAGACAGTTGAATGTACTAAGTGAAGGATCACTCTATTAGAGTAATCTGTGAATAAAATTCAGAATATGCAAATTTGAATTTCATTGGCAGTTTGGCACTAGACTGAACACTAGTATAAATCAAAATTTTCTCTTTAGTGTTGAAAGGACCTGAACTTGTTTTCCTTCAAATGTAATTTTTTTTTAAAAGACCCCTAAAAAGTCTCTATAATACAATCTCATTAGTTTGACACTTAGCTAAGCAACTTCACTTAGGTCACTAATATCTCCTACAGAATTTCAATAAATGAAAGCATGGCGACTTTGCAACAAATAATTTGAAACTTGGGTGAGTTATGAGTTTGCAAAATCTCCTTCCTTGGGTGTGATAATGTGTGCTCCTACCTGGTACACCTGTTATCCTCACTAGACTGTCAGAAGATTGTGACAGATGAAACCTCCAGAAAAATTGCTAGGTTTTGGTGCCTTAGAGTCTCAAACTAACCAGGTCTTATTAAACCAAGTGTTGGTAAAATTTCAATGTAAAAAAAACCCTTTTATATGCATTTATTAGCTTTCTTAAAATCTGTGGGATGGGTGAGAAAGGAATAAGAGTCAGAGAGGTGGGTGATGTAAGCCAGTGTTTCAGACAACACAATTAACCCCAGGGATTCTTGATTTTTGCAATGCACTTTGCAGAGAAAGGGATAAATAATGCAACAAGTTGTTAACCTGAAAGATGGTTGCTCAGACACAGCCACAGCCATATCAGATGAGTTTAGATCATCTCTCGGGCAAGAAATTCAGAAGGAAGCTATCACTCCTATATATCCAAATGTAAAGAAAGCCCTGAATGGACAGTATTAGGCCCTAGTCACCTTTACTTACTGACCATTATCAGAGATTACTTGGGTATCTGGCTATATTCATTAGGAAGTAAAAAAGTAATCCAAGTCTTATGCCAAAATATAGGCTTAGGTATAGAATTATGCTTTTAGGTTTGCTTCTTGCTAAATAGATATTTTGGGGGAAAAATAAAGTTTGAGACATAGTAACTCTTACTTTAACAAAACTCTAAAAAGCAACCAAACTCTAAAAAGCATAAAATAAATGTACATATGGAAAAGGCACTAAATTAAAAAATAATAATATCAAGTGAAGAAAACCACACTTATAGGGCCTCATTCTTTGATGAATTCACTACTGTCCAGATTTTGGCTGCTTGTTGCAATCTCTGAAAACTGCTTTCCAGAATGTGTGAAGTAGCTCTATCTCATACTGGCTGATACATCATGTAAGCTCCCAGAAATGAGTATATAAAGCAAAAATGGAACTGCCTTCATTTATAATATATTCCCTCAGTCTTTAGTTTAAGGATCTGAAATTCCTGCTCCCTTATATATTTGCTATCAGATTCATATATAGTCTCAAACTCAAACTGAGGCACAGTACCTATGGACAGTGCTTTTTCCCTCTGATTTTTTGCCCTTTGTTCCCATGGATGATTGACTCTGCTTGGTAATCACTATTTGATATGTTCAGGGGACACACAGTACTCACCTCACAGTAATTTGTCTTGTTGCAATTTGGAAGTGGTACACTAAGTGCAGTGAGTGTCTCAGAAATCAGACACCCTGGGTTTAAAAATTGCCTCCATCAAACACTAGCTACGTTATTTGGGGAAAATTAGTTTCCAACCCTTACTTTTCTAATCTTTAAATTTGGAGTTATAATGATATTCACCTTTAAGAACTTTGTGTGTTCCAAATGATATTTGTTGTTGTTGTTGTTGTTGTTGTTTAAGTAAAAGCATTTAGTACGTGGCTGGATGATAGTGAGCATTCAATATTAATTGTTTACATATCTTTATACAAATAAATTATGAGTTATTCGTTTTATTTTCATAAGACAATGTTATTTGTTTTTTTCCTAAGTTTTGGAAAACATCTCACAACAGAACCCAAGTACTAATAATAGTATTTCTTTGTGATCCTGGAAGTAATTATTTATTTGTATTTCAGTGAAATTAGATATTGCATTGTGTTGAATACATCTTCCATATCTCAACTTCTCTCAGTCATTTCTGTCTTCCATGTCCTTAGCCACTTATTCCCTCTCAGCCTCTGTCAAGACCTACAGATGCCAAGCCCACCCATGAGATGTGTCTCTTGAGGACCACTAGATCATGGCTGGAATTTCTGGCTCTCCCCAGAACTTCTAGACATCTCAAGGAGACATGACACATAGTAGAGGATCTGACTTACTGAGCCATTGCCAAAAGGTTACATAACCTGAAAATGAGAGTGAGGAGGTGTGGGATCTGATCTGGTTAACTCTGAGCAAGAGGAGATAGGAGTCAGACAAAACAAGAGATGAATTCTGTCTTTCTTCTTTCTTCTGCTACATTGTACTGAAGAGCACTTATTCTTTGACTTGCATATGATATCCTGAGTGGCTGAGTGGATATACTTGGATTTTTTGGTGGCTTGTCAAGAAGGAATGGCCATCATAGTAAGTCATTACCTTGCATTGCCTCTAATGTGGCAGCTCTGTTTTCCTTTTGTTGCTCTGAAATTACACACCCCAAATATAGTATTGATATTTCATCCTTGCCTGAGGCCTTTTTTTTCTAGGGACCCTAAGACATGCCACATTCTTCCCACCAATTTCATTCATTCATTCATCCATTACAAAATCCATTACTTATTTTAAGTCACCATGACGTGCATAATAAGAGATACCAAGGTGAGTAAATATGTTCCCTGGCTTTATGGAGATTACAAGCCAATAGTGGTATCTACAAGTATCTATATTAAAATTATAAAGTAATAAATACCTTGAAAAGAGATATAAAGGTCAGAGTTTGAAGAAAGAAGTTTTAGCTGTGAGATCATAGAAATCAAATACTCTGCTGGTGATATTTGTTCTGGGACTTTTAGTATAGGTAAATGTATCACTTTTGATAGAATCTATGTACAGATAAATAAGTTGATAGCATAAGCTCTTCTACCTTACTGACATTATTCACTATGTCAGAAAGTATGAGAACTCAGTGTTGTTGCTTCTAACTGTATTAAAACAATTATACTTAGTTTAAATATTTAAATAAATGGGTTTTAATACTCCTACATAGCACATAATTGTTATAAAATATAAATAAGCCAATAAATAACACTCATAATTCTACCAGTGTTAACATTTCAGACATTTTTTTTGCCTGCAACTATGTGTACTTTTAAAAAATTGCATTATAGTGGGGGTTCCTGGGTGGCTCAATCAGTTAAGTGACCAACTCTTGATTTTGGCTCAGGTCATGATGTCAGGCCCCATGATAGGCTCCATGCTGAACATGGAGCCTGCTTAAGATTCTCTCTCTCTCTTCTCTTCCTCTATCCCTCTCCCTCCCCTAGCTTTCACAGAACATGGCATGCACATGTTCTTTCTCTCAAAAAAAATCATTTTGGATGTAAAATTTTGTCATCTTAGTATGATTTTATGGATGTTTTTTCCTTTCAGTAATGTTGTGGCAACTTTTTAATGATTATATAGTTTATGTATTTAATCATTTCATTGTAGTACTGTACTATTTATTTATCCAAAGCTTCCTCCAGGTCATTTATTTTGTGTGAACCTTTTTTTAAAGATTTGATAGTATGTTACAATAAGCATTCCAGGTTGGTGAAATCTTTCTGCATAATCTTATTATTTCCTTAGGATAAAGTCTTAGAAGTACAATTGCTATGTGTAAATAGCACAAGCATTGTTGTGATTTTTCTCAGTTGCTATTCAATTGGGAACCAAAATATTATCTTAATAAGCTTACTAGCACTATAAAATACTACTACTTTTCAGCATAGAAAATGGATTTTATAATTTTAAATATATATGTAATTTTGATTGGGAGATATTTATATCTCCATATCAGAGATGACAATACCTATTTCATAGTGTTTTGTCAAGACAAAAAAGATATTGTAAGTGAAGATGTGATCATTAATCTGATGTTTTTTAGAAAGAGAATGGTAAAAATAGAAAAGATTAGATGGGGGAGAAAGACCTGAGTATAGATAAAAGAGAGGGTTAAAAATTTATGAGAAGAGCTTACAACTCCAAGATATTTCATTTCAAAACTTAGAAGAAATCAATGATTTACAAGCAAAATAGAAATTATAAAACTTTACACAGAAGTAAAAATGCACAATAGAAAAATTATCCTAGAACAGATACAAATGATTAAAATTTTTGTTTAATAGAAATAGGATTTACTAAAGGGTTTACTAAAAAGTTTGTTTCCTTTAAATGACAGGTGGCATTCATATTTGAAAGAAATTTTTCAGGCCACAGAAACAAGTGGAAAATTTCCAGGATCCCTTTAAAAAGTCAGAATATCTTTGGTAATTAAATATAAAGATATCACATAAAGAGCAATATATAAAACATCTTGTACCTGTACTACAAATAAAAAGTTTAAATATAATATTAGAAAGGTAATTCATCCATATCTTAGTAATACTATACTATGGCAATGTGATTTTATTGCAGAAAATATTCAATATCAGGAACCCTATCTTCATTATTCAGTATAGCAACTGATAAAGGAGAAAATAATTTGGCCATATGAATCAGTGCTGAAAAGGAATTTGATAAAATTCAGCAGTTATTTTTAATAATACTATAAGTAAAATATAAATGGAAAAATTACTACAATATTATTATAATTTATCAAATTCCACAGCATGCATTATCACAGTGCTGAAACACTAACTCCATTTCAATAAAACATAAAACTATAAAGAGATGCCTATTGATAACATACTACTTAATATTGCTCTGTGAATGTAATGAGTCAAACCTGTGAAAGCTACTACAAATATTGGAAAAAGTAGATAATGTCAATTTTTTGTCAATATGATCATATGTCTACAAAACCAAGAAATTCCTAGTGGCATACTGCTAGCATCATTTTTAAAAAATCTGTAAGTGGGGGGCAACCCAGGTGGCTCAGAGGTTTAGTGCCTCCTTCAGCCCAGGGTGTGCTCCTGGAGACCCGGGATCCTGGAGACCCGGGATCCAGTCCCATGTCGGGCTCCCTGCATGGAGTCTGCTTCTCCCTCTGCCTGTGTCTCTCGTGAATAAATAAATAAAATCTTAAAAAAATAAATAAAAATCTGTAAGTGGGTAGATATAAGTTAAATATTTATATAAAAGTGCTATTGAGGGTAGCCTGGCTCAGTGGTTTAGCGCCACCTTTGGCCCAGTGCCTGATTCTGGAGACCAGGGATCAAGTCCCATGTCGGACTCCTTGCATGGAGCCTGCTTCTCCCTTTGCCTGTATCTCTGCCAATCTCTCTGTCTCTGTCTCTCTCTCTCTCTCTCTCTCTGTCTCTCTCGCTCTGTCTCTCATGAATAAATAAATAAAATCTTTTAAAAAATAAGTGCTATTGGCATAAGTAAACAAAGTTATAAAAACTTTCATAGATAAGAATCATAAAGAAACTTTATGAATAGGAACTATAAATTCCTATTGAAAAATAAGCCACATACGGACTAAGCATATAGTATATCCTTACTTAGAAAAATTCATATTTTAAATACATCAATTTTATATAAATAGGATACAATTTATCAAAGCTACAAGTGGAATATTAACGTTTACATGAAGAGTAATTTGTTGAAAATAGTCAAGAAAATTTTGAAGAACAAGAGTGCTGCTCTAAACAAATCAGAAGAATTAGGAAAGGGAATTCAGGAATAGATCAGAGTATATATTTCCCATTATAATTTTAATTTTCATTTCCCTTTTGAGTTTGTGTATTTTCTTTCATGATTGTTAAGATTTTGATTTGCCCTTCAGCAAATTGCCTCTTCAAAATGGGATTTCATTATCTTCTCGTTGATTTTCAAAAGTTTCTTATATTATAATTTTAACTGCTTCTCTATAGACCTTATTGCAAATGTTTTTTTTTTACATTTATGACAGGCATAATAAAATAATACTTCATACCAGCCACACTGAAAAAATTTAAAAATAATCTTAATACCTATTACTGGTAGGATGTGGGCAAAATAATATTCATATTTCTTGTATAAAGGTGGACTGCTTTAAATTATTAGAAAGTAAACTGAGAACATCTACTAAAATTATTAATAAATACAATTGACCTTTGAACAACATGGGCTTGTGCAGTGGTCCACTTTAATGCTGTTTTTTAAAAATAAATACAATACAGTACTACAAATGTAACTTCTTAGAATTTTCTCAATAGTATTTTCTTTAGCTTACTTTATCGTAAGAATACAGTATATAATACATATAACATACAAAATATGTGCTAATTGACTATGCTACAAGTAAGGCTTCTAGTAAACAGCAGACTATTAGCTAAGTTTTATGTAAAATAAATAACGAGTAAGGTTTATGGTCAAATGGTGGGCGAAATCTAACATAAGTTGTGGCAATCCAAATATAAATTACAAATTGATATAGCAAAGTTGACCTATGAAAGATAGAACTTGAAATGTCCAATAAATACAAAAATACTTTAACCCTGTCTTAGAAGTGCTTCCTAATCTTTATTAAAATTTGAATTAATGCAAGTTTCAGGTAACTTCAAATGTAACATCAGGAAACCCACTTTCTTGCTATTTTATCCATTCCAGAGCAAACAGCAATGAAAAGGTGACTACACTGCTAACGTCACCTAACACCAAAAGCTGAAAAAATTACATGCAAAAAAAAATGAATATTGATGATATTTCTACATGCAAATATCCTAATTGTTATTCAATTCCCATGGAATATTTATGTCTTTCTTAAATCTAAGTAGGATTTATTCCATAAAGGCAAAGATGGTTCAAATTGAGGAAAGATGTCATTAAAATTCATCACATTAATAATTAAAGGAGAAAAATAACTCAGTGATGCTTACAGGACATTGGATGATGTTTAAAATCTCTTCTGAATTAAAAGATCGTCATTAATTAGAAATAAGAGAATGATTTGGTAACATGGAAAGGGATTCCTACCCAAACCTAAGACATTATTTAAAGAAGAAACATTAGAGATGTTCTCAGTAAGTTGGAAACCGGTGACAGATTTCCAGCTGTTGCTGTTTACTTAAACTCCTTGAAGAATGGCACCAAGTCATTCCAATGTCATTTGGTCTTAGCAGATGTTACAGATACCTTTTATTGTGTCTGCCAGCTCATCCAGTTTGTAATAATTCCACTGAGCATTGTTTCCCTTCCTTTGCACTTCTATAGGACATAGAGGTGGGTCCTTATGATGGACACATTCTATGATAACCTCCAATGAATCCTGCCCTTTTATTATCTCTCGAGAGATGGTGGAACCAATGCCTTGCTTCTAATACAATATGGCAAGTGTGATAGGATGTCCTTCCCTTGATTAAGTTACATTATATGGCAAAAGCAATGAGATGCCACTCCCTTGAGTATATAATATGTCATATAAGACTCCATCTTAACTAGAGAGACAGATTCTCCTGCTGGCTTTGAAGAAGCAAATATTTACATTGTGAACTTACAGAAACCGTTAGATAATAAGTGTGTATTATTTTAGGCCTGTAAATCTGCATTAACTTGTTATGCAGCATAGAAAATGAATATAGTCCCCAACAGCCATGTTTATATTATGTGGTAAGATACTAAGAGTAAAAGCGATCAGGGTCCTTTCCCAGAGAATCTGGAATTGGGATTGCAATTTTTTAGTCTCAGTTTGGGCTTGTGTCTTGAGTAGAGGAGATTTAACAAAGGGGAGCGGGGAAGAAATAATCTCGAAGTGTGGGCTGAGTAGGAGAAAAGCTAGCCTACAGAAAGATAATAAGGTAGCAGAGATAGAGAAATAAAAAGTAGAAAAGGATCCTTTCTGGCTTTTATGTAGCATTCCATATCCTGATTTCAATTCTTTTAATGTGGGCTAACTGCATTTTCATCCTTGACTTAACTGCTATGATATATCCTTATATCCTTGTAATAGGTACCCCTCTTTTAAATAAAGTGGTGTCAAGTTAGTATCTGTTATATGCAATCAGAGTCCAAACTATTCAAGTAATGCACAAGGAAAGGAAATTTAAAACACTCTTGGTAACCAGTGGTACTATTTGGCAATACTATCTCCTGATTTTTATTTTTTTTTCCTTTTCTTTTTTAGTTCTATAAGTTGAATTTATGTCCAGCTTACTTTGGAAAATTACCCTTCTCTTCTCCAGGCTAAATAATTCAGGTTCACAATTTTAATTAATGAGCTACAACCTTTTAGTGTCCAAAGGGGGCAAAATACATTTTTGTGGCTTTAAAGCAAGTTATTTACCACAGGATAATTTCTACTTGAAATGAAGTTAAAACAAAATTTGAGAATGGAAAGGCAAGAGTAAATATTATGTGAAAATAATGTTGTCTGCCTCCTATAATCTTACTTTAAATTTGACTAAAATGAATTGGCAAAAAGTAGTACCACATGAATTAGTTGTTCAGTGAAGTCTTAAAATCAGTGAATAATGAGATAGGAAATGATATTCAGATTATGGAATGATATTAACAAGGTCAACTTCAGAGAGAAAAAAATGACATTGATTTCACACATGATTGTAAATTGGAAGATAATATAAACAGTCATCATGAATCAAAAACCACACTGCACTCTTGCTGACTATTTAAGGATATAAAAGGAAAGCACACAACACAAGGAAATGAATATTGATTGAACAGGGAAAATTGTATATGGTAATAATTTTGAAATAAGATGTTCCTGGCAGATGAGCCTGACAACATAAGGCTGAGGAAACCTAGAGGGACACCATCACCAACCTTTCAAAAATGATTGTTCCATAGTGACCATATGTACTAGGTTGGTGATTTCACTAGCATTCGGTTAAAGTATAGAAACTGGTTCTTGGTAAGGAGGTGGGGAGGCCTCATTTATCACCTTTGCTGATTTGCATGGTGGAAATAATCCCACCAAAGCCAATTTCAAGCTAACAATGTGAAGTCAGTAAACATGGAGCTGGGATGAAATGTACACAACCAGCCTGAGTCAGCTCCAACACAGATCATTCTTGGGGGGAAGGCTGTCTAGGTCTCAAGGGTAGGCCCAGTGTGGGGCTTCTAACAAACTAGTCAAACTTCTGTGTCAGAAACTTCACGACTCTCTGTCTATTCACACGAGAGAGAAGGTGGCATTTCAGGCTGCTCTTCCCATTGTATACGTATGGGAGAAACAGTGTGTAATTGTGTGCCACTGTGTATCAGGCTGCACTGAATAACAGTATGAAAAAATAGGAAATGATTTCTAAACTTGATGATACCCCCACAAACGATTAATCTGGAGTTTGTCAATATTTAATGTGCATAAAGAGTCATGTTCTGTAGTTCTGCAGTAGGGCATGTGAATCTGCACTTTAATCAGCTCTTCTAATGTAGATGAACAAGAAACACTCTTAAGAATCACTGTATCTCCAACTGAAGCTTTCCACCTTTACCAAGCATCGCTCTTTTCCAGGTGCTGGGCTAGACTCTCGGAGTCTGGAGATAAATGAGGAAGCATGGCACATGGTAAAGCTTAATGTCTGTCTTCATGATCACCTTAAGTTGATTGTGAGTGCCACCATTTGGAGTCATGTGACCTCGGGTGATGTGTGTATGCTGTTTGAGATGCTGTTTTCTGATATGTCAAATATTACTTATCCCTTTAGGCAAATGAGATAAATATGGAAACTGCTTAGTGCAGTGTTCTGGACATTGAAGGAAACCCATGTTAATTTGCTTCTACACAAGGAACTCAAACTAAGGCTGAAGTCAAATAATTCAATTATTAAGATTCAGACTGTATGTGGATGGTGCACAGAGAAAGTCTATCTGACTCCATCAAGGTAGGTCAAGTGAGGTTTCAGTGACAACAGTTTGTTTGAGCTAAATAAGTCAGGGGAATAAAATTGGGAAAGACAAAGGTAACAAAATCAAATGTAGGAATTTGTGAAGGATAAGGTGTTCTGAGGAAATAGTAAGTGGTTTGTTTTGCCTGGAGCACTGTAGTTCATTTGTTAGTGTTTGGGGAGGGGAAATCAAGAAATATATACTTTTCAGAACTTAAAGGTTTATAACGACAAAGCACTTGGTTTCATCTTCAAGACAAAAGGAAACTGTTAAAGGACTTTAAGCAGGAAAATGTCAATAAAGATCTGTGCAAGCTCTCTCTGGCTTCCAAAGGAGTCAAAGCACAATGAAGCCAGTTTGAATGTTACCATGACAGGCAAGGAAAGTAGTTGGTAGGCCTGCACTAGGTAGGGTGGTGGCATGTAGGGTTTGGTGATGGGATAGCATGTAACAGCATGCTAAAAACAACTCCCCCCCAGGTTCATGATAGCCCATTATTAAACTTGCAAGGTTTTGCAAACTGGTTGTTAAACATGACTATTAATAAAAGCTAGATTGTATAAGTTATATAGACTCGCAATAAACTACACTGAAAATAAAGGTAATGAACACTGAAAACTCATCATTTCTTTATTATTTTATAACATTAACCTATGCTCTTGAGACTCTTTACATCTATCTTATCTGTATGGTGAAAATACCATGCAATTGTATGCCACTGTTGATTGCCACATTCAGTGATGTCACACTGGTAGCTTGGGATCGGTCATGGTGGGAGTATTTATACCTCAGAAATCTGAAACCACTATAAAGTAAGCTTGGTGCATTGTTTTGTAATTTTCTAAGACTTAATTAAGAAAGTGTTGAAAAAAACTGAACAATCCAGGTTGATCATAAAAGTATGTCTGTACCATTACATTGAAAATAGTACAAAGAATTGAGGAAATATTCTGTTAGTATCCAAAAACTATTATCTAGTTCAGCAAAGACATCACTCACTCATTTACTGATGAGTTACATCACCACACATGTCTTACTTGCTTCACTTTTTTTCTTAATCATTAATACAAATGGGAATGTGAATCAATATTTCTGTAGGAGCCAGTTGCTGTCTGTTGTCCTCTATTGCAACCACAGATTGTCTCTGCATACTAAACTTCAGCAAAATTTGCTAATCAGAGAGACATGATTGGCTGTGTGGGATTTCAACTGAATATTGTATATTTTGATTACTTGTAAATTATATGTGATACATCCTCTCTATATATTTATATAAAAGTAAAATTCATAATCTTACATACATACATACAGATACGCTTTTTTTTTTTTCATTGATCTTCTTGTTAACTATTTTATAGCATAGTCTTGGGATAGAAAAATGATTGCTGACCGGATTATATGACTGGCTAGGGGAGGTGAAGAAAAGAGAGTGTGGTAACTCCAGTTTTATGATCAGGCTACAAAATAACATGGTGGTGTCACTCACTGCAGATACAAATGTAGTGAGAGGACCAGGTACCATGGGGTAATGATAAAGAGAAATGTTCAATTTGCCATTCTTCAAATTAAATTCTTGCCTATAAAGCTCCCCTGATTTCAAGGTATGTGAGTCTCAGCGTGCTATGGTTTAATGCTTCTTGGTTTCAGAGTTAGAGTTCCTGTGTGCTGCGCAGAGTAGGAAGCTTCCCCCAGGGAACCATAGTCGTGAAAGGAAGAGTTACTTGAGAGCACCAGAGTCTATGACCCTTTCATCTTTGTGTCCTGAGAAATAGAATCTTGTTACCTCCTCACTACTCTGTATTGCTGGTTCTGACACTCAAGAGAAACAGGAATAAATCTTGGTAGTAAGCACAAGTGAGCATCTTAGATACAGATCTGTGTGGTCTTTAGAGGCAAATTGAACCAGACCCAAGAATTTCATATTCTCAATATGGTCCTTTTTCCCACATTCCATTGATGCTTTTAGAATCAATAGATTTATTTCTAATAAATAGGACTCTATTCATGCAAAATGAGATTAGTACTAAACTTAAAAAGTTTTTTTTTTTTTTTTTGATAGAAAACATATTACTCTGTCCTACCTCTGGCTGTGTTTTGCTTAACCAAGTTGCTCTTAACTTTTTACTATCACATAGATTTATTGCCATATTCTTTTTACATCTTTATTTTTTCTTTCTGGACATGTTTTGTTACCTGCTTTATTCTCCTTGTGGAGAGTACATGTCTTGAAAAACCTTTTCAGCTAATTAGGGGGCACTGTGAGATGGTTTTCTGGATAGTTTGTTTAAGACCTATTTCTGGATTGGTGAAAGCCTGGATTTGTTAGGTATCTTAGATTTGATAATTGTGTTTTTCATTTTGACAGGGAGTACAAACTTTCAGTGTTGCTTTGCTTTTATTCCCAGTTTTGTGTGCGTGTGTGTGTGTGAGTGATCTCTACAAATCATCTTTGGTGACTTAATTTGACTTAATTAATTGGATAGCTTGTAAAATCATGACATTTCTGGGCCAGAGATTGACTATAGGACGAGGAGGGAATTCCTTCCTTATAGAAGATTCCGGGAAAACAGGTGCATCACATGTAAAACAATATCCTCAGAGATTAAGATTCTAATGTACTCACTGGTTCAGATTCAAAGATTTATTTCTTTAGATCAAAGCACCTTGGCTTCTCAGAAGGCACTTCCGTTGCCAGATGCTTATAATTGTTAGTCACGAAGATTGTAGGGAGAATCTATTCCTTGAATGCAGCACAGTTCTTTTCCAGATAACGAATTTCCTAGAACTCTGTATCCACGTCACTTCCACTTTACATTAAATGTTTAGTCTGTGTCACTTTAGCCTTTTGGCTAAACTCTGCAGGAGCTGGCACAGGGAATCCCATTAATTGTCCATTTAATCTAATAGCCCTCTCTGGCAGAGGCCCATTTCTGCTGTTTTGGGGGCAGACAAAACATAAACCGTAATGCATCTCAGCAATTGGAGATTACAATATTAAATTTGCTGAGAAAGGAAGAGTGGACCGAGAACTTTGATCAGCCATTAAAAGAGAGTGATTGATTTTACCAGGATTTAAATGCATGCACGCACTTATTAGAGCCATGCTGAGTATCAGCATACAACTTAAAAGTATCACGAATATATAATTTTCTCAAGGAATTAAACCCATAAAAATAAACCCCTATTTCCATTTGTGATATATTTAAACAAATTATAACAGTCACACGAGACTAGTAGCATTTATATTGGGATCCTGTCCTACCCACGCCTTGTATTATTACTAAGGAACTTGATGATTCAAAGTGTGATTTGTAGACCAAAAGCCTCAGCATTACCTAGATGCTAATTACAAATTCAAAAACCCAGGCTTCACCTTAAATCTACAGAATCAGAAATGACATGTCAACAAGATCCGTGAGGGATTTGTATGCACAGTAATGTTTGAAAAACACTGGTGCAGAGGCTATAACTGAAAATAATATTTAAAAGTTGTAATCACATTTTAAAAAATTGGATAGATGTATAATTCGCCCAAATCCTCCCTAACTAGAATAATTTTTCATGGACACTAAAGTCCTTTTATTTCTATAATCACTAGGCCTCTCTTTATGTAAATAATAAAAAACATCCACCCTGCATTCTTCTCAAAGTTACAGGAAGAGTTAGATAGATGAACATGTTCCTATTTCTTTAGGCTTCTTTAATCTAGAATATTTCCTCCATCTTTCCTTGACTCTTATCATCTTGATAATTTGGAAGATTGTAGACCAACTATTTTGTGGAATATCTTCCAGTTTTTGTTTGTTTCGTATGTTCTCAGATAATTCAACACAAGTTATCTATTTTTAGCAGAACTATTAAAGAAGCAATGCTATTTTTATTACATTATCTCAGGTAATGTATGATTTCATATTGTCCCATTACTAGTGACGTTGACTTTGACAATTTAATTAAAATGGTATCTGCTGGGATTCTCCACAGTAAAATTACTTTCTTCCCCTTTTTGTAATTAGTATTTTGGGTGGTGATACTTTGAGACTGTGAAAAATATCCCATTACTCATTGACTTTCAATTTATTTCCATATGTAAGTAGGGATCCTTTTATTCTATAAATAATAATCCATTGCTATCATTATTTACTTCAAAATTCCAATTTTCTCAACTTTACCCTGTGGGAACCCTGGAGAAGGTGAGTTCTGTATTCTTTTAGCATGTCTCTATCATTCTTTGAACACTTGCATACTTACTGGCATACTACGATATTCTAGACTTTATCTTGTATTTCTCCTCCCCCAATCCCAGAGTCAGCTTCTTCCCCAAGGAGCCATGGTTTCTGTGGGTGGAGAATGATATTTTAAGCCAAAATCTGGGCTCTAGGCGTGCTCATTACTACTGGGATAGTGTTGCTCCCAGGCCAACCAGGAGAATGAAGTTAGGGAATAGAAGCATAAACATAAAAGACAACCCTTGTATGGCCATCTCTTCCACTATCCCCCATGTAGACATTCTCCTCTTTCTTCTGACGCTTTGGCGTCTCATACAGACCATTTCTTTATGTACTGCTGCCTTGTATATTGACTTTTCACCCCATATAGGCTTCCCATGCTAGGCTACCCTCCTACATAAATTCCTCTTTGCTCTGTTCAGACTAATAGCCCACTCTGCATCACTAGTGCTGCTATACTCACGCCTTCCTTTCTCTAACTGGGCTCTGATACATCAGCTAGACTACCATAGCTCCTCAATCCTTCCTTTCTGTGTGAACCCCTATCTTACTCAGATCTAAGTGATACAATCTGGACCTAATAACTTATTAAAGGGAGAGAGGGAAAGGAAGTAGGAAAGGGAAGGGTCGTGGTCAATGTTATGTGTCAGCTTGATGAGGCTATAGTTCCCAGTCATTAAATCAAACACGAATCTAGGAGTCACTGTGAAAATACTTGTGATGTGATTAAAAACCATGATTAGTTTACTTCAAATATAGAAGATTATTCTAGATGGTCTGTATGGACCCTATTCAATCAGCTGAAAGACCTTGTGAGCAGAGGCGAGGCTTCCCTGAGAAAAAGAAATTTGCCTTTGGACAGCAACTTCAGACCATGTTCTGGAATTCTAGCCTGCTCTTCTGGGTGGCCTACCCCATATTTTTGGACTTCCCTAACCAGTCCTGCAATCTCATACACCTTTTCCTTGCAATAATCTCTTAGTATGTATCTCTTACTGGCTTTCTTTCTCTGGTTTAACCCTGTCTGATACAGGAAAAAATTGGGGGGGGGGGGAGAGAAAACATATAATTATTATTTTAATGGAAATTCTCTGAGAAATGTTTAGACTCTAATTTTCTGTTTCTACAAGGAGATGAAAAATAGAGCAGAAAAATATATATCATGAGAGTTTAAGTTAATCATGGGGAAGAATTTCCTTCCAGTGAATATTAAAAATGAGAGCCTGAAATGACTCTCTGAGTCACTCAGCATCTAAGCAATGTCTCCTCAGAAAGGACTTAGAGGACTCTTTTTTTCCCGTGTCAGTATATTCATCTACAACCTAGCTCCAAACATTTCCTTTCATAATGAGTAATCTTCACTTTGAGTTCCAAAATGTAAGTCAGAGCACACTCTAAAAACAAGAGGAAACTAATTTGAGGCAAAAGGTGGAAGTCAAGTCACATTTACACATGCAGCTGTAGTCAATATAATGTTCCACTCTGTGACTTTCTAACATTGGGCTCATATTGTCATCTCTGTCTGTAATGTTTGTTACTCGTCCCTCAGAGGACTGACTCCACCTTCACGTATCAGTATAATACTCTTTTTTCCCAGAGGTTTTCTCTAAACCTCTCTCTCTCTCTCTCTCCATCTTTCCTGCTTTAACCTTACTAAACCTATATTTATTTTATACTGCTTCACGTATCACAGTTTCTTTCTCTTAAAACAAACAAACAAACAAACAAACCTCTTGACTTGTTTTCACTCTTTTTCTCAACTGGGTTTTAGATCCCCCAGAAGAGGGTTCTGGGGTGGGGGCGTGGCGGCCCCGGCAAGATGGCGGCGCCCGGGAAGATGATGTTTCCGGAGAAACCAAGCCGCGAGAAGTACAGGGCTGCCCTGAGGAAGGCGAAGCGCAAGAAGCGACGGCAGGAACTGGCGCGGTTGAGAGACCCAGGCCCCTCTCAGCAGGAGGAAGAGGATGCTTTTACGGAAGAACAACGCCTAGAAGAGAAGCTGTTGGAGATCGAGAGGCAAAAACTGCACGAGGCGTGGTTGCTTCGGGAGCAGAAGGCGCAAGAGGACTTCAGAAGGAAGAAGGAAAGGGAGGAGGCGGCTAGGAAATGGCGGGAAGAACACGAGAGGAAGCTAAGGGAAGAGTGGGACGCGCAGCAGAGAAGACAGAGGCAGGAGCAGGAGCAGAGGCTGCAGGAGCGGAGACAACGGGAGGAGGCCGCGCGGAGGCCGCTGGAGCAGGCTGGGCCCGGGGCGCGGCTGGGGAATGGCGCCCCCTGGCGAAACCCGGAGCCGCCCACGGGCCTGCGGGCGCCCGAGAGGGATCGCGCCGATTGTCCGTTCTACAGGAAAACGGGGGCGTGCAGATTCGGAGACAGGTGTTCGCGTCGACACGACCTCCCGTCCTCGAGCCCCACGCTCCTTGTGAGGAGCATGTTCACGACGTTCGGGATGGAGCAGTGCCGACGGGACGACTACGACCCGGACGCGGGCCTGGAGGACAGCGAGGAGGACACCTACCAGCACTTCCGGGCCTTCTACGACGACGTGCTGCCGGAGTTCAGGGCCGTGGGCACCGTGGTCCAGTTCAAGGTCAGCCGCAACCTGGAGCCGCACCTCCGGGGCAACGTGTACGTCCAGTACCGGTCGGAAGCGGAGTGCCGGGCGGCCCTGTCCCTGTTCAACGGGCGCTGGTACGCGGGGCGGCGGCTGCAGTGCGAGCTCTGCCCGGTGACCCGGTGGAAGGCGGCCATCTGCGGCCTGTCTGAGCTGCGCCGGTGCCCAAGGGGGAGACGCTGCAACTTTCTGCACGTGTTCAGAAATCCCGACGACGGGTTCTGGCGGGCCAGCCGCGACCCCCACCTGCGCCCCGGGCCCGGGCCCGACCGCGATCGCGCCGGCCCGCCCTCCCGGAGGGGCTCCCCGACCAGACGGCGCGCGGGCCGCCGCGAGGACCGCCACGGGGGGCCGCGGCGGCGGAGGAGCCCCGGCCCGGGCCGCTCCCGCGGGAGCCGCGGGGGGCGCGAGAGCGAGCGCAGGAGCAGCCCCCGGGGGGAGGGGTCGCGCGGACGCCTGTCGAGGAGCCGCGCGGGGCCCAGGGCAGCCAGTCGGGGCGGGGAGAGGGGCCGCGGCGGGGGCCGGGGCCGGGGCGGCCGGAGCCGCAGCTCCTCTGGGGCCAGGAGCCGAGGCAGGAGGAGGCCAGGCAGCAGGGACCGGACCACTCCGAGTCCCAAAGGCAAATAGACTCACTTGGTCCGTCACTGACTGCGCACCGTCCGCCGGAGCCCCACTTCAGTCTGATAATCAGTGTGTTTGCAATAGACTACCTAGACGACACCGAATGCACAGGTAACATGAAAATCCCCCCTAGGGATCCCCGGGGGCGCGGCGGTTTGGCGCCTGCCTTTGGCCCGGGGCGCGATCCTGGAGACCCGGGATCGAATCCCACGTCGGGCTCCCGGTGCATGGAGCCATGTGTGTGACTATCATAAATAAAAAAATAAATAAAATAAATAAAAAGAAAATCCCCCGTAATCCTAACCCTTAGCAGTAAAGTTCACGCTGGAAAACAAAAACAAAAAAAAAAAGGAGAGGGTTCTGTCTTTCTTGTTTCTTTTCATGGTTCCAGCACCTAAGAGAGCGAATAGGTGTTCAAGTAGTAGTTGCTAAGTAAATACATACCACTGTGTCACTACTGCTTACCTGCCCATGATTCCTTTTTTTTTTTTTTTTTTTTTTTATTTATGATAGTCACAGAGAGAGAGAGAGAGAGGGGGGCAGAGACACAGGCAGAGGGAGAAGCAGGCTCCATGCACCGGGAGCCCCACGTGGGATTCGATCCCGGGTCTCCAGGATCGTGCCCCGGGCCAAAGGCAGGCGCCAAACCGCTGCGCCACCCAGGGGTCCCCCTGCCCATGATTCCAACAAGTTTTTGAAAAAGCAGTTTGATACTGATCTGAGATTGGATATCTGCTGATGAGATGTTGTACAGGTTTAAGTCTCTAAGTAGATAAATTCAAATAAAATTCAAGTCCAGTATTAGCATTTCACTATTATTTAGGATAAAAGCAGTGGCTGCACTTCAGCATTTCTGAGTAGGCACGGTGGTATTCACCCATCTGTCAAAAGCATTCGGTAACGGTGAGGTTTACTACTAACTGGACCATAGACAGCATGATGAGTGACTAAATCTCAGACTAGCTTCTCTCATAAGCTTGGTTGTAGAAGAGCCAGGGAACCACTATAGATATTTAATGAGTCAGACAAAAGTGGGGAAAAAATCCTACCCAACTGTCTTGGGGGTATCATAAACAGATAAAAGATTACCACTGGTGTAATGGAGATAATGGGAGACCAAATATCAGTCGTGAATTACTAACAAAACAAGCCTTTTTGTAAAAAATAATTGAGAGACAATGAGACATTAGTCTCAAGTGTATAGCACGGTGGTGATTCAACAACTCTGTAGTTATGGCCACAGATGTAGTTAGATGATGAGATACAGTTTACAACTACCTGAATAGCGTACCGTGGAGACCATCAATTGATGTGCGAATGCTAGTTTTACTTTATATGCAGATGTTCTGACTTCTTGGTGGACAAGTTTTTTGGTTTTGTTCTTGTTTTTTAAATAATGTGATAAATCACTAATGATGCAGTAACAAAATCCTGTGCTGCTGCTCTATGAGTAATGATTATGTTGAGATCATTTTTGTATTTAAAAAAATTAATAAGTAGGTACAGTCTCATTGGCTTTCATCTTAAAAGAAAAACGGTTTAACATAACTTTTATGACTCTGGTTCCAAACACGTGTTTGAAATGGCAATAAATGATCAGCCTCATGTCTGGATATTTTTGTTACTAAATACTTTTAAATACCTTGATAATTGATTCGATTCTTCAGTTTATATTTAAACATTTAGTGTTGTGAGCACATATGTTATGAGCACATAATTTATAGAACTGTAAAAGGAGGTGCTCTTACAAGAACTTAGCCTCCTGGTTTTTATTAATTATTATATTAATAAGTGTGTGTTTTAAAACATACAGGATTCAAAGAATGGTTTTTGTTGCCATTCCAATCTTTTTCATTTTTGCATTCAAGTCACATACATAGACTCTCAATATAGAAATATTGAGAGTTTCTTCAAATCTACTTTAGGAAAGTAGACAGGCGGTTTTGATTTTTGTAGGTGATTTAAGTGGGCAAATATCCAAAAAAAAAAAAAAAGCATACATATACTTATTGTCTGAATACCCTCTATCTTTTTGTAGTTTCATGTATATTTTTGTTTTTCTCTTATGATGTCAAAGCTCGAACAGTACAACTCTTAATATCTTACATACAAATCATCACTAGAAATGAGAATCATAGGCATTTGGTGGCTCGAGTTCTCAAAAGATTCAGCTGTGTTTAACCAATTTTGATCCTAGGAGTGTTTTGAGTTTGATTAGATTTAGTCCTAACATTAAAATATTGAGACATATAAATGAAAAATTGACAACAGGGGATATTGAGGTGTTTAGGATTTGAAGGGACAATCAGCCCAAGGTACATTTAGAACTTGCATTACACAGTCCCTCGTGAATGTGAGAAAATAGATGGGACGCGTGTGTCCTGGCTCAGGGTTCACACACTATGAAAGACACTGAAACCAAAGAAACAACGTGGATGTCTGTATAAAACTGGGTGGAAGGAATTTTAAGACTATCTCCCTGAAGCCCTGTATTATTGTGACAAGGTGGAAGTCTTTCACCCTCAATGCCATTTAGTCTCTTCATTTTGGTTGACCTGTGAATTAATGATGAACGTGTCTCGAATGTTCGCATGATAACAAGGGAATCATTTATTTTGTAAGTGGCACTGAAAATGTGCTGGAGCACGCACAATTTAAACTAACCAGTCAGCCGTTCTGTCCTGCTGATTCAGTGGTATCAAGGACACAGCATCTAACCCTCACACTTGGCTTAATGGCAACCCTCTATCAGAATAGGGCCCGTGGAGCATGGATGTCGGTCTTAAGAAACAAATCTTTCTTCTTCAAATGTCAGTATCTCACTAGACCTTGCATTGGTTATTTTAGTGATGTTTCCCCACACCCCTCCGGTGAGATGAAGTGGTTTACAGCCTCTGCAGTCTTAAAAATACAAGCTTGTAATTTGGCTCCAGGTAAACCGTGTGACTCTGGAACTGTTTGAACATGCATTTTTGTCATGGTGGGATTTAAAGATCATAATAAAACTTGATAAAGATGTAGCTTTTAAGAGAGTAAGAGGCATGGCCATGTGTCTTGAACACTCAGGAGGTTCCATCTGACCTCTGACGGCCTTGGCTGAATTGTGGTGATGCTGAATTGTCAAAGACAGTCTAACTCATCTCTCTTGTGCGTGGCTACATTTTGGGAATGTACACTATAGGGATGCTATTTGTATTGTTAACAGAAGGTTTCTATCATCTAATTTCCAATATTTTAGACAAAAACACATCCTGATTTAATGAGACAATTTTATGATACATGTATTCTGAAAGACATCGGGAAGATTTTCAGTGTTTATGTCAGATTGTACAAGTACACTGGCCTGCCTTACTGTCATGTGAGAAAACAAATTTGTTAATTTCTGTGCATTGTTAATAAATTATAGTAATAAAAAAAATGATTCCCTTTTCTCATTGCCTTTCACAATATTCTTCTCTCTTGGGAACTGCCCTGATTTTAATGCCCAAAATCCTGCACCAGGCAAACCAGAAAGACTGATCACTCTAACTTACATAAAATGCCTTTTTATGGTAGATAAACTTCTAGAACTCCAATAGTACTTCAAAATTTTTTTCTGTCTTTATATCACTATGGTTGAATTAGTTGAATTTTATGTCATTAGAACCATGTAATTACAATGACAGAGCCAAGTAGTATTATGATATTCCCTTTTCATACTACTCTTTGGTCTACTGGAACGTAATAATTTGCCTTCATTTCCACTTGCATAATTTGCTATCCACATAACCTTTTTTTTTTTTTCAAATGCCATATCATTTTATTAAATCTCTATTTTTACTGGGGGACCTTTCTTCCATAAGCCTCTTATTTCCATAGTTGATCCACTTTTGTGGTTTAATCCTTTACTATCTGAAGCACAATACTTTTTTCTTAAAAAAAAGTTATATATATATATATATATATATACTTACACATATATTTTTATTTATTTATTTATGAGTTCATGGGAAAAAATGGAGAAATATTCTACCCTCATAATGAGTGGATATTCTGGCTTGGCATAGTATTCCAGGTTAAAGATTCTTTGCCTTCAGAATTTTGAAGACAATCATCTTCTGGAATCAATAGTTACTACTGAGAAATCTGAAGTCATAATAATTCTTATTTCATATATGTGACATTTCCCTCCTCTCTTTTGAAGACTTTAAGTTCTTCCCTTTAACACTGGTATTTAGAAATTTCATGACAAATGGTCTTAGCATAAGACTTTTTCATTGAGTGTATAAGGAGGTCTGTAGACTCATGACCTTTAGTTCCAGAAATTTTCTTGGGTAATTCCTTTCACTTATTTTATCCATCTGTGCTTTCTAGGACATTTTTAGTCAGAAATTATTCCTCTTAGATATGATGCGTTAAGTAAATTTGATTTCATATTTCCTAAGTTTATATCTTTTTGTTATGCTTTCTAAAAATTTTCTGAAATTCATCTTTACAACTTTTAGTTGAATTATTTTTTGCAACGTTTTTCCAAGAGTTCTTATTTTCTGATTTTTATTCTCACAGCATTTAAAATTATTTGCATGCATTAACTTGTCTTTGTGGAGAGAGTAATAAAAGTGTTTGATTATTTTATTTTATTTTGAACAAATATTTATTTACTTATTCATGAGAGACACACAGAGACAGGCAGAGACATAGGAAGAAGGAGAAGCAGGCTTCCTATGGGAAGCTGAGGTGGTACTCGATCCCAGGACTCGGGGATCATGACCTGAGCCACAGGCAGATGCTAAACCACTGAGCCCCCCAGGTGCCCTCATTCAATTATTTTAGAGACTTATCTGTCTTTCCTCTAGATAAATACAATTTTTCTACATTTTTCATTTGACTTTCATTTTAAGCTCCTCAAGTGTCAGGTAATGTTTAATTGTCCCTTCTTATATAAAAAGGGAGGCATTACAATAGCATGGGAGCCCTTTGTCTTCTGGTAGACAAAAGGATAAAGGGCTAGATTTAGTAACTGGGTAGTTAGCTGGCTCTTCTGCTAGGGTACTCTCCCAAAATATGAATGTGTACGTATCACTTCTCTGAGGATCTTCAGTTTATTTAGAGATGATGTTTTTGTTGACTCTCCCAGGAAAGGATGGGGGCAGACACTGCTCTTGCTCAGGCTCCCACCAGGAGGCATATGTCTGACAACTCAGGGGTCAGATGTTCATTTTACTTCCTTGTTTTAAATTCTCTGCCTCACTTACACCTTTCCTCGCATCTGCTTCTAGATAAATTTCTCCAGGAAAACACTTAAAAATTCTGCCTGTAAACTAAACACCTAACTATTGACATTGTTTGCGTTGGGTGCAGAAAGAGGTGGGAGTCAGATATTTGGTATAGTGATTTTTCAAATGATTCCTCTGCTTTCATTCCCTCTCTTTATCTTTTACTGGGTCTTTAACTTTCTGGAGAAATCTTCAAGGAAAGACTCCTTCCCATGAACTTCTGCTATACCTTCTTCCTCATTGTAATATCAGTGACTGCTTTTTGATCTGCTTTCCATTTTCCTTTCCTTTCCTTTTTCTTTTTTTCTTTCTTTCTTCAGGCACCACATTATGTCCCATCTCTGTTGATTTATACTATTTTTATTCCTTTACTATTATTTTATAATAGATTCTGGAGGAGATAGACATAACCAAATGACCAATTGACCATTTTTTACAAAGATGAGGATCCCATTCATTAAAAAATGGCCTCGGGGATCCCTGGGTGGTGCAGCGGTTTGGCGCCTGCCTTTGGCCCAGGGCTTGATCCTGGAGACCCGGGATCGAGTCCCACGTCGGGCTTCCGGTGCATGGAGCCTGCTTCTCCCTCTGCCTATGTCTCTGCCTCTCTCTCTCACTGTGTGCTTATCATAAATAAAATTTAAAAAAAAAAAGGGAGAGAAAAAAATGGCCTCAATACTGGCATCAGTAACAGAAGTAGCATTAGTTACTTTAGTAGAGATGGTGGTGGTCATTCCATCAACAACAACCAGTTATGTCTAGTAACACTGCATAGTTGCTACAATGCCATAGTTTCATACAACTTACAGCGTCTTATAGTAAATAGACTCTTTTCAGGGACATTTGCTTTTACATCATGCTTACAATAGGTCTGTGTAAAAAGATGGACATATATCACTAATCATTATGCACACATCTCTACAGATGTAAAATCTAAGAACCAGGGAGGTTAAATAATTTACTTAACTTTGCTCAACTAGTAGATGCTATAGAAAAGTCTACTCAGACTTTCTACCTTTTCCAGTGTTCAGCATCCATGATGCTATTTTGCAGAGGAAAGTAGATGCTATAGAAAAGTCTACTCAGACTTTCTACCTTTTCCAGTGTTCAATATCCATGATGCTATTTTGCAGAGGAAATTTGAAGCATTAGGTGTAAGTTTGATCTTAAACATTTCCCAGACCCCTGTCATTCTTGCAATAGTAATAGAACATGAATCTTCCTCTCAATAATTAATTGTTTAGAAAATTCCAACATCTCGGATATTTTATCATTATGGTAAATTCTGAAATAGAATTTTGCTTATTAAAAGGTTATACCATGAATTAGATATCTCTAAAAGTTCTCAGACACTAGACTAAAATCAAACACAATAGCTCCTCTGTCCCTGGATTTTAATTTTTCCAGGCATCTAGTTTCAGAACTATGGGATATTTTTTAAATTTCCATATTTCTCACTCATCCTTCTCCCTGCATCTCCAAATTTCCAAGTTGTATGGATTGGTTCACTCTTCCTTTTCATTCCTATTAAGTTCACTACAGCTTAGTTGCTCACCTAGACTGCCGGTCACTTCCTTTTGGTTCACAGTAAGCCATTCATCACACTGAAGCACAGCTCTGTTCAAGCCACTGCCTCCTTTAAGACTTCCAGCATGCTGATTATCGTGCAAAATTTTATAGCACTTTTCTTTCATCCTTTTCATCATATTCTCTGAACAACTTTCAAACATCTTTCTGCATATTCCCATCCTTGACATTTGCACTAGTTTGTCTGACCTCCATTTTTATTCCTTTCCCCCAAAACACCTTCCAATATCCCTTCAGGTTAAATTTGTATCCTTATACAGGAGCCATTTCAAAGGCTTCCTCCTCTGTAAAGGTCTTTCTCACTAGATTTCACCAATTGCATATGATCTCCCTTATCTGAAGTCACTTTGCAGGAGGTTTTTCCCCATGCTACTCAAAAACATAATGTATTCCCTACTGTATAACTGGGTACCTTTGACAAGAACTTAGAATAAATTAAAATTATTTCAAAAATAAATAAATAAATAAAATAAAATTATTTCTATTAGGTGCAGAGGAGGTATTTTTATTGTATTGTATAAGTGAAATATTTGCTTTTAAAATAATTAAATCATAATAATGTCAGCAAGTGGTCCTTTTTCCATACATATAATACTTCAAGCTGCTTGTGCATTACTTTGACTCAATTATGAATGGAAGATTTTAGAGAAAGGAAACATGACATGGAGAGGAAAGCCTAGAATAGATAAGAAAGGGCTGAAGAAAAAAAATTGTGAGCTTTCAGATAAAACACTGAAGTGATAAGGAAAAATGGTGAAATGACATTTGTCAACTCCTTTCTGGATTGTAAAAGGACCTCAAAGTCAGGGACCTTATACTATGCTTTTCATCCCTGCCAAAAGTTTGCTGTTGAAATTCTGGCAGAAATAAATCTTGTTTATCATGTTAACCTAGGAAGAATCCTTTTCCTTGCCTGTTCTGATAGCAAAGATCTTAATAACATATTTAGATGCTGGTTTCCTGACCCTGTTATCCTTCAGAATAGATGTGCCTGCCGTCTTTACTTTGGACCTTCATGAGGTCAACCAAAGTCTATTGTGACAGAGTCCAAACTACAGAATGAAAACTATAAATTGTTTCCAGTATAGTAAATGCAAACATGAGTGTATAAGATGAACAATAAATGTTTTATACTGAATTTAGATTATAAGTTTCCAGTATCTCCTTAATAAAAACAGGTTAGCCAATGGGGTTTAGAGAATACTCTCTGTTCATGTCTGGTCCTTATCCTTCTTTTTTTTTCTTGCTCATTCTTAAACTATGTTTACCTCATGGAGTTCTGTGCCTCAGAAATACTCTTGTATCAAAAACCTTATGATCCTCCTCTATTCACTTTTTCAGACTTTTATTAGTTGTTAGGTAGAAGGAAATTTGCTTGTCTCTAATAGGCTTTGCAAAATGCCTTCTATAAGTTATTATCCAGAAATTGTTTTCTCAACTCATTCATGAGAAGCTATGGACTATTGTCCCTCTTTGTTACCAGCTTCTTTTATGTTGCTGTTGTTGTTGATATTCTGCTCCAGCTGTGACAAAAAGGAGAACAAAAGAAAATAAAACTAGGGGATCCCTGGGTGGCTCAGTGGTTTAGCGCCTGCCTTTGGCCCAGGGTGCCGTCCTGGAGTCCTGGAATTGAGTCCCGCATCGGGCTCCCAGCATGGAGCCTGCTTCTCCCTCTGCCTGTGTCTCTGCCTCTCTCTCTCTCTCTCTTTCTATGTCTATCATGAATAAATAAATAAAATATTAAAAAAAAGAAAACTACTATATGATCCAGTAATCCCTCTTCTGGCTATATACCCAAAGGATGTGAAATACCTCAAAGAAATAATTGTTCTCTCACATTCATTGCAGTGTTATTCACAATAGCCAATATACGGAATAACCTAAATATCTATTAATGAACAAATGAATAAAGGATTTGTGATGGAATGGAATGGAAATGGAATGGAATGGAATGGAATGGAATATTATTCTGCCTTAAAAATAGAAGGAAATTCTGTCATTTGCAAATGACATGGATGAATCTGGAAGACATTATGTTTAGTGAAATAAGCCAGTTACAGAAAGAAAAACACTGCTATATCTCACTTATATGTGGAATTTAAAATCATTGAGTACATAGAAGCATAGGGTAGAATAGTGCTTACTAGGGGGAGAAAGGGGGAACATGAATGTTGGCCAAAGAGTACAAAGTTGCAGTTATGTACATGAACATGTCTATAGATCTAAAGTACAGCATGATGACTATTGTTAATATTACTCTATGGAATGCTGGAAATTTGCTAAGAGAGTAGATTTCAGGTGCTCTCATTACCAAAAAATAAAAGTAAATATGTGAAGAGGAAATATATTAATTAATCAGACTTAGTAATTATTTCACTATGTATATGTATATTAAGTCATCATATTGTACATTTTAAATATATATAATTTTTAATTAAAAGAAAAGAGGACAATATTTTATTATTCTTCCATTGGAGAAATCATAGTTTCTGACTAGGATCTGGCCTTTTATATGGCTTTCCTTTTAGAAAATGATATGACACTTTAGTGTGACAGCATTAAACGATCTCCTTTGATAAACAGCTCAAGAGCTTATTTAAACCATCTTATCGGGGTGCCTGGGTGGCTCAGATTGTCTGCCTGAAACTCTGATCTTGATCCTGGGGTCCCTGGATTATATTGGAATTAAAATAAAATAAACCATTTCATATCCATTTCCATTCAACCTAGATACAAATAATAAACATCCAGTAAATCAACTTAAAAAAATTACAGTAACTCCAAATTCAAATATTACAATACATCCAAAGCTTTTAGCTAATAGTCTTCTATCAGTAGTGTTCACAATGTGCAAAATGGCTATTCTTTAAAAAGAAATCTAGAGTTGGAATAAAAACTCTGCCTTTATTTATACTTAGCTCAGCATTTGCCCTAAAATAACATATTCTTCATCTTTTTATTATAAAGGGATTTACCTTTAAATTCTCCATCAGTCATAGATCTTTATCTTAAATCTATGTTTCCTTATAGCACCTCCCAACTCCAAAAAGACGTGAAGAACATCTTACCATGTATTGAAACCAGACCATCTGATTTTCTTTCCTTCCTGTTCTTCTTCCATGAAAAGAATACATTTGGTCTGACTTAATGTCTCAGAGATGTGTCTCACCCCCAAATTATTGGCTGTTAGCCAGGCAAGTTTCTTGCAACCCTGAATGACTTCAGAGTTTAAATGCTCTCCTTCTCTGGAGGGAAATTTCATGGTCAAGAATCAAATAGTTCTCAATTCTCTCTGGGGAGCCAGGCTTCTCTCCATGTCTGTTTCAGTCCTTACTTCCATCCTCTACCGCCAGCATACAGATCCACACAACTCCTGGGACATATCATTCTTTCCCCAGAGTGTTGACAAGAGAGTTGGATTACCTAGCACAGTGAAGAGTAAATAGATCAAATACTAGTGTAATGCATAGCACAAAAACCAGCCAATGCTGATTTATTTTTGCCTCAACTTGGATATGCTAGTTTCCATGAGCTGAATTTTCAAGAGTAAAACTTTAATGAAATATATTGAAAAAGCCAAATCAGTTCTATACATTTTGTTCCTCTAAAAAGTAGAAAATGCACACAAGAGTGTCAGACTAATTCTCATAAGGAGAATCCTGTTTTGTAGAGTCAGGAACTTAGAGTTCATCTGAGGAAGCCATCTGGTTTTGTCTCCAGGTCAGTTAGTGACCAGCATGTCCTTCATGTTTATACTGATGTCATGTATGCATCGGTGGCATGCCCCTCCCATATGTGCATGAAAAGGCTAGAAGACTGCCTCTCCAAACACCTTTCTTCAGACCTCAAAGCAAATGGAAAGGGCTGTGGAGTGAGTTTCACACCCAACTCTAATAGACATGTAGCCTTGGGAAAAGTTCTGAAGATGGGTGGATGGCAGGTGATGATGGTCCCATGATAAAGTGAATGTACTTCCTGTCACTCAACTGTACACTTAAAAATAGCTAAAATGGTGGATTTTATGTTCTACATACTTTAGCATAAGTAAAAAAAAAAAATAACTTTCCAGGATCCCTGGGTGGTGCAGCGGTTTAGCGCCTGCCTTTGGCCCAGGGCACGATCCTGGAGATCTGGGATCGAATCCCACGTCGGGCTCCCGGTGCATGGAGCCTGCTTCTCCCTCTGCCTGTGTCTCTGCCTCTCACTCTCTCTCTCTCTCTCTCTCTCTCTCTGTGACTATCATAAATAAATAAAAATTTAAAAAAATCTTTTTAAAAAAATAACTTTCCGATTATGGAATTTAAGGGCTCCTACAGTAATAAGAATCTTTGCTAAGGTTGAGTGAAGGTTGAGAAAAATAGTTACTTTTGCTAATAATACCATAATTCATAATGAGCAAAACTGTTCACGTGTAGCGTTTCTAAGTGATATGGGCCCCAGCAATAGACAGGAATTATTTATTGACTTTTTAAAAAGACATACTTTGTATATAATTGTTCATATACATATACCGTAATTTTCTCAAGAAAAACAGTAAAAATAATAAAAAATATTTTTAGTTAAAAAATCAATTTTCTAAGTGTTAATTGCTAACTTGAGCTACAAATCCACTATTTAGTAAGAATAAGAAATGTGGCAAAAGAGAGATGGGAGATATTTTTGACTCATTTGAGAAAGGAAAGAAAGATAATAAGGATATTGAGATTGTCTGAAGACTAAAGAGCAGTGGTGATTACATACAAGTTGAAAGTCAGATCTAATGAGAAACTAACAGTTTTGTCTCAAAAAATAAAAAGGGGAATGTGTGGTAGAAAGGGGAGAATATGGGGATCCCTGGGTGGCGTAGCAGTTTGGCGCCTGCCTTTGGCCCAGGGCGCGATCCTGGAGACCTGGGATCGAATCCCACGTCGGGCTCCCGGTCATGGAGCCTGCTTCTCCCTCTGCCTGTGTCTTTGCCTCTCTCTCTCTCTCTCTCTCTGTGTGTGTGTGACTATCATAAATTAAAAAAAATCTAAAAAAAATCTAAAAAGAAGGGGAGAATATGTTGTTATAGTTACAAATTACATTAAGATTGGAAAAACACACGAGATTCACATTTTAAAAATCCATTATAAGAATATGTATTCTTAAGGATGCCTGGGTGGCTCAGTGGTTGAGTGTCTGCCTTCAGCCCATGGCATGATCCTGGGGTCCTGGGATCAAGTCCTATATCGGCTCCCCACAGGGAGCCTGCTTCTCCCTCCGCCTGTGTCTCTGCCTATCTCTCTCTGTCTCTCATGAATAAATAAATAAAATAAAAAAAAGAATATTCATTCTCAACACACGTTATATATATATATTATAGAGATATTGTTTTGCAGAAATACAATTCCATTATAAGAGTTAGGTTGTCCAGAGAATCTCTTAAGATGGAACAGAAAAATAATAATCATAGAATGTTAGAAGACCAGAGGAAATTATAAAGAGCCATGTCATGTTATGCGGTCTCAATTTATGTCATGACGCAACAGGCTTAGAGATTTTCATGACTTTCCTCAGATTCTTACGCTTTGTAAGTGTCAGAGTCAGGGCTAGTCGCAAACCAGTTCTCACTGTGTTGTACAAAATGGTCTCCCTAACAAAGACCATAGCTTCTAGAGGAAAGAGTGGTGGAATCTTCTTCCTATCTGACTTAAAAAGAAAGGAAAAACAACTCTTTTGGCTATCTTAATATTCAAAGCCCAAACATTTTGGTTAAATACGAGATCATTAATACACTAATCATGTGTATAATCCACAAATAGCCTTTAATACCCTGAAATGTTTTTAACCATCTCATTAATGCTCATTTAATTGTATAGAAATGAGATAGATGACAACAGAAATACCTCCAAAAACTTGAGCATACAAAGAGAGGTGAATTGCTGTGTAACATAAGATATTTTAAATTAGAATAATTAATAGCTTCTTTGAAAGAGAGGAGAATAAATTGGATTCCACTGCAACGAGACCTCTTTTCACATCTGATTTGACTCTATAGCTTGGATGTTAGGATTCCTTCACGCTTTCCCAGTTGAACATTGAAACAACACCAGCCTCTTTTTGAACCCAGGATGTTTAATCTGGTTTCCACACCCATTATTAAGGTGGCCATTTCTAACAGTCTTCTTACTGTTTGCTTCAGATTCTCTGGGTTTCTTTCATGTGATGAGGGGCTTTGCCCAGGATAAGGAAAGCTCCCTCCTCCTCATGGTTTAGTTTCAAGCTCAACTTTTTCTCGAAAAAGTCATCACTTCTCCACCTTCCCTCAAACAGCTTTTGTGTTAACAGTCCAACTCTCTAATGCAGCACATTTTGCCTTTATGTAGTAGTGCTTTTAATGATCTGAGAATTTTGTTATTTAAATTTCTTCTAAGCCCAGCTAAACATAAGGCCTTCCAACTGCTTTTTACTTGATCGTTCGTCCTCCACCTTCTCCAGAACATCCACTCTCCCAACCAAAGCATTGCGGGACTGTTACTTGCTGACTTGAACGTCAGACTCATGAGTGCTGCCCGTTGGCTCATGCGAATCCTCTACTCCACTAAGGTTTTCTTGTGAGTTCCTATAAAGAGTATTCTCACAAATTCCATAGATACTGAATTAATCTTTAAATAAATTAAACGAATGTCTTTATATTTAAATGCCAGAGAATTACAAAAAAAAAAAAAAGCCATATGGTAACTATGACCTTTTTTGAAAGTCATTATGGAGCTTCTCATCTATTGAGAGAGCAAACAAGAAATCTAACATTAGTTCCTACTCGGTTTGCATTCCTTCTTACTTACAGAGCATTCCTATCCACTTTCCTCCCCCATGTCATTATATTTCATGAATCTACAAGACTTGTATAATAGCAACACCAGGGATACATTCTGAGTGGCCTGGGAAAATATTTTTAGAATCTTGTTTTAAAAGACACAAAATACAATAGTGTTACTCCATGTGGAGTAGGAAATTACTTATACTATATGCAAGGGACACTGTTGGCATGAACTTGGTGGAATATTCTTTAGCTATTTGTGAATAAGAGTTGCTGTAAATATATTAGATATGGTTTGTCTTCCAACCCAACTCCATGCCTAATTGCACTGTATAGAAAGTTAAGTGGGTACTGAACTAAGAAACGTGGAATCATAGGCAGTATAATCCTATTGTGATTTCCCTCAGCACCACATAGCTGCTTTTTCTGATATTGTGGAGAACTTCATAATTACACATTTTCTACCACTGAGAGATCCAGTATGTAATTACACAGTTCAAATACAATAGTGCTGGTTACTGTTCAAATACATGTAGCTACATGAGATTAAAATGTATTTAACACTAATTACATAAAAATGTGATGGGACCTATTACTACTTTTATTTTGAATATGATATATATAGGTACCATCGACCCCATTTGTACTTGAAGATAGTGTCTATCCCTGTGTACAACATTGCACAATCATCCGTTCACTGCAATGCTCCTGGTATTTTAACACCTGCTTTATAAACATTATACAGGAAATGAATGAAATCCATAGTGGGGTAAATCTTGGGAAAATAGTATATATGCATTACTTGTGTAGTTTGGGAGTTCTTTGAACTGACTTTTTTTTTCCTTTATATTTCAAGAACCATCAAGTAATCTTACCAATGAACACCAGATGGCGTTGCACTGAATAGCATTGCATTTTAAATTGTCGATGCCAGAAACATTTTGGAGATGGAGTGCATCTTAGAAATAATTTTGTCTAGCTTCTCATTTTGCAAATGAAAGTACTCAGACTCAGAGAGCTTATATCATTTTGGCAAGATCACATTAGAGATAAACGTATGACCCTGCATTCAAACCCCAGTAGGTTTTAAACACACTAGCCTGGTTTTCCATGTGATTATGGTTTCATTGCATAAAAGAAAGGGTCAAATTGTAAATCCTGGCTGTGCCACTTACTAGCTCTGGGGTGTTGGGCCTGTCATTTAACCGTTTCACACTTAATTTCCTTTATGGGAAAAAAAGGAAACACACACACATATAGTTTTATCTTATCTTATAGTTTTCTTTTAAGTTGGTAAATACAACCCTTATGTAAAATAGTACAAAACTTGCTGCAAAGCTAATGCTCTAGACATATTGGTCTCCCTTGTGAATTGAGGGACTGCACGTGTTCCATCATTTTTATACTGCTAAAACATTTATTGCATCCTTAATTTTACTTTATTCTGTATTTAAGATGAGTGGCCTTTTGGTCTCTAGGAGCTTACACTCCAAGATAGAGATGTGAATGTAGATCTGTAGATAAATAGCAGAATTCAAATGCTCGGACCAGGGAAGGTGAGGGAACGTTGCAGATTTGATGGATTGTCAAGTGAGCTACTTAAAAGAAACTTTTCAGGACTAAACTTGTAGACTCAAAGCTCTTTGGCTCTTCTTATTCCCCCAGAGCCTCCTTCGGCCCATGCATTCTTCTCACTTTTGCCAGTATTTCCACACGCTGCAAACTCTCTGTTAGAGCTTCTCTTTTGGATTTAAATGATACTCATTCTGCATCTAATCTTTGCCAATAATTCAATTTGCATTTTTAGCCTGGATCTTTTCTTATTGTGACCCAGCTTATGTAAAATGAAGGGCTGAATCTCTTTGAAATTCTAAGTTCTATAGTTTTTCTTCTCTCTAATCGCAGGCAAACCCTCTTCCTTCTACACATACATGAATCCCAGTCTGATACAATTGTGCCTCCTTCCTGATGGACATCATAGCACCCTAGAATATGCATTATTTTTCATGTCTGCTAGACTTTGTTTAGTCCTCACCTTTGGTGACCATACTTTTTCATGTGACTTGTGGCCAAAGACATTAACAAACATAATGCAAACGGAGGTCTAGTTAATACTTTCATAGCAGACTGTCTTTTGGAACACTTTCTCTTGCAACCATGAGATCCCCATGCAGAGCTCATGTGATCCAGAACACAAATAATAGTCAAAATTCAAACAGACATATGGCTCATTAAGGACATCTCATCCAGCCAAACTGAAGCTTCAGAAACTGTGGTGTTGGGGCACCTGGTGGCTCAGTCGTTAAGCATCTACTTTCAGCTCAGGTCATGATCAAGCTCCGTGGCGGCTCCCTGCTCAGCAGAGAGCCTCCTTCTCCCACTTCTCCAACTTGTGCTCTCTGTCTCTCTCTTTCAAATAAAAAATAAAATCTAAGAAGAAAGAGAGAAAGAAAGAAGAAAGAAGAAAGAAAGAAAGAAAGAAAGAAAGAAAGAAAGAAAGAAAGAAAAGAAAGAAGAAAGAAAAGAAGGAAGTAAGGAAGGAAGAAAAGAAAGGAAGAAAGAAAGAAAGAAAGAAAGAAAGAAGAAAGACAGAAAGAAAGAAAAGAAAGGAAGGAAGAAAGAAGAAAGAAACGAAGAAAAGGCAAGGACTTCCTCCTTCCTCCGCCTCCTCCTCCTCCTCCTCCTCCTCCTCCTCCTCCCCCTCCCCCTCCCCCTCCCCCCTCCTCCCTCCCTCCCTCCCCTCCCGAAAGAAAGAAAGAAAGAAAGAAATTGCATGTTGCAATTAAAATGGCTGCTGTTTTTAAGCTATTAAGTTTGGGGTGGTTCATTAAACATCAATAGGTAACTGAAACACCGTGTAACCTTATCGATTAGCTTTAGCTTAGCCTCTCTGAGCTTTCATTCCTCATCTACAAACTGCACATAACAATGGTAACAATGTCATAGAATTAGTGTTATTAAATGAGATAATACATGAAGAGTCATTAAAACAGTGGTGGACACAGGAGAGCTCAGTCTATGATAGTGGTTATCACAGGAAAATATTGTGATATTTATCAGATTAGCTAATCTGATAGATTTAGCTAAAAATATCTCTTTCAAGTAAAATGAAAGATTGACTGTAAGGAAGTTAATGAAATAACTGGAGGAAGCCTGCACCTCTGGCAACTGGGAATTCCAGGGTAGCTTCGGTGATCTAAATAGATACCAGTTCAAGCTGCTGTTTAAAGTACTTGGTCCTGTTTTTTAGCTGTAGTTTAACTATTGATGGAAATGATTCTGAGACCTCTAGCTGTCTTGTACTTCCAGGAAATTCATGGTTAGTCTACACTTGTTTTCCTGGGTCTCTTGAGCCAGGAGATTTCTGGTGACACAGGGACCCACAATTTGCTTCCTTGCTTCCTGAGAAAGGTTGCTTGATATTATTTCTTGGCCTGACTTTTCCTTCCTCTCTTTTTTTTTACTATCCCTGCCCTTCTAATTCTTCCACCCCAATCTCATTCCCATCAACTATAAGAACATTAGCCTGCCCTCATCTGAAAACCTTGGTTGGGTGAAGGAAAGAGGATTGGAAATTGCAGATCACATTTTATGCAAATTTGCAGGTCTTGTTATTACAGTGTTTTGCAGTGTTACAGTTCTTGGCTATCATTATCATAATATCATGCTCTCTCCTCTACACATTTTATATATTAAAATACATATGCAATAAAGTGTATGCATTACTATTACACACATTTTATGTGATAAAAATTGCATCTCCAATGAAGTCAAGTCATGTGCCCAAAATAACTTGATTAATAAGAGCTGAAGTGAGACAGATCATAATCTGTTGCTCATGAAATTGTCCCCCTATGTGCAACGGGGATAATTGCACATACCTTCTATGGTTAGTATTAGGATTATTGGTAATAATGCATGCAAAGAGCCTATGATACTGCGGGTATAGAGCTGTTATGGCTTTACCTTATCCTACTCTGGACAATATCCCTCATCAGAACTCCAGGACCCAATAAATGGGTACTATGTCTATATGAGATGCTCCCATAACCAAAGACCATGAAAAAACTCCATAGGAATCCTCATGATCACTTAGCTCTCTGCAGTGCATATCTAAATTACCTAATTATATATGATAAAATTAATATTTCCATTTTTATTTTCTGTCTTAGATGTTAAATTACTGAACTGGATATCTCTTCTGCCGCAAACATCATACTCTAGAGTTCACCAATTCTCTTGTGCATTGTCACGGCTTTATAGATCATTCCTGAGTTACTTTTTATTCCTACAGTAAATTAGATTGAAAGACTCTAAGCACTGTTCAGCACACCCATGAGACCGTTGTAACTTGATTGGGTCATGTAGCCAATCAGTAATGGAGGGAAGCAGAGGTAGGAGACCTCAAGGCAGAGTATTATTACACTGGTGATAGCTGTTATCTGGTCCTCAGGGGAAGCAGGACATCAAACAGGTATTGAGGTGAGTAACATGATGCAGTTGCCCAAACCAAATCATTGAGCATCTCTTGGGGAACCCAGCATCATGGACAATGGTATTGTGTAATACTGAAATTGATGCTGCCCTGTTGAGACCCTCAGAGATTCTTTCCTTCTTTCTCTCCTTCCTCTATCTCTTGGTAACCTTTCTTTGGTTAAGTTTTAGTCAGGACTAAAGTCTTCACAGGCCAGTCTACAGATTGTCCTTTATAATCAGACTCATAAAACTCTGAGGTTCAGAGTTTAATTCCATGTAGCATGGCCATTTCACAATATTGAAATCCCCTCTGTAATAATTCTGCTAGCAAATATTTATCCTCTACCTGAGCACCTTTCTTGACAGAAAACTCATTTTGCCCTACCTAGCCCATTTATTTCTTTTGACTTTTCTAGCTCAGTGGATAGCTTGCTATTTTTAAATTTTACCCACTTGCACCTATATTATTATCTTTTGTGTCATTAATGGATCATTAGGTATATGAATCGTGGAATCATGACTTTTCCTTGTCTTCACCATTTTCTGTGTCTTCTAATCCCTAAAGGACACATCTACAGTTCTTTTAATCATTTATTTCCCCTGTATTATGTTTCTGAATTCCCTCATTAGTGTGATTTCAGGAAACAAAAAGAACATATAGTGTTTGGAGTCAGATCTGGCTCCATTTTCAGCTATAATAATAGATTTGTGATTTGGGAAAAGTTACTTAAATTTCATACCTCTCCTTCCTCTTCTGAAAAATGACTTGCAGTATTTTATAGATTGATGCTTCTGACAACTATCCAACTGGTTTGTTTCTTTGTTCAAATCTAGGCAACCATATCACATGGTTGATTGATTAGGAACTTATACCAACTAAACACCCTAGATTTTCTTTCCTTCCTTCCTTCCTTCCTTCCTTCTTTCTTTCTTTCTTTCTTTCTTTCTTTCTTTCTTTCTTTCTTTCTTTCTTTCTTTCTTTCTTTCTTCTTTCTTTCTTTCTTTCTTTCTTTCTTTCTTTCTTTCTTTCTCTTTCTTTCTTTCTCTCTTTCTTCTTTCTTTCATTCTTTCTTTTTTTTTTTAAGCTTAGCTCTGAACTCCTCACCTCATACTTATGTAATTGGTGTTCAGACTCAGACGCAGGTCTTTTCACTTTTCTCAAGTTTCAAATCAGTAAATTCAGCCCATTCTCCCAGAAATAGAGATTCAAAAATTCTTTAGATTATTTCTGGCCAGATAGCCATATGATATTGGCTCATACTTTATTAGGGATTATGTGGTAGGTTAGCTTGTTTGCTTGAGCAAGGCCCTGGAAACTCAGTGTAATCCTTGGGTGGGTACCTGCTGTAGTCATAGACTGGGTACTACCTCTGGCCAGCCTTCTTGCAATATATAATGGTGCCAGGATAAAATTTTGGCCTGGATTCATGTCTGTATCTCATAAATAATTTAAGGTACATTTCATGTTTCTATGGGAAAAAAACCCCACAAATATTTATTTAATAGCAAGATACTTGAGTCAGTATAGTCCTTGCTTTTAAAATGGAAATGCCACTGTTGATCTTTTAATTTTTCCATTTATTTTTTTGTGGTATGATCCATGCAACTCCTTAAGTTATAAAACAAGCTTATTGCCACCCCTACTCTAATATCCATTGTATGGGAGTTATCAGCCCAGCTAGGGAGAGTGAGATATGTTCATGACTTTGCTATGCTTTGTTATGCTTACTTATCCATATGACTTTTGTGGAGTTCACTAAGAAATCTAAAGTGGCCAACAAATTTCACAGGTAATGTCTAAGATTCTGGTTATTCATCTGATTCTGGTTTTCATCTGATTCTGTCTAAGATTCTGGTTATTCACCTGATCCATTGTAGGTGCTTTGAGGATAAGCCTGAAGACAAGTTTGTCTGATTTTGGCTTCTTGCATACCCTGTCAGGGTAACAATGATGAATACAAACATTCTCCTCAGTTCAATAAAATAAGCTGTGACAGTGCATTTTTGACATATTATCTGGTTTCACAATCTTCTAAAACCATATAAGGCATTTTCCTATGCTATCCTGCTTCTGGTCTAATATTATTTATAGTTTCCATTTACCATCACCACTGTCTTTTAAAAATGCTTTATATATTATTTGATCTTTAAAACATTGTTTTCTTTCTAGAAGCCTCAACAATTCATTTAATTCCAATATCTGGGAAACTAGCCATCCTATAAATTTTTCTTAGGTCAAATTTATGGCAACCAAAAAGGGAGTTGAGTGTTGAATTCTGAATTGACTTTCAAAAACTTCAACCACTGCATGGACAGGATTGGTTATTAGTCTACAGTTAACTGTGTGTCCTCTTCAACTCCCTCTCTCCAATCTCTGCCCTTGAACGTTCCTTGCCTCTAGTTTTTCTAGATGTTTAGGAATAAGAGTATGTTAAGTGATACCAAACTCATTTGCACAGGGATAATGCTTTCCAAAGTAGCCCAGGATTTAGAGACAGAAGCACATGCTATACAAAAAGCAGGAATATTAAATAACATTAATTCTATTGGAGCATAAAATGCTAGGTCTCATTATTGCTACAAAAAAACTACAGGCAATTGCCTTTTAAATCTTGTCATATGAAATTCTGTGGCAGGAACTGGTCAGAGGAGCCATGTCTTCAAGGAAACCTTCCCTGATAATCTATGAGCTGACATGCCAGGCATACTTCTGTCATATTTTCCATGATGATATTTAATATGTTGAAATATAAATCTCTAAAAACAACCCAAAAAAACAACTGTATTTCTGCCTGCAGGAGGTAATGCTTTAAGCCACTCTTGTGGATGTGAAGTCATGATTAGAATGACAAAATCTTTATTTGTATACAAGCTAGTTTGGTTTGTGTTTACAGAGAAATTAATATTTTGCAAACAAAAAATGCTTTAAAAGTATTTTGTAAAAGAGTTTTTTAGTATTTAGATAAAATCTGCTTTTTAGTGCTTACCAAGTGTAATTTGACTCTTTAGAATGTTAAACACTCGCAAAGTAATCCTTTACTATACTTTATATCTGTAGCTCTCTGCACATTTAAAGTGTTATTCACGTGTATTACCTCAGTTGATTAGCATAACAACTCTGCAAAGTGGTTATTATCACCTTCAATTTACAGAGAACAAAAATTAGTCTCAAGTGTGGTCAAGTAACTTGCCTCAGGTCATTCAATTAATAAAGCAACAGAGCAGAGAGGAGTACAACTGAAGTGTTTTTTGTTTGTTTGTTTGTTTTAACTCTCAATTAAATATTATTTTAACTCCATTGGCTATCTATTTAGTGAAAAATATTATTCTAGGCCCTTGTGGCCTCAAGGGGAGAACAGATTAGAGGAAAAAAAAAGATTTGTACATATGTAACAGTGACCAAAATACCTGAAATATAAGGTAGAGAGAAAACAAAAACAAAAACAAAATAAGGAAACAAAAACGTTTTGGAAAAAGGAATGCAAAGCAAAATATCAACAATACACAACAATACACTGTACTTTCTCTATCTTTCTCCACTTATAAAGTTATTTAATTTTGTGTTGACATTCTTGTATCTCCTGGAAGACTTTCTAAGTTTACAAGTTATCTCTGATTTCCTCACTGGCTAGGGTGTGCTTGGCACATAGTATAATCAATAAATCTTATAGCATGAATGTTGAGTGCATGTTATGAAGGCATTTGAATTTAGGGATGAGGAGCACCTCAGAGGTGATAAAATCTAAAGCATCATGGAGAAACTAACTCAGGCTCTATGTTACGCCCTAGCTACCAATATTGCCATTACCCTCTGTTCATTAAATGAACACAGGCAACACACTTATTCTTAATCAATCTGAGTTTTTTCATCGATGAAGGCCAAGCCTGACTCAGAGGATTCCTAATTTAATAGGACTGATCATTTTGTAAGTTAAAAATGTGTTTTTAAACTTTTAAATACACAATATTTTCTTCAGACCTAGATATCCATCTAACTGGGGAGCTTAACATTTTTTTAAATAAGGAATACAGTGACAACAAATAACAAGTATATTCAACTTGTGACTTGTATTTAATTTAAAATTATAGTTCAAGAAAATAATCCTCCAAGTTTCATATTAAGAAATGATTTTTCAAATTCTTTTTTATCTCTGCATAATTTAATACCAAAAGCCAAGCATAAAGAGTTCAGATTTTTGTCTTAGCTAGAAATCTGAAGTCAAGGAAGATGAATTATATAGCAAAGAATCATTCTTTCTGGCCAAAAGGATTAGTAAAAGGAGGATGGAAAGGAAAAAAGAAGGAGATTTAGAGGATTAGATGTATTTATTTTTCTTTATACAGGCTTAGGCTCAGGGAAGATGGAGATACTATGGACAAATGAAGACATTACCATTTGCAGAGGGATTTTGGCCACTGCAATGAGATTAGGAATCTGGGAGTATCATTTTTTTCTGGCAATTCTGACACCCATCTTGGAAGCAACCATCTGAATTTGGCAGTTTGAGCTTTTCTCATTTCCCGATAGTGTAAAAACGGAGATGCGAGCCAGAAGATTCCATGGGTTCTGCCATGGTGGGAAGCACCACCCGTTCCCCAGAGACCAGTGGGCCTGCAGTTTGGATAGAGAACGAAGAAGATATTCAGGGATCGATAGCCTGCAGAAACTTCATACTTAGATGAAGTATCTGGTGAAACAAAGTGTGGAGGACAATGTGATACCAACCCCAGATGTCAGCATGGAGGTCAACAAAGCTCCCATTAGCCAGAGGGACAGAATATAATAAAAGAATATAAGAGAAACCTGAAGATCTTGTCCCTGTCAATCAGAGAATAAGCCGTAGGACTTAATAAGTCATCTTTCCTGTTAAGAAGCTGGATGGCATCATGGGGAAAGTATCAGGGGCTCAGAGAAATTCTGATAATTTTTAACCATGTGATAATATTACCTAGAGGAGCTATTTAAACTACTCAGCAGACTAAGTTTATCAAATGGGACTAAATAAAATGATTGATTTTTCCAATTAACCAGTAAAAAACATTCTAAGGGAGATTAATTATGGATAGAATAAAGGAGCTATTTGTTTTTCTATATATCCCAATTGCCATCTGACTGAGTTTTTTGAGAGTCTACTGCATCAGTGAGGTATGTACACATTTGTAAGTTGTGTCCTCAGTCTTGGCAGTTAATGAAGTTCTAACCCTCTGCATTTGGTATTTTATTGTCCTAAGATTATTAGGATTTTCCAGTGCTCTCAATCTTTTGCTATTTGATAAAAAAGATATATAATAAAATTGTTCAGGATTCAGATGATAAAAATATTTCTATCAAAAATTTGTAATTTAGGGCTTCTAGTTTCAGATTCAACATGTAAACAAACAAGATAAACCTGGACAAACTGAAAAATAATCACTTTTCTCATATTCAACAGAGAACTGATGTCACAGGGCAAACCACATCTCACAGTATCTGGAGAGAGAAGTACATGCCAAGAGATATAGCTGACATCTACTTATTTGGAGCAAAAGTGGCTATACACCATGAATTGTTAGAAACAGTTAAGTGGTCATTTCAGTGAAGTGTTGAATGTGGAGGGCAAGCTAGCATGAGAATGTGAAATGCTAAGGACCCTCAGTCATAGAAAAATTCCCACATTTTCACATGCTTCATTCCAGTCAAGGCAAATCTGAGAAGGATTTCCTCCCTTTCCTGGCAAAAGAAGAAAAGAGGGCCATCATGATACCCACCCAGATTCTTCTTTCTAATGAAGACTTAGTCTCCAGGGCAGGAATTTTACAGAGCATAGTTAACTTGACTCTGGCTGAAGAAAGGGGATTGCTGGCTGCAAGAGAAATGGCTTTAAGAAAATAGAAAATTGGGGGATGCCTGGGTGACTACATGGCTGAGCATCTATCTCTGGCTCAGGTTGTCATCCTAGGGTCCAGGGATCAGGTCCAGTGATCCTGTCCCACATTGGACCCCCCCACAGGGAGCCTGCTTCTCCCTCTAACCTTGTCTCCACTTCTGTCTCTGTGTCTCTCATGAATAAATAAATAAAATCTTAAAAGAAAAGAAAATAGAAAATCAGAGTGCCTGGATAGCTTAGTTGGTTAAGCATCCCACTCTTGATTTCAGCTCAGGTCATGATCTCAGGGTCATGAGATGGACCATGGGTCAGACTCTGTGTTCAGCACTAAGTAGGCTTGAAATTCTCTCTCTCTCTCCTTCTGACCCTCCCCCTGCTCACTTATGTGTATGCTCTCGCTTTCTCTCTCTCAAATAAGCAAATAAGTAAATAAACCTTTGAAGAAAATAGAAAATCAATGCTGTGACCAGAAAAGAGTGTGGGAAAGCAGAGAACACAACAAAACAACAGTAATAATTACAGCCTTGGACGAGAGACCAAAATATTGTGAAGGTCATACCTTGGAGACACTGGCCAACAAAAAGACTGGGATTTAATCAATTTAATCAAATTGTAGAATTTCCCTCTCGTCTACACTCTACCCTGACACCGAGAAGCCTCTAGTATAATAATAATAATGTATGGCAACTGAAACTGCAAGTTATAGGTGGGCTCTGAGGGGTAGTACACAGGAAAGCCCAGGGCCAAAAGAAGAAACAAAAACAAGGGGGAATTGGAAGCCTGCAGCAGGTATAGGTACGAAAACATTCAACCTAGCCAAATTCCTTGTCAGATTACAGCTAAAGGCTATAACCCGAGACAATGACCAGATTTAAACAAAAAAGTTACAAGGCATGCCAAATGCCAAATGCCAAGAAAGACACAGTCTAACGAACAAAGCAAGGATCATAATCAGACTTAGATATGATACAAATATTGTAATTATCAGAGAGGGAATTTTAAATAATTATTAATTGTGATCAATAGTCTCTCCCTCTATTCCTCCTCCATTCACTTGCATGCCCACTCTCTCTCGCTGTCTCTCTCAAATAAAACCTTAAATAAATAATTACTCTTGATAAAAACCAAGTAAGCAAAAAGAGAGTGAAATATAATACTTAATGTGTTGAAAAAAAAAAAAAACTACTAAGCTAAAAATTTTACATTCAATGAAATTATCCTTCATAAATAAAAGAGAAATAAAGACTTTCTCACACAAAAAGCAAAGAAACTCATTTCCAACAGATCTGCCCCATAAGCAATATTAAAAATTTCAAGAAATAAAAAGATACAGATATACATAAAAAGATATAAACATATACATAAAAAGAAAGACAGGGATCCCTGGGTGGCGCAGTGGTTTAGCGCCTGCCTTTGGCCCAGGGCGCGATCCTGGAGACCCGGGATCGAATCCCACGTCAGGCTCCCGGTGCATGGAGCCTGCTTCTCCCTCTGCCTGTGTCTCTGCCTCTCTCTCTCTCTCTCTCTGTGACTATCATAAATAAATAAAAATTAAAAAAAAATCTTTAAAAAAATAAAAATAAAAAAATAAAAAAATAAAAAGAAAGACATCAGAGAATAAATAAAAATAAAACAATTATTTTTATTATTCCTGGTTGATGTAAAAGGCAACTGTTTGATTAAAGCAGTCATAAAAACAAGCACAGGGTGATTACAGTGAATGGATTAGTAAAATGAATGACAAAAATGTCACATAGGATAGGAGGGAAGAATTGGGAATTCTCTGTCATGAGGGACTGTACTACATTTAAAGTGGATTCTGAGGTGGTTTTAGGTTATTTTAAAAGATACACTGTAAACCATAGGACAGTTACCAAAAAAATATGCAAATAAGTAAAAAATGAGACGCTAGGGCTAGAAAGCGAAAAGAAATATAAGATGCTCAGTTAAAACCCAAGAAGGCAGAAAAAGAAGGGGGAGAGGCCAGAAAAAAAATGCAACAAATAGAAAAAAATGTTACAAAGATAGTAGATTTTAATCCAAATGTATCAATAATGACTTAAAATATTATTGGTCTGAATACTCCAGTTATAATACATCAGATGAGATAAAAGCACACTACCCAAAATATATACTGTGTATAGGAAACATACTTTCAACGTAAAGTTTCATATATGTTGAAGAAATGGAGAAAGACATAGCATGCTAATACTAATTAATCAGAAGAAAGTTAGAATATCTATATTAATTTCAGACAAAGCTGACTTTCAAACAAGGTATATCATCAGGGATGCAGAGGGACATTACGTAGTGATAAATGGGCCAAATTTCTAAGAAGACAGAACAGTTCTAAATGTGTATGTACCTGTATTTATTTCCTGTGGCTGCCATCCAGATTACACCACACTGAGTGGCAGAAAAAGACAGAAAAATATTCTTTCACAGATGTCTGAAATCAAGATGTCAGCAGGGCCAAGTCCCTCTGAAGCTTCTAGAGGAGACTACTTCCTTGCCTCTCCTGTAGCTCCAAGTATTCCCTGGTTTGGTGCTATGTAAATGCAATCTGTCTCTGTCTTCACCAGGTCTTTTCTTCTCCATGCATTTCTTTTCTTTGCATCTCTTATAAGGACACTTGGCTTTGGCTTTAGGGTCCACCTGGATACCACAGGATGATTCGATTTTGAGATCTTTAACTTAATTACATTTGAAAGAACTTTTTCCCAAATAATGTCACATTCACAGGTTCTAGAATGTGGATATACCTTCTGGAGAGCCACTGTTGAACTCACTATAGCACATAACAATAGAACATCAAACCACATGAGGCAAAAACCAAGAGGAATGAAATGAAAAATAAACCCTATTATATTTGGAAAGTTCAACCTGCTTTTATCAGTAACTGATAATCAAACAGGCATAAAAGCAGAACAGATATAAATGACCTGACAGCATTGTAAATCAACTTATTCTAATTGGCATTTCTAAAATATTCCATCCAACAACAGCAGGATACACATGTGGAAGACTCACATTACTCTATTTCAAGACTTACTATAAAGCTACCCTAATCAAGACAGTGTGGTATTTGCATAATAATAGACACATCAGCCAAGAGATCAGAATAAAGATGTCAGAAATAGACCCAGACAGGTATAACCCACTGATCTTTGAGAAAGGAACAAAGGCAATTCAGTGGATAGAGAAAGGATCATCTTTCTTTCGGTAAAGGGACTAGAACATGTTTTTTTTTTTTTAAAAAAAAAAGATCCTAAACACAGACCTTACATCTTATATAAAAATTAACTCAAAATGTATCATTCATCTAAGTTTGTTTGTTTGTTTATTTTAGGTTTTATTTATTTATTCATGAGAGACACAGAGAAGAGAGGTAGAGACACAGGCAGAGGGAGAAGCAGGCTCCATGTGGGGAGCCTGACATGGGACTCAATCCCTGGTCTCCAGGATCATGCCCTGGGCTGAAGGCGATGCTAAACCACTGAGCCCCCCCTAGGGCTGCCCTCATTCATCTAAGTTTAAACCACAAAACTTTTAAATGTCTAGAAGAAAATTAAGAGAAATTTTGTTATAATATTTTTAGATAAACATAACATTTTAGATTAACATATATTTAGATAAACATAAAAACTAAATTGGACTTTATTAATATTAACCATGTTTTTTTCTAAAAAAAACTTTTAAGGGAATGAAAAGACAAGTTACAGAGTAGTATAAAAAATTTACAAATCATATGTCTGATAAAGAACTTAAATCCAGAAGAAAGTGAAATTTTAAAACTCAATCATAACACAGCACCTGTAAAACTGGGCAAAACTTAAATAGACATCTCAGCAAAGAAGGCATACATATGAGAAATAAAGATATCAAAAGATGCTCAACATCATTTGTCATTAAGAAATTGTAAATTAAAATAGTAAGAATCACTGTATATCTGTTAGAATGGCTAAAATTCAGAAAACAGACAATATTAGTCACTGGCAAGAATAAGGAACATCAAGAATTCTCATTCATTACTAGTAGGAACTCAAAATAGGACCACACTTTGGAAGACAGTTTGGTTGGTAATTTCTTATAAAACTGAGCACATTTTTTTTTAATTAAGTAGGGTTGACACATGATGATAGATGGTTACATGCAGTTACAGGTGTATGATGCAGTGATTCAAAGTCTATATATAGGTCATGCTATGCTCACAAGTACATAAACTAAATACATTCTTATCATGCTCATCATACAGTGTCTTGGCCCTAAGCATTTACTCAATCGATTTAAAAACTTGTGTCTGCACACAGACTTGCATACATATATTTATAACAGATTGATCACAATCACCAAAAATTTGAAGCATTCAAGAGCTTCTTCATAGGTAAATGGATAAACTAACTTTGAGAAATCCATTTAAGGGAGTGCTAGTCAGAGGTTTAAAAAAGAAAGTTATCTATGCATACAATTTAAATGAATTTCCTTTTTTGCTCTCTGTGAGAGACCCACTTTATTTTCCTCCAGTTTTGTCGAGATATAATTGACATAAAGCATTATGTTAAAGTGTACAACATAATGATTGATATATATATGTATTACAAAATGATTGTTACCTTAAGTTTAGTTAACATCCATCAGCTTATATAGTAACACTTTTTTCCCTTCTGTTGAGAACTTTTAAGATCTTAAATGCATATACATAAGTGAAAGAAGCCATTCTAAAAAGTCTACATACTCTGTGATTCCATTTACATGACATGATAGAAGAGGCAAAATTACAGAGATGGAAAAGAAACTGGTACTTGCCAAGATTTGAGAATGGGAGATGTTGAATAAGATAAATCCTGGATAACTTTTAGGGCAATGAAATTAATCTGTAATACTGTAGTGGTGGATACACGACACTGCTTTTGTCAAAGCCTATAGTTCTCAGAGCATGAAGAGTGAACCTTAATGTTCATAAATTTTAAAAGTTAATGAGGAGATCTAGGGATCCAGCATGGAACGCACACTCCAAGGAAAGAATCCATCCTTTTTTTTAAATTTTTTTTTAAGTTTTATTTATTTATGATAGTCACAGAGAGAAAGAGAGAGAGAGAGGCAGAGACATAGGCAGAGGGAGAAGCAGGCTCCATGCACCAGCCCGACGTGGGATTCGATCCCGGGTCTCCAGGATCGCGCCCTGGGCCAAAGGCAGGCACCAAACCGCTGCGCCACCCAGGGATCCCAAAGAATCCATCCTTATTAAAAATTCATGACATAACCTCACTGAGCAGGAAGGGTAAAAGGCCTAAGCAACTTTGAAAATTAGCAGAAATTATAAAACTGAAGGCAAAAGAAACTATACAGCAGCATAGTTCTCAAACTGGCAACACTGTTTCACATGGCAATGCAGGTTAAAAATTTTGAAATTACTATATATGGATACTTGGATTGAACAAGTAAGTCAATGTATGATCTGTGATAGGAGCCAAGATTGTCTCTTTTAGAGTGGGGAGTTACAGATAAGCAAAGGGAAGAAAGTTAGAATGAATCATGTGGTACTGGATTGGAGTTAGAGACATGAATATTTATTTGTGGTTAGCTTACTATAGGTTCAGATAGTGGAATATCAAAATTACAGATATATGTATAGGAAGTGGACACATCTAGTGCCCAGATCTTGGTTTCTATTACCATTCTCCAGCAAAAGAAAGCTGAGCTTTTTAGAGAAATGTCTGATTCTAGGTCTGGGACAGGGAATATACAAGATGAGCCTGGGACATTTTTAGTACAGAAGGCAAGAATGTCAAAAAGACACAAAACATAGCTAGTAGGGTCTCCAATGATGAAAGCTGGAATAATTTGAGCAAGATAATAAATAAAATCATATAGAGGTATAGCCTAAAGTATAAAATAAATATTGATGAGTCTATATTAACATAAATAAATAATTGAATAAGTGAGTGAATGAGGGACAGTAGACAAAAATCCCATACAGAAGAATTCGAAATGAATTATGTACTCCTTCCTCAAGGAGGTGGAGCCTAACTCATCACTCCTTAAGTTGGGCTCCTAAAAGAGTGAGCTCTTTAAAGATAGCTTTCTTCCAAAGCATACAATATGGAAAGGGGGAAAAAAAGAGTTTTTTTTACAGTGAGGAAGTCTAAGAAATACTTTCTCAGCCAGGGAGGTAGGGTAGCATCAACAATGATCAATCATATTGATGATATGTACCATTGATCTGATGTGATGAGAATGGTACTTTACACCTGTATTCTTTCTCACAAAAACTCTTAACCCTAGTCTAATCTTAAAAAAACACCAAACTCAAAATGAATGACATTTTACAAAATACTTGATTTGCACTCCTCAAAAATCTAAAGTCATCAAAAACAAGGAAAACAGAAAAGATCTTAGTCTAGAGGGGACTAAACAGATATGATGACTGTGTATCCTTCACAGGATCTTAGGACAGAAAAACGGCATTAATGAAAGATATGAAAAATATATATGTTAGTAATAATAAGTGAAATATCTATTAGCTCTTCCAAATGTTCCATATGAGTGTAAGATGTCAACATCAGTTGACAGTGTAAACTGGGTTGAGGCTACATAGGAACTCTGTATTGTCCTTGAAACCTTTCAGTAAATCTAAAACTATTCAAACAAAATATTTGATGAAAATATCTCATGTTGTCTTATGATCATAATAATAAGCATTAATTCTATATATATTTTTAAAGGGAACTGGGGCAACTGGGTGGCTCAGTCCATTAAGCATCTGACTACATTTCAGCTCAGGTCATGATCTCATGGGTTGTGGGATGGAGCCCTATCTGGGCTCTGCACTAAGCAGGGAGTCTGCTTCTCTCCTCTCTCTCCTTCTGCTTTCCTATCTCTCTCTATAAAATAAATAAATCTTTAAAAAAATTGGGAATCTATTAGTCTTAATTATAACCTATACAGTAGTTCAAAACTAGTAAATTTGAACTTTAATGCCTGCATATGAATCATACACCTTCTAGTTTACCATAGTCTCTAACACTTCTTATTACCTTAAATATAGTCCCCTTCACTTATTTATATTACATATCTAGGGTCTTTAAGTATGTGAGTTTGAATTGCTGATATAAAATACATAATAGTCTAAAAATAAGTTTGTACTGATTATTTTAATTTTATCATAAAAAAGTTTAATTTGAGCCACTAGGTGGCTCAGTCAGTTGAGAATCTGACTCTTGATTTTGGCTCAGGTCATGATTTCAGGGTCATGAGATTCAGCCCCTCATGGGGCTCTGTGCTCAGATTCAGAGTCTACTTGAGATTCTCAATCTCCTTCTCCCCCTGCCCCTTCTCCCACTCACATTCTCTCTCTCTCTCTCTAAACTAAATAAATAAATCTTTAAAAGAATGTTTTAATTTGAAACTTGAAGAGTAGACAAAGAGAATTGTTTTAAATTAATTACTCCAAAGCCATTTCCAACCTGATATAACATGATATACTGATACCAACAAATGACTTAGCATATCCTAGCATGTAGTAAGGATTCAATAAGTGCTTTGTAAGTCTCTAGGACGGATAAGGAAATGTAGAATTGGGGAAAGAAAGAAGACAACTTCTTGTGGAAGAAATGAGAGAGGAAATTGAAAGTTCAGGGTGTAACTGACAGGCACAGTTCTGCTGGCCACAGATCTGTGAACTATTTGTAATGTATTGTGGTTGTTCTTCTTGAATCACCTAGAAAACATTGAGAACAATGACAATAATAGCAGAATTTCATGAAACATTTAACTGGTTTAATTTGGGGACCAGGCCTAACTACAACATTTTAGGAGTATCACTGTAGGTTCTGGTCTCATCAAAGAAACTAGCTGTTTTCTGTATACATTGCCATGTGTACTGATGTCAAATTACATAACTCTTTTGTTGAAATGTATTTCTCTATGTATATACACCAACACAGTGCTCTTCTTATGAAAGTGATAGACTTTCTGGAACTACTTACCTTTGTTATCTCTATTTTATTAGAATCTTTGAGACTATATGTAAATTAATAACAAAATTTAATATCTACTAATGAGGATTCAAAAAGAAACGATTTAATTTTTACACTCAGCACACATTTGTTCTCATAAAATAAATCTTAAAATTGTTACTTATCAGAATGCTTGCTTTTGTTCAAATTCTATTCATAATCCATGCATGCCCTTGACTCTCTTCTCTCTTCTTGGAAAGACACTGAGGGACGTCTGGGTGCCTCAGTGGTTGAGCACCTGCACCTGGCTCAGGCCGTGATCCGCGGTCTCAGGATCGAGTCCCACATCAGGCTTCCTGCCTGGAGCCTGCTTCTCCCTTTGCCTATGTATCTGCTTTTCTCTCTCTCTGTGTCTTTCATGAATAAATAAATAAAATCTTAAAAAAAAAGAAAGACACTGATATTTTGTTTTGTTTTCTTTTACTTTGTCTATAACGTAAATAACGAAAGAGAAAAAAGAACTCTCTTTACATGCTCGAGTATGGGGTCAAATCTTATTAAAAATTTTCTCCAAGAATATCTTCCTTCCTCCAAGTCTTTCAAAGTGTTGAAAGAGGCAAATTCAATAGAGATTCTATTTAGTTATAAGGCAGCCTCCACCAACAAATCCTAGGTCTGTTTTTCTCCCTCTCTCTCTTCTTTTTTGGAATTTTGCCAGTCATTTTCATCTTAAAATGGACTTGATTCCCCTGGGGACTAGGGGAAGAAGGGAAGAAAAGAAATTTGCTGAGAGAGTGTTTCTCGAAATTTGACAATTATGCAAACAACTAATTTCAATTACAGCATTGAAGAATGAGTTCTCTCACTTCCATCTGTGGGCGCCCAGAGGAGGAAATGGTTAATGACATAGGTGAATGAAACAGATATTAAGGAAAGCTCTATAGAAAACAATATTGGAGTTGGTTTTGAGTAGTAAATAAAAATGACATATTGGAAGTAAGAAGGATGACATATGCCAAGTTCAGAGAAGAACTTGAAGAAAATACAGAGCTGAAAACATATCTGATTATGTTTAGGGAACAGAAGTCAGTTCAGTATGATTGGAATGTGGTTTATGTGGAATAATATAATAGCAGTCAAGTCAGGCCAGAAACACAGTTGATTTATAAGTTTAGAGAATCGGTTAAGGAGTTTAGTCTCTACAGGCAAGGGTTGGCTGCTGAACCTGTGGAGGGCAAGGCATTAGACTCTTCCATATGGCAAATCAAACAAATAGTTACTCACTTTTACTTTATGTCAGGCATAGGGTAGAAAGTTGAACAACACAACGTTCTTGCACTGAAGATCTTACTCTCTAATGGGTTATACAAAGAATTAATAGTCTCAATGCAACAGGATGGTTTACATTTTTTTTTCCCACATTCTACTTTGAAGGCTGAAAGAACAACTTTCAGGAGGCATTTTTCTGAACCTGAAATTCTGGATTATGAAGTAGTTGTGGTAAGAGACACAGATTCAAAGGACTTCCGTGAGCAGGAAATACGACCAACTGTGCCCTGCTCCCCTCACCTGACCCCCATGTCTCTGGCTGTTGAAGTCATGAGCTAGTCCTTGGCCTCTGCTTGCTCTGGATAAGTCAGGTAAGGATCCAGATCACTGGCTTCACGGTCACCTTTGACAAGTCTGAAAAGTAAACAGCTTGGGACCACTGCCCCCCTTTCTTCCGCAATATACGTACCTCACTACTAACCAACTTATTAACTCAAGCTTGCTTTACGGGAACATTAGGTATCATACTTATACAGAATTGCTTGCATTCAGTTTTCTTAAACATTTTTCAAATATGAGATTAATGAGGTCTTACAAGGCATTTATGTTAGGGCTTAGGTATTTGTTAATAGTTTTAAGGAGTGTGAGATGTCCTTCTCTTTCTGTAAAAAAAAAAAAAAAAAAAAAAAGGAAAAAAAAAGGTTTATCCTCAGTGGATCTCTGTAGTCTGCATATCTGGAAGGAGAAAGTCTCTAACAAAATCTGGGCTTTGTCAGCATGACTTAAAGAAACATTTTCAAAGGTAATTGTGGTAATGCAAAGAAACAAGGGGCATTCCTCTGTCTTCTCTCTGTCAGCAGTGAGAATGGGACTCTAGGGTTCCCTTTAAGTTATGTGATTTTGTTGTCATCTCTGCAAAAGGTAAAGTGAAATCAGGAAAGGTACACTATTTTTAACTTCAGATTCAATAATTTTAACTCCAGGTAATTTCCAACCAACTTTATCCAGATGAATGTTAAAGAACCCAATTCTCTGATCATTATATGAGAAAATTCAATAAAAAAGCACTTTGTCAATAAGCACTAAAGTGTATAAGAGAATTCTGAACATACATTTTTTCTTAGTAAAAATATTGAGAGTCAAGTGGCAGAAGTGGAGATAGAGAATACAAGAGTGGTTGGAAACATGTATTAACAGTGAGCAGATTGTCATTAAGAAACTAATTTCAGGGACACCTAGGTGGCTCAGTGGTTGAGCGGCTGCCTTCAACTTAGGTCATGATCCCAGAGCCCTGAGATCAAGACCCTGTGTCCAGCTCCCTTCTCATGGGGCTCCTTGCTTCTTCCTTCCCACTGCCCCTCCTGCACTCACCTATTTTCTTTTTAACATTCTCTTCTGGCACAAAGATTTTTCTGTATGGACAAAATTTCAGGGAGAAGAACTTACAGTGGGAAAGTACATAAAATTCTTAGTGAAACCATTTCAAATGGTGTCTTTCAAATGTCCTGCAGTGAGGAGGGATAGAACTACAAGATTAAATAAAACTACCTCACTCATCCCAGGGGCCCTGCCAGCCTATGTAAACATAATATGGGCCTTGGGAGCGCAGCCTTAACAGACCTCACTGGGGGACAGCATTTTCCTGAATCCTTGAATAATTTAATGGAACATTTCAGGTTACCAGCATCAAATTTTACAAAAGTGAATTTGCTTTAATACCCCAATTCCTTTAAAACACTTTCTGCAGCTCTGTACCTGATTTTAAAATAGCACTGCCAGCACCATTATTTATAGACCAAATTTCCATGGAAATAAATACATTTTTTTTTATATTCCTGAGCTCTTTGCAACTTTTTGTGATTTCTTTCCCCTCTCTTTAAATTTATTTGAAGATAAGGTATCTCTCTTTCTCTTGCTCTCCCCATCTTTCTTTCTTTCTTTCTTTCTTTCTTTCTTTCTTTCTTTCTTTCTTTCTTTCAATTGGTTCATTTTGTTATATAAAAGAAATGAGTATCTATGGTAACTTACTATTCCTGGTGTGGTTTGTGATATTGTCCAACCATAACATTCCCTTTATTGAAACAAATAATAATATAAATGTTCTTTTTTTCCTGGGTTTTTAAATTTTTGAATCAAGAAGAGTAAATAGCACTGAATATAAGAGTAAGAATACATCATTACGCATCATCTGGACTTCTTTCCAACAAAGACCAAATGATGTGTGAATAACTTAGTTTTTACTATTGTCTGACAAAACAAGTGTGACAGTAAGTTCCTTGACACCAGGTATAGTAGGAAGAAGTAGTAAGAATTTAAAGAAAAACTGAATTTTAGAGTAACTTTCTTACTTTGTTTTATTCTGTTATAGTAAGTTGAAGGTACAGTGTAATACAAGGCCTCAATCTCTGAGACATTGCATATTCAGAATGGTGAAAATACCTACAGAGCAGTCTTGTAAATATTAGAGTATATATAGTATCCCAGGATTATCATTTACACATTTTTTTTCTTTTGCTCATCACTCCTTCCTGCCTTTTCTTTTTTGATATTTCCACTAGCTCTAATTCTTCGCTTTGTTTTTTGAATCCAGGAAACATTACTAACATTTGAATGGTAATTTGCATAACTTTTTCTCATAAGTTATATTTTTTAATAAATTAAACCAGTTTAAAATGACACGTGAAAAGAATACTGATCATCAGTACCTCCATCTTGCAGATGGAGACACCTGGGGAAATTGTCATTTGCCAAAAGGCAACAAATAATAAAGAGCAAAACGAACTTTCAATTCTCAATTGTTTCTATATTTGGCCCTGGCTGCAGCATTCATCAGAAGCATCAACTTGTGGAATGCAGCAGGGATAATGTCAGGTGGCACATGGCAGCAAGTATCAGTCAGGGGCGTACCAGCTAAGTCTAAAGCCTAGCAGCTTTCCAGACACCTAGTTTTTCTCCCATGTGAGCTACGTTTGGCTTAGAATGCTTTTCCCCACCACTTTTGCCTGACTGATCCCTGATCCTCCTGTACAGCCCAAGGAGAGAGGCCCGTTGTCTACAATAGCTTCCTTTTCTGACCTCTGTATTTCTAAGGGAGATAGCTTTTCTCTGATGCCATGACGTGTTTACCTCATTTACAGATTCAGCAATTATGGAGCATCAGGCTTCTAGAAATTAGAAGGAAATCATACTTTCATCATCTTCTATGCTCAGGTACCACCTCTACCCTGAAACCTTCGAGAATGCACTCCCTCTCTGGGTTGGCATGCTTCTGTCTACAAGATTATGCAAGCATTTGTTCACACTCCACTGTAGTTGTTTATATGTGTGCACACAATACACTGCCATCACACTGAAAAGTCAGACTTGCATGTTGTGTGTCTTTGTATCTCTGGTGATCAGAATATCTCTTGGATTTATTGAATGAATGAAGAAAGGAAGGAAGGGATAGCTAAGTGGATGAATGCTCTCAAGGGCTTGACCAAAGATAGGCTTAATACTCTTTCAGGTTATGTGGTGAGAACTCTTCACTTAATCATTATTAGTCACAATAATCTTGCTCTTGGAACACCTCTGTAGAGGAAAGCTTGATTGTTAGGGACAATATATTGTCTTCACGATATTAGGTTGATTTTTAAAAATTATTTTTGACTAAATCATGTTATTTGTGATTAAACATATATATTTAGTCTATAAATATATATTTAAATCCATGCCAGGTAGTCATAATTTCCCTAGGTTCTACTGGCTCCAGACAGTCTGGAATTGATTCAATTCTTTGTTCTGTGAAAGAAAAACAGAACATATTTAGAAGAGGGATGATTAAAAATAAACTAATATCATTCCACCTGGAGTTTATTTGTAAGAAGCCATCTGTTCATGCTTGGATCAATACTATCAGGAAGTTTTTGAAAAACTAAAGCTAGTATGATCACTTACTTCCTTTAGTAACTGGTTATTAAAAGAAATAAGGTGATACTTATTTCATGGCCACTTTTAATAGCAGTTTACACTCCCCCTGAATCTTAAAAGTGAAATGTTGATTTATGTTAGCCCCCTAAGGCCTCAGACATGATTAGGCCAGGTATTGGATAATGTCACAGAAAATGTCCTATGTTAGGAAGGACACTTTGGAGAAGCCATTTGCAAGAGGGAAAAAACCCTGCAAATATGAGATAATATTTATTAATAAAGATATTCAGTAATGTTTGTGAAGTATATGCTACACGTTAAGCACTATGATGGACAACAAGAAGCTCTAGCAAAGAAAAAAAAAAGCTTTCTCTTAGGATCACAATCTAGTGTATCAAAGTGGGAGAGCAGCTCAGAAAAACAGTGTCACAATATAGGAAAACTCTATAGCTGAGATTTGTATGAAGTAGGTTGAAGGCGCAGAGGAACGCCTCACTGCTTGGAGTGGAATGAGAGTCTGTAGAAAGGTTTACAGGGGTGCTTGTTGCAAGTCTTAAAAAAGAAAAGAAGTAGAGGCACCTGGATGGCTCAGTCCTTAAGTCTGCCTTTGGCTCAAGGTCATAATCCCCAGGGTCCTGGTATCAAGCCCCACATTGTGGGGGTTGGGGGGTGAGTGTGGCTCCCTGCTCAGCGGGGAACCCACTTCTCCCTCTCCCTCTGCTGCTGCCCCTGCTTGTGCTCTCTCTCTATGTCAAATAGATAAATAAAATCTTTAAAAGGGGGGGAGGGAGGAAGTAGACATGTCCACAAGGTAGAGGATTCTAGCAGAAGAAACCACCTAAGCTAAGATATAAAAAAATCAAAGCATGATAATTTTTTATAGGATAGGAAGTAGTTTGGTACAGCTGGAGAACCAGTTTTGCATGGGAGGAGTTAAATCTGATCTTAGAGGATATTCCAATTAACTAAGCTAAAGATTTTGCAGCAATTAACTTTACATACATAAGTATGAAACCAAAACTACAGAGATGCTGAAACACATGCAAATGAGGGAAACAAACTTTATGTCAGGTACAAGGGAATGTTATTTTCTCCTTGTTCTATTTATAGGCTAAGTGATTGGAAAGTTGGGGGCATAGCCTTTGGAGGCAGAAAGACCTGTTTTTCATTCTTTGTTACTGATTAGATGATGTAGGGAACATTACATAATCTGCTTAGCATCAGTTCTCTTGATAAAAGTTAAAAGTAGTAAATTCATCTTGTGGAGTTGAGCCTGGAACTAGAAGATCCTCAGAGAATGACAGTTATTTTTATTTTTACCATGACACTGACAACAGTGTTATAGATTTGGGCTGGGAGATGTGTTGCTATAACAGACCTCAGGTTTCAGTCATTGTGTTTGAAGGATACCACTGCAATTCCCTAATCAATTAGGCCCCTAGGCAGGGCCTCTTTATCCATAGGGGGGTTGCTATTGGCTAATGGCTTCTCAGGCTATTTTGGTATGTAAGAGCAGAGCTACTGTAATATCCATACAACTTGTGTGTCTTTCCCCTACTGGCTGCTACTTCCATCTGCCACTGGAGCTTTGCTGTTTTCTTGAGAGAGAAGAAAGCACTATAAACAGCCTGTGCCCATGACCATAAAGCCAAATGAAAATATTCTTATAGCTGCTATTCTATTATATATTAAAGACTTACCATATATTAGACACTATGCTAAGTCCTTTTAAGAAAATTGTCTTTTTCATTCTCAGGACAGTTCTATGAGTTAGTTACTGTTATAGTTTGCATTTTAGAAGAAAAATGAGGCTTAATATGGTAACGTAACTTACCCAAAGTCAAACATTTACTAAATGGCAGGATAAAGAACTGAATCTAACCCACATTAATTCCAACACTCAAAAAAACCTTACTACTTTGCGCAGGATAAAATTATATTTGCCACAAAATGGAATAAAAAATGAGAAGGGCAGGGAAAAAATGTCCTGATTTGCAACTTCATTTACCTGGTTTAATTCTAGTGTGGAGAAGCCTTGAAAGAGCAGACTTAGTATGCTGTTTCTCCACCACCCTCCTCCACAGTCTTTATATTTTATATCCCCCCATCATTTATTAAGGAATATTTATTGAGTAGCTACTAAGAACTAGACTGGCATTTCTATGATGCTCAGAGTATGTTTGCTGTGCCTGAAGCCTTGCAAAAATACACAATAATAGAAGAAAAAGAGGACTAAGCAATAATTATATTGTGACAGGTGTTATTTTGCAATATAGGAAGGTATGAATAACCACCAGATTGGAATTAGCAAGTTTCTTTTTTGATAAACTTTATTGTAATGAACCCATGTTACAGTAACAAATAGAATTGACTTTCTAGCTCCACCATAAAAGAGTGCTTGTAAGGTTAACTAATGGCAACGTACATTTCTGACAGAATTATTCCATAAGCATATTTATGGATTCATTTTTAACTATAATATGAAAAAGCAAAATGCCAAGGATACCTCCAATTTTGAGCAAGTGCCAGCAACAATGTAAGACTCCCTCTTACATTTCTCTCTAATTCTCTTTGCTATTTCTTTCTTTCCCAAGGTTCAGTGCTTTAGCCTATTTGGGAGCTAGCCAGACTTGTAGGATTATGGATCACTTACTTTATAAGAGGTTTAGAGGACAATGTTATATGCCTTTGATTCAGGGACAAGCCAGGCTTTTTTTTCCCCCCAGTAAATGGTAGCATGACTGCGTTAGGTAGAGACTGACCCGACTTGCATAAGTTACCGGAAAATGCCATACTTGATGGTAGGTGCTCAGCCACTGTGACAGGATGGAGTATCTTATCTAATATGTGTGAGAGCAAAATTTATTGACATATTAATTTATGTGTTGTTTGTATTGCTATAGAAAAGAATAATGGTCATTTTTAACTTCTTGTCCTTCCCGACTGAAACCAGTCATGCTTTGAATAAAGCAGTACTTTTATTGAAGGATTTCTTTTCCTTTAGTACCTGTGATTCTTGGTCACGCTGCTTGGAAGAATGAAGAGACCAGATGAAGGGTGGCAGGCAGCAAAGCAAAGTTTATTGAGAGATAGTACAAAGCTCCTGAAGAGGAATGGGACGCAAGAGGGTTGCCAATTTGGTGTTTAAATCGAGGGATTTATATGGGCTCATTTTATTTATTTTATTTTGTATTTTTAGAGAGAGAGGCAGAGACATAGGCAGAGGGAGAAACAGGTTCCCTGTGGGGAGCCTGATGCGGGACTCAATCCCAGGACCCTGGGATCATGACCTGAGCCAAAGTTAGATGCTCAACCACTGAGCCACCCAGGTTATGCGCTCGTTTTAATCTGATTAATCCTTTATGTGCCTGTCACCCAGTCAGGTTTTTGCCTGTGCATTCATCTATTGGGTAGTTGTTCACATGGGAAAGGCTGGAGGGTTCCTTCCACGGTGGTGTTTCCTAGAAGCCGTGGAGGACCAAGAGGGTGCTGGCCACCACTGCCCTAAGGTATGCCAGCCAGCTGCAGGCCAACAGATCAAGCTCTTTGTTTAAAAACCATTAGGCTGTTGAGCTGACCCAAACCTGGGTTAGGACGGCCAAGGCCATTCCTTTCCTTTCTGTCACTTACAAGTTCTAAGTCCTCCCAGTAGAAAGCCTTAAAGCTGGGGTACCCAGTAAAGTCTAGAATAACAGGATGGGGACTTCTTCCTATGAAGAGTAGTCTTCCTCTTAGGACAGGAGTGTGTGTTGCGGGGGGGAGGCTTGTCCCTACCTTTCTTTCAACCATCCTTCGTTACTTTAAAAAGGTGATATTTACCTTGTTCCAAAGTAAAGGTCTATTTATGTGAAAAAGAATAGAATCATGTTAATGGGCAGCAGGGGCTAGGGGAGAATTGGGGAGGTGATTATTACCTCTGGGCTTAGAAAATAAGGAATAAGCATCCCAAGCTGGCACTGTCCTGAGACTAAAATTGGTTCATTCAAAGAGTATCTAAGAAGGAACTCACTACGGAGGCTGAACTCCATTTACTGGGACTTCCTGCCTTGACCAAAGTCTCCAAGACTCAGACTTAGATTTTCACAGAGATAGTTAATTTGCAAGGCCTGATACAACTTGGAGAAATTAATATATAAATGGACACCAGCATAGATCCTGGCCAGAGGAGATCCCCTAAATGTTTCAGGCTTTGTAAAACCTCTGGACTAGAATTGTAAAAAATTCTGGAAAGGGGAAGGTTGGCCCCAGTTTAATGATATATGACCTCTGTCCAGCCCAGTAGACTGGAGGAGAACCACAGCTTAAATGTGATTTTTTAAAATGAATTTCATCTTTCTTACATATTTTCTAGTGGCTCCAATTAATATCTGCCATGTACATCAAATCTACGAGAGAAATTTGTAAGCTTTAGGGGTAGGATTTAAAAAGTGATCAATCTGTATCATTAGTAGCCCTACTGACTCACTTTGTTGCTTAGGTTCATTTGGCTAAGTGGGCACACTTCCTTCCTTACTACTTCAGGCTCATCTTTTCTATAGCTGCTCACTCTTTGAGACAGAGTAAAATTATATTTTATATTGGAAGATTTTTAGAATTTAAGATAATTTTGACTCAAATTCTTTTATTACTCACACATCCAATTCTGAGGCATAATTAATTTTTTCTACACATGAGAATCATCATATGCAGGATCAAATTTTAGTTAACTTTACTGATTGTACTGAGGATGGTGACAGCAAGATTAAAATGAACATCAGATAACTTTTAAAGCATTTATATTTAAGCATAAAATATATTATATAATTTTCTTAGTAGATTTTCACTCTTAACTTCTTTTGATAGATATACATTTAAAATGGAATGCCCATTCATATTTGCAATCCCAGAATTCACCTGTGGTTGGCAGCCTCCAAAATAATTCTCAATAATTCTGCCTCCTGGTATCCACAGCCTTGTGTAACCCTTTCCTTGAGCGTGGGTTAGTGCCTCTCTTTTGACTAATAGAACAGGGAAAAAATTATGGCAATGTCCCTTCCGCAAAAAGATTCTGCTTCTTTTATCTTTTTTATAGTTATATCTTTCTCTTTTGTCTCTCAATCTCTCTCTCTCTCCCTCATTCCAAGGAAACAAATGGTGCTATTGTGAGCAGTCATATGAAGAAGTCCATGTGGCAAGGGACTGAATTCACTGTTCAGCAACCAGTGAAGACCTGAAGATTACCAATAGCCATGTTAGTGAACTGGAAACAGATCCTTCCTGAGCCGGGGGATGAGCCAGGGGATGACTTCGACCCTGGCTGACACTTACAGCCTTGTGAGAAAGCTTGAGTTGGAGGCATCCAGCCACGCCAGTGACCTGACCAGGGAAAATGTGACATCATAAGTGTTAGTTGTTTTGGGCTATCGAGTTTTCGGATGATTGTTATGCAGCAATAGGTAATGAATATACCAGCTGAGCTTTGAGAAAAGGGAAGTGAGTTCATGGGCTAATGGTTGAGCAGTAGAGAAGCCCATGGACATAGGTAAATTTGAAAGGGTTATCTGATCTGAGTTGAGTAATCCTGCCTGAATATTTACTATATGGTAAAAGACATGCTGTAGCTATCACCTCTGTGGAAGACAAAATTAAAGGATCATAGTTTTTCCGAAGCATATCACATGGGTACTGGACTCAGCTGACAAAACATCCTAATGAATATAGATAGATGTTTCCATTTGCAGCTTCTCTCTCTCAGTTAATCCTGTATTGGTGCCAAATTGGCCTGCTACAATGAAAATACATGTAGTGGTATTTTCTTGATAGATCAGCAATCATGTTCCTAAAACTGGTATCTGTTGAATATTGGAATTGCACATTGCTTTAGTAGTTCTGAGAATCAATTCTTGACTGCTCTTTGCAAAGTGAGGGAGATTCCAGGATAAATAATTCATTTGTTTGAAAATTAAATATGTTTATATGACATCCTTTTATGAAATCCTCAATATGGCTTTAACTTTACTATTGTGTGTGTGTGTGTGTGTGTGTGTGTGTGTGTGTGTGTGGAGTGGGGGCAAAGATTAAGTAATATAAACAGGATTCAAAGGTTCTGGTAGTGCTACAAAGGAGAGATACATTGATTAGGATTCTGTTGCTCAAAAAAGGCAAGGGAATGTTAGAAATAAGTGACATGCTGATTTCTTGCTGCTAGATATGGGGTTACCATAGTGATAATTGCATAACATCTATATTTCTATGAAGCCATCTGGGAAGGAGTAGAACATTCTTTTTAAAAAGACATTATACTGTTGGCATATTATTTGTAGTTGTAGTTAAAAATAGCCCAGGCCTGTGGGTGTTTGATGTTCTTGTCATATTCTTAGGTTTAGAAGAAATGCATACCAAATACCCCCACCCCCCAACCCTCACTCAAAGAACCACACATTACCCTTCTATCCAGTAATTCTCTAAGGCCTTCCTACTGTGTAAAAAATCCTAAGACCACACTGAAGAGTCAACTTATCATAACCTGCAGTGTGAAATTCCTCTCCCTTGAGACTGATGCTTTCCATTGCTTAACAGGTAAAAACTCTCCGTCATCCTCCTTCAGTTTAGGCTGGCCTTTAACGCAAAGAAACAGGCTTGCCTATATGGTCAGTCTCCTTAGCAGCTAGCAAGACAGCTTTTCAGAACTACTCTAAAATAATGAACAGGAGTGTAAGATGGTTGTAAGCAGATGTGGTCTGAGTGTTGAGGGAGCCACAAGCACAAGTTTTTGAAGAAAGTAAATATCTTGTTAGAAGGTGAATTTTCTGAAGATAGAGGTTAGGTCACCTTCTTCTCTAACCAAAGTACGTAGCAAGATGAGGCACTCAGAAAAAGATCTCTTGCAAAAACTTTGGCTTGCATATGCCTTTCAGCATTTTGGTTACTAGACATTTATCCATACCTTCTTCTCGGCTATAAGTTCATTTGTCCATTAAAAATTCATTAATTCATTCAGCATGTACTGAGTTATTCACTAGATCTTTTCTTCTCAAGGATCTTACCAATAAAGATATGAAAAATTTATCTATAGCAAAGAAATATAGCTCAAAATATATACTTAGGCTCATGGATTTAGTTTGTTTAGGATTTTCTGCTCTAATGACCTTTTTAAGGTACATTTGCTTTAAAATGTGTGCACATGCTTTTAGCTTGATGCAAATTAATGCTTATAGGATTCCTTTGGATAACATATGATTACACTAAATTTTTTATATATTTATTAGGTTATTATTTTCACTTTATTAACTTCTTAGAATTTTTAACAGGTGAATTACTAAGAAGTGATTCATGAGTCAGAGACTCTCTTTCTCCTTTCTGTCTACAATTGTCTTCAAGAGGACCTTGGGATGCCTGGGTGGCTCAGCAACTGGGCGCCTGCCTTTGACCCAGGTCGTGATCCAAGGATCCAGGATCGAGTCCCACATTGGGCTCCTTGCAGGATGCTTGCTTCTCCTTCTGCCTGTATCTCTGCCTCTCTCTCTCTCTCTCTCTCTCATGAATAAATACATAATTTTTTTTTAAAAAAGGACTTCTACCTTAAAGTCTAACTTTCATTATAGATAAAGAAGCTACTTATGGGATACAGATGTGATTTGAGAAACACCAGGAAAGCCCCTTGATCTATCTCCTTTTCTTCCCTCTGACCTTCATCTTTAAATTCCAGTTTCCTAAAACATCAGACTCTATGTAAAGTACGAACACTGCCTGGACTGGGCAGAGGATTTGTCTAATGTCTATTATCATAAACTTTCACTTGACTCACACAGTTGGTCACGCTCCTCATCTGAGAGGAGGACATTGGATGATAGTTTATGGTGTAGGAAAATTTGGAATGGAGCATTAACCTTTTCTGGAATTATCTCAGAATACTCTGTGAAGTAGTGGGGAAGTGGGATATGGGTCACTGAAAAGGAAAAGAAGTATGTGTAATTATTAATGATGTCCCAGTTTTACTTAGGCCCTCATGAGTCACAAGGTAAAATTACTCTATTTTTTCCTCCTATCAATAAATCATTCACGTGAATAAGAGAAAAATGAAATGGGAAATTTGACGGACAATAGCTATCAAACATATGCATTCAAAAACATCAGAGATAGAAGTGACTGTAAAGTTAATCTCCCATCCTGTTTTTCATTTCATGATTCTCTCTTTTAACTTTTCAGGTTTAGATTGTGTCATTTATCCAACGATCACTAATTTAATCAAAGGAATTTTCTGAGAAGTGACTGTGTCTTACTCTGCAGCACAACTACTACATTTATAGCGATCCAAAATGGTAAGTCAATTACAGTTGATGGATTGAGTGCCTACCATCCCCGAGGAGTCTACTAGATACAGGGGAGAGTATGCTCTAACTTACAGTGTGTTTGATCAACCTTCTTCTACTCCCGAAGTCCTGCAGCAGCCAGATCAGATTTCTCATTCTTTTCCCCTTTAGTTAAAAAAGAGCGTGGTTACTAGAGGTCTCTGATATTCCATCAAGTAGAAAACCTGATAACGTCTACCCCTAACAACAGCAGCGAAAAGCAACAACAACAAAAAAATACAGCAGTTAATTTTAGAAGAAAAAAACCTTTGGTTTCACAGGAACCTGAGCCTGCTCCTGGGCTCTCTTCACAAATTTTGCCATCTTATGTGCTAAATTTGGGAAGAGTAACAGAGCAGTTTCTGCTTTGTTCCCTCCGTGTCTTTCAACTGAACTCTGCAGGAAGCTTGCACTTCTTGTGGAATGTCTTCTGTAGGAAGGCTTTCCCTTGTCTAGCAGTGCCAAAACTGGGAGGGAGAGAAACTTGCTTTCTTCTTTCTGGAGCTCATTACTAGTAGGTCTGTTTGCACAAAGCCATAAACTGCATCCCCTCACCTGGGCTATACCAATAATTAAAATATTCTTTATGCCTCAGTATTTACTTACATTATATATATATATATATATATATATATATATATATATATGAAAGGAAGGTGATGCTATATATTCTGAGACCCCTAGTAAGCCACAACAAAACAATATTTGAGGATCAAACAGTCATAGCTAATATTTATTGGATGCTTAATGAATACCAGACACTGTTTCGTATGCTTCACAAATACCTACTCATTCAATCCTCACACAAACTTTGAAATATAGATCTGTCTATGGAATAGCTAATATATATAGGAGACAACTATTCTCTTAATTATCTCAATCTTATTGCCTCCCTACAGAAATTGAAACAGATTGACTTACATTCCCACTAGAAATGTATAAGGACACCAACACTTTAACTTCTTGCCAAAAAGTGTTATGGTAAGACTAAAATTTTTACCAATAAAACAATAACATTTATTTCGATTGGCTTTAATTTGCATTTCTGTGAATATTAAGTTTGAGTAACTCTGTGTTGATTCTATTTGATTTCCTGTTTTATCATGTGCTTGTCTGTCTTTTTCACTATCTGTTTTATTCTTACTATTTTTATATTCTATACAGTAGTCTTTTGTGGCTTACATGTGTTGCAAATATTCTACAGTATGACTTCTGCTTTTGCTGCCTATGAAGTTTTCTTTTATAAAGAACAGAGGTTGCTAACTTAAATATTGTCAAGATTTTTTTATAACAGCTTTATTGAAGTACAATTCACATGCCATAGAATTTACCTATTTAAAGTGTATAATTCAGTGGTCTTTAGTATATTCACAGATTTGCACAATCATCATCATAATCTAACCTTAGAATATATTTATCACTCCCAAAAGAAACCCCATACCCATTAACAGCCACTTCTCATTTGCTCCAGTACCAAGCCCTCAGCAAACACTAATCTACTTTTTATCTCTTCCAGATAAAATCATGTTTTTCTCTTCTTCACGACATGATCTTTCTCTTTTAACAGAAATTCTTATCTTTTGTCTCATAGTGACATAATTGTATCAGCTCTTATTTGGTTAGTGTTTGTCTGATATGTCATTTTTCATGGCTTGCCATGTTCTACTTGTTTTCTTATGTAGACAAGTGCCTTTTGTAAACAGTATATAGTCTCGTTTGGAATAGTCCAATCTGTTAATCTTTTTAGGTGGAGACTGTGCTCCATTTGACTCAATTGTAATTGTGACATTTGAGTTTAAATCAAATATCTTATTTTTTTGCTTTTTATTGTTCTTGTGTGTTCTATGTTTCTCTTTGCATTTTTCAACCTTTCACTCATTTTAGTTGAGTGAACTTTTGCAATAATTATCCCATTTTCCCTCTATTAGTCTTGACATTGTACACTATTTTCTATTAATTCAATAATTCTCCTAGAAATTATAATTTACATATTTAAATGATCAAAGCCTATATTTAATCCAAACCTTTACCCATCTCCAAGATAATACTTACACAAAGCACTGTTATTATGGTTTATGCAATTAATAGTTGTTTAGTCCAACCTACATATTCACCTTTTCGTTTTTTTTTAAGATGTATTTATTTATTTGATATGAGAAGGAGAGCATGTGTGTGAGCAGGAGAGTGGGAGAGAGAGGGAAAGAGAGAAAATCTTAAGCAGACTCTCTACTGTGCATGGGGGCCGATGTGGGGCTCGATCCCCTAAGACCATGACATGAGCCGAAATCAAGACCTGGCCTCTTAACCGACTGAGCCACCCAAGTGCCTCATTGCCTTTTTATTCTTTATTATATCTCAGGCATTACTTTGGAAATTGTATCTACTCAGCATACATTCAGTATCATACCAAGAAAGGACATGCTATGGCCCAACTTGGCCCATTGCTGGGTGTACCATTCCCTCCCATTTGGAGATACTGGATGTCAAAATATACCACATCAGCACTAATGATCTTAAGTAACTCAAAGGTTTTTTACTTGCTCAAGCTGAAATGAAACAAGGAAGATGTAAAAGGAAGAAAAGAGCAAGAGGGCTCTCCAATGTCTGGGCAGAAATAGAGAAAGGAGAGAGTTTGATTTAAGGAGATTTTATATATATATTATAATAAATATATATAATGTGTGTATATGTATATAATATACATTATATATAATATAAATATTATACATATTATATTCATATTTCAAATATTTTATATTTTAAATTTTTAGGAGATTACATACAATATACAATATAAATATTACATATATTAAATATATATATTATTAATTCCAGGAGGATTACTTTGAGCTGCATGTTCAAGTGTACTTGTTTGTATGGGTGGAGGAAATCAAAGGGCAGATATTGCCTCTGACTGTTTTATGATTATTAGGCATACCAGGAGCCAGGGATGTAGCATTGATGGTTTTTGCTCTAGCAGGTATTAATGATTTGGCCAAACTCATTCAGCTGGGAGTTACTGATCATGCGCTGTTTCTCCTCAGGGAATCAGAATCAGTCTATGATGCATGTAGGCAATACTGGAGAACACTAAAAAGAGGTAAAGAAAAATAAAAATCTGACCTAATATGTAATTTTCATTCCCACCATGTGCCAGCAATCCTTAACAGTATCAGTGACAAACAACCTTCTCCCTTCCACAGTAATTCCTCCTAATAACATCCCCTTCCTTGGTAGAATATTGAGAGAATTGCTTATTATTTTTTATTAATGAGGGTCCGCTGGTCCCAGTTTGCATTTGTTTAAAATGTCGTTTTTCATCCTCCTTTTCAAAAATAACTTGTTAAATAGAGATAAGTAGCTTGACAGTCATTTTCAATTAATTCATGGTATTATTCTACCATTTTCACTTTTTAAAATGTTTTCTGGTTTAATTGAGAAATAATTGACAGGCATCCCTGTATAAGTTTAAACAAAAGAGGGATGCCTGGGTGGCTCAGGGTTTGAGCATCTGCCTTCAGCTCAGGGTATGATCCCACAGTCAGGGGATCAAGTCCCACATCGGACTCCCTGCATGGAGCCTGCTTCTCCCTCTGCCTGTGTCTCTGCCTCTCTCTTTCTGTGTCTCCCATGAATAAATAAATAAAATATTTTTAAAAAGTTTATACAAAAGGATGGTTTTATTTCTATGTATTTTGTAAAAGATTTTATCTACTTATTTGAGAGACAGAGAGCATAAGCAGGTGGTGGTGGGGGCAGAGTTAGAAGGAGAAGCAGACACCCTGTTGGACATGAGCCTCCATCCCAGGACCCTGAGATCATGATCTGAGCTGAAGGCGGATGCTCAACCAACTGAGCCAACAAGTCATTCCTTTATTTCCATGTTTTATGAAATGATTACCACAATAGGTTCAGCTAACATCCATCTTCTCACATAGATATGACAAAAAGAAAGAATGAAGGAAAAAAAATTCTCCTTGTGATGAAAACTCCTAGAATCTACTCTCCTTAACAACTTTCCATATATCCTACAACAATTTTAGCTGTAGTCATCATATTGTACATTATATCCCTAGCACTTCTTTATCTTATCACTGGAAATTTGTGCTTTTGGCAACCTTCCTCCAATCCCTTCCCCTCTAACTCCTGCCTCTGGCACCCACAGTCTGACCTTTTTTTCTGAATTGGGCCTTTTTAAAAAAATTCTATATGGAAGTGAGATTATACAGTATTTGTCTTTCTCTTAGCATAATGCCTTCAATATCTGTCTATGTTGTTGCAAATGGTAGGTTGTCCTTATTTTTTTTGTATATGTAACCAAATAATATTGCATTGTATATATATACCAGAACTTCTTTATCCATTTATCCATTGACGGACACTTAGGTTGTTTTCATCTATTGGTTATTTAAATAATGCTACTATTAACATGGGAGTGGAGAAATCTTTTTGAGTTGGTGTTTTTATTATCTTTGGTTATATTCCCAGGAATGGAACTCCTGATAGCTCTATTTTTAATTTTTGTTAAACTTAAAAATAATTTTTAATGGTTGTTTTGTATATCCATTATTCCTTGGGGGCTATGTCTCAGCTTCCTTGCCGAGGTAGTAAGGGGAGGAGCTTCTATGGGCTACTCTCAATTTTCCAAAGAGGTTCTATGGTTAGGATGGGCCAGAAGCTACCCTCAGCCCTGACTGTGAATTCCACTCCCCATGCTTGGCTTGGAATGCTCAACACCTCATACTGGTTTTGCTCTGAGGGTGACCAGCTCTGCTTGTCTGCCTCTGGGCTGGAACACTGCTGGGCCGCTCAGCATCTAGTAGTTGTTGCCAGCCTTCTGGGTCTGATGGAGCTGAAAGCATTATCCACCCCAGGTGCATCCAGGACTCACACGTTGCCTGTGCGTGGGCAAACAAGACTCTAGGTCTCGCAAAACTCCTCCTTTGGTGATCCCAATCAGGTAGACCTACATTCCAATTGCCCTGGTCAGCATGCACCCTGATGTGGCTCTGCGGATGAGCAAGACTACGGATTATTCCTTGGGCACAGCAGGTATGAACATCTGTGTGCTGGTTTTTACAAGGCTCTTCTGCCTTCTTTGTGGCAGTCACATTTTCAGTGGTGGTTTCCCACAGGTTTCCCTGCAATCCCAATGGTGTGAGGTCTGAGTAGGGGCTGCCACAAAGTAGCCCATAATTCTGCAGGTGCTGGTTTTATCCCAGATTCTCTATGGCCCTGGAAGAACCAGAGGCTCAGAGGAGACCTTTCAGGGTGGGCATGGTGCTGTGCTGACCTGGGAGAAGAGCACTGTGGTCGATATGTGGCCACCTTACCTTATAATGTGTCTTAAACCATGAAGTGCAAGGGGTGCTTCAGTCTCCCCTCCATGTGCTAGGCTTCCCTCAGTGATGTCTTTTTCTTGACAAGTTATTAGTTGTTCTGATGCCGAGAGAAATCTGGAATGCTCTAGTTTGCCATCTTGGTGATATCACTCCTACCACTTTCTCGCTCTCGTTGTTTCTGTTGATAATTCAGATGTGAAACCTAAATCATCCTCTCTGAAAATAATCTGCTTTTCTGATTTCTTATAAGAAGTTTTATTTTTTGGTCTTTGATGTTCTGTAGTTTTTATTATGATTGTATTTATATGGTTGCTTTTATCTATTGCTGGTTCTAGCTTCTTAAATCAGGGAATGTGTTGCATCAATTATAAGAAATTTCCAATTGTAATGCTCTGAAATATTTGATACTCTTAAATTCTCTGTTTTCTATATTTCTGATACTCATATTAGGTATCTGTTAGAATTTCTTGCCTTAACCTAAATGTCTCTTAATTTATGATACTTTTTATATCTTCTAGTCTGTGCTGCACTCTGGATGCATTTCTTTCTTTTTTTTTTTTCTTAAATAAGTTAATATTTTTTGGCTATTTTTAAGCCCCTGTTGAATTATATATATATATATATATATATATATATATATATATATATATATAATTTGATATATATATAAAGTCACATATAAATGATCATATATATATATATATTTTAAAGATTTTATTTATCTGAGAGAGAGACAGAGATCATGAGGAGGGGGAGGGACAGAGGGAACAGGAGAACTGGACTCCCCACTGAGCAAAGAAGCCCAAAACTGAGCTCATCCCAGGAGGAACTTGAGATCATGACCTGAGCTAAAGTTGAAGCCTAACCCTAATGACTGAACCACCCAAGCACCGCTAAATCTGTGTATTGAGTTAAATCTCAATTATTAAATTTTTTTCTTTCTACTAATTGCACTTGGGACTTAAAAAGAATGCTTTCTTATTTAACATAATTATAGGTATTCTCAAATTTGCTATTTATTTCTTTAAATAAAGGAAGCATCATTATACTGTATCCTGTGCCTGGTCACTCCAGTGTCTGAAGTATTTGTGTGTGGATGATTTCTCCTTTTTGTTCTTTCTCTCCATTCTTGCTAATAGTCCTTTGTTACTTTGCAGGTTAGTGATGTTTTTAGAACAATCCCTCATTTTCCTTAGGAAAACATATTTTAAATCATTTGTGGCCTAGAATGAAAATTCATTCCTCTAGAGTTAATCAGCTGTGCTTCTGTCAAATGCTTAGAGAACAACATTATTAGAACAATTTAAATTAAAGCCTGAGGTATTTTTGATTTGTTTGTTTGTATTCACTAGGATGCAGCATCACATTTGATCCAATTTAATGTTATAACATTTTTTTTTTCTTTCTTTTCAAGGTGCCAAAGAAATGTTTCTTGCAGTTCTGTTTGGGTAGGTTATTTCCAGTTTATTCTTTTACCAAATTCAGAGATCCTTTGGGATCACAGTTTTAGGGGATAGTATTTCTACCCTGTGAGATTCTCTACCTTCCTTAGGCCCTAGGTTTTATTTTCTGCCCACAATGGCCCTCTTAAATTTGTCAAGTATAATTTCAATTCTCAAGGTTGAGCAAATTACCTATGACAAAGTAGTTACACTCTTCTTATTTCATTCTAGAGTTCTACCTTCACTGAGATTTGTTTTGGTAATTCTTTACTGCCCTCCAAGCTTTTAAGATTTTTCAGATTTTTCTGGTGTCTTCATGTTGGCAAGAGGTTCCGTTAAATATGTAGGCAGCCATATTACCAGAAATACAGAAATCTGTATAGATGTATTTTTACAGAAGAAATCTGGGATTGCAGTGTTAGTGCCTGACTTCCAAGTTTTTACATAGCATCTCATTGGCTCTCCAACCGTACTTTTGATAAATAGCATGTCTATGTTGTTTCTAAAATAATTTCTTTCATTCTCAATATGCATATATCACTCCATATGTACTTATATCTCTTTTGAGAACAGATGAAAAACAAAGGAAGAACAGAAAGTAGAGATTGCTCCCCATTTCAGTCAGCTCCCTAAGTACAATTTAAAATAAAGCACTGGAATGTGAACCTTGTTCAGTAAAGGAAATATTTATAAAAACTTAAATATCTTAAATACATGTAAAACGAGAGGTTTACTTATGACATAAGTCATAAGTAACCTTCCAGCTAAAATTCTGACTGTATAATTGTACAATCTAGATTTCTCCAATATCCTGGGTCAATCATCCCCGTGATATCTGAAACTACAAGCTGCCATTCCATAATGTCCTCCCAGAGACTTTAATTAGTTAGTGCTTCTTACTTGCTTTGAAGATGAAAAACATTATATGCATGCACATAACTTATAAAGCTGGGGATTTCCTCTAGTGTTTGGATTGGCTGATTTGTATCTACATTAATCAAATTAAACAGATCAATTGGAGAATTACCACTTCTGCTGATATGTGGGTAAAAGCTCGAGGAAAGCGGTCCCTTGAAGAAACTGTAGACAGAAAAAAGAAAAAGGGAGAGAGTGTGTCATTGTGATGGAATTCTTTCTTTCTTTCTTTCTTCCTTTCTTTTTCTTTCTTTCTTTCTTTCTTTCTTTCTTTCTTTCTTTCTTTCTTTCTTTCTTTCTTTCTTTCTTTCTTTTTTTTCTTTCTTCTTCTTCTTCTTCTTTTTTTTTTGTGATTGAATTGTTTCTGATCTATGTGGAAGTCTGTCCCTCACAGAATATTCTCACACTGCGTTACATACCTTTTCTCAAGATCTACCTCTCAAGCACAGTTTAAATTTTGCAAGGAACTATGTATGACTTAAATGTGTTATAGAGAAATATAATAATTAGGATTCTTTAAGGGAAGTTCCAAATTATCTTTCTCTTTACCCATGCTTCTTTTGATTAACATGAAAGTCTCAGTTTAGTGCACATAAGATTTTGACCTTTTTTAATGTTGTTTAAATTGATTGTGTCTGAAATCAAACTGAAACAATAAGAATTTTGGATCTATGCATGCTACCCTTGAATTTCTGATGTCACCCTTTGGGTATCATATTTCACTCCCACTATGAGACTATTTATCTACTAGCTTCAGCTGATGCAACTCCTCAGGGTATTAGCTAAAATGATTTGTTCATAATATTCATAATTTTGACCTCAAAAATATTCTTTTAGGATATGGAGAAATCTCAGGCTTAATGAATACACTAAGATTCTGTCCTCCCAATGTAGTCTAGTGTCTGCCTTCCCACCTATGTCTATTATAGACCAAATATGATGACAAAGGACATGAGAATAGGAAATAGATAACAAATTTAAACATCTTAAAAATGCTAGGAAAGGATCCCTGGGTGGCGCAGCGGTTTGGCGCCTGCCTTTGGCCCAGGGCGCGATCCTGGAGACCCGGGACCGAGTCCCACATCGGGCTCCCGGTGCATGGAGCCTGCTTCTCCCTCTGCCTGTCTCTGCCTCTCTCTCTCTCTGTGTGACTATCATAAATAAAATTAAAAAAAAAATTTAAAAAAATGCTAGGAAAACCTAGTCTGTAGATTTGGAATAATTGGTGAAAATACCTTTCATTTGGTAATGCTTTTTTATTTTGACAGCTAACAAGCATTTCACTGTCTCCATATGAAAGATGGGATTTTTTTCATAAATTATACTTGAACAGAGAACAGTGACAATAGTATGGTATATATTGCTGTATATTTTCTGCCCCCATGTTCCAAACTGTAGAAAGGTCCAAGTTGTCAAATTTTCTAAGTAACATTATTTCAATTTCATCAATATTTTCATCTGGCATGTAAGAAATGTAAGAAAGGAACTCAAAAGAAAAGTAACAGAGTTGCTATTTCTAGAGGTTTATGTAGAAATTGGAATATAAAAACTGGAGTTCTTAAGTGGAAAAAATTCTATCTTTAAAACTCAGGAAACAGATTGCTTACACAAGAAATAGAAATTGGAGGCCAAGGATAAGATATATTGGTGCTATGATAATCATGAATACCTAAATATCCAGACAATAAATAGATTTCTGCTTTTAGCATAGTGCTAGAATGACAATATCATATGTCGTTCTACCTGCTTTTAGACATATCCCATCTTGTCTTGAAGGGTCTCATCACTGGTCACGTCCATATCAGATATCAGAGTATTCTTTTTGTGAGTTTTGTTGATTTTTATGAGTTAGTATTATTACCATTATTATGCTCAACTGCACATCAGTAAAAACTTCTTATAGTTGTTGACTACACAGGTCATTGCCTGACAGCCTGACTTTGCTTTTGTGTGGCCTAGGGTACATCTCAAGAGAGGTCACCACTATTGGAATGTAGAAACACAGGCAGCACATGGCCTTTCCAAGTACGCAAGGCCTGTGTTGCAGTGAAGTGAGTCTTGCATAAAGTCTACCCAGCATTGACTTTAAAGTGATGTGGCATAAGTTTCACAAGGACAAAATAAAAATTTAAACTAACCAGAAAAGCAAGAGAATGATGAAGAAGTGCAACTTTATGAGAATTTAAAACCAACAGTGATGGGGCACCTGGGTGGCTCAGTTGGTTGAGCGTCTGCCTTTGGTCAGGTCATGATACCAGGATCCTGGGATCCAGCCTTATGTTGGGCTCCCTGCTCAGTGGGGGAGCCTGCTTCTCCCTCTCCCTCCTGCTCATGCTGTCTCTTGCTGTCTTTCTCTCTCTCTCAAATAGATAAATAAAAATCTTTTTTAAAAAGTGACTTCCTTTAGCCATTTGAATAAAATCCAAATGTTTTTCTGTAGACTTCAATGCCCTGTACGATCTGGCCTTTGCTGACCAATGAGAACACTTTATTTAGCCATCCTACTGTTGATAACAGCATTCCAGACAACAGATCTATTTTTCTAACATCCTGAGCTCTTGCCAGCTTAAGGCTTTTGCTGTTCTCGCTCTACCGGTGCTATGAACTGAATGTTTGTATCCCCTGAAAATTTGTAGGTTGAATCCTAGCACCTAACATGATGGCATTTAGAGTTGGGACTTTGAAAAGGGATTAGGTTATGAGAGTGGAGCCCACACGGATGGGACTAGTGTTCTTAAAGAGAGGCCTCAGAAAGCTTTCTATCCCTTTTGTACCATTGTAGACACAGAGAGAAGACAGCTAAACCAGGAAGCAGACTCTTAACAGGCAACAAATCTGCTGGCACCTTGACCTTGAACTTCGTAGTTTCTAGAACTGTGAGAAACACATTTCTGTTGTTTATAAGCCACTCACTCTATGATATTCTGTTATAGCAGTCTAACTGGACTAAGACAACCTGTTATATGCTTCCCTTAGATTTCCATCTCATTCAATTCCTTAACATTCACATCTCTGTTCAAATAGCCCTTCCTGACAATAACTCTCCCTTAATGCTTCTCTATGTTAGCTCTACCAATCTTTATCAGATTTTCAATGAATGAAATAGTTTACAATCCTTTTTTCTTTAAGAAACAAAGCTTAAAAAATAGATTAATCACAAAATGGTAATTTCTTAAAAAGGTTGTTTTTTTGTTTTGTTTTTTTGGCTTGTTTGTTTTAGTTAAAGTGCATGAACAAGGGCACATGAGCAAATATTACAAAAATATTTCAACAAAATAATAGTTTTGGATTAATTTACTATATAGTTTTTATAGTATGATGAATACAGGTGTGTTATACCATATAAACATAGTCATAAGAAAACCTTGTTTTTATAAATTTAGAACAAATTTATTCTTATCTACAGTAATACACTAGAGAAGTTATTAATAAAATTCTGCTACTATAAAACATACAAAATAGAATTTAAGATTAATAACAGTGCACAAGAGAGTGGGTGAGACAGTAAAAGAAATCATCAGGAGTCAAAAATATAAGGAAAGCATAAATCCAAGAAACAAGCAAGCCTCAAAGCAGATGCTTTGCCTAAAGGGATCTGATAATCTTCAATGTTCTCAGACTGGCTTTAAAAAGTGGATTCACTCTATACAAAGTTAATTTGGAGAATATTGCATAAAATTAAGACATTGAAAGGAAACAACTTCAAATAAATTTTGTTCTAGAAAAGCAAATACCAAGAAATGAGAACTATCAGGAGAATATATCTGTCTCCAACCTTAACAAAAATCATGTAGAAAGGAAACTTCTAATAAAAATTTGGAACATGGATTCAAACTACCTACATGGCTATGGGCAAAAAATGATGTATTTAATCTAAAGTAGTACTGGAGGATAAAGACCCAAGGTCCCTCATACAAATTAAGGTAAATCTCTGAGAAATTACTCTATAACCAAGACCTCAAAGAAATCACATTAATAAAATGTCAGTAAATATGATTTCAAGATTTAAAAAAAAGTCTCAAACACATGATCAAACAAGTAAAATCAGCAAAAATTACAAAATATAAAATTAGGATCCATACATACATTAATATTGGAATTATTGTTTGAAAAATATAACAAGAATATCTTACATGCTTAGAGATATAAAAATGAAATACAATTGTAACTCATACCAAGCATATCACCAAAATTATTTGAAAAGAACTAAATAGAATATTTCAAAGAGATATATCCTAATTAAAACAAAAAAGCTTCGTGTTAGAGTTCAAAGGAAGGTTAGATGTAGATTAAGAACTGCTTGCTAAATTAGAGGCAGAGCTTTAAAATAATTAAGAATGGAGCTTTGAATTCCTAAAAAAAGTTAGAGGAGAAATACTGAATGAATAAAGCACAGAAGTTAAGAGAATATAAATTGTCCAAAGTTTATGATAGTATTTGAGAGTACAATAGATATCCTGATTTAACAGATATTAATTCAAATGTGCATGGCATAATTTTTAGGAAAATCATTCAAAGTATAGAAATGTCAAATATAACATCTATTTTTGGAAAGTGTATATTTGTGTGATGAAGGTGAATTGAGGGTAAAAGACATTCATAAATGAACTCAAAATCTCAATCTATTCAAAAAGAAGCAAAAAAAGTTTCTAAATGCATAAAATTCAAATTAAAAATAAACCAATTATATTGAAATGCCTTATTACATTCAGACTCCTAATGTGTCTGTAGATCTCAAGTTAATAATTCTTTTACATCTCTGCTAGTGATGTTAAGCAAGAAAAACAAAGAATAAAATGATTGGAAAAGAGCTATTACTAGCTAAAAGTAATAGCTAAAAGTAATAGCTAAAAGTACACAGTGGAAATTTATTTGAAATAATAGGACTTAGCAAGAATAATAGATACAACTTTAATATGCAAATTAAATTTGTATTTCTACATTATAGTAGCAAAGTCATACATTACAAAAAGATATCATTTATGATAGGAACAAAAATATTTTGTACAGAAGAATTAATGTAAAAAAAGGCTTGTAAAACTTTTGTGGTAAAGTTTATGAAAGCTTTAAAATGAGGGATCCCTGGGTAGCGCAGCGGTTTGGCGCCTGCCTTTGGCCCAGGGCGCGATCCTGGAGACCCGGGATCGGGTCCTGCATCGGGCTCCCTGCGTGGAGCCTGCTTCTCCCTCTGCCTATGTCTCTGCCTCTCTCTCTCTCTCTCCCTCTCCCTCTCTCTTTCTCTCTGTGACTATCATAAATAAGTAAAAAAAAAAATTAAAATGAATTAAGGAAGATCTAAATAGATGAATACTCTTCTTAGAGAAGAAGCCTTAATTTATAAAGATGTAAAATCTCCTGAAACTGATTTATAGACCCAATTCATGTCCAGTCAAATCCCAACAGATCTTTTTTTTCTGAATATTGATCCTAAAATATGCATAGAATAAGAGACATAAAAAGCCAGGCTAGTCCCAAAGAACATGATTGTAGAATACCTTGTTGTGTGTGTGTGTGTGTGTGTGTGTGTCTGTGAGTGTGTGTGAGAGAGAGAAGCTTGTTCTTTCATAATTCAAGACATATTAAAAAGTTTTGCTAATTGAGTCAATGTTTTACAGTTGAAGGGCAAGACACAAAATTAGACCAAAATTACACAACAAAGTTTTCAAACACCAACTCATGGATATAAGGAGACTGTCATGACAGACAGATGGCATTGGCATAGCAGATCAATAGGGAAGAATGGTATTATTTAATGAACAAATGTTAGCACAATCAATCCAATTAATCATCTAAATGGAGAAGAATGAAACAGTATCTACATTACACTATATTTAAAAAATCAATTCTAGCTAGAATCAAGAGAAATGTCAAAGACAAAACTTTGATTTTTTTGAAGAAAGAAAATATAGGAATAATATCTTAGACTTAGACCAAGATTTCTCCAGTAAGAAACATTTATAATTTCTTAAGGATTTAAAAAAATTGCCATACATTGATGTTCAGAATTTATATTTATTGAAAGACAATATTAAAAGATAAAAATAAGCCAAAAACTAAGACAAGATATTTAATTGACAAAAAAGGTATTAAAAATATATTAAAAATAGTCCTGTAAGTCAATATGTTAAAAAATATAAAAAATTGGCAAAATGTTTGAATAGACTTTTACAGGAGATGAAAGATAAACAATAAATATCCTATTGTGCTCAACTTAATTAGTAATCAGTGAATTATTAAAACCACAGTGAGATTCCATTATATATCCAACAGGAGTAGGAAATGAAACAAAAACAAAAATGGAAATCTCAAGTGTGAATGTCAAGTGTCAGGGATGTTCATAAGCCATTCTAGAAAGAGCTTCCCTACTATTTTGACTGTACACACACTGATGACTGGTACTAGAGAGAGATCTTGAATAGGTTCAGAAAAGATTCATGTAAAAAGTTTGGTAGCATTTTTTTTTTAACTAAAAGAATATAGAAATCAATGTGAATGTTCAATGGGCAAAATGGTTAATAGCAGTATATTCATGTAATGAAATACTATACAGCAGAGAAAATTAGCAAACTATGGATTCACACTTGAACATGGATGGAGTTTTCTAAAATTTTTGAGTGTGGGAAATCATGTCACAAAATAATCTATACTATATAATTCCATTTACATACAGTTCAAAATCAAATATGAATATCTACATGTATATTTGTGCACACTCAATCCCTTATTTTCACAAAGACACAGACACAGAAATACAAAACTGCAAAGAAAAACAAGGAAAAAGTAAATATTAAATTTAGTATAATGGTTACCTTTGTTAAAGAATGAGGTGACAATTAGGAAAAAAGCAAGGACTTAAGTACTAGTACTTGATTACTAAAGTAGGAGTATTATAGCTAATAGTCATGTGCTTTATTATTCTTTAAACCCACTCTATATCTTACTTATATAAAATAGGACTGAAAAAGAAGCAGTAGAAGGTTGTGGCTTTGCAAATCTAATATTAGAAATATGTAGAAGGTTGTGGCTTTGCAAATCTAATATTAGAAATATGACTGGTGGATAGCAGGAGAGTCCTGAGGGTGTGGTATTTTTCATATGTATTACACATCCATTGTCTGTCAGCTTATTTAATTATCTACAATGATGAAAATGTCACTTTAAGAAATTTTAGCACAATTTTTACTTTACTTCCTAGATCTCCTTTGCCTATTCTATGCAAGAATCAATGTGAACGATTATGTTAATATTTTCCTCAAAAAAATTAAGGAACAAAGTTGTGGTCTGATCTCCCACCCTTGCATTGTATAACTCCTCTAGATGCAATCAGCCATGTCACATAGGCACTATCAGGCCCTAAACATATCATTCATTTATTCATTTATTTTGATTCAATTGGTCATGTAAAAAATATTTGTTGATGTTTACTCTATGGCAGGCACCATGGGTACAAAGATAGGTAAAGCATAGATTTGCTGGCTGTAGCTCACAACTGACCAGAAGAGGAGGACCTTGATTTCATGAACAAATAGGATCTGCTTCCTTAGCCTTGATTTACTTTTCTATTCTAGTATGTGTCTGAAATCCAGCCTATGTCCTTAACTTACTGACATCCTGAAAACTTGATTTTCAAGAGATGTTTGTTAGTGCCCTCAGGAAGAGAAGAAGATCAAGGGAAGGTCTTGACCAAAGGATCCCATTCCAGGCCTGTTTCCAGAATCGCATAAGTGTCCCTGTGCCCAGGACTTCCTGCTATCTTTCCCCAATATCCCCTTCAAGGATCCAGGGGATATCCCAAGAGAAAGTGCATATTGGCCTGATGGCAACTCTCGCTAAAGCCAGGCCATTTTCATTTGTACAGTTCTTTCTGTTTTTTCACTTCCTGCCATTCATTCTGAACCCTGGAATCCCAGCATTCAATCCTCAGGATTTCTAACACCATCTTCCTCTTAACTACCACAGCAAAAAAATGCTTGTGAGAAAAACAGTCTGTTTCCAGTCACAATGTTGGCTTAGGTTTGGGATGCTTTCTAGTCCTATGTAAAGTCTTTTACAGAGAGTACCTATGGGAAAACTTCCTCAGATTGTGGTTACTTAACATTTCACGTTAGAAGCAAATACTTTTTCGCCAACCAAGCAAAATAGAAAGTATGCTACCTTGCCTAGCTGAGGCTAAAGTAACTGACTTTTATCATTTAAGCTTTGTTCTTCAAGCTCTCTCAAATACCTGCTTGCCATATTGTGTGGCTGGAGCCTTCTAAGGTCTGTGATCAAATTGCTAACCTGGCATTTTTGAGATTTGTAGAATGGTACCTTATGGAAGCATCAGGAATATGTGTGCCCCTCTCCCTGCCTGCTGTATTCAAGAAAAATAAAATCTCTAGAGAGAAATGGACAGATCCTGTATGAATTATAGTGAAAGGACACCATATAACATATTTTCAAAATTACCCTTGGGAGAGGAATTAGATAATGACTAGGTTTAATAATAGTGACAATGAAACAAAAATTGAGCCAGTCATCACAACATTATTTAATAATATTATTTTTTATCAAAATATAAACAACTTTTTAAAGTAGAGCAATGATATTTCAAAATGGGAATATTTGAAACTACAAGTATAAAGTTCATTTCCATACATATTTATAAGCTCCCTGTGTCTTTGAGGCTTCAAGATAGATGCTATAGGGGGTAAAATGATAAATCAGAAATGTCCTTTGCCCTTAAAAGTATGGGATTCAAGGAAAGTAGATAATACTTGTATGAAAATATCTAAAACAAAGTGTAGAATTAGGGTAATACTCTAATAGAGGTGTGAACAAAATTCTGAGCTGAGAATAAAGTTTTCACTTGTGGTTATATAAGAAAAGAAAATGAAAGATAACAAAAGAATTAGAGAATACAGGGTTCTAGAAATAATAGGTAGTACAGGTTTGTTAGGATAATAGTAATTATCATGTAAGGACATAAATGTTAGGATAGTATGACTGAATTTTATGTGACAAATGATAGAATTGAAGGTTTTTGATAGTGTATGTTTTATTTGATGACGTATATCATAATTATAACCTCATTTCTTTAAAAGTAATCTAGCTGTAGAGAACAGATTAGAAATGGAAGGAAAAATGAGGCTGGAGACCATTGGAAGTAGTTATTGAACTGAGGTATGAAGAAGTCTGGAAATATTTATAGAATGGAGCAATAGTGATAATTATGAATGATATTTCAGCCACAGAATGTATAAAATTTGACAAAATGATGGATATGGGAGTGTTAAAAGTGTAGAATCAAGAATTCAATTCATCAAACATTTTTTAGTCCTTGTTATTTCAGAGAATATGTTGCTTTCTGGGTTCTTTGATTAAAGAATTTATACCCTATATAACTAAGATGGCAATAGCATTACCAATAGTGATATAGAAAACAAAATTATCTTTGAGGATAATTGATAAATTTGATTTAAGCACAAAATGAGTTGGACATGGCAGAGACAATGAGGAAGTAGATGTCAAAGCTATTTGTAGCTGTGGATGAGTAGGTATGAGAGATAATGTGGGTATTGATTCATATTAGAGAGGTAATATTTGAAGCTGTAGAGACTATATACAGGAAAAGAGAAAAAAAAGTCTTCTGTGCATTGTTTCCTACACTTAAAGTTTTAAAAGGTAAAAAAGGTGCTAATAAAAGGGATAGGAAAAGTTACCAGATAGCTGTTAAGAGATGTGACCTAGGAATTTCTTAGGTCTTCTCTCTGGGGATTGAAATTGAAGTCACTACAGCAGAATGCACAGGGGGGAAATGAGGAAAAACAGAGTCATCAAGGCAACATTTAATCCATGTATCAGTTTGTTCCTGAAGCCAGTTATGCCTGTGGGATTTTTATTGAAATGAACCTATGCATTCTTATTATTGCCTTAATTTTAAATTGGGTTTCAATCACTTGATACTGAGTGAGTGTTAGATAATACATGGGTCTCACAGAGGGTAAGAGAAATGAATTAAAGTGAAATATGGATTTTGAGACAGTGGGAAGAAAAAGAAAGAATGGATAAATATTTATATTTAAGACAGTAACATTAGAAGACCTTCCTTAATAGATGAGACAAGAATAGTTGCTGAAGATGAAGGATGTGCAAATTAGCCTGGAGATTTGAAGAGTGTGGGAAATTTATGAGCCAGTTACTATGCAGAGTACACAAGAGAGCCAACAAGAAGTAATTGAATAATTGCTAAGTTACAGGGGAATCCAGATGAGCTGGCTGCCTTTATTTGATTTGGCCCAAATTAGGTCAGTATACTCTAAAAATGCAGGGCAACTCAGAGTAAGGATTAAAAGGCAGGCAGTGAGGCTTGCAATGCATCTAGGATAGACAATTCAGGGATTTTGAAGTGCTTGGATGAATAACATGGCCAATCGTGATGTTCAGGTAGATATGGAGGGATATATACTTAAAATAGAGACATGGTATTTAGTATAAGAAAAGTAAGAGAACAAGGGACAAGTGCTGTATGGAGGAATTTCTCCCTAGAAGTGAAAGGAATCAAAAGTACGTAGAAGTTATTATCAGAATAGAGGATTTTAAGTTCCCAGAGTTTGAAAGCTGAATAAGGCTCTATGATGTGTTGGGTTGGAGTTCTTTCACTGGGTGCCCAAAAGAGATGACATTTCTAAAAATGAGAACTTAAAAAAAAATTGACACAAGACTTAAAGGAGTATCAAGTAGGAGTGGAACTCGCTAAGAAAATTGTCAGAGGCTCTGTGTGCAGATGTCTGTAAGCTAAGCACAGAGGTTATTGAAGCTAGGACAGGGCTCTCACGGTGAGCAGCTAATGGGTCTGTCTCAGATGGACAGAAGGTTCCATGAAATGATACAATGGATTCAAAGTAAGGGAAGTGATAGAATGCTTCTCTGAGGGAGACCCTGCGGAGTACATTTATTTTCCTGTGTTAAAATGTATCTGGGTTTTGTTTCAGTCAAATACAGTAAAACATGCAGATGTGGAAATGATTGTCATGAAGGAAGAAATTTACTCACAGATTTCTAGAAACAGCAGGAAGAACAGCATGCCACCCAGGGACACATGGGGACAAGACCCGGATTGGTCAGGAGGAGAGGGGTGAAAGGGAAGATGGTGGGCCAGAGCCTTCAGTGGAGTCTTCACAGGAAGAAATGGGTAGTTAAGCCCAGTAAAGTTTTAAGATTGGATAGTTTGAATCATTCTGGCTGGCTCTTGGCTGGAAGGGTGGTCCCCAGTTGTCTGGTACCTAGCCCTGGGTGATTTATGGCGGGAGAAATACTGGCCTAGTGTATGAGAGTTTAATAAAAGAGATGGTTGGGGAGGTGGGCTCTGGGTTGGTTGGTTTGCATATCAAAGACATACTCCCAGGGGAGTCGTTTGTTATCTTTAACAATTCACTAATCATGGGAGGGGTGGTGTCTCCAGGAACAAGACTTAAATGCCAGAGCATCAAGAATATAGACAAAACAAATTCTGTGACCATGTATAGTGATGGATGCTAACTAGACGTATTGTGATAATTTTGCAGTACATCCAAATGTTGGAGCATTATGTTGTACATCTGAAATTAATATAATATCGTATGCCAAGTATATCTCAATTAACAAAAAAGAATTTAGGCAATAAGAAAATATAATCATCTTTTGATTATATTTATATACTTTTTTTAAAGATTTTATTTTTTTTTATTTTTATTTATTTATGATAGTCACACAGAGAGAGAGAGAGAGAGGCAGAGACACAGGCAGAGGGAGAAGCAGGCTCCATGCACCCGGGAGCCTGACGTGGGATTCGATCCCGGGGCTCCAGGATCGCGCCCTGGGCCAAAGGCAGGCGCTAAACTGCTGCGCCACCCAGGGATCCCTTGGTGGGGATCCCCCGACCCAGGGATTTATATAATTTATATAATATTATATAATTATATTATATATATTTATATAATTATATAATATTTATATTATATTTATATTATATTTATATACGAAAGAAATGCATCTTTTGTTCAGTTAGCTATAAAGAATAAAAGTAGTTAATTATATTTTCCCTTTCATTGGCTGGTTTAACTGTGAATATGAATTTATAAAAATTTAAGATTCAGTTAACTTTCTTGAAGCAAATCTTAGAATGGTGAAGAAATTATTATCAGCTTAATAATTTAAAAAATGCTCATTATTTTGAGTTGCATGCCAGTTACTATGCTAACATCTTTATATACATTATAATATTTAATCCTCATAACCAGCATAATGGGGTAAATACCCCTATTTATACCTAAGGCAACTGAAGCCTAGTTAATTTAAGTAACTTGCCCAAGGTCACTGGCATATAAATCCAGGTCTGTCTAGATTCAAAACCGAGCTTATCACTGCAATGGTTGCACATTTCCCATGGGTTGTTTCACTTACTGAGAAAATCACCCGTTCTATGTCATTCAATGAAGGCACAGTTATGATAAAATAAAAAGGGTATAGAAGTTGGTATCACATCACTGATTTGCTTAGAATAAAACCAAATTTGCTTTGGTTTTTTACTCTTAATAAGAGCAGTTCTTATAGTGATACATAGTATGCAGTCTATCTTAAGCTTTTATTTTGAACATGACAGTGGCATGTAATTTAAAGGGAAAAAATCAGGCTAACACTAAGTGTACAAGGCAATAAATCTCAGGTCCCCAGAGCAACATTTTTCTGCCACCCCTTCCTTCAGACATAAAGAGATGTGGGACTCCTGCCAGAGAAATATAATAAAATGTAAGAACGGTTATAAATGAAATACAGTCAGGGCCCTACAATCTGCTTCATTGCTAGCTTGCTTTATTCCTTCCTTGAGGATTCTATTTCTTCCTCTCCTTCACCATGGTATTCCATTTCCCTTGCTTTCATTATCTTATTTTTGCCGCTATTTATAACATTTACCCTTTCCCTTTTCTTCTCTTTTATGTGTTCTCTTTCTTGTTGAAGGGGAGGGAAACTGTGATCCTACTCCTATGTGTATTCAGTCTTAGGATTTGCTTTGCCTTTTACTACGTTTTTCTTCTTCTTCTTTTTTTTTAAGGACTTTTTTTCCATCTCCGTCTTTTGCCTGTATTCACTTTATAACATTGCTTTGATCTTACTCCCAGGTTGGAAGGAGCAGTTTCCTACGGACTATCATGTTTAGAGAACTTTTTTTCTCTTACCAAAGCAAGTCTTAACCTTGCTCTTGAGATCAAACATCAGAATCCTCAAGTCTAAAGAACAGAGCCAGAGCATATTGAAGAAGTTCATGCATTCACTTATGCAGGCAAGAATACATTTGTTCACTTACTCTCTCTTTTGTCTATCTATCCATCCTTCAATCCCTTCATCAAGTATTTATTGAGCATCTTATATTCATTTATATGATTAGTCAATGAACATTTACAGAGCCCCTATGATGTGCCAGGAACAGCAAACTGGTGGGGAGAGGTGAATACAAGCAGTAAGGGAAGCATTGCCAGTAGAGATTTCTTTAAAATAATAATAAAATCAACTAGAAATCTGCTTTTTATCTTCATTATATGCTGGGAATTTTAAACAATGCTAGTGCTAAAAGCATACTCCCCATGGAGGCTGTCACTCCCAGGATGTTCCATCTCCTAGCTAGATGTGACGCAGTCTAACATAGAACAAAATAGATAAAAGTCCCTGGCCTTTTGAAGGTTATATTCTAGTACAAGAGATAATATGTGTGTATTCATGTGTAAATATGTAATTATTTATATGTGTATATAATTCTGTAAATGTATATATGTATAATTATATCAATTTAATTGGAAATACAAATTAATCATAAATTCAAAGACTAAGGAAAAATAGGAGATTGTATATGCTAAGCCACAAATTAGTAAAACAGCAGTTGACAACTCCAGCAAGGTATTAACCTGCTGATAGTCATGACTAGGGTTAATTGGATTTCATGTATTTCTCCTCTCAGTGTCCTTAGATCTAATCAGGCATCAGAATCACTCAGGGGAGTTTTAAAAAATATAGGTGCCCTGGCCACATTCAGAAAAATTCTAATTCCTTTGCTCTAGAATATGGCCTACATATTAGTGTATTTGTTGCAAATGCAGCAAAATCAGGCTTTTGTGGTTCTTCCAGGGAGACTGTTCATCAGTGTACCATGGCAGGGTGGCAGGGCATGGTAATCCACTTAAATGTGAGATTATCTATCTATCTATCTATCTATCTATCTATCTATCTATCTATCATCTATCTATCTATCTAAATGTGGGAAAGATGATGGGCTTCCTTGGGGCATGAGAAAACATAGTTTTGGGTGATAGGGAAGCAAGAAATGTAAACATCCTCCCTTTAGACACATAACAAGATATTGCCACATATCTGCTCAATGAATAGTGAATATGGGTTCCAGTTCTAAGAGATGGAATTTGCAGGACTGCTGGCTCCTTTCCCCAAGTTTGGCTTCAGAAGAATCTGAGCAGGGAAAATGGAAGAAACTGTTATGATCTCTGGGAAACTGGAAGTTTGAAACTCTGTGGAGGGTAGATAAGGCAGCAGTCAAAAACTCTTGGGGTTTAAATTGGGTAGAAGTTGTTGGAATTTTTTTTTTTTTTAAGAGGGGGAAAGAGGGCATGGGAGGGGCAGAGAGAGACAGAGAAAAAAGAATCTTAAGCAGGCCTCATGCCTAGCACAGAGCCTACCAGGGGACTGGATCTCACGATCAGGACTGGATCGTGACCTGAGCTAAAATCAAGAGTGGGATGCTTACCTGACTGAGCCACCCAGACAACCCGTGAACTTGTTAGAATTTCTTACCTTGCTTCTGGACGATTGCTTATGCGCAAATAATTCTGCCTCCCACATGTGGGTCCAGGAATAAGTAGAATAACTGGTGAAGCCCTTTGCTTACAAAGAACTGAGATTGACATTCATCAGATGTCTCTTGATCTTCTCTTTTCAAACTCCAGGGTTTAGAAATGAATATCTTCCTGGATGGTGAAGAGTGAATGCTTGATAGGGGGGCTTGTTTTACAGGATGAAAAGTGATCAAATCCAGTTTGTTTAGATGTCTTTACCCTTGGTAATTTCTACTCCACTCCTTAGGATTTATCAGGCTGACAGACATTGGGTTCTGGCCCTCTTTAATCCTCATTGCCTGAAAAATGTAGCTGATGCCTCTGAAGAAATTAAACTCACAGGTCAAAATAACAAGACACAAAGAAGAATCAACAGTTTTAAATTGTCATTCTAATGTGAAGACATGATAAAAAAATTTATTAAACACACAGTATCAGAAGGATTGTGAGAAACTCATTACATTTTTATATGTATTTAAATTGGAAGAGAAAGTAGGAAACGAAGATGAAAAAGTGTAAAAATACATGAATTTCTAATCTTATTAAAAGATAGAGCTATCAATTTTAAAAAGAAAATATTAAATAGAAACATAAAAATGAACATAAAGAAAAAATAAGGTGAAAAATAAAGTGAGAGTAACAGGTCTAAAAACATTAATAACTATAATATAGACAGCAAACTTAATTGGTTGAAAGATTCTGACACATGTGAATAAGAACCAAAATCTTTCCATATGCTAATTACAAGAGAAACCTAAAATATAGGGATAGGCAAACATTGGGGGACAAATCAGAAATAAAGATATTATACATGAATACTTACACAAAAAAGCTATATTAATGTTAGATAAAATATACTTTAAGACACAAAATTATTGGGATGCCTGGGTGGCTCAGCAGTTGGGCATCTGCCTTCAGCTCAGAGTGATCCTGGAGACCCACATTAGGTCCTTGCACGGAGCCTGCTTCTCCCCTGCCTGTATCTCTGCTTCTCTCTCTCCCTCTCTCCCCCCTCTCTCTGTCTCTCATGAATAAATAAATAAAATCTTTAAAAAAATGTTAAAAGGGACAAAATTATTGAAGTACAGAGTGTCACTATATAATGATCCCGTTTTAATTTGCCAAGAATTTGTAGAAATTATATGCATATATATGTATATGTATATTTAAAATAACCTCAAAGTAAATGAAGCAAAAATTGAGGGAATTACAGGGAGAAACTGATAAATCTATCATTTTAGTAGTAGTTTCAACACATAGTTCCTATTTATTGATGATTAAGGAATCTAAATAAGCAGAGGATATATAGATCTCTACAACATAATTAACAAACTTGCCTCAATGGACACAGAGTTCTACATATAACAATAAAGAGACACTTTTTCAAGCAGCATGCAAAATGATTAAAAGAATAGATCATGCACCTGGGGCACCTGGGTGGCATAGTTGGCCAATCATTGGATTCTTGGTTTCGGCTCAGGTCATGATCTCAAGGATGTCTAATGCATCTTACCTCAGGCTTTGTGCAGAGCTCAGAGTCTACTTGAGATTCTCTCTCTCTCCCTCTGCCCCTGCCCCCATTCATGTGTGCCTCCTCACTCTCAAATAAATAAATAAAATATTTTAAAAAATTGATCATGTACTAGGCCACAGGAAAAAAAAAAACTCAGAAAACTTCAAAGACAGGTATTACAAAGATCATAATCTTTGATCATAGTGTAATTTACTTTGGAGTTAATGACAAAAGCATACATGAAACGGCCCACATATTTAGAAGTTACAAAAACATATTGCTAAACTATGCATGATATAAAAAATAATTATAATACAAATAACTGAAACTTAATTATAATGAAAACACTATATATCAAAATTTGTAGGATGCAGCAAAACAAATGCTTTAAAAGAAATATAAGCCCCAATCATTTTTATTAGAAGATAGGGTTTCTAAATTTATGAGCTAAGGGCTCATCCTAATAAATTAGGAAAGGAAAAATAGACTAAACTTACCATGAACATTAACAAAGCTAAATTATTTTTTGGAAAATTTTTTTTAAAGGGAGACAAACTTCTGTCAAAACTAATCAAGGGAAAAACAAACACAAATAAATAATACTAGTATTAAAAGATGTTTCACTGGAGGTGATATGCCAGGGGGTTTTACCAACAATTTTGAAATCTTTTGATTAAATTAAAATTCTTACAAAAATATGTATTATTACAAATGAATCAGGGAAGGAAAGCAACACAAATAATACTATACACATTAAAGTAATTGAAACACTAGTTTAAAATATTCCCACAAGCAAAACGCTAGGCTCAGAAAATTTTAGAGAGCTTTTACAAATTTTCCAAAACATCTTTTCAAGCTTATTAAGTCCCTTACAGAAAAGAGGAAATAAGGAATGCTCTCTAATGGCTTCTGAGTCCATTATCAATTTGGCATGAAAACCAGACAAAACTATACAAAACGATCAATTCCAAATCTATTTCATTCATCACTGTAGATGTAAAAAAATCCTACAGAAATTCTTAAGAAACCAAACCCCCAAATATGTAAAATAATAATAATAATTAACTACAACCAACTGCCTCAGCTAGCCCACATATTTTCTCCGTCTGCCTTGGGATTTTCCTAACACCATGAATAGGGAGACCTGTGGAGATGGAGTGGCAGGCATACATGTGCAGCCAGAAAGGATGAGTGGGTTAATATCTCATGAACCATTCTTAAGCAATGGAGGACAAGAGTCAGAGAATAAATGCGCCTCTTTTTCTTCTCTCAAGTGAACAATTGTGGGACGTAATCTTTATAATATCTCACATTATCTCAATGGTACCAAGCCCCACTTGTCATACAGGTGATCAATTATTCACCTTTGTACTGGTTTTTCCTCCCTATGTTTTTTCCTCTTATTGATCTCCTGCTTCTTTTCCCTGGGATTTTCTGCACAAATTAATTACTTGTTTTCCTGGGTTAGCACTAGATAGGACAAATTCTATCATCATTCTATTCAACATTGTGTTGGAGGCTTAAACTATGATTCAATGTATGCAGATTGGAAAAGGAAGTGTACACTAGTGATACTTGCAGGTGTTATGAGCATTTAATTAGAGAACTAAAATAATCCAAAGATATATTATTGAATTTAATAAGAGCATTTAGCAAGCTGGCTGGATATAAGATTAAAATTAGTATTATTATATTTCTATACACCAACAGCAAATGGCTATTTTAAGCAAACGGTATAATCAGGAGTAACAGAACACCTAAGTACATTAATAAAACATTAAAAATTTTAAATTGTATTAAGGGATATTAAAGAAGACTTAAATAAATAGGGACATAGATCATCATGGATAAAACGCATTCATACTATAAAGAAATAATTTATTCTGAAATCAACCTATAAGTTCAACAAAATTCTTTTTTTTTTTTTAAGATTTTACTTATTTATTCTTGAGGAACACAAGAGAAAGAGGGAGGCAGAGACACAGGCAGAAGGAGAAGCAGGCTCCATGCAGGGAGCCCGATGTGGGACTTGATCCCAGGACCCCAAGATCATGCCCTGAGCTGAAGGCAGACACTCAACCACTGCCACCCATGCACCCCTCAAGAAAATTTTAGTTATAACCCAATAGTGTTATTTTTGGAACTTGATGAAATGAATCTTAAATTTCATAAAGGATTAAAGAGTCAAGAATACTTAAGGCATTTCTCAAAATTGGTTAAAAACCTAAATGTGAGACAGGAATCTATCAAAATCCTAGAGGAAAACATAGCAGGACCTCTGTGACCTCAGCCACAGCAACTTCTTGCTAGACACGTCTAAAAGATAAAGGAAACAAAAGCAGAAAATGAACCATTAAAACTTCATCAGGATAAAAAGGTTTTGCACAGCAAAGGAAAGAGTCAATGAAACTTTTCAAAAATTTTCTCCCTACAGAATGGGAAAAGATATTTGCAAATGACTTATCAGATAAAGGACATCCAAAATCTGTAAAGAACTTATCAAACTCAACACCCAAAAACCAAAATCCAGTCAAGAAATGGGCAGAAGACATGACAGATATTTCTCCAAAGAAGCCACACAAACGGCCAACAGACACATAAAAAAATGCTCAACATCACTTGACCACAGGGAAATACAAATCAAAACCACAAGATACCACCTCACACCAGTCAAAATGGCTGAGAAATTAACAAGTGAGGAAACAATGGATGGTGGAAAGGATGCAGGGAAAGGGGAACCCTCTTACACTGTTGGTGGGAATGCAAACTGATGCAGCCCCTGTGGAAACAGTATGGAGGTTCCTCAAGAAGTTGAAAATAGAACTACCCTATGACCCAGCAATTGCACTAGTAGGTATTAATCCAAAAGATAGAAACAGTAATTCGAAGGGGTGCATGCACCCAATGTTTATAGTAGCGGTGTCCACAGTACCCAAAATATGGAAAGAGCCCAGATATCAAATGACAGATGAATGGATAAAAAAGAAGTGGTACATATAGACAATGGAATATTACTTAGTCATCAAAAATGAAATCTTGCCATTTGCAATGATGGAACCAAGGGTATTATGCTAAGTGAAATAAGTCAGAGAAAGACAAATACCATTTGATTTCACTCATATGTGGGATTCAAGAAACAAAGCAGATGAACATATGGGAAGGGAAGGGAAAATAAAATAAGATGAAAACAGAGACAGGGGCAAATCATAAGAGACTTAGCTATAGAGAAAAAATGGAGGGTTGCTGGAGGGAAGAGGGGAGGGTGCATGGGGTATTGGGTAATGGACATTAAGGAGAGCAATTGATGTAATGATCACTGGGTGTTATATGCAATTGATGAATCACTATACTCTACCTCTGAAACGAATAATACAGTGTATGTTAACCAAATTGAATTTAAATTTTAAAAAAGAATATTCAAGGCATTTTTGAGGGAAATTCAGGATGAGGGTATTACAAATTCAAACTTAGCTTGAAGCTAGAGGATTACTTGGGGGCAAAATGGGAAAGATAATTTATTTTGGATCAGCTGGTGGACCAGCTTTGTTTGGTCCACCTGTATGAAGGGGTAAAAGTGGTGATAAGTCTGGAATTTATATATAAATCATATTATGAATATCATTTATATATAAATCATATTATGAAATATCATGTCATAAGATAAATTATATTTACTCTAAAGCAGAGGAAAAAATTTGGAAACGTCTAATGTGATTAATTTATTTAGGATATTTTATAGGATACACTGAGGAGGAAGAAGATTTAACAGAAAGACCAAAAAATAAAAAATAAAAATAAATAAAAGAAAGACCAGATTGGGAGGCTTTTAAATTGTAGGAAGTGAGTAAGTAATTATTATAAGTAGAGTAATAATGGATAGTGGAAACAAGTTTAATAAACCAACATATCAGGGTGCTGGTGGCTCAGTCAGTTAAGCATCTGCCTTGGGCTCAGGTCATGATCCTGGGTCCTGGGATCTAGCCCTGAGTTGGGCTCCCTGCTCAGCAGGAAGTCTGCTCTCTCCCTTCGTCCCTCCCCACCGCTCATGCTGTCTCTCTCAATTAAATAAATAAAATCTTAAAAAAAAACCTGACATATTTTAAGAAGTGCTAATGGATTAAAGTTTGTAGTCTAAAATAAATTAAGATAATTTACTGAGCGGCTTCACTGTGCCAGACACCTGGCATATATTATTCATATCTAAACAATTCACTCTAGGCAGGTTTTACTATTTTAAAATAATACCAAGAAAACCAAGATTTTGAGAGCTTATTTTCCAGAAACACAGAAATAGGTAAATAAATGAGTCAGAATTTATTTTTTAGTTATTGTGTGACTTCTGTACTAACAAACATGTATATATATATATCTCACATATATCACATCGAACCATTAATACCTTAGATATTTTGTGAGGAAGACTAAAGTTTATGTTTTCTTTTTAAGATGAAGAAAAAATTAAATAACAATAAGAATGGTGTTTGGAAATGGTAGTAGTGTTGAGGGTGGCAGTGAAATGATATTAGTTTGAGAAATACAACAATATATTTTATAGCCTCCTGATGCCATATATACTCTGAATAATTTCTAGAAGAATTGAACAGATTAGCTGAAACTCAAGTAGTCCAGAGGGAAGAATTAGTTCCAGAAGGAACAATTTAAATTTATCTTCATATTCATAACCTAGAATTTGATATTATTTTGAGAGTACCTGCAGGGATTCCAACTTCTCTCTGTCCCATCACTGATTAACTGTGTGATCTGTAGGAAATCAAGTCAGCTCTCTGCCCCTCTTTTCTTTTTTGTCAGTAAAATGATGATTACAATGTTAGCCTTCACTATCTCATAGGATTACTTTGATAATCAGATGAGGCCATGAATGGATGAGAGGGCCTTCTACATGAATAATATACCATTCATCCTAAATATTAAAATATGGATGATAAAATTTTAAAAATTCTTAAAAAAAATATGGATGAAAGCAATAGATAAATTAACAAACAATCAAACTACTGGCCAAGAGCTCATAAAATGGGGGAAAACTATCCCATGGATAAGAAATATTTGAAGAAGAGATTTTGTTCCTGTCTTCAAGTAAAAAATGACATTAATTGGGTCTGGAATAAGAATGTTGATGAGATGAGCACTGGGTGTTATACTATATGTTGGCAAATTGAATTTAAATAAAATATATTTTTTAAAATAATGATTAGTAAGGAGCCCTTTAGAAACCTTTCTTCCAATCCAAATTCTATAAATTTATTGTACAAAGCAATCAAGAATGGGGTGAATTTTTAAAAATTTGCATAGAGTAAAATTCAGAAGTCACCCCAAGCATACCATCTATATCTAGTTCGAATGCCTCAAATTAGTTTTTAAAAATTCTCATACCCCTCTATTTAAGACTTTATATAGTCTTTTATATAGATAAATTCTTTAAGTAGATACAATTGTCTCCATCCATCTGTAACTTCTACCACTCATCTTCATTTAAACAAGGTACCATTTAATTTTTTTTTAAATTTTCCTGAGGATGAATGGATGGATAGATGAGTGGATGCATATAGAGGATGGATTTCAGTGACATAATAAAGGAATTCTAAACTTAAGAAAATATTTATAAAATTTCCTAAAGTACAACATCAGTTGTAAACATTATTGAGGAGACTTTTTAAGCTATATTTGAAGGGATCTACTGTTGAACAATAATTTTAATCAAAATATCTGGTATTCAAATGGAAATGTAATAAAGGAATTGGGGAAATCTGTGAACTTTGAAATTTTTCTTTTGATCAACAAATGAATCTGATATATAACTTCCAGAATGAATTTAATTGATTTTGAATATCTATGTTCTCAAAGGCTTTGCTTCTTGTTTCTCATGGTCCCAGATAATTGCCTTAGAAAAACATTCTGTTTTATGGTTCTTAAAGAGGAATCTAGCAACAATTTTATACAGTAAACACATGCACACAAGTGTGTGTTTAGGGGTGTGTGTATATGTGTGTGTAATTTTGCACTTAGAGCGAAGTGTGTCTGAAAGAGAATGGCTTCTGGTTTGCCCATCTTCCCATCCGTTTATCTATCATCTTTAATGACATCAATGCATAAAAAATCAGATTCATCTACCGTATGATTGGCTGGCCATCTTTTTTTGGATATTCTTAAGGAAACTCCCATTTAACATTAATAAATTGAATTTTAACATCCCTGTCTTTCAGTTATATGGTATATAGGTATGCCACTCTAATGATTAGCTCTGTGATTTACATTTAAATATTCTAGCCAGTAACCATAAAGCATTTAACAATAATATGAGGCTCATATTTGCAAACTTATAGTGATTAGCATAGTTTGCATTTATTAGTGTGCATTAATTAGCATATTTTGGATTAATGTCAGTATTTCTAAACCCTATGTTATTGTATATTTGTGACTTATTCTAAATTTGATATGGGAAATAAAAATGTTTATGAGAATTGTTTAGGTTTTGAGTATGTGATGGGGAAATGCTTTAGCCAGAATCTTATACTTTCCACAACTATAATATATGTGAGTTTTTCCAGAGTTTGATCTTTGGACTCATTAGTATTATGTCTGAAAAGGACAAAGTTGTAACATAAATATGTAACAAAATATATGAATGATGAATTATTAAATGAAATGTAATTAATATTTTATTAATAACCATGAAGATCTGCTTGCATTGCATATTTTAAACTTGGAATAGCTATTCTAAATTGATTGTTGTTGCTGTTATTATTATTGTTATTATCATCAGTGTATGTGGGTTGGGGATTAAGTAGAATCACTAAAGAGAAGGTAAATTTCTCTCCCTCTGCAGATTTTTCCAACACTATTTCATCTGAAAGAGTGACACATATATCTCTGACTTGCTTCAATATTCATCATTGCTTCCTTCACTTGTGCTGCATGAGGCATAAAAAATAGACTCAAATGAACTTTTTCATATTCATATTTAGGAGACATGAAAAGTACTGTATTTTTAAAAGTTTCTTTCATAAAATCAGAAGTGACCATGACACTCAGTTCTATGTGACGGGTAACAGTTTATTGGTTATTTTCATCAGAAGTTTTTGAGAGTTAGGGTGTATAATTTTGGTTCTTTCTCTTGTTTATTTGTGATGTTTTTGGTTGAATTGGAGTAGCAAATGAGACAATGAGGCGAATGGTTATAAATCCTTTATTCTGTATTTAAGTATTTATCACATATGTGAAGCAGGATTATGTATTTTAAGACTAAATGGCCAGTGAACAAAAATAGAAAGTTCTTCTCTGGTTTTATTACATAAAATTGAGAGATTATTGATAAATCTCTCAAACAAGTTATTCTACATAGATATAGGTATCTATATCTATATAGATACATATTTTAGGATTTATTTACTTGTTTATTTATTGAGAGAGAATGAGCACAAGCATGAGCAGGGGTAGGGGAAGAAGGAAAGGGAGAGAGAATATCAACCAGACTTTGTGCTGAGCACAGAGCCTAATGTGGGTGTCGATCTCACAACCCCAAGACCAAGACCTGAGCCAAAATCAAGAGTCTTAACTGACCGAACCTCCTAGCCAGCCCAAATCTGTCAAACAATGTTATTTAAGTGGCTACTCAGTGTGAAACATATTGTAGATAGTAAGATGAGAGATGACCTAGGACATCTAGTTTCGAGCATTATCTTCATGAATAAGTTGTAAAAACATTGAACAAGAGAAATATTCAAGACATTTTACAGCTAAGACCCATGGTTGTAATCCAGGCAAGCATTACTGTTGTTTCTAGGGAGAAGAGATCATTTTTCGCTGGTTTGATTAAAGAAGGCACCAGGGAAGAAACAGATTTGAGATGTTTTCAGGGTTAGGGACTTTTAATAGATGGAGATAACAAATAGGCTGTTGTGCCGGGGTGGGGGTGGGGGATAAATATTTATTACAGACAAGTTAAGAGAAATTAAAATGGAAATGTAAGTTGGAGTGATATAGTGTAGGATCTGAATGCCAAGCTAAATATTTTAGACTTTATTCTCTAGAAATTGGGAGCAAAGAACCAGTTGCATGACAAAAGTGGTATTTGAGGAAGATAAATATGGCATAAATATTATTAGTGTTTTTTTAATATATTTGTATAGGAAAATAAGAAGAAATACTGAGAGTAGGGAGACAAACTAGAAGTCAATGTTGATATAATAAAGTAGTATTTTATTACAATAATCAGTGTGTTTCTCCTAGTCATTAGTGATCCCCTCCTCTTATTCAGGTAATAGTGAAGACATTCTTATGTTTACTGTTCCAGGAATGGAATAACACAGAAGAGAAGAATACTTAGAATACTTGGGATTTTATTTTTTAAGATAGCCATTTGAAATAAAGAAAAATTACGTTTCAAAGCCTGTGCTTTTAAATACCCCATGCCTTGATGAAATTTGGGATATACATTTATGTAATAAAAAAACTCCATATTTTAGAAGTGCTGCCTATGGATCTGAAAACACCAGAAACCATGTTTCTTGTTCAAGGCAAAGAAACCAGAAATGTGGCAAGGTTTATTAAGTTCAGCTCTGTCATTATTAATGACAGTTTTGTGTTTCTAGTTAGGGAGGATCTAAAACAATGTCAGAATTCCTTTCCTTATAGAGTGGTTCAGGAAAGCAGCACATTGACTTCTCCCCCTCTTCTGTATGCCACTAAAAATTGCCTCCAGACACACTCAGCAAATAACTCACTGTACACACATGCACACATTCTTATACATAGTTGACACAGAAGTGGATCTGTTTGCATAAGGGATACTGCAGTGATCTGTAAGTATTCACAGCAGGAGATAAAATGGACCCGAGAAATTTTTAACTATTCTGGGTAGACTGGATACAAATGAGGGCCGGAGCATCTCCAACAACTCCTCCTCTTATCCCTAATACTCTACCTAAAAAAAGTGCAGATCTTACTGAAAAAAAAATAAGTTGAAGTAAAATTTAAGATAAATTATTGAGAAATAGATTTCTTTCATACCTGAGGTCATGGACTGAGATTAATATTTTTTACATTTGTATTATGGTCTTAATCTTGCCCTCTATAACATTTTAGGTGTATTCTTTACCTTCTCTCAGTTTTGATACTCTGTGAAAAGTAGTTCAAGCCAAAGAAAGTAGTAGATGAAAATTTTAGTAATAAAATTCCTTCCTTTCTCTACTGAAGCAAAATTGATATTCCTTTTTATATCCATAAAGGCTATTTCCTTTATGGTAGCAAGGAAAAATAAGTATGATAAGAAAAAAGAAGTGTGATAGATAGAAAACAATAAAAAATATATCTTTTACAAATATTTTTCTCACCCTGAAAATAAAGATTGTAAGAAAACATGTTCATTCTAAAGATAAGAAGAAAATATGACCTTAAAGAGATAAAAAGTGTGATTCAATGTAGAATTGAATAGAAAAGTAAAACAGAGATCTGACTTAGTTGTGAAAGCAATTATGGACCAAAAATATAGGGTAAAGTGTAGACCAAGAAGTTGTAATACTGTTAAGTGTTTTCAGAAACTCCTAAAAAGATGACACCAAAGGGACAATTCTGACAGAGGATATGTCTGAACCCAATATTGATATTGCTGAAACCAATTCTGGACAAGGAAAAAGGACTATGAGAACATGCGGTATGCTTCACCTGGATTTGTGCCCTTTATAATTAGTATGATTTATTGCCAGTGTACAGAAAATAAATAACTTGAGTTGAACAATCCTATCTAGGCCATGTCCCAGGAAGAGGAGTGCTAAATTGTCAACACTGGACAGAGAAACAGAAAAGATTAAGTAGGTCAGACTGAGTCATGGCAAGTTAGCGTAAAGAATAAGAGAGAACAGCAGCAAAGTTGAGATAAAGTCAGGGTATGATTATCAAGAGAGCAAAGGACAGATCCAATTGTGAGAGAAAAAAGTGAGAGGGAGGATGGTTATCAGTTAAAAATGTCAGAAATAGTTGAACCACCAACCTAGAGGTGCTGGGTTTTGACTTGGACTATATATAGGCTAGGGTGCTTTCGGAGGCAAATAATCAAAACTCTAAATCAAACTGACTGTAAGAATAAGGAAACATACTGGAAAGTAATCCAGAGATATGGTGGTCTCCAAGCATTGGTTTGACTCCACTTCTCTGTAAGTCCCTATGGATGGCCCATCTCTCTATGTTGATTTATCATGGACCTACTTCCCTTCTAATCCGCAGAATGGCTGGTAGCTGCAACTGGAGCAAAGTTCAATTCCTTGTCCATACTCAGCTGAAGTGAAAATTCCTCCTCCAATCAAAAACTAGTCTTTCCTTGAGTTTGATTGGTTCAGTTTAGTAAAAGAGGCCCCAAATCAGTAGCCGCCCCAGAGAAATGTGCTTCATTGACTGGATGATATGTGGGTCCCTCCATCAATCTCTGTAAAGGGAGATGAGATAATCATGGTTGATTTAGAATAATCAGCTTCCTCTGAGTCACAGGGCTGCATGATTGCAGTTTCTGGAACAAGATGAGGATGCTGTTAGGAAGAAGATAGTAAGGTATCCACTAGAGCACTTTTGGAATAATTTTTATAAAGTATAATGTTTCCTTGATTTCAGGAGAGACCTTTTTCTCAGGTTTTAGTATCTCTAAAGTTATGATGCATCTTACACCCAATGGCATATTAAGGTTGAATTTGGCAGTGATGTATTTTATCTCTTTCAGGGTGATATAGAATATAATGTTGCGTGTTACAAACAACATACCACTATAGATCTCAGGTAACATGGCATTTTCTTTATATTAAAAAAAGACCAGCTCTTCATTTCAAGGGTTTTACTAGTCCTTGTGTTTCTGGAAATACTAAATGAATTAATTTAGTAATACATGTGAAGAAAGTATCTTGTTAATCACAATTATAACCATATTTGAACTTTTCCCACTTCATATCTTTTTACCACAACTTTAGTCTGAAATATCTCCTACAGATTATTTTAGTTGGCTCCTAACATCTTTCTATATTCAATACCTGCCCCTTCAAACTCTTTGCCACATGGCAGTCAAATGAGTCTTTGCAAAGTTTGTTTTTACATTTTTAAAATTTAAATTTAATTTCCTAACATATACTATAACACCCAGTGCTCATCCCATCAAGTGCCCTCCTCATTGCCCATCCCCCAGTTACCACATCCCCCCACCAACCTCCCTTTCCACAACCCTTTGTTTCCCAGAGTTCAGAGTCTCTCATGGTTTGTCTCCCTCTCTAATTTTTCCCACTCAGTTCCCCTCCTTTCCTTTATAATCCCTTTCACTATTTCTTATATTCTTCATATAAGTGAAACCATAATATGATTGTCCTCCAATTGACTTACTTCACTCAGCATAATACCCTCCAGCTCCATCTACATCAAAGCAAATGGTGGGTATCTGTCCTTTCTGATGGCTGAGTAATATTCCATTGTATACGTAGACCACATCTTCTTTATCCATTCATCTGTGGACGAACATTGTGGCTCCTTCCACAGTTTGGCTATTGTGGACATTGCTGCTGTTAACATTGGGGTGCAGATGTCCCAGCGTTTCACTACATCAGTATCTTTGGGATAAACACTTAGCTAGTAAATACTAGCTAAGTCGTAGGGTAGCTCTATTTTTAACTTCTTGAAGAACCTCCACATTGTTTTCCAGAGTGGCTGTACCAGTTTGCATTCCCACCAACAGTGCAAGAGGGTTCCCCTTTCTCCACATCCTCTCCATTTGTTTGTTTCCAATCTTATTGATTTTCACCATTCTCACTGGTGAAAGGTGGTGTGAGGTGGTATCTCATTGTGGTTTTGATTTGTATTTCCCTGATGGCAAGTGATGTGGAGCATCTTCTCATGTGCTTGTTGGCCATGTGTATGTCTTCTTTGGAGAAATTTCTGTTCATGTCTTTTTCTCATTTCATGATTGAATTTTTTGTTTCTTTGCTGTTGAGTTGAATAAGTTCTTTATAGATCTTGGATACTAGCTCTTTATCTGATATGTCATTTGCAAATATCTTCTCCCATTCTGTAGGTTGTCTTTTAGTTTTGTTAACTATTTCTTTTGCTGTGCAGAAGCTTTTTATCTTAAGTCCCAAATAGTTCATTTTTGCTTTTGTTTCCCTTGCCTTCATAGATGTGTCTTGCAAGAAGTTACTGTGGCCAAGTTCAAAAAGGTTTTTGCCTATGTTCTCCTCTAGGATTTTGATGGATCCTTATCTCACATTTAGATCTTTCATCTATTTTGAGTTTGTCTTTGTGTCTGGTGTAAGAGAATGGTCCAGTTTCATTCTTCTGCATGTGGCTGTCCAATTTTCCCAACATCATTTGTTGAAGAGACTGTCTTTCTTCCATTGGATAGTCTTTCCTTCTTTATTGACCATAGAGTTAAGGGCTCATTTCTGGGTTCTCTATTCTGTTCCATTGATCTATGTGTCTGTTTTTGTGCCAGTACCATACTGTCTTGATGATAATAGCTTTGTAATACAGCTTGAAATCTGCCATTGTGATGCCCCTGGCATTGGTTTTCTTTTTCAATATTCCTCTGGCTATTTGGGGTCTTTTCTGATTCCATACAAATCTTAAGATGATTTGTTCCAACTCTGTGAAGAAAGTCCATGCTATTTTGATAGGGATTGCACTGAACATGTAAATTACCCTGGGTGGCATAGACATTTTCACAATATTTATTCTTCCAATCCATGAGCGCGAAATGTTTTTTCCATCTCTTTACATCTGCCTCAATTTCTTTCAGAAATGTTCTGTAGATTTTAGGGTGTAGATCCTTTACCTCTTTGGTTAGGTTTGCTCCTAGGTATGTTACAGTTTTGGGTGCAATTGTAAATGGGATCGCTTCCTTAATTTCTCTTTCTTCAGTCTCATTGTTAGTGTATAGAAATGCCAAATGCAACTGAATACACATTCTTCTCAAGTGCATGTGGAACTTTCTCCAGAATAGACCACATACTGCGTCACAAATCAGGTCTCAAATGATACTAAAAGATTGGGATTGTCCCCAGCATATTTTCAGACTACAATGCAAAGTTTAAATCTGCTGGGGATCCCTGGGTGGCTCAGCTGTTTAGCACTGGCCTTTGGCCCAGGGCATGATCCTGAAGTCCTGGGATCAAGTCCCACATCAGGCTCCCTGCATGGAGCCTGCTTCTCCCTCTGCCTGTGTCTCTGCCTCTCTCTCTCTCTCTCTCTGTGTGTCTCTTTCATGAATAAATAAATAAAATTAAAAAAAATAAATCTGCAAATCTGTTTCTGATTATGATAGAATAGCTTCTATCAACTGACATGCAGATAAAAATGACAAGAATTATAGACATAATTTTGAAAACAACTTTTGAAACTAGAGACCTAACAAAAGCAGGAAGAAGATGGGAAGGTATCAATCTTGAAAGAAGTGGCTGTGCTTGTATAAGGTTTTTGTTTCTGGAATATTTTTCCTGGGTACACTCTCTTCCAAACAACTTGGGGCTGCCAAAGCAAATGGAAAGTGAAGAGGGAAATGCCAAAAAAGAAGAATCCAAGGTGAGAAGCCTTAAAGTCTATGTGTATGCTCCTACTAAATCTTGGATAACCTTATACTGTGCCTTCATGGAGGAACTCAGGGAGTCTGGCAGAAAGCAATCTGTAGGGCAGACAGTATGGAGAGTCCAGCCAATGTAACTGTCTGCTAGTGGAAACAACTGCAATAAGGATGACAAGAACAACATTCTTCGGTGGAAAATACAAGATTCTAGAGTCTACAAAACATATTATCCACATGGTCAGAATAAAATTATATAATAGCAGGCATCTAAAGTAATCAGAAAATGTGTAGCTCAGAGGTTAGAGAAAATGAGATCAGTAGAAACCAAAGTTGTGATGCTAGAGATGCTGAAAGCAAAAAGTTTAGATTCTAGAACAGAAGAGTAAAATATATGAAATAAAAGGGTCAAAAAAATAAAAAAAATAAAAAAAATAAAAGGGTTACTAGCTGGGCTTAACAGAAAATTTAATATGGCAGAAGTAAAGATTGACTTGAAGACATTTCAACAGAAATTATTCAATCTGAAAAGCACAAATATTTGTTGAAAAAAAAAAAACAGTCTCAAGGACTGGGAGAATAGAACCAACAATATAACATAAGTTGAGGAGAAGAGAAGAATTTGTCATAATATTTGAAGAAATAATGGAAAATGTTTCCCAAATTTCATTTATACTCTCTCTCTCTCTCTCACACACACACACACACGCACACAAACTTAAGAGTTCAAGAGTCTCAGTAAATCTCAAGCAAGACAAATACAACAAAAACCACACTTAGGCATTTCATATCAAGTTAATGAAAATCAAAGATACGAGAAATATCTGGAAAACAGCCAGAGGTAAGCAATACACACATACAGGGGAAAAAAATGATACAGTTGAGAGCTAACTTAGAAACAATGGAAGACAATGCATAAGGTGAGACCATTTATAAAAGGTAAAAAAGAAAAGGCAAAAAATAAAAAAACCTACTAAACCAGAATTTCATATACAATAGTAATGTCCTATGCTTATGCTTATGCTTAATGCATAAGCATAGGCAAGGTAAAGATGCTTTCAGAAGGAAAACTCAGCTATGCTACAGTAGAAGTGTGCTACAAGAAAAGCGTAAGGAGAGTGCCTGGGTGGCTCCATGGTTGAGTGTCTGCCTTTGGCTCAGATCGTGATCCTGGTGTCCTGAGATTGAGTCTCACATCAGGCTCCCTGCAGGGAACCTGCTTCTCCCTCTGCCTGTGTCTCTGCCTCTTTCTGTGTCTCTCATGAACAAATAAATAAAATCTTAAAAAAAAAATAGGGAAGTTCCTCAGAATGGAATGTTAGATCTACAGAAAGGATTGAAAATGACAAATCTATTGTAAATATAAAAGCCCATACATACATAGTGGTACCTGAGTGGCTCAGATGGTTGAGTGACCGACTCTTGGTTTCTGCTCTGGTCAGATCTCAGGGTCCTGGGACCAAGCTCTGCAATGGGCCCAGAGCTCAGCACAGATCTGCTTGATTCTCTCTCTCCCTCTGCCCTCTCCCCTCCCCAAATAAATAAATAAATCTTTTTTAAGAAGCCCATTTAATTTTTCTGTTATTTTAGTTATATAGGTATTTTTCCATTCTCATTATTTCTTTAAAGAAATAATCAAAGTTACTATCACCACAATTAAGAGAAGCCATTCCCATGTGTCTCTTGGCATTCCTGCCAAAAATGAGTCTGCCAAAACCTGAGTCTGAACATGAGCAAGCTTTAGATTAACTCAAATAAAGGGACTTTCTATAGAATAACTAGTCCATGCTTTTCAAAAACATAAAGGTAAAGAACAACAACAACAACAACAACAAAAAAAAACACGGAAATTATGAGGAGCTTTTCCAAATTGTGGGGAAACAAAAAGATGCTAAACTGATGTAATATGTGAGCCTTGATTGGATCATATATTGAAAAAGAATCTCTAAAGAATATTAGTGGAACTGATTGAAATAAACTGTTGAGAAGATAATAGTATTTCACAAATACTTAATTTCTTCTTTTTTATTTTCCAGAAGTATAAATCCTCTCATGTTTTCCTTTAATGTGAAATTTTCTTAGGGCTGCGGTGAGTCAGAAAAATCTAACATTTACATGGTCTAAATGGCTCTGTATGTTCTGTCTTCTGACTGCCTAGTGAAGTTCCAAGCACACAAACATGGCTCATGCACTCTCTCTCCCACCATTATCTATCTCTTTTTATTTTCTCAATGACTCTGATATCTCAGTTTTTCTTTCTTGCTTATGACTTTTGTACTTTCTGGCTCCACTTGAAAATTTCACTCCCTAACCCCAACTAACTCTGAAGCACTCACTTAAAAACCTCATCCACAGAAAAATCTCTCCTCTTCCTTTTATAGAGTATCCTAACATTATGTGGATCTTCTTTATACAATGTAGCATAATTGTAAGCAAATTATCTACTGTTCTATGAGGTGTATATCATCAGTTCTTTCCAGTAGACTATGAGCTTCATGAGGGTAGGGAGGCACAGAGACAGTGCTCAATAAAACTTTTTAAATGAGTATATAAGAAACATTGTAAGTTTGGAAGAGAACAAGTATAGGTGAGTGTTGTTAGTGTACAGAGAGAAGTTGAAGAGGCTTTTAAATGTCTGTTGTACTTCTAATTTCCTTCTGATGAAAGTGGTTGCAAGTGTTGACACTTAAGAGAAATTGTTCTCATTTTGCATCATGTGATTATGCTTCACTAGCCTCTGCTTATTGACCAATGGATCACTCTAATAAAAGTCATAGACCCAGAGGTTAGAAAAAAATTGAAAGTTTCTAATTTTTGAGATGACCTGGAATGTGAATGCTGTATATTACTTTTATATGGAGTTCTATACTGAATGGATGGTGATTGATTGAGCTAATAAGTTTCTTACTTGGGTAGGAGTTCAAATTTCAGAGAGACAGATAGAGATAGAGAAATCATTTTTAAAGAATGGCAATCATTGTAGAAGATGATACAGAAAAGAAAATTAAAGCAAATGGACTAGTGGAGCTCTGAGAACATGAGTCCTGGGAATGATAATCTCTAGAATAAAGGAAACAGATGTCTTTTCTGATGGGTGACAGGATGGCACTACCATGAGATTCCTGGTCTTTCCTATTGTGTATTGAAAGGCAAGGATGCATCCTACTGTTTTAGTTAAGACCTAGCTGTGTGGCTGCTGACATGGTTACTTTTGTTCCTTTATTTCATGTCTATTCTTATAACCAACTATTGCTACCTCGGGTAATTTGATTGTGTGCTTCTGACTTCTGACACATCTTTTCTGTCCTTCTGACAGATCTTTTCAGGAAGAAAAGCAAAGATTGTAAACTATATTCTAAGTTGCAGCCTAAATTCAGGCAGGGAGTGCAATGATAACAATTGGAAATCAGGCTGCTTGGCAATATTCCTATTACAACGTTTTATTATTTATTTGGGGTAGGATTTTCTTTAATGAAAATAATTGTTTTCATTAAATGTATAAATGTATATTTGCCATGTGTATCATTAGCATTTTCTGTATTGCTATGTTTACTAAGTATCCAGACTTACATAAAATACTAATATAACTTGAAACAACTATACACAAGATTAATCTGCACAAGATTATAAATAGAATCGTATGCAGTTAATAGATTATTAAGGACATTAGATAACTTGCCTAATTAGTTGCCCTATAATCAAATTCATATTAAAGTTAAATAGAATCTTCAATCATGAAAATTCACAATATGTATACAAACATACAATCTCACACACTAGATAATGTTATATGTTAGACTGAGAGATTGTATTAAATTCATTCAGCTATTATTTTTCATGCTAAAACTTTCCAAAGAACAAAGTTTGTCAAATATGAGCTCGATAACATCTTAAAAGTACTCTACACATTTTATAAAGAGAATTTTATTGTTCTTTTCTTTGTTCAGTATGTGTCTTGGGAAAAGCAGAACACACTTTTATGTAACTGTGCACTAATAAAATGATTTTAATTAAATAAATTTGTTAGAATAATGCCACTTGTAAGGGTTACGCTACACATCTTGTTATGAAGTAAAAAAGTTAATGCTCAAGTCAGAGTCAAGGCCTCTGGAGGCCCTAAAATGTCACTTGTTCAAAATGTGTGACTGGGCTTTTGTGTAACCAGTGAAAAAACAGGTCCCAGCCATTTAGGAGATTATAATCCATGGCAAATAACCTTGATAAAAGAACAAAAATTTAAGAAACAAAAACAGCAAACAAATAAACAAAAACCTTACCTAGGCCTAAGACCTTACCCAATAAATCCTATCAGAAGCCTGGCAAAAAGGAAATCTTTAGCACTGACAGTTTTATTTAGCAGCCTGAACCCTCAAATGAATTGCTGACAGAAGAGGATGTTTGACTCAAATAAGAATCTCTGTTATTCATCTTATCTTATTTCTTCATGACCTTTGACAACGTTCTTCTTCAAATTGCCAAGACTTCTGCTGAGGTCCATCACCTCCTTTTGTGTAGGTCCAGCTGTCCCTGTCTAGTGACCTAATATATAGATAGGGTTTGGGTTTTGGTACCTGATCCATTTCTTCCTAGTGTCTGATTTTGCATATTTACCATTTCTTGCTTTTCTCTATATAATGATGTATTCCTCACTGTGCAGTCTATAAATATTTTTGATATATAGCATCAAAGAAACAGAAAAATCATGAAAATATTTCAAATTGCATTTCATATTTGAGATGTTAATTATGATTTTCATAGACATGTCATAATATTCTTAATAAGTATTTTTTAAAGTTTTCATTTTAAGACTAAACTGTCCATTTTATATCTTTGCATCTGGCTTTGGATGGGATACTCTAAAGTCCTTAGCATGCTGTGCTTTAACATTTATTAAATATGAATTTTTAATATAAATATATTGTTATATTCTCAAATAATAAAAATGGACCAATAGCTAACAAGTACTTTATTTATTTATTTATTTATTTATTTATTTATTTATTTATTAGCAAGTTCTTGATTTAAATATCATTATCAAATCATTCTTACCATTATCAACTTCAGGAAATGGAACCTAATTGTTCAATCTCAGAATAATGTAAAACAAGCAAATAGTTAACAGAACATATTGGTAAATTTCTGTTTGTGGGAACAATGGAATCTAAAAGTCTCATAGTTCAGAGAATCAGACTGAAATGTATATACAGAAAGTATCATGGTGAACATTAGTAAAAGAGATTTTTTGGGAACATCAATTTATTCTGCCCTGCTCCCCAGCGTGTTGTCAAATAGTGATGTGTAGTCATCAGGTGTTTTAATTCTTTACCAGGGCAAAGTGAATTATTTGATAGAAACAATTGAGGCTTTTTTCTCCTCGAGAGCAAGTACGACATAATGCTTGACTACTAATGTAGTTGATTCCACACAAATACCTAGCCTCATTCGAATTTATAATCTCAAAAACTGAGAACAAGAATGAACTTTTAGCTTTTGGCAAAATTACTTTATCAAATGACACTTTAAGATATCCTACACGATTGAATCAAAGTGTGTGGAAGAACAAAACTACCAAGTCTGTTTCCTGGGTGATTTTTCATTAAAAGCAGGTAGGAAGTGCATGACCAGATAGCTTTCTTTTCTTCTGAAAGTATCTTGTGAAAGGTCTAGATTTTTAGTAATAGTTTGAATGATAAAATAGGAGTGTAAGATAGTGGTTGGTGGGATAATTGACCGAAGGCAGTAGAGATGTATGGTGGTTTTGAAAAGCATGGAGGAAGCTGGCATATAGGAAAAATTAGAAAAGTGGTATGTATGAAGACTATTTTAGTAATAAGTATAGTGATGATAATAATGTTAATAATATGTACTATTTTATATTTTAAGTGCCCTGCATACACTGTCTGTAGTAAAATAAAATGTTTCTGAAAACAAAATATGCATGAGAATGTATTTTGAAATTATTGTAAGAATAATAGCACCTACATTTTACTGAACATTCATTAAATAAATTCACATTTAATCTTTTGTTTTCACAATAAACAAGTTAGTGTTAATGTTCAAATACCCCACAAAATCCAATAGCCAGAAATTTCAATAGCTGGGATTTAAAACTAAATAGTCTAATTTAGAAACCCTTTTATTTTTCATAACTGTGTATTGTCATTAAGCAGTGTTAAGTTCTTTGTCTCAGTTAGTAGAAGAATGGAAAGAGTAGGGATGCCTGGGTGGCTCAGTGGTTGAGCCTCTGCCTTCTGCTCAGGGTGTGATACTGGGGTTTGGGATCGAGTCCCACATTGGGCTCCCCTTGAGGAGCCTGCTTTTCCCTCTGCCTGTGTCTCTGCCTCTCTGTCTGTATCTCATGAATAAATAAATAAAATCTTTTAAAAAATGGAAAGAGTTAAAAAAAAAAAAAAACAAAGAAAAGATAAGAGAAAAGTACATTTTTCAGCCATGGGAGAAAATATGATTTGGGGATATTTTTCAAAAAATGGAAATTATAGAGAGAATAGATTTTATGACTATTTAAAGAGTTTATTACATGACTTTAGTCTATATTAACTTAAGGATATAAACATGAATCATATAAACTTATTTTATTGATAACATTAGTATGTTTAATATAATACATTTAAGGGCAGTCCTGGTGGCTCAGCGGTTTAGGGCCACCTTCAGTGTGATCCTGGAGACCCAGGATTGAGTCCCACGTGGGGCTCCATATATAGAGCCTGCTTCTCCCTCTGCCTGTGTCTCTGTCTCTTTCTCTCTCTCTCTCTCTCTCATGAATAAATAAACAAAATCTTTAAAAAAAAATATATATATATAATACATTTAAGAATAGAGCTTCTTTGAGCTATAAAAGCAAGAGTACTAATTGATTTTACCTTAAATATTTTATTCCTGACAAATGTAGCTACAAGTTGTTGAATTTTGAGGATTCTTCTAGATTTTCCTATTTCAACATAAATGATCAAGACTATAAAAGAATGATAACCATAAAGTTTACATAAAAATAAAATATGCCCTTTACTTCTTATAGTTTTACTTTCAATTTTTAATATCAAACAGATATGGAAAGTAGTTTTCTTCAGAAAAGCTGCACAAACAGGAATTGCTGCCTATACTTGACCCCTGTACTGCCCTTCCTCCACACTCAATGTATATGTATGTCAAATGGGTATTTATGAAATCTCCTTCAAACAAAGGTGTATGTTTTGTTCACTTTTATGGAAAAGAAGAAAGAGAATGAGATCGATTTCATGCCAAAGTATTAGATGATTTACGCATATAAGAGAATGAGTACCTACATAATATTTCTGAGTATTAAATGTGGTAATATCCACAATGCCTACTTAGTTCAGGGCACACAGTAAGCACTTAGTATCTGAGCAATCAGATCTGCTCACAAATATATATTGGTTGGCCGGGGCAACTGGGTGGCTCAGTCGGTGAAGCATCTGCCTTCGGCTCAGGTCATGATCCTAGGGTCTTGGAGTGAAGCCCCAAGTCGGCCTTATGTCTCCTCACCTTTGGGCTCCCTGCTCAATGGGGAGTCTGCTTCTCTCTCTGCCCCTCCTCCACTCTTGTTCTTTCTCTCTCAAACAAATAAAGATCTTTAAAAAAAACATATTGGTTGGCTAATATGTGGTTAAAGATTCAGTGCAATGTAAATGCCTGCTGTTGGTATTATTATTATCTGATACAATCTTCCTTATAGCAATACTGAAGTTTTATAAATAAAAAACATGTTAAACAAGCTTGAGAAACACTAAAGAAGACCCAAATAATGGACAACTATAACATGACATTGAATTGAAAAGATTCAGTATCAGTTATGCCTCAGATCTTGCTTCGCAGCGGGCATAGCCTTGAGTATTTTCTTAGTCACCCTTGGATTAAAGTGGTTTCTGTGGGGCTTTTTTTGAGTTTCTGTTTCCCTAACCACACTCAGCTGTTAGACTCCACTAATTGCAAGGTGACTGTTCTATGGTTTCCAACAATGCTCTGGGGCACACATTGCTTTGCAGAGAAATGGCAACAAAGGTCATCTCCTTTAAAGAATAGTTCCTGAGGTCAATGTTTCTCTCTGGAAAATTAGCTGGCTTACAGTTTAGTCTCTAATGACTTATCAGTGCCTTATCTGCCGCTCTTCATCACAACTTCCACTATTTTAGAAGGTGCCCTTAGGCTTGAAATCCTCTTGACTCTATTGGAAATGGAGTCAGTTCTTGGGAAGTAATTTAGAGCTCTTTGTCCTACAGCCTGCTTCTCTGCTTGAGTAAAATCTCTGAGCCATGATTCTGGAGTTGAGGATAAAGATAATGGCATCCTCTTCCCTGTGTGATATACTCTCTTCAGGAGATGAGTGGTGGGTGGTTATTGGGGCAGGACCTTCAGGTTCTTCAGGTAGAACTTTTTTTAAATTGGTTTTTAAATTCCCACCTCATGAGATGGGGTATGGATGACTGAACCTCAACAGAGTCAGGCCTGAAGCACAACAGCGGTCTAACAAGTGGGGATTGGATGGAAGAAAGTCTTCACTTCCTCTCAGCCACACTTAGCTAGAACATAGCCTCAATAAGAGGCAGCTGCAAGCAGGTCATTCTGTCCATCCTGGGAGGACTGGGATCCTAGGGAAGAGGAATCCAACCCTGTGTTCTTGGATTTCCCAGTCCAAGTGGAGGTTGGGTCTTGCTAGCTGGGAAGGAGCAGGAAGAGTTTGGGTCTTAGTTCAGATGTCACAGATTCTGGCAGTTCTTACCAATATCTAGTAGATTTTCTTGAACAAATCATTCTTCACTTGCCATAAAAACCATACTTCCAAAGACTTTTAAAAAGACTTTCCAAAGGCTTTAAAAACTATTATTTACACAGTTTTCACCAGGGTAGCTGGGAGTGGGTCTGTGGAATCCCTCACGCTGCCAAATCGGAATTGGAACTCCCCTAGTTCTTGTTGCTTGTTTGTCAGTTATAAAAGCAAACTCTCATTCTCTGTTGTCTAGCCTCTCACATATGCTTGTAGTGAATATATTTTGCAGTCGGCATGCTCTCTTTTTCAATGCCTCAGTGAAAATGTGGTTGAGGTGTTACTGTGAACTTTGCTTCATCCTCCACACACATATGTCCATCCATCTGTAAGTACTGCAAAGCACTACTACGTTGGCTCTTCATACACAGATGCCATTAACCACTCCTTTCTGACTCTGAAGACACTGGTTAAAAATGGATGCTAAGCAAATTGCAGGTGGGTCATAGTTATTTTCTTTCAGCATGCATTTTTAGTTATAATAAATGACATGCCTTTAAAGAAAAATATACGTTTATTTAAAAAAAAACAAACCTAAAACTAGTGCTCTCTACCTTCCCCCTTCCTCATCAATAAAAGAAGAGAAAAAAGAAGGGCAAGAAAACAAAAAACATGACTTTAGGAGCCATAGAAGAGCACTTGAAGGTAATGTTTAGTGACAAGACAGGGCTGTCTATGATATATACTTAGCGGTGCTCATCATGACCATTTTAACAAAGACAAAGTCTAGAAGTACCCAGTAGTAATCCTCGGGCATAATCTGGAACAATGTGGTTTAATGGAGAGACCAGACCCCTACTCAGGACTGTCAAAAACCTTAACTTAGAATAAGTGAACTCTAAGCCTCCAAGTGCTCTGATATATGCTGTATATTTCTGTTGACTTGGAGTTCTTTCCCTGGAATGGGGTCTTTTGGGGGTGTGATTACTAAAGTGATGTCTATGCTCTATTATGCCTGCTGTCTTTCACATTATAAGGTGAGGATACTATAGAAGAAAGTGGAGAAGGTAGAAAAATCTTTTTATGTTAACAATAAGAGGCATATATGTATAAATGTATGTGTATGTGTGTGTATATACTTTCATATTTTGCATAGATTTTCATTATAATTATTGATAAAAAGGTAAAAGAAGGTAGATAAAGTTCTTGCTGTTATCTTCTTAAAAATTCTAGCACTAATTATGCACTGGCTGGTTCATAACCCAAATGTTTTGTTTCCTTTTCTCTGTGCTCTTCCTTCCCCTCCCCCACCTACGTTCTCCAGCAGCTGCATCCCTCTCAATTTCCTCTACTTTTACTGTAATAATGTCTTATGAAGATAAATGATCTGGACTAATATAGGCTTTAGCTCTACATGCCACATCTAATTTGAGATGTGTGCCGTGGTTACTGGTGTGGGAACATGGAAGAGAGTGTGGACTGAATTAATCACCAAAGCACACTAGACAATAAACCAAATGAAGCAGTATTTTCCTCTTATAGTTTAAAAAGTATATTGAATTCAATGAAATAGGAACCTTTTCTTAAAAGTTGTATTTATTGAGAGGAAATCAGGCTGCCTAGTGGCCATGCATCTCAGCTCTGGTGACCAGTTCCCGAAATTCAAATTCCAGCTTTGCTATTTATAAGCTGCTTAACCTAGGGAAGTTATTTCCTGTGTTCATACTGTTTTACAATGGTTAAAATGGAGTAAATAACATCTACATCAAAAGATTATTGTATGTATAAATAACTTAATTCGTGTGAAAGTATCTAGAACCATGCCTGAGACATAGTGGGTACTCCATAAACATTAGCCATTAATATAGTCATTCAATATGCTGGAGCTGGTATAAATTATCATTGCCTTTCATTCATAAATCTCTTTCCCATTTCATTAATTGAATTTGTTCACGGAGCACTTTCCTGTGTCTTTTCATATTTTTTAAGTGCACAGATCCTATTTAGATGTAGTACATGCATCTAAATATAGCTGAGAAATTACTTCCAGTCTATATCAAAAATCTGTTTCTACAGTTAATACTCTGCTGGCTCTTTTTTTAAATTGTGCTTACTGCTTGTGCAAAGTAGAGGTATTCAAATTTTTGTTGAATGTATAAATGACTCCATGTTGTGATTAATCATTAAATTGCAAAATCAATTTCCCATTTTTTTGAATTTTGATTTTATTCTTCCTAATATGTTTATTATCTAACTAGATTATAGCTCCTGAAAAAAAAGAGGCTCTGTTTTATATCTCTTCATATTACCTGCAGAATCTATTGATAGTGGAAATATTATATATATATTTGCAAAAGTATATCTGAAGTTCTACATAACTTATCAATGACTAAGCCAGGTCTCATGACATCAATGGAATTGATGTTCTTTGGGAACTTCATTTAGATTGGTTCTGTCTTATTTTTATTTCCTTTGCCTTTTTTTTTTTTTTTTTTTTTTTTTTTTAGAAAGTGGGGTGGAGGGGCAGAGGGAAGGGAGAGAGAGAGCAGAGGGAATCTTAACCCATCTCCATGCCAAGAGCAGAGCCCAATACAGGGCTCAGTCTTACAACCCTGCAATCATGACCTGAGCTGAAATCAAGAGTTGGTTGCTTAACTGACTGAGCCACCTGGGTGCCTCTTTCCTGCTTTTTAAGACACATGTAAAAGTCTTGTTTGAGTTTGGCCTTGGTGCAAAATGGAATTCTTGGGAGTGCTCTGCTGAGTTCCTCTTGAAACAGGAGACTCAGGTTGAATTTCTGTGGTAGTAAAAGAGATTTGTTCATTTCAGTTTTTGGTTTTGAGGCATGGATGTATGGGAGTTTTCTTTAGGGCCTTCGTTAATAGAGCACAAGGCAAGAACTCTGTATTTAAACATTTTAGATTAATTATTGGTGGTCTGAAAAATGTGGACTTTCAGCCAGAAATGTAGCAAAGAACAAACACAGTCCAATGAGTCAATAAAGAAATATTAAAATGATTAAGTATAGTTATAGCATTACCTCTAGGAACTAGGTTTGGATAGACTTCATTGATTTTTTTGCAATCTTGTTCAAATTGCTTTTACTCTCTGCAGTTTCTTGCAATGACTTGCTAATATTTTGAGTTCTACTTTGCAGAGATGATTATTTGCCTGAGTTTGAGATCTGTACATAGCAAAACATTTTGCAAGTGAAAGAAAAGACTGCCTTAAAATTTTATTAGCTGGAGTGGGAATTCACTGGATCACAACTATGATAATATATTCTTCCCAGCAAAACAATAATTTTTTTTAATCCAAGAGGATTGAGGTATTTATTTGGACAAACTCATTTGGTTGGCATGCAGAACAAGCAGGCTTTACATTTCTAATAATAAAAGCTGTGGATATCCTGTCTTATGGAGACAAGCACTTGGACTTCATATAGGAGGGATAATTCCAAAGAAATTCAAGTAAGTTAAATATCTGAGAACCTTCTATATGCCAAAATCTATATTTCATATATACTGTCTTATGCAATTCTAATGACACTTCGTGGTAGGAAGTATTGTTTCTGATTTCAAAAATATGGACTTAGGGCTCTGGGTAACTAGTCCACAATAGTGCAGCTAATAAGTAGCAACAGGATCTTAATTTAGATATTTTGACTTTTTCTGGTTCACCACCTTGCTTCTACTCTTAGTGCTATGTAATGAAATGTCATATTTATTTTTGCATACTAATTCATCTTTCCCCTCATAATAACAGAATCTAATTAGTTGCATGATTTCATATTATAATTGCATTTTACAAATCCACACTGTATTTGAGTAATCTAATGAAAAGTCCATAATATATTTGATCAATAATTTATAAAAGGTGATATAGATGTGAAATCAAATGACTTATGTATAATTTGCATATTCTAAGTGATCATTTGGCCCTGAAATCCTTAGCAATAGTTGAATTTCAAATTGTCACCAAATAGACAATTCGATGTTTGGAATGTGGAATTTGACTTGTGATAATGTCTGGGATTTGAGCTTTGACACACTATCATTAGATATTAATGATCTCTACCCAGGTAAAAATAAAGTTTATATTAGTTTTTTGGGGGGGATTTTGTTTACAAAGATAGACAATCACTAAACCTCACTAGGTTCACAAAGAGAACTTTCATCCTGAGTATACCCAAGCCTTAAATTAATTGCTTTAAAGATATGAAGTTGAATTCACATTATATAGTGAATGAGAATGAACTGCATATATTTTTCTGTTATTTTGTTTTTCACACAGTCTTTTTTCTTCAATCTTCTGCTTGGGTATCAGAGCTTGTCAGAGACTTATGAATAGACATCCAAATATTAAAATATAAACCAGGTTATCTAAAGATAAACCAGTCTTGTATGTGATACTTGGGTATGCACTAAGGAGGCCTAAAAAATTCACACAAAAATTCATACAAAAGACTTTATTTTTTAAAAAAGCCTTTTATAAAATAAGAATATCCATAATCACTACTAATTTATTCCATTAGGATTTAAACCATATGGTCCATGTTTATAAGTCAACACTGAATGTTCCTCCCATTTCTCTTTTCAGAATATGATGCAGGGGAAAGTATTTGTATGCAACACTGAGCAGTTTTAAAAGGCAGTGGTCATGCTTAAAATGCACTATAAAGGTCACTGCTTGAAAAGGAATAAATGTTGTATCCCAAGGTATCTTTTCTTTGTTATCTCCAGAAAAGCTCTTGGATGCAATATCAGTGTAAGATTTATAGAATACATAACACCATCCTCCACAGGGCAAAATTCATTTTCCTCAAGTACTCAATGTTTAATGACTTCCCTTTGGAAATTTTGGTTGCAGAGAGAGGTCTATGAGTAATCTGAAATGATCTAGAGAGACTTCAAATATGCCACTGTGCATGCTATAAAACACACTTTATACAGAAAAAATTTAATCAAATACATCTAATTAGGCATTATATATTGAAGCTATGCATCAGTGATTGGAGTTATATCAATGGGCCAGCTCTTTTATCGAGTTTGATAGTCTGAGTTCTAAACTAAAGATAAATTATTTCCTTGCAGCCAAATGATACTTCACCTTGCAAATTTCCTCTCCTTTTAAATGTTAATACCATCATGAAGGCAGAGTCTGTCGTTCATAAATATAAACATCTACCCTTTGTTCAATTTCAATGGTTATTCTCATGCAATTAGCATCTCATCCTGTGTCTGTAATTACTGGCAATGACAACATAAAATTTTAAATATACAATTTAGGAAAACAAACATTAGAATGGCTTAGTGACTTCTTTACATAGTCCACCCTCCAGTGTGTTTGTGAGAAGAGACAAGTCGTAGTTCAATAAGCGAATAAGTTTATTGAAATTAATATTTCAATAAATATTTACTGAAATGCTTTTGTATACCATGCACTTTTTTGGGTGCTTTTTCTGAAGACTCAGATTAGCTGCATTGAGTCAAGAAGTATATATCTCTCTCAGTTCTGTTTCCTTTGCCTCTCTCTTCATAGGCATTTAATATGTAGCTTAAGAACTCCAGAAATGTATTTTGGAAGTTTTAAAGGAGAGCTTTATTTAAAAAAGATCTTAATAATTGGAAAAGGAAGAATGGAATATGCTACTTTCCTAATATGGATGTTATATTTTTAACCTACAAAACTCCTTTGGACTGAACAAAATCAGCAACGAAACAGCAACATTGTGGAGAAGGAAAAAGTCTGATCCAAAGGCAAACCAATCAGTGCTCTACACCTGGCTAAGTAGAAGAATGAACACAAAAGGAAATCACTGTTTACAATGAGCAGATGGTGGTTAGAAGCTGAGATATAAAAGAATGAAAAAGGGAAGAAAATAGGATTCATGCTCTGCTGTTCTTGGAGTTAATGCTACAGCTGCCTACTGACCTAAAACAACAATGCCCACCCCACAGGGAACAGAAAACCAGGCCCAAGGCTGAAGTCACAAATACAGAACTGACTAATTCTCTGTCTGGGAACTTTAAAACCCAAGAAGGTCATGGTAAAGTCAGAATGTTCTTTTCCCTGACAGCCCGTGCAGAGAGCAGGGTACAAACTTAATTTGTTCACAGCTGTGGAATCCACTGAATGTTTCTACGCAGAACAATTGCCTATGATGGAGATGATCGGCTGGACGCTCTCAAAGCAGAAATTACAGACCTCAGGCTGGTTAGTTCATGAAAGCAAGGACTCCTATGACTGTGACCAAATAGATCCTATGAAGCACATGTTGCTCTAATGGGATTGGGAGAGATATCAAATTCATGTTATTCCAGCTATATAATTGGCAAGTGGGACTGGGTCACTGCCAAGAAGTAATTCACATTTGTGAGATTGGTGTACTGTCCTACAATAAATCATTCAGTGAGATAGGTATTTAGCCTTCACTTGTCTTTTCTTCAATTGGGAAGTGTCTGTGGATTTTTGGAAAAGGTAAATGGGAAGTAGAGAACTAAGAAAAGTGTCTTTTAGGATTCAAACTTTGACAGCTAAAAGTTTTTTCACAATAGGAACACAAATGAATTATAAAAGCAAACATATACATAGAGTATGTACTATGTTCTAGACTAGACATTCTTCTTAGAACCTTACAAATAATAACTACTTTCATTCTCATAACAACCTTATGAGGTAAATACAAATGAACTAGTTATCGTCTGAGGTAGGATTTAAACCCATGGAGTTTGGCTCCAAATTTTGTGCTTTTAAACATCTGTACTGATATTCTAGGAATAAGAATAGACAAGTGACAGTAATATAAGTGCATTAGTTAGGAATCTTGATGATGGTAATTTAGGTATATTAGTTAGGAATCTCCATTTGCAAACTAGATAAAAGAGTCTGGCTAAGAGAATGTCTAGCTTCTGAAAGGGTGAACATACAATGAACAGGGGATCAGCGTACAGAAGATCTCTGGAAGGACAAAAATTAGGAAGCAAGGAGTACAGTAACTATTTCAGAGCCATTGCCTCTGAGATGATTAACCAACTACTAATGGTGGTAACTCACAGCCCAGCAAAAGATTTCAAAGTCTCAGAATTGGCAGGCAGGGTTCAGACTGTGCCTGCCCACTGCTTAACATGTCTGGGAGAAGCGGATCTCTCTCCTTTTCTTCCATATTCAGAAAGTGATTCTGGAATTATATCTCTCCTAACACTGTTGAGACAAAGGGCTTTCTCAAAAAGAAATAAAGATTGTTATCAGCAAGGGGAGTGGATATTGGGCAGCCAATATAATCCAAATGCTCTTCACAATGGACAAGTCCACATGCATGTAATTTTAATCTTCGTAAGTGCTAAGCACAAAGCCGGATGGTGTAAAAGAGCAGCCCAGCATGGTGTAATTGTGGAAAAAGAACAAGTTTCTAGTCAGACACATTCAATGGATGAGCTATTTAATCTCTCTGACCTTGGTATTCTCATTTATAAAATAGTGTTTGTAATTATATCTATTGCATGGAGTTGTTGTGGGGATTAAATGAAATAACATGCAAAGTGTCTTTGTTAGTATGCTCTCAGTAATTGTTCAATTTCTGAGTCCTTGTATGCTAGTAGAATTTAATAAAAAAGGTACTTTTTATTGGACACTGTTTATGCACTCTACTAAGCTTTTTAAGTACTGCTTCTTGTTTTAGCCTTATATTTAAAAAAAAAAAAAAAGCCCTATGAAGATGGGTTCTATCACACTTATTTGTAGATGGAAAAACTAAAGCTGAATGAAGTCAGCTGATTTCTCCAGTGTCATGTCACTTGTAAGTGGCAGTGCTAAAATTCAGACCTAGATCTATTCCTAAAATCATTCTTCTTAAGCCCTCCACAACACCATCTTGGATGTAAAAAAAATGAAAAAAGAGATTGTAATATTATTATTACTATTTTAAAGATTTTATTTATTTATTCATGAGAGACACAGAGAAAGAGAGAAGCAGAGACACAGGCAGAGGGAGAAGCAGGCTCCATGCAGGGAGCCTGACTTGGGACTCAATCCCAGGTCTCCAGCATCACACCCTGGGCTGAAGGTGGCACTAAACTGCTGAGCCACCAGGGCTGCCTGAGATTGTAAGCACCAGGATGATGTCGATATTTTAGCATTTCTTTGTTATGTTTCCAAAATGCCCAATAACTCATTATTTCACTTAAAATAGTATTCATAGTTTACTAAAATCAATGAAATTTAAACACTTAATAAATTGTAAATATAAAACTTCTTTATAAACACAAAAATGATATTAAAACAATTTATAATACAAGCATGTTATATTCTAAAATTAATTAACAAAAAGATAGTTTTAAAGAATAACACAACACAAAGGTAAAGAAAATGTAAGCATAGGGAACTAAAAATGGAGTATTGTCATTAAATCCTTCTTAACAAAGAATAATTGTTTCAGAGTTGAGTTTTGAATATATTTTGGGCAGATTTTTCAGCTGCTGAAAAAATGATTTCTAATGATTTAAATTAATTTGGTAAACTGAGCTATAAGCTAACTTCAAATATTTTCCCTTGATTCAATCTTCAATTAATAAGCCTTCCTATTATTGAGTTTTTGAATGCAAATATAGTAAAGCACGGAGATTCACCAGACATTTCAGGGATAGGTGAGTTTCATTCTCTTTCCTCTCAGTTTCAGGCTGATGTTATAGGAAGGGGATGCAGAATGGAAAGGTGAGAAGAGATTTCTAGGCCTCCAAAGAATTTGTGGCAACATCACCAGCTCATGTAGTGTTGGTAGCAGGCTCGCTACTCAGTGTTAGGTACCGAGAGGCTGCTGGTGGGCAGCTGTGAAGTTTGCTAGGCTGGTCTCTCAGAGTTCAGAAGGAGTACCTCCAGCTGTGTAGGAACTGCCTCCTCACTTCCACTTCCAAGACCACTCCTTATTTTTAATAGAGAAAGAAGGTTTTTTTTCCCATGATCAGGGAATGTTTTCCATAATCTTTCCTCAGGAGTCCTGGTCATTCTCTTTACTCCCACACCAAAGGCCACACAGCTAATGATGAACTTTTTATCAATTCTCTTTGTCATGGCCCCTTCCCAGAACTAGTAGCATTTTAGGCGAGGAGGATGACAGAGGCAGTGTTTATCCGAGAACCATTATGGATGCGTGAGTCAGATTTGAGGGGCCTTCTTGTCCTTCCTGAACAGCAGTAGTAACTGTGGCATGAAACTATATTTTTCATTTGGGACCAAAGCCATTCACCAAGGCCATGCCTTACCTCTTTGGAAGCATCTTACCTCCATTCCTAATGGGTTACTAAATATCAGTATATCACCAAAAATAATGTTTATATTCTGCATTTAAAAATATATGCTATAAGGGCACCTGAGTGGCTCAGTCACTTAAGCCTTCTAAACTTGATTTTGGTCAGGTCATGATCTCAGGGTGATGAGATCAGCCCCCGATCTGGGCTCATTCTAGGGCAGAGTCTGCTTGTCCCTCTTCCTCAGCTCCTCCTCCCTCCCCTGCTTGTGCTCCCTTTCTCTCTCTCAAATAAATAAATATTTTAAAAAATATGTACTATATATGGAAAAAATATTGCAGTTATTAAGTGACTTGTGATGCCTTCAGTTTCAACCTCCCCAAATGAATAAACAGTTAGTTAATAATAACCAGAGAGATGCATAGTGGTATTAGATACATTTCTGATTGTGTGCATAAATCTAAAATATCCCCCTTACATGCATATTCTTTCTTTTTTTAGTAACTAATAGAAGAATTCCTTGGTAACTTGCAATCCTGAAATGGCATTCCTTTACTAGGAATGATTATGGCTGTTATTGGCTCTGCATTCTGGATCTTAACATTTTTGAAGAGAACACTGGGTTTATATCTTATTTATGTTAGAATAGACTCAACATTCAATCACCTAAGGCAAAAGTTCAACTCCTACAAGTGACTGAAAGTGTTGATGTCAGCCTAGACCTTTATAAATAAATGCCAAACTTCCACTTATGTGGTATACCTTGTCACCTCTGTAAGTCAAGAGCAACTAGAGAAAGTTGACAACTATTTAATAACTGTTTGGATGCTGCCCTATGGAAAGCATCATTAAATCTATAGTGATAGGCCAGGCAGAAAGGGACACATGGCATCTGCTATAGAGAAGCCATGCTGTCTAATAAGAATTTCTCAGCACCCTGGCATTGGTTCTTCATGTATCTGCCAAATTCGTATGGGCCCCAGAAATGCAGAACTCTCTATATTTTCCATTGTCTGTAAGGATAATAAGGCCAGAGGAAGTTGAATGGATGCTTTATTTTCTTCAGAAAATATTTGCCACAATAGTTTTGTTTAGGTACATAAAAAAGAAGGCCACTTATTGGCTCACCAATTAAGAGCAGGAACACATTTTTATCATAATCAAAATAACTTGATTCCTGTTTGAAGCACTGAAAGCCCCCAACAATTACTAGTTAAAAACAAACGAACATATGCACCTTCTCTTCTTTCCACTTTATACTCACATCTGCCATAAGAAGCATTCTTATTTCCATTGATTTAAAATTAAAGAGTTAAACCTAAAAGTCTCAGAAGTATAAGATAAATCAATAGAGGATTTATCAAATAGCTCCTTTCTAAGGTAATTACATAACAATTGTGAAAACTTGAATTTCTCAGCACTTCTACCAAAATATTAGCATGAAGTTTGTAATGCATATACTTGCACTCCTAATAGAGAAGCTTTGGCAAGATAAACTTTTTAAGGTTGGCATACATTTCAGGATGGCTTATAACTTTAAGGACATGAAAATGTTTTCAGTTATTCAATCAGAAAATGAATTGTGCCGGTGGTGTCATAAACGCATACTTAGCTGTTGCATTATGAGCTATAAAGTCAAGACATCAACCTACTTGGTACATGTGTAAATAAGCAGATCTACTCCAGCAGTGTGCTTATGTGTGCACTAAAATATTCTTACTAGATTTTTATCTAGTAAATGATTACCTGGAAGATAGTCAGACATAAAATGAAGAATAGATTGCTTAAGAATTCAAAACCTAGAATTTACCCTCAATTCTTTTTTTTTTTTTTTAAGATTTATTTATTTTAGAGAGAGAGAGCCAGCAGGGGGGAGGGCACAGGGAGAGAGAGAATCCTGAAGCAGAGTCCTTGTTGAGTGCAGAGCCTGACTAGGGGTTCAATCCCAGGACCCTGAGATCATGATCTGAGCCGAAACCAAGAATTGGCCACTCAACCTACAGCTACTCAGGCACCCCTACCCTCAACTTGGACATTGGTCTTCTAATGTGGTCTTAGACAAGACACCTGGTAGACTTTCAGGACCTTATTTTCTTAATTTCCTTATCCACAAAATGTATGTAATGACATTGGCCTTCCCAATCTTTCAGGGATATTGTGAAGGTCAAATGAGGTAATATATGTAAAAGTACTTTTAATCATGTATTAATATTATTATATAGGTTTTAAAGATTTAACTAAAATCTTTTATCTTTTAAGTCATTTTGAAGGATGTTTTTCTAAAGTATGCTCACCCACAGTCATGATTAGTAAGTCAACATAAATTTCAAAGATTGGCAATTGCTGTTTATTTTATAGGTGATGTGGCAACATAATCATCTTAGGTCTGGGTTCCTTGGAAGCAAAGCCTAAGATAAATATTTACATGCCAGTGATTTATTGAGGGAGTGGGAAAAGAGGACCAGAACAGTAATGGTTTCAGTTGAGGTTTAGCCTCCAAGTGGAGCATAAATGGCACTACAGAATTATGTCTCTTTGAGGCAAAGGGTACATCCCTCTCAGCCAGTCATCACCCGCAGACTATTCCTAAGGGAGGACATAACCTCAATGGCATTTCTCAATTGCCTCAGCGATCATCCATATTAAGGAGACCTCCAAGTGACAGTTTCAGGAGGAGGGTCCATCACCTGGATTTGGGTGACCCACCAACAGCCTTTACTCCACTCACCCAGACCTGTGTACTCCCAGACAACGTATGTAGACTACTCCTTGTATACGTAATAGCTCATGCTTACTATCCAGGTATATCAATCACTTTTACTCAAACATTTAGATTCTACTTTTTCCTTTCTGAAATGTGTGCTAAATCAGTGTAATTCTAGACAATGATATTCACTGAATGGTGAAGACATCAAGATCTCTGTAGATAAAATTGTGGCAAAGAATCAAAGAAGGATTATGTACTCTGCCAGGGGAAGCAATTTTTATGTTCTTTGTTATTGTGGAGGAAAAAAAATGTCCCCCATAAGAGTGGTGTAGCACATGTCAGAGATTACATTCATTGTCTTGGAAAAGAGGCAGTACCTGGAATAGTGGCCATAATTGTAAATACCACTTGATTAAGTTTTACTCACTGCCTGCCATCCTCCATGCTTCATCTATTTCCTGCCAGGATCATAGGCTAGTATTTATATGAGTCCATATTCCTGAATCTTTGATGATAATTTCTGGGATCCCTTCAAAAGTCATTGTTTTTGCTTTACTGTTTCACATTACTCTTTCTAAGGCAGAATGGGATAAAATTAATCCCTCTACCAGAACTCCCTAAACCCTGTTCCAATTTTTACTTTTCCCTACGGGACTTATCATTACTCAATATATTTTTATTTTGAGTCTGTTTATTGTTGGTGTCCGCCCACAAAATTCTAAGCTCCATGAGAGCTGAGATGATTTTTTGTTGTTGTTGTTCATTGACATTTGGTGAGCCCCTAGAAGAGTGCTGGCCACAAAGTAAGCATTTAATAAATATATGTTGAATGGGTTCCTTACTATAAATTTTGTAAAGAGACTTCTAGCATTCAAATTTAGTTTACAGGGACTAATTTGGAGACAACTCTCAGACAACCAACCAAGGAATAAACAATTGAAGGCTGCCCAGGCTCTCAAGCTCTCAGATCAATTTTTAAAGGCATACATATCAATAATTTCAGCACAATCTAAATTTACATTCTTGGGTCACCTGGATGGCTCAGTGGTTGAACATCTGCCTTAAGCTCAGGTCGTGATCCCAGGGTTCTGGGATCGAGTTCTGCCTTGGGCTCCCTGCAGGGAGCCTGCTTCTCCCTCTGCCTATGTCTCTGCCTCTCTCTCTTTGTCTCTCATGAATCAATAAATAAAATCTTTAAAAAATGGCCAACATGCATATGAGAAAATGCTCTGCATCACTTGCCATCAGGGAAATACAAATCAAAACCACAATGAGATACCACCTCACACCAGCGAGAATGGGGCAAATTAACAAGGCAGGAAACAACAAATGTTGGAGAGGATGCGGAGAAAAGGGAACCCTCTTACACTGTTGGTGGGAATGTGAACTGGTGCAGCCACTCTGGAAAACTGTGTGGAGGTTCCTCAAACAGTTAAAAATAGACCTGCCCTACGACCCAGCAATTGCACTGTTGGGGATTTACCCCAAAGATACAAATGCAATGAAACGCCGGGACACCTGCACCCCGATGTTTCTAGCAGCAATGGCCACGATAGCCAAACTGTGGAAGGAGCCTCGGTGTCCAACGAAAGATGAATGGATAAAGAAGATGTGGTCTATGTATACAATGGAATATTACTCAGCCATTAGAAATGACAAATACCCACCATTTGCTTCAACGTGGATGGGACTGGAGGGTATTATGCTGAGTGAAGTAAGTCGTTCGGAGAAGGACAAACATTATATGGTCTCATTCATGTGGGGAATATAAATAATAGTGAAAGGGAATATAAGGGAAGGGAGAAGAAATGTGTGGGAAATATCAGAAAGGGAGACAGAACGTAAAGACTGCTAACTCTGGGAAACGAACTAGGGGTGGTAGAAGGGGAGGAGGGCGGGGGTGGGAGTGAATGGGTGACGGGCACTGGGTGTTATTCTGTATGTTAGTAAATTGAACACCAATAAAAAATAAATTTAAAAAAATAAAAATAAAAAAAATAAAAAATAAATTTACAGTCTTTCCTTGTTAAGTTAATACAGCGAAAGTTGGGGTGCCTGAGTAGCTCAGTTGGTTAAGTGTATCTGACTCTTGATTTCGGCTCAGGCCATGATCTCAGCATTTTGAGATGGAGCCTCACCTCCAGCTCCGTGATGGGCATAGTCTGCTTAGGATTCTTCTCCCTCTCCCTCTGCCACTCCGCTTTCTCTTTCTCTCTCAGAAAAAAAATAAAATAAAATAATAAATAAAATAAAATAAAATAAAATAAAATAAAATAAAATAAAATATAAAATAAAATAATAAAATAAAATAAAATAAAATAAAATAAAATAAAATAAAATAAAATAAAATAGAATAAAATAAAAAACAATGAAGGTTATTTCCTGTATAGAATCTCTAGATTTTAGTACATGCAAATAAATAAAATCTTAATTTTTGTAGTGTTGTATAAATCTTCTTATCCCAGGTTTTATTTCATAATTAGTCTCTAGGATTTACTAGAATTCCAAGTTAGACATATATCTATGTTCAATGAAGATGGGCTTGACCATTGATCTTGTTACAGTCTTTGGTTTAAAATTTAGTCTTGGGATGCCTGCCTGGGTGGTTCAGTGGTTGAGCACCTGCCTTTGGCTCAGGTGTGATCTCACCGTCCCAGGATCGAGTCCCACATCAGGCTCCCTGCATGGAGCCTGCTTCTCCCTCTGCCTATGTCTCTGCCTCTCTCTGTGTCTTTCATGAATAAATAAAATATTTAAAAAAATAAAATAAAATAAAATTTAGTTTATCTGATATAAGTATTGCTACTCTGGCTTTCTTTTGATGTCCATTTGCAAGATACATGTTTCTCCATCCCCTCACTTTCAATCTACACATGTCTTTAGGTCTAACATTAGTCTGTTGTAGGCAACATATGGATAGATCTTATTCCTTTATTTCATTCTGATATCCTATGTCTTTTGATTGGAGTACATGTACCTTAAGAATAATTGTTGGTAGATATGTATTAAGTGCTATTATATTACTTGTTTTGTCATTGTTTCTGGAGATTTTCTCTGTTCCTTCTAGTCTTTGTCATTTTTGGTCTTTCCTTCCCACTCAAAGAGTCCCTCTAATTTTTCATGCAGGGCTGGTTTGGTGGTTACAAATTCCTTTAGTTTTGTTTTTTGAGAAACTCTTTATCTCTCCTTTTATTCTGAGTGATAGCCTTGCTAGATAGAATATTCTTGCCTGCAGATTTTCCCCATTCAGCACTTTGAATATATCATGCCACTTTCTCTGGCTTGTCAAGTATCTGTGTAGAGATTTGCTGCTAACCTTATTGGTCTTCCCTTGTAAGTTAGGGACTTCTTTTGTCTTGCTGTTTTTAGGATTTTTTTCTTTATCACTATATTTTGCAGATTTAACTACAGCATATCTTAGTGTTGACCTACTTTTTTTATTTTGATGGGAGTTCTCTGTGCCTCTTGGATTTGGATGTCTGTTTGCTTTCCCAGATTAGGGAAGTTTTCAGCTATAATTTCCTCAAATAAATCTTTTGATCTCTTTTCTTTCTTCTTCTTCTAGGACTTCTATCATACAAATGTTATTACATTTGATGGAGTCATTGAGTTACCTAAGTGTACTTTCGTGATCCAAATTTTTTTTAAGATTTTATTTATTTATTTATTTATTTATTTATTCATTTATTTTAGAGAGAGAACATGTGAGAGCAGTGGGAAGAACCAGAGAAAGAGGGAGAAGCGGACTCCTCATTGGACAGGAAGTCCAATGTTGGACTTGATCCCAGGACCCTGGGATCATGACCTGAGCTGAAGATAGAAACTTAACCAACTGAGCCACCCAGGCAACCTCCAAAATTTTTGTGAAACTTCATTACTTTTCATAATTTTATCTTCTATATCACTTAATCATTCCTCTGCTTCTTCTTCCATCTTTGTGGTCATTATATCCAGTCATTTTGAATCTTGATTATTGTATTTTTCATTTTCACCTTATTGTTTTTTAGTTCTTTCTATATCTGTAGTAAGGATCTCCCTGATGGGTTCTATGCTTTTCTTAAGCTCAGCCAATATCCTTATGATTGTTGCTTTAAATTCTGATCAGGAATTTACTTTTTTTTTTTTTTTTTTTAGGAACATTACTTATATCTGTTTTGATTAGATCCCTGGTGTAAACTTGTTCTTTCTTTTTTTTTTATTTTTTTATTTATTTATGATAGTCACACACAGAGAGAGAGAGAGGCAGAGACATAGGCAGAGGGAGAAGCAGGCTCCATGCACTGGGAGCCCGACGTGGGATTCGATCCCGGGTCTCCAGGAACGCGCCCTGGGCCAAAGGCAGGCGCTAAACCACTGCGCCACCCAGGGATCCCTACCTTGTTCTTTCTTTTGGGATGAATTCCTCCATCTTGGCATTTTGTCTTTACATAGTAAATCTCTCTGAAAGAGTACCATAGTGTCTTCAAAATGGCCAAAGCAAGCTTATCAGACAGAACGTAGAATGCTTTAGCTGGTATGGAAGGTTCAAGTGATGGGGTGCTAAAAGCTTTGATAATAGAGTCTTTCAAATGTCTGTTAATCTTTTCATTTCAATTATTAAAAAATTGGTTCATTTTCCACCCATAAGTCCCCTATAAATCCAACTGAAACTTAAGTTCTCCACATACAGCATCATACTTTGCATTTGGCTTTCAGGTCTCTTAATCATGCCTCTCTAGGATATAAGTGATGGGTTAGTACAGTGATCGAGAGTCCATAAGTTTCTATTTTAATGTGCTATCCATTTAAGAATATGAGTTTGATATTCTTTCTAATCTGTCTAAAAGCACCGGCAGTAGACCCACCACCACCACCACAGTCTTTATTTTCCTCATGCTCTTGAAGGACTGCTCTCTAAAGCTTTGACTTCATTGGATACTTCATTTTGTGTCCATAACAGAGAATTTTATTAGATGTTTTGCCATTGCATACTAAGGGGTGACTTATGTAGAGATAATTGAATTTTCTCTGCTATCATCGTAAATGGACAAACTAACCAACCCAGATTTAACCATTTTCCCGATATTTAGTACTGACACCAAGAATTATTATTCTTGGTAGCTGATAATGCAAAATATCTCTCTTTAACTTAATGAGAAAAAATTGTGTGAACCAGTATTAAGCCACACATGGAATTAATTAGAAAGCACCTGGGTGGCTTAGTCAGTTAAGAATTTGACTCTTGGTTTTCCACTCAGGTCATAATCTCAGGCTCATGAGATCAAACTCCACATCAGGCTCTGTGGTTCAGTGTGGATTCTGCTTAAGGTTCTCTCCTTCTCCCTTTGTTTCTCCCCCTGATCACATGCATGCTCTCTTTCTCTCAAATAAATAAATAAAATATTTTTAAAAATTAGAAAGCAGAATTGGTTCCAGGCTGAAACTAAGAGGGATCCCAGGTTTGCCATGTGAACATTCACATTAGGATGCCACTACAGCTATTGCTTTTAACCCTAGGAATTTGGTGCAGTGGTTCTGGACTCTGTTAACTCTGAGCACAGACCACCATATCACTGAATTTTCAGCTGAGCCATTGATGTCATTAAAAATAATTTCTTGTAAGGGTGCCTAGGTGGCTCAGTTGGTTGAACATCAATCTCTTGATCTCACTCAGGTCATGATCTCAGGGTAGTGGGGTTGAGCCCCATGTCAGGCTCCACATTCAGTGGGGAGTCTGCTTGTTCCCCTCCCCCTGCTTGTGTGCTCTTTCTCTCTAAAATAAATAAATACAGTCTTTTAAAAACCTCTTATAGAAACCTATACCTTTGTGTGAAGTTCTCAAGCTTTAAAATCTTGGAGGGAATATCCAGTTGGTTCTGTATTTTGACTTTTGGGGTTTGGGGAAAGGTTTTATCCTTCTCACATGACTTCTGTAGAAGGAGATAAAGCTTTGTTTTCTGCCTGCCTTGGAATTTCTCCATGAGTAGTATGCAATTCAATGCAAAAAAAAAAAAAAAAAATTGAGCCTCGGTGTCCATCGAAAGATGAGTGGATAAAGAAGATGTGGTCTATGTATGCAATGGAATATTACTCAGCCATTAGAAACGATAAATACCCATCATTTGCTTCAACATGGATGAAACTGGAGGGTATTATGCTGAGTGAAATAAGTCAATCAGAGAAGGACAAACATTATATGGTCTCATTCATTTGGGAAATATAAAAAATAGTGAAAGGAAATAAAGGGGAAAGGGAAAAAATGAGTCGGAAATATCAGAAAGGGAGACAGAACATGAGAGACTCCTAACTCTGGGAAACGAACAAGGGGTGGTAGAAAGGGAGGTGGGTGGGGGGTGGGTGACTGGGTGACGGGCACTGAGGGGGGCGCTTGATGGGATGAGCACTGGGTGTTATTCTATATGTTGGCAAATTGAACACCAATAAACAATAAATTAAAAAAATCGAATATAATCATCATGGTAAATGCTAGTTGCTAGTTGCTAAAGAGTTAATCACAATAAAGCAGGAAATGTGTGATACAGGTGAAAGCTAGGGTCAGATGTCCTAATTCCTAGTCCAGTGATTATTATACTAAATTAGATCATCTTTAAAGCTTCGTGGAGTTAACCATAAATGGTTAATAGACTTACTCACAGTGCATATACAGGAAGGCTTCTCCCTGCAATTGTAGTCATGCATTACAATTCAAAGTATTAAGAAATTGTTACCTCAAGCAAATAGTTTCACTTCTCTGAGTTTCTCTATTTCTAAAGCAGGCATCATAGGCCTATTTGCCAACCTAGGAAGTTGTTATAAAATATACAATATAATACTCTATATTAATATATGGAATGTTTTTAACCTGATTTGTGATAGTATCAACAGGTATGGTTTGTAATATAGGTCTACACATTCAGCCAATACCCAGTTTAGCAGTACTTGTTTTTGAAATACTGAAATGTTCCATACTACTGCATCCAAGTCACTTATGGGTCTACCTGCTTCTTGTACAAACTTCCCAAGAAGAATCTATCATTTAAAAGAGTGACAGTAGGTAGGGATCCTTCATAACCTTTCTCCAATGCAATGACCTGTGTCCATTTTGATTGCTATATATCTACCTGATTAATTATTAAATATTTGGTATTTACCCTATACATTCTGCATTATATATTTTATATATATATCATGATATACATACACACACATATAAAAATATACTACATAATACACATCCAGTATGTGTGTATGATATATATAAATGTATATGTATATATATATAATCCATTATTATTTATCATTGTCAACTCATAATATAGACATTAAAAAAGGAAATGAGAATGCATTTGAGGAGCAATTGGCATAGGGATTCTATTTTATCTTTTTTCTTTGGACAAATTGTGCAATGTTGACTATTTACTTAGATGCAATTAGTTTTCCAGTTGCTCATCTTGGCTCCATTCAACCAAGATGAAAATCACCATTGAACTGTGAACCTTATGGAGAAATATGAAGATTATAATTCTTATAAGTGATAGTGGTTCCAGAATAGCATCCTTTTAATATAGAGTTATACCCTCTATTTTCAGATTGATTTTCTCAAGTGAGTCACAGCAAGTTAATGGACATCTGCCATTAGTGACCACAGCTTTCTGTTATGGGCAGTAAAGGGCATCACTGAATACACACATGACATCATGTTCTCTGATATTGGGAGGGCAGAGAAAGAAGAAAGTGTCCTTACTTGTCCTTTCATTTGCATTTGTAATCCAAATGAATCTCTACTCTCTTTAGTTCCCATGAATAGTTTTGTCCATAAATGAAATAAGCAGCTGCCTATATTGGTATTACTGGGGAGAGGGTGTTGAAAATACCTACATACCTCTCCATTTGGCCATGAAACTTGCAGTTCCTGTTAGATTCCCAAGACTACCTTTTAAAACATTCGAAAGAAATATCTCCCTTATGACCCCAGCCTTTGGAAGCTTTATGGAAGATATCATCAATAGCAACCATTTGTCGTCATTTGATTTGTATTCCTGATAAAATCATCATAACTTGTATTAATACTTCATTATTGAACTTGGACAATATAGCCACGTACAGGGAAGCAAATATCCAATGGATCAGTTACTCTATTTCCTGTTACTACACATTCCTAACTCCTTTATCCTTTATCTATCGTTCATAATCTCTTCTCTATGGCCTGGGACATTGTGGATGCAGACAGTAAAAACATGATTAGGAGAACCTGAAGCAAAATGACAAGCTGGAAAGCCCCAGGCTCTCCTTCCCACATGGAAAATAGCAAACAGCTAAAGACTGGCTAATGTAACTTTGTTGAAGCTCAGGAAATCAGTCATGGATCTGCAGCAGACAAATGAGCACTGAATTAGGAGAGTGTTACTTTCAGAGTGGTGAAAAATTTTGTGGCATTTGTGCTTATCCTTGCTCCACCGCCTCCCCCTGTAGGGCATGGGGTACATTGAGGGAAGCAGCAGTTTCCCAGTTCCCTTGCACAAGCTGGGAGAGTGTAGCAGGACTGATCTGCAGTGTTCTAATCTGTTTGGGGGCTACCTGATTGATCTGTGTCTCATAGCTCAGAGCCAAATATGGCACAGATCAGATCTCAGGCTGGGAGAAGACTCTGGATGCCAAGAGACACTTAGTGAAAACTGTGAGAGGGGTACAGACCCAGGAATACCTGGGGAAAGAGATCATTGATTGGGAAATAAAATAGAATAGCTAAAGTCCCAAGAAGAAGCAGGGATGAGAATATTAAGGAAATTAAGACGTTTAAAAGTAGTTGCATATGCCGGGGAACTGGTAAAAGGCACACTCATAGGCCCCGGGAGGACACATGCTTAGAAAAGGCCTGGGAGAAACTTTAGCCTTCACTATGGGATGATGTCAAAACTCAGAACATGCCCTGCTAATTAGTGAAGGTCTTTCTATGATACCAAAAGCACAAGCACAAAATAAAAAATTGCAAATTGGTCTGTATAACAATTAAAAACTTTTTGTGGCATCAAAGAATACTGTCAACAGAATGAAAAAGCAACCCATATAGAATAGAGATTATATTTACAAATCATATATCTGATGAAAGGGTTAATACTCAGAATATATAAATAACTCCTACAACTCAACTACCCAAACCAAAATGACCATATTTAAAAAATGGGCTAAGTACTTGAATAGAAATTTTTCCAAGGAAGATATACAAATGGCCAATCAGTGCATAAAAAGATGCACACTATCTTTAGAGAAATGCAAATCAAAACCACAAAGAAATATCACTCCATACCCATTAGGATGGCTTTTATAGAAAACAAAACAAATAACAACAAAACAGAAATGACAGGTGTTAGCAAGGATATGGAGAAATGGGAACTCTTGTGCATTGCTGGTGGGAATGTATAATGGTACAGCTATCATGGAAAACAATATGGAAGTTCCTCAAAAAAAGTTAAAAATAGATTTAATATGTAATCCAGAAATTCCATCCCTTAGTAAATACTTAAAAGCTTAAAGCAAGAACTCAAACAGATATTTGTGCACTCACATTTATAGCAGCTTTATTTGCAATAGCCCACAACTGGAAATAACCCAGGTGTCCACCAATGGATGAATGGATAAACAAAGTGTTGTATACATTTTTGATGGAATATTATTCATCCTTATAAAGGGAATTCTGACACGTTACAACATGGGTGAACCTTAAAAACATTACGCTAAGTGTAATAAGCCTGTCACAAAAGGACAAATAATATATGAGTCCACTCCTATGAGGCATCTAGAATGGTCAAATTCATAGACAGAAAGTAGAATGGTGTTTGTCAGAGAATGGGATGGGGGAAGAATGGGAGTTTAAAAGAGTTTCAGTTTGAGAAGATGAAAAAAGCACTGTAGATGGATGGTGTTGAGAGCAGCACAATAGTGTAAATGTAGTTAATGCTACTGAATTATACACTTTAAAATGGTTACAGTGGCAAATATTATGTATATTTTATCACAATAAAAATCATAAAAATTCACCAACGGTGTGAACTCTACCTGGTCTTAAAGACAAGTTTTTATAAAACTGTGTCTGATTTGTGTTGCAAAAGTAATGCAATAAGCAGAGAGAAAAAAAAAATACATGGGAGAAGAAAACTAGCTCAAGTGAATTACAGATGTGCAGGGTACATAACGAGTAATTAGATTAGAAACACATGCACAGGCCAGAAAATGAGATTATAAATTACACCTAGGAGACAGCATCTTAACCTGAAGGTAGTGGTAGGTTATTGATGGGTTTGAAGCAAACCAACCGTGATCAGGTTTCCCGTGTAAAATGATCAGTCTGCAAGCTTTGTAGAATAATGTTTTTCAATAGGCAACCCCGGAGGTATGGAGGCCCTATGGAATGCTATTGCAGTGCATGATAAGCAGCAATGGAGGTGTATGAGAGCACTAGATATTTAAGATGTAAATCTACAGGTTGTGGAATATAATTAGAACCTATCTGGGTATAATGAAGGAGGAAGAGAAGAGTATGATTCCTAGTTTCTATTTTGTCCAGTAGAGCAGTTTTATCCTTCACCAAGATAATGAGTCAAGAGGAAGAATGTGTGAAAAGTTCAAGTGTTTGAGATAAAGAAGATAATGATTTATTTAACTTTGAACCTCTAAAAACTGAGGGACTTTTTGAGACATCCAGGTTGAAATGTTTAATGGAAAGTTTAATATATAAAATTTTAGAGGAATGCCTGTCTTAGTGATATATTTTTGTCAGTTACCACTTCACAAGCAGTGGTTGAAACCATGAGCACTCTTTTAATCACCAAAGGGAGAGTATAGAATAAGAACATACTAACTATAATAAGAACAGAAACCTTGAGAATATCTGTGTTAAAAAAAGATCATTATAAATCCTCAATAATTAAGGCAGTGTGGTACTGATACATTAAAAAAGATCAGACAAGTGGAACCATGTAAAAAAGTTCAGAAAAAGAATTAATTATTCAGTGGGAATTTAGTATATGATAAATATGATGCTCAAGAAAATGTAAAGAGGACTTTTACATAAATTATATTGGATCATTAGATAGGTGTCTGGATATCTAACAGGTAAACTGGCTCCTGTGGTTCAACTTTTTCTAGGCTTCAGATCTATTCTCATACCCTCTGCTAAGCAACTCTGAACCTCAGATTTGTAATTACGATGTATTCCTTACCCGGTGCTTCATGTTAGGTCATATCAATGGGTGGTGGGCATTAGGCAGAAACCATTAGGCAGGAGAAGGAGGAGAGAAGGGACTCTTTTTTTTTTTTTTTTTTTCCTGTTCTTGTTAATATCACCTAGCAATGGCTGTTTCCTTGGCATTTGGGACAAGTTTCTGCTTCTTTTGACAATTTCAGAGTCAGATTTGTTGAGTTTTCTTAAGGGTACAAGTCACTGCTGCGCAGTGGTCTTGCTTTAGAAGTCCAAATCCAGATGTGTAGAATCTCTTTGAATTCCTAGGTTCTGAGAGCCCCCAAATAAACTCTTCTCTTTGTATCTTCAGGCCTAGGACTATTAGCTGCTTTCTGTAATCATTTTTGTTACTTCAGTTTTTGTTTTAATTGTTTTACTCTACAATCTTTCTGTGACCAACTTTATCAGTTTTTTTAGTTAAAATATGCCTTCCTGTTTCCTATTATGGCATATAAGAGGCTTGGAAGTCATCATTCTGTCCTAACAGCAAGTGAAAAGCTGAACATACTGAAAAATCAATAACTTTTCTTAGATCCCTAAGAGAAGGTCTAAGCCATAGGGCAAACTACTGCCCTTATATTTGTGGAGACTGACAGATAAATGTGGAATCACAACTTACCTGGGTGTTTTCTAATGATAAAGGGATTCTCCAAGAAGACATAACAATCCTTAGTATGTATGTGCTTAACAACAGAATATTAAAAGATGTGAGGCAACAACTGATAGGCAAAAACTGGTAGAACTGTAAGGAGAAACAGATGAATTCCCTGTTATGATTGGAGATTTCAACACCCTTATATTAGAAATGGATGAATCTAGCAGGCAGAAAATCAGAAAGGACATAGTTAAGCTCAACCACACTATCGATCAACCATATAATGAACAACTATAGATAACTTCATCCAACAACTGCAGAATATACATTCTTCTCAATCTTATATGGGGCATTGCCCAATACATTGAGGGCCATAAAACACACTTAAATAAATTTAAAAGAACAGAAATCATATGTCTACTTTCAGACCACAATGGAATTAAACTAAAAACCAGAAAAATAGCTGGAAAATACTAAAATGTGTGATGATTAAACAACACAACTCTAACACGTGGGTCAAAGAAGAAATATCAAGAGAAATTTAAAAGTAAATTGAATGAAACTGAAAACACAGCTTATCAAAATTGTAGGATACAGTAAAAGCAGTGTTTAGAGGGAAATTTATTGGATATGTATATATTAGAAGAAAGATCTAAAATCAATTATATAAGATTCCACATTAGGAAACTAGAAAATAAAAGTAAATTAAATCCAAAGTAAGAAAAAGAAAAATTATATGAACTGGAGCAATATCAATGAAATTGAAAACAAGAAATCAACAGAGAAAATCAATGACATCAAAAGATGGTTCTGTGAAAAGATCAATACAAATGATGAGCCTTTAACCAGGTGGACTAAGAAATAAAGAGAAAAGGCACATTTCTCTTTATTTGTGAGGTGAAAGAAATGAAAGAAAGAACATTACTACAGATCCCATGGACATTAAGAGGATGAAAGATGGAATGCTGTGAACAACTCAATGACAAGTTTGATAACCTAAATAAAATGGCCCAATTCCTTGAAAGACATAATCTGGCAAAATTATACAAGAATATAATCTTAATAGGCCTATACTTAGAAAAAAATTAATTTTTTATTCTAAAATTAAAATTGTAGATTAAAATCTACAATTAATAACTTCGAAATCAGAAAGGACCAGGCTGGACAGATTCACTGATAAATTCTACCAAATATTTAAGAAATTATATCAATTCTCTGCAATTATTTTAGAATATAGAAACAGAAGAAATACTTCCTAATTCATTGTATGAGACTGGCATCATTACCTTAATACCAAAACCAGACGAAAACTTCAGAAGAAAACAATAGATTAATATTCCTGAAGAACATAGATGAAAAAATCCTCAACAAAATATTAGCAAATTGAATCCAATAATGTATATAAAAAGAATTATACACCACAATCAAGTGGGATTTATCCCAGATATGCAAGGCTAGTTCAAATTTTGAAAATCAGCACATAACCAGTGAAGGACAGAAATTAAAGTATACATTTAGAAACATGACAGTAACTTGAAATTGACAAGACATTCAAGCGTTTGTTCATTTTTCTGGTGTTCCTTTCACAAAATTAATCATCAACTACAAATTGAGATAAAAACTCATCTTTCTCACACATGGTTTGAGAAGTACTTGGTTATATTTGGGATTTACAGCCTTCTGGATTTCTAGATGACTTGGAGAAGTGGGGGAAGCTTAGATGTGAGCAGGAGATGCCAGCATGAGTAAATGACCAAGGTAAAATCTGCAGATTCTGAGGAATACTGACAGGACAACTCAAGAGTCAGATGCCAGGATCTTTTTTCCCTCTAACCATGAAGTGGTATTAATAGTAGACTGCTGCTTTCAGTATCTTTATATAGAAATACAAAAAGTAAGGGTTAATGTCTTCCACCTCTGTGGCTACTGCGTGGAAAAAGATTCCCTAGAGCAATACAGCTGATGTCTTAGGTCCTCTACCAAGGAAAGGAAGAGTGATTTCTTTTTGAGTTTGGGAGAAGAAACTGTGCCTGCCTTTTCACATTTGTTTGGGGGACCACTTACCCTCAAGAAACACATATTGTACATAATTCCTTTCTGGTATGATTTTTGAAGGCACAGTTTCTCAAAGAGGGTAGTTTGTGATGTACACAGCCCTCAGTTGGACAAATAAGTCTATCTTACTATGAATAAGAGTTATCATGTCAACTGAGCTAACAAATATAGTCCTATTCTCTAGTATGATCAGTTTATCAATAATAAAGATGATTATTTTTACCTCGATTTGTCAGATTCTGGTATCTATTTTTCAGTTGGACCTGAAGAAAGGTCTTTAAGCAGTTCATGGATCACAGAAGTCTAGAAACCACTGACTTAAACAGTCATAAATGTTCATGGCTCTTTTCAGGAGTTCGCTTAGCTTACTGATCAGAAAGATGTATCCAATTTCCAGAACTTTGTGCTTTTGCAAATGGTTAGCCTTATATACTATAGTTTCCTCCCAATGAATTACAGTATCTGTCAAATAGGATTAATCAAATTGCAGTTTTGCAAAATTATAACTTTGTGGCTAATAAATAGTACTGTGTCAGCAGAAGGAAAAAGTGCTCAGAAGTAAGAAAGTTGTACAGGAAAAGTAATAAATTCCTGAATTCATATGGTCATTTCAGGCAGGATGCAAACTAAAGTCATGCATTCTACACTGGCATTGCTAGTGTATTTGCTTAATAGCCAATGATAAATTTCCATTTATCATCATTCATAAACTCAATGAGCTCTTTATTAATTGACATACCCAAATTTCTTCATTAAAAATTCATTTTATATTTCATCCAATTATTCACAATTGAATTGCAGACTATCTTTCTCTAAGACATAAGCAGGTTTTTAAAATATTTTTAATTTTTGTAAGCTGTCTGATAGATATAGTTTTTTAAGCTTTATCTGCCATAAATGTTTCTCTTGAATACTATAATGTAACTCTCTACAGAAATAGTTGGTTTATTAGGAAAAATAATGTTAGACTAAAGAAACTGCTTCCTAAAAATCAGCATTAATGCCTTTTCCAAGAAATGAACCATAGATAGAAGGAAGGCATTTTTAATGACTTTTTAAAAATGTTTTTACTTAATTACTGGCAAAGAGAATATATTCACAAAGATCCATAGGTAACTGAGAGCCATATTAATTCAGAATAAGAGGAAAGCTACAATATAAGTGAAAAGGTAAGTACCTTCCAAGACTTCATCACATAGTTGATAGAAGTTTGGTTATGTTTTGTGTTAGTTTGACCACATTATTTGTTCATTCAACATTCACTGAGTATTTACTATATGAACAACACTGTAAATACAGCATGGCCTTTGCTTTGGAAAAACATGGTAAGTTACAGAAATGAGATATGGAAACATACAATTGAGATATGATGTAATAAATATTATATAGGAAGAGAACACTGTGAAAGCACCAACACAAAACAGTTTTTCTTGAGTTTACATAGTAAGGTGATATTGGACTTGAGTCTTGAAAGATGGATATGATTTCCCAGAAGAATAATCTCTGTAAGTGCGTTTTTTCAGCAAATATATCACTTCAAGAGGTGAAGCCAGAAACATTTCCCATAAGACTTGAAATAAAGATAGAGGGATGTTCGAAAGTGAACATGGATAAAAGTTTGGTGCCAGATAGGAAGATTTTATATTGGAATTCATTAAAGTGTGGAGTCAAAGAAATTTTAATGCAGAAAGATAAAAAAATAGTCATACCTTTCTTTTGAAAATAATTTTGTCAGCACTGAAGATGATAGAGGAAAATTTTAAATAAGATTTAAAATATGTATGTAGTGTTCATTCTATAATATAGATGCAATAATATTCAGCTAAAATACCAAGTGAAAAACCACAGCCAGACAATGCTTTATATACATATTTGAACAGAGTAGAACCTAACTGAATAGTATAGTCAAGATTCAGGTTATCTTTGCCAAAGAGTGAAAGTTATTACCTAAAGACTAAGATATGGTGTTTTGCCTGTAAATATGTAACATTTTCATTTTATGTCATCCTATCCATATGCTTCATTATTTTTCTTTTTTTCTTTACAATGAGCATATATTCTTATTTCTAATTACTTCTGCCTCTTCTTCCATCTTAGCATCTTCTGAACTAAATCTTTTGCCTCTATTTCCTCTTTTAAGGGCCCATATTTACATTGGGCCCATTTGGGTAATGGGTGATCGTCTTCATATTTTAGGGTTAGCTGATTAGCTACCTTAATGCTATTTGCAACTTTGATTCCTTTTTTTCATATAATGTTACATATTTACAGACATATCACCAGGAAGCTCAGATAAAGGAACAAAAATCCTGCCTATCACACAAGTCAAGCATTTTTTTTTTTTAAGATTTTATTTATTTATTCATGAGAGACACAAAGAGAAAGTAGAAACATAGGCAGGCTCCCTGCAGGGAGCCCGATGCGGGACTCAATCCCAGAACTCCGGAATCATGCCCTGGGTCAAAGGCAGACACCCAACCGCTGAGCCACCCAGGCAGCCCCAAGCTTATTTTTTAGCATGTGCATGTCCAGGTTTCTAGCACATTTGTTTGAAAAGACTACTTGTTTATCATTGAATTGCCTTTGCATCCTGTTGAAAATTAATCGACTATGGATGTTTGGGTCTTATTTCTGAACTCTGTTCTGCTCCATTTGTCTGTATATATTCTTTCAGCCACACCACAATGTTTTGACTATTGTAACTTTATAGAAAGTATCAAGTAGTGTGTGTTCTCCAGCTTTGCTCTTCTAGTTTCCTTCACCTTTCATAAATATTAGTATCAGTTTACCCACTTCTACAGAAAAAAATCTGGTATGATTTTCATTGGAATTTACTGTATCTGCAAATCAGTTTGGAGGCAGAGAATTAACATCCTAATAAGTTTTTTAAGCTTTCAGTTTATGAACATGGTATATATCTTTATTTATTTAGGTCTTTGATTTCTTTGTCAATATTTTATAGTTTTCAAAATACAAAATTTGTGTGGCAATAGTCTATACTTGATAATTATAAATTTTGTTACTAATATAAATGACTCTCAGTTATCATAGTGTTAAGGTTAAATATCTTTGCCTTGTTTTTAATCTTTGGAAGACTTAGTCTTTTACCATTAAGCATGATGCTTTCTATGAGTCTTTTTGTACATACCTTTTATTAAGTTGAGGACATTCACTTCAATGGAGATTTTATCCCTGCAGAGAGATTTTATCAAAACTGGATATTGAATTTTGTTAAATGTATTTACTGTACCTATTAAAATAATCATATTGTATTTATCCTTCAGTTTCTCACTATGAATTACATTAATTCAAACAGAATTGATTTTAAATGTTAAACCAACTTTGCATTTCTAGGATAAAATCCACTTGCTCATGATATATTAAGTATTTTACATATTGCTAAATCAGATTTAACAGTTTTTAATTGAGAAGATTTACATCTGTATTCATTAGACATATTAGCTTATAGTTTTCTTAACTTGGTATATATTTGTCTATTACTGATAACAGGGTAATGATGACTTCAAGTAATTAGTTGGGAAGTGGACCTTCCTGTTCTATTTTGGAGGAATTTTTATAACATTGGTATTCTTTCTTCCTTAAATATTTGGCAAAATGGTAATGATATCCTGTAGATTTCTTTGATAGACCATTTTTGTAACTGCATTTAATTGATATAAGACTATTCTTGCTATTTCTGTTTGTATTGTTAAAAGACAATGTCTATTTCATCAAATTTTTCAAATATATAAACAGAATTGTTGGAAATATATTTTTTTAATTTCAGCTTCATTGAGGTATAATTGACATATAAAATTGTAAGATATTTAAGGTTACATTGTGGTAATTTGATAGACATATACATTATGAAAGGATTTTCTTATCTAGCTAATTAAGATATCCATCACCTCACATATTTATCTCTTTTTTGATGAAAGAAGTTCTAAGCAAATATCAATTATTTAATACAGTATTAACTATATTTATCATATTTTACATTATATCTTCAGAACTTACCATTTTATTTATTTATTTTTAAGATTTTATTTATTTATTCATGAGAGACACAGAGAGAGAGAGGCAGAGACACAGGCAGAGGGAGAAGCAGGCTCCATGCAGGGAGCCCAATGTGGCACTCGATCCTGGGACTCCAGGATCATGCTCCAGGCTGAAGGCAGGTGCTAAACCACTGAGCCACCCAGAGATCCCAGAACTTACCATTTTATAGCTGAAGTTTGTACCCTTTTACCAACCTCTCTCTACTCGTCCTCCAAATGCAGTCTCTGGCAACCAGTATTTTATTCTCTGTCTTTGTAAGTTTGACTTTTTAATTAGTTTATTTTTATTTTTTAGATTCTACATATAGGTGATATCATGTAGTATTTGTCTTTTTTTTAACCTGGCTTATTTTACTTAGCATAATGCTTTTATGTTCCAACCATGTCATAAATGGCAGTATTTCCTTCATTCTCATGGCTAGATAATATTCCATATATATCACATCTTCTTTATCTATTTGTCCATTGATTGACTTTTAGACTGTTTCCATATCTTAGCCACTGTGAATAAGGCTGCATTGATTTGGAAGTGTAGGTATCTATTTGGTATCCTGCTTTAATTTCATTTGGATCTATAAGGAGAACTAGAATCCTGGGTCATATGGTAGTTCTAGTTTGAATTTTTTTTTTTTTTTTAATTTGAAAGAGGGGCCTGGTGGCTCAGTTAGTTAAGCGTCTGACTCTTCATTTTGACTCAGGTCATGATCTCAGGGTTGTGAGATCCAGACCTGCATTAGGCTCCACACTCAGCGGGAGTCTGCCCAAGGATCTCTTTCTCCCTCTGCTCCTCCCCCCAACTACCCTCACTGTGTTCTTCCTCTTTCAATCTCTAAAATAAATAAAGATTTAAAAAAAATTTTGAGGATTGTCTAGTATGTTTTCCATAGTGAGTAAGAAAAAAAATAGAAATTTACATCCCCATAAATAGTGATTGATTTGTATTCCCCTTATGAATAGTGATTTTGAACAACTTTTCTCATGTGCCAGATAACCATTTGTATGTCTTCTTTGGAAAAATGTCTATTAAGTTTCTCTGAGCATTTTCAAATTGCATTGTTTGATTTTTTGCTATTGAATTGTATGAGCTATTTATATATCTTGCATATTAACCCCCTTATCAGATATATGACTAGCAAATATTTTCTCCCATTTGGTAGGTTGTCTTTCAATAAATGTTGAGGAGTCTACTTCCTATGTTTCCTTCTAGAAGTTTTATGGTTTCAGGTCTTGTATTAAAGTCTTTATTTTGTGTTGATTTTTTGAGTGGTATAAGATAAGGGTCCAGTTTCATTTTTTTGCATTCAGGTATCAAGCTTTGCCAACACCATTTATTGTATAGACAATCCTTTCCCTATTTTATTTTCTTGGCTTCCTTGACAAAAATTAATTGACCATAAATATGTGGGTTTATTTCTGGCATCTCTGTTCTTTTTTGTTGATTATGTGTCTGTTCTTATGCCAATACATATCTAAAAATATTTAGTGTGTATATATATATAGTGTATATTCATTGTATATATGATATATATATATATATTATATGTATATATATATTAGGTGTATAAAATAGAAGTTCTCTTCTTTTATTCATGTGATTTCCTATCTTTTTGTAGAGACTCAGACTCTATTGACTAAGAAATATACTATTAGGAGACCTGAAAGAAGAATTTCTTCCCCTGGGAAATAATTGCCCTTTGATACTAGAGAATGACCTGTTTGCCTCATTACAGAAACTCCTTAGATCAGTTTATTGGTGATTTTTTATAATGAGGATTCAAAACACAACCTTCACCGAGGGTCACTCCTGGGCTGCCTGGGCATTGCTTTCACTTAAAAAGTTTTTTTTGTTTGTTTGTTTTGTTTTGTCTTGTTTTTATATATATATATGACAGGAAGGTGACTCAAAAGGAGTAAAGATTTTGTTGCTTCTGTATGAGCATTCATTTGCTTCCAATGACAGATGGTTCTCTAATTTATTTCCCTTTGTTTTAGAGCATGGGTAATTATACTGGAAATATCAAAAGAAGACAAACTTTTCTTCCTTGTCTTGTTTTTTTCTTATCCAAACTAGCAAGAGGCAAGTATATTAATTCTTAAGATGGCGATTACTAGTAATAAAACATATATAACAACCATGTGATTAATGTGTAATATAGAAAATGGGTACTCGATTTTTTTCCTTTCATTTATATTTGGCAGAGAGATACTAGAAAATCTGGTTTCCATAATCCATAAGTTGGAAAAACACAGGCTTTAGACTCTGGATTTCTAAAGATCGTTTTTCCTATATTTGTATGGGTAATCAATGTTTTAAATTATATGCATGTTAACAATTTCCCTTTATACTTATATTTATTGTTTCCTCTTCCTTTGCCCTATTTCCAAAGTAAAAGTGACTGCAACATGATAGAAAGATAATAAATACTTTATATAAGGAATATTTTCTAAGACTTTTAAGTATTTTTTTAAAAGGGAGCTTGACAAGAGTAGTTTTGATGCAAGATTAGGAGCTAGCTCTTTATTTTAATTGATTTGAGACTGAGAAGAGGGAGATTAGAAAGAATGAGTAATATATATATATATATATATATATATATATATATATATATATTTTTAACTTTGCTATAAGGGGATGCAATAAAGAAGGCTGGACCCTGGACTGGGATGTGTCAGTCACAAACTTCTAAAAGCAGAATGTTTGCTCGTGTTTCCTCATGTGTGTGTATGTTTGTGTGTGTTTTCCTGGCACAAGTTGATAAATGGATTTATTTATTTATTTTTCTCAACATGAGATCTATTGCTTTTACAGGCTACTAGAGGGGATGTAGCACCAATTAAGCAAGTTGCAAGTAGAGTCAGAACCTTACCCATACAGAGATGGGCCCATTTTCCCAACGTTTCCTGTCAGTGACGACTTTTTAAAGTATATGAACATCAATCCTAAATATGTTTTAAATATTGTGGTATACTGTAACTCATTAGCCCTTTCAAAAAGAATGGAGATGATTTCAAGTTGGGGTATATTAAGGAAGCAGGTGACCCTCCCACTTCTGTAATTTTTACTCTCTAAAGGCACAAGAGTCTGCTGATCAATACAAATCACTTGGGGCCAGGAATAGATCCCTTGGGAGAGTTTACAGAATGCTGGAACAGAGCAGAACCCTTCCTGCTGTGTTCTGTTAAATACCCCCACCGTTATTAGCGTTCCTCCTCCTGTTCTATTTCTCCAGACTTATTTTTTGTTTTAATAGGAGCAGCTTTTAAAGAAAGAAGAAAGGAAAGATCGGGATTTCATAATGTCTTCAGACTTTTTATGTCAAATGAGGAACAATGTGCTTTGAACCATTACAGAGGTATGACCCAGATAAAAACAATAAGCCCTGGTGAAAGAGGTTCTTAATTTCTTCTCTTTCCTCCTGATTTATAGTGTCAATAGATCAAAGGGCAATTGTATTCCAAGATCAAATCTAAATATCTAAAATAACTCATATTTCTTTCTACTGCTCATTATCTCTCATAAATAATAACAGAGATGTATGTGGTCCTTTCATTTGACTTTGCTTAGAGAGAAAAGTTTATTTAGGGCAATAAAAATATTTTTGCAATACAAAGTAGAGTAAAAACCTAATATTCCCTCATCTACTATATTAATAAGCAAAAGAATAAAATAAATTTAAATTAGAATCAAAGATTTTTAAGACATTCAAGGACTTTAGTGATGGTTTTGCTAAAGGTCCTTAATTCACAAATTAGAAAAATGTGGCTTGAAAATAGTAGACTTGTTGAGGTCACATAGAGTATTCTGGCAAAGTAGCTGGAGATCCTTGGTGACTGTTCACTAGCCTAGTGTCCCTGTCTTCATGTAATACTTCTTTTTCTTAGTGTTATAAGAGTAAGAGGCCAGCACACCAGCTTCTCTAGCTGGTAAATCACACAATATATGAAGGATATAAAGTAATCTAATCCATTGTGCATTGAAAGTACATAGAAACCCTTTGTGAACACCTGGGGAGTAGAATGAGTGAAAAACGTAACTATAGTACTTGCTGCAGCAGAGGAAAGGAAGAGTGAAATTGACCTTATTTATCTATTTAAAGAGTGAAGACAGAAACTACAATGAGAAACAACATAGCATCACTGTTCAACCAAGAGCTAATGTTTGTATCATTTTAGAAAAATGTAATCATTATTCGTTGTGGATGACTTTTTGCCTCATGTGACATTTCTGACATTGTAGTCAATAAATAAAAATTGTGCTGACAGAAAGCTCATGTGGTAAATCATGCAATTTACAAGACAGTAAAATATATCATGATACTGCATCCAGTACTTAACCAAGAGCCTCAACAACACATAAATCTTACCATAGTTTGATGCAATCATAGTCTTGTTTCATGCTAGGCTTTTCAATTGCAGCTGAGCATTCATGATTGCTCTTGTAATAAGTACCATTTTTCTCCTCCATTTCTCCCTTTGCCCAGAGAAATGGTATCTGGAAAGTGCTAAAAATTTGAAGCCTCCAGGAAATTGTCTTGAAACTAGAAACCAGCAGGAAATTAACCTGAATACACTTTAGCCAACATCCTAAATATTGTTTAAAACATATTCCTTTATAAGTGCAATAGCATTAATATTCAAGCTGCTGAACTGTGTACATAGAAGTTGGCCTATAGTGTGATATCATCATAAGTTATAGCACAAGGAGGTTTGTCCTTCTTATGAAATAAGCAGTTTATCTGCAGAGCATGTTTAGAATAATTGTTGAATATTGCAACTGTCATTTAAAGCCTGCTCAGTGTCTGTGCTGAGAAATTTCTACTGAAAACTCGATTCCTTCAAAAAGCATTTAAAGATGTTTTGAAGGAAATATATTTTGGTCTATTTATTTCTTACTTTATTGAGCTTTTCGCCTTGATTATAATTTTTTTTTTCCAACAGACTTCTTTAGGAGTACTGCTCCCTATAGCACAATGGCCTCCTATAGAGGTGCTGAAACTGCTGTTTGGAGTTTGAAGATTTCTCTCACATAAATAAAGAGAAAAATAGTATATATCAAGACTTTTTAAAAATGTAACACACACCCTCCTTTTATTTGGTTCTGAAGTTAAATTGGTTAAACTCTTGTGTAAACTTCCCTTTTAAAGCCTTCGATTTTTACAGTCAAGTGAACTCATGAGATTGCCCTTACCCTACCACCTTCAGGTTGCCCTTCTCCAGATGGAAATTTCTCTTCAGTCTTTTACACAGCACACCATCATCACATGTTTTGCTCTTTTACATAGCGTTTCTTTGCATCTGCAATCTGGTGCCTGCTTCGCCTCTCTTTACAACACCTAAGGGTGCATATGACTTTGAGCAATAACTCCCAATGCACTTCTATCTTAAGATACTACATAAATGGAAGGAAATATAAACGTATCAAGAACAGGAAGGGAAACTATATATATATACCTCAGGTATAAAAGAGCCATGTTTTATATACCCGTTTCCACATCCCTATAAATATTTCTACATTACAGAGTTGGAGATGCTCACTATGCATACAACATACACAAAATATGAAAACTAGAGGGTTTTTCCCCCTAAGCCCTTGTGCTTTTGCATGAAATAATACATGAAAAAATGACCCTAAATAGCCTCTGTTTTCTCACTCTACCCAAGATAGCGATCATTTTTGGAAGTGCATATGACAGTATTTAAAAATTAGTCTCTAATAATTTCAGGGTATTGTTTTTACTTATTTTTTTACATGTTTATGAGTAATACATGTGTATTTAAAAACTTTCAGAAAATAGAGTATAGAGAAAAAAAATCACCTGTAATCTCAGACCATTTTAACTGGTAACATTTTTATGCATTACTGGAGATAAGTGACTATTTAATAAAATTGTGATAGTATTTTACACGTGGTTTTGTTTTCCATTACAGTATATCATAAGCACTTTCCTATATCATGAAATAGTCTTTCATAATTTTCAAGTTGTTTTCAATTTTTCACTACTATATGAAATATTATTTTGAGTCCTATGCTTTTTAAAAATCCTATATTTAAGTACCTCTGTAAATCTGTTTCCTTAAAGTCTATTGACAAATTTTAAAGTTAAAACATCTTTGTCATCAAATCTATCCATTTTTCCATTTTAATTATACCTGTTTTACCACATCATGATAAAACTATAGCGATATAAGGAAAATGTAAACTGCTTAATATCTACAAGAAGATTTCCTCTTGCAGAAAGTGATATAAGCCTACTTCAACACCTTATTAAGTGTGCAGAACTAAAGGTATTGGGAATTCAACAAGGTATGCTGAAATTATAACAGATGGTCACCAAAGTACCTCATAGTGTGACAGGATTCTGTCAGTGACAGAAATTTGAGGGGTTTCAAACACCTCAAAGAATAGGAAAGCTAACTTGGAGAACAGTAATTGCCCTGAAGAATAGAGGAGCTAGTGAATCTTGTTGGCAAATGAGGAGGAGAAGTAAAAGAGACCAAGATGCCAGTGAGAGAAGAAAGTGCTATAAATAGGATTATGGACAAATTGGGTGCAATTATGGGAGGGGAGAGAGCAGGTAAAGAAAAAAAAAGAAAAGATGTGAAAATTAGAAATGTGCCCAAAGCAAAAACAAAAAAAAGCATAAAAACAAAGACCAAACCCTTTAGAAAGTAGTGGGTTTATCTTAGTAGTTGTAGATATGTAGAAATAGTAAACATGTACTCTGGTAGTGGTGATCAGTAGGAGAACTTGGAGCTAAAGGTAGAATTTCCTCCCACTTAAGTTAGAGGAAGAGGAGCCCTAGCTACCCAGAAGAACCATATTTAAAAAAAAATTAGTTTGTGGCTGAGCATCAAAGAGGAAATCCTGAGAGCAGAAAAAATAAGTGAAATAGCACCAACTGCAATGCCTTTAGATGTATTTTATAGTTTTCTTTTCTTTATAGAGTAGTCATAAAAAATGTTATTATAAAGAGAAAAATGTAAATCAGTGTTAATAAATGTAAATAATGATAGCTATAAAAGAACACAAAGTAAATACAAGAACTTGAGAGATGACCAAACATTGTGAATGTGGTGACCTGATTATAGCAGAAAGTAAATCAGGGACTGCTGAAACTTACATAGGAAAAAAAGAAAAAAAAATCTTTTTAGAAATAAAACCTAAATAATTAAATATAAAGAAGTTAAGGAAAAAGAGACAGTACAGAAACTGTGGTAAGGGAGAAAGAGGTTTTATGTGAGATAAACAAAGGGGACTAGAATCATAAAAGTCAAGATAAAAAAATATTAGAAGGAAATGATAAGAAAAATAGGCATTAGAGACCCAATATATGTGAGATTGGAGTACCACAAAAAGACAAACAAAAAAAAACAACAACCAAATTTTAAAAATACAGTTACTTGTAAAGTCATGAGACCAAATAAGACAAAAAACTGAAAGGGAATGTTATTTTACAAGGAGAATTCCCTCATGAGAAACAACCCTGAGACATCTGTTAAAATTAACTTGAAAAATAAATAATGTTTTTTTAGATATATGCACACACAAGCAGACACAATTAATATAAGAGTGAAAAGTAGATTGGCTTCAGGTACCTCCTCAGGAATATTCAATTTAAAAAAAAAAAGAAAGAAAATTGAATACAGAGTAAAATATATTAAAAGTAGTAATATAGACATTTGAGAGGACAGTGGAGTAAGAAGCACCAAGAATCCAACTTTCCAACTGGACAATTATATGAGCAGAAATTGTCTGAAGTGACCATTTTGGAACTGTGGAGTTTATTTGAACAATTGTAGACTTTATAGGAAAGCTTTGATGATAAATTGCTGTTAATTTCAGTCCATTTCATCCATTAGAGTGATGGTGGTTACCCATTCCTACCCCTCAGCCCTGTGGCATGCAGCTGTGGGGATGGCAGCCACATTTCTGGCATGAGTTGCTCTGCTGAGGGTCCTGTGTTCTGATTATGGATGTCTTCTTATGATGGCTGAGATGCTAGTAAGCAGCCTGGCGACCGCTGTTCCAAACCCTACTTCCTGAAGCAGTTTCTACAAGATTTAAAGGAATCTCACTTGATTTTGAAGGTACATTCAAACAATTCTTAGGGAAATTTAGAAAACCACCTCATATGTCCAGGGAAAGACACAGTGTCAGGAAAGACTGAGATCTTAAGCTATAACCTGAGGCTGATTCCCAGCACAGAGACACCTTATAGCAACAACAACAATAACAACCACCACCACCACCAGCAGACCTTGGGGAAAGGCAAGAATCTGGTTTCTAGAGTTACTACTCTATAAGACACAAGTGTTCAGTTTTAACAACAAGAAAAAATCACAAGGCATTTAAAAAACAGAAAAGTATGGCCCATTCAAAGGAACAAAATAAATCAACATAAAACATATTTGAGGAAGTAGACATCAGATTTACTGTACAAAGATTTTAAAACAATTGTCTTAAAGTTACTCAAAGATCTAAAGAAAGATGTGAATAGAGACAGGAAAACAATGTATGAAAAAATAATAATATAAGACAGTATTAATAACAACAGAAAATTTAAAAGAAACCAAAAAGAAATTCTGGAGCCTAGGGTACAATAACTGAAATGAAAAATACAGTATAGAAAATCAAAACCAGCTCTACAGAAGCAGAGTAAAGAATCAGTGAAATGGAAGACAGGACAATGGATACTATTGATTTTGAAGAATAGGAAGAAAAGTGAACAGAACTGAAGATATCTAGGAGACTATCAGTCAGACCAATATAGATATTCTGGGGATCCCAGAGATGGAGGCAGAAAGAATATTTGAAGAAAAACCAGTTAAATACTTCCCACAGTTATAAATCTGTGAATCCAAGAAGCTTAAAGAACTCTAAATATGATAAACCCAAAGTGACCAATCCAAAAGAGCTATAAAAGTAAAGACTTAAAAAATAGTAAAAAATCTCCCAGCAAAGACCTGGAAGAGATGATTCATTGGGGAATTCTGAGTAACATTTAAAGAAAAATTAACATCAACTCTTTTCAAACTTTTCGAAATAATTAAGGTTAAGAGATTTCCTATCTCATTCTGGAAGACTAGCATTATTCTGATAGCAAAGCCAGAATATGACATCTCAAGGAAAAAATGCATTTCAATAGAAATAATGACTACATATGCAAAAATTCTTAACCAAAATTAGCAAAATGAGTATAGCAACACATTAGAAAGATTACTCACTACTTCCAAGAGAAATTTATCCTAGGAATACAAGAGTACTTTACCATAAGAAAATCAATGTAATACATCACAATAATAGGAAGAAGGAAAACACCACATGACTATGCTAATTGATGCAGGAAAAAAAAATTGACACAATCTAGTAAACTTTCATGATAAGAGAGACAACTAGAAATAATCTAGAGAGACAAAAGTTCCAGGATATATTGCTAATTTAAATGAAAAAAGTCTCAAATCCCTTTATATATTATTTTACTGTTTATGTAGAAAAGGGGGAAATATAAAATATATACACAAGTAATAGTATTTGCTTATAATGGCATAAAGAAACATTGGAAATATATACACACACATATATATAATGTATAATATATAATATATTTATATGTACACACATTTTGCATTTACATACAGGGAGCAAGGGAGAAATGGTGGGGAAAGAATTAGTAGAGGAATAAGATTTTTCACTATATATATATATTTCACTATATATATATAACTTTGTGAATGTATTACCTATGCAAAATAAATTTAAATAAAATTTAACACTAAGTTATATAGGGCTGGGCTAAATGCTACCTTCTTAGTGAACCCTTTTGTGACTTCCCATACAGTTAATTTCCCTTCTGCTCTGTGCTCTCACAGTATTTTGTACAGTTCTCTACTTCCACATACATCCATTGAATTGTGATTTACTCATTTTTTTCTTTCTGGAATTTGAGTATCTTGAGAGCGAGGCCTAGATCTTAATCACCTCTCTTAGTGCCTTCCACTGCCTCTGACATTTGAGAGATACTTAACAAGTTTTAGTTACAAATGAATGAATGAATATCTTTAATGAATTGATTCATTGGCCAACTCTATCAGCCTGCTACTGCTCGATCTGCACATAATATGAATGGAGAAGTTCTAATTCCAATACTGCCACTTTCATTCAGCACTGACATGAACAATCGACTATGTTCCTTTCATTTAACTTCCCCTGCAACTGTTCCAGCCTTCTGTGATCCAGACATATGCCAACACTCTCTGCATGTCACCCATTTATATGCATCTGATCAAAACATTATTTTCTAGAAACCATTTTCTGGGTATAATTCCTCATATAACACTCTTTGGTCTGTGCCTTCTGAAATAAATGGTTGAGAATATGGGCAAATTTTCCCTGTCAATTTTCCAGATACAACAAGCATGATGAGCCCACTGAAAGCTGTGCCACAGCTGGGGCAGACAGCTTCCATGTGGTAGTGGGATGAGAAGGGACATCAGGCAGCTGGGTTTATGGGCATCATTGAAGATCAGCACACTGACACCTTAAAAAAAAAAAAAAACAGGCGGCTTGTGGTGAACAGCTTTCCCAGCCCCAGATTGATTGCCACTTTCTTTCCTAGTTATTACTGTCTCTAGGGCTTTTGCTTTTCTATAGCCATTACTGTTTCTAGTGATTGTCTTTTCCCCAGATTTTGTATGAGAGAAAAATGTATTTGAGTTATAATCATTTTCTTAAGGTTGATAAACCCATATGATCATGTTGCAAGAGATATGGCTAGAGATGAAAGAGGCCAAAACTACAGAGGGTTTTGAATGTGGGCCTGAATAATTTGCCTGTTGAGCATAAATAAGTGTTGCAATATGATGGAAAGATTTTAAGCAGGAATGATGATATCATCAGGTTTGTGCTTAAAAAAAAAAAAAAAGCAGTATAGATGCCATAAAAATGAGAGCTAGGAACACCTGCTATGAGACTACTAAACTAGTCCAGATGAGAGGCCATGGGAACCTAAATTAGGACAATAGAAGGAAGACTAATATTTCTATTAAAAATCAATATTTTGCATTTGGCCTGTATTATATATTTTGTTTAATATTTCCACAGGACCTCTATGTACTTTACTTATTTCAGAAGTTCTGAAACCTTAACATGCATTGTAGAAGGAGAGCTTTTAAATCACATATTGCTAGATACCATCTTCAGAGTTTCTGGGGTGAGCCTCAGCATTTGCATTTTCAGGTTTCCAAGCGATACTGATGCTGCTGATTGGCCCAGGGACCATACTTTAAGAACCACTGGCCTATTTGTGTTCTTCCTGAAAATCAAAACTGATTTAAAAGAAAGTAAATCTGGGGGATCCCTGAGTGGTTCAGCGGTTTAGTGCCTGCCTTTGGCCCAGGGCGTGATCCTGGAGTCCCGGAATCAAGTCCCACATCGGGCTCCCTGCATGGAGCCTGCTTCTCCCTCTGCCTGTGTCTCTGCCTCTGTGTGTGTGTGTGTCTCAGGAATAAATAAATAAAATCTTTTTTTAAAAAGAGAAAATAAATCTGAATTTCATCTTAGTTCCAACACTAAGCAACAGTATAGCCGTAGATATATTCTTTTAACTTTGTAAGCTACCGTGTTCTTACCTGTAAATGAAGTAGTTGTATCTCTAAAGCCTATATTCTTATCATCCCTCTGAAATTTGCAGGTATCTTGTAAGTAAAATGAATAGGCCACTATTTCTTGAGGAAAATACAAGAATTCTTAGTTTAGGTATAGAGATGATTATATAGTAATAGAGAAACTAGTGTATTTAAAGCTCTCATTCCTAAGTGTCTTTATCAGACTATTTCTGGATTCAGAAATTCTTTTACTCAGTTTTAGTGAAGAAATATTTTCCGGTTTGGGGATATTGGCAAATGTTTATAATAAGAAATGGTGGAGTAGAACTGAAATTTTGGAAAGTGCCTCAGTGTGCCAGTCACAAAATCATTCCTATGACTGTGAGGTGCCTAAGTCTGGCTAGTGACAATGTAGGTGCAGGGCAAGATGGACCAGCAGATGCATTTATCTGATTTCAATGACTCTTGAGTTGAAAACCTCGTTTTCCTTTGACTCTGCTTGAATGCAACCCAAGTGGGTTGAGGGATTTTGCAATATAAAGGGAAATGCCCAACAAGTCTTGGTGCATTTAAGAATCACTTAGCCGAAGCTATTTTTGACTGAGTGCAATAGCTCTAGGATAAGATTTCACAGGTCAATTTCTCTTTGCCACTGTCTACTGAAGTGTTCTATGCTTCTATTTTCTCAACTAATTCAGTGACACATGAATGATCTTTAGGAAATTGCTATTGGTGTCCGAAACTCAGAAATTACAATGATCAAGTTATGAACTATGAAAAACTTTAAAAGCTAATTTTAGGCAATGTACTTCTTTCTTTCCCTTTTTAATACATATGTGGAAGGTATTACAACAGTCTCCCGTTGTATTCTGCTGAAATAGTAGTTTCATGAGAGAACTAAATTGTTTTGTCACACTAATCCAGTAATGCCATATTCAATAACTACCAAAGAATAACTTTTTAAAAGTTCTAATTGATACAATGTTCCCAACAATGCATTTTTGTTAAATATTTGGCACACCTACTGCTTACTTGCTTATATGGTATGTATGCACTCAAACTCTTCAAATTTCTGCAAATGAGAAAGCTAAGACGTGCAGACCACATAAAAAATAAAAAATACTTAATAAGTATCTAATCTGTTGCCTAATCTTCTTACATTCAATTTCTCTTCAGTCTGTTTTCCACATGCTATCTGGATTTAACTTTGTGAAAATTAACCTGATTACCTAATTTTCCCACTGGAAAGAGATTTATTATATTCTCATGTTATAGAAGAATATGCACAAATCTCAAACAAACTCTGATATTTGAAGCTCTCCCCAATTTTGGTTCATTCTATTCTTTTAGCTTTATCATCTCAGACTTTCATATATTACAAGAAAGAAACCGAATTATTACTCCATGACCATTTTGTCTTTAACTCACTTCTGTGCTTTTGCATGGATTTTTCCTTCCACTGGAATGTTTTTCATCAACTGTTGAAATTCTTCAAGACCTAGCTGAGATATCACCTGACATCTTTATTATGTTTTCCCCAATAAATACAATTGGAGCTCAGTACCCCTTCTTAAGTGATCTATCTTATTTTGTCAAGTATCAAAGTAATTTATAAATATTTCTGACCTCCTCCTAGACCTTTAGTTCCACTAGAGGTAGAGGATCTCAACAGTGCCTAAATCACTGAAAATGCTCAGTATGTGTTTGTCAAGATAACTTAAATAAGGAATCAGTATATTCATCTTTGTAAACCATGAGCCTTCTATGATTAATGTTACATATAACAGTCTAGGAAAAATATTACCCACTGCTTACACATCTCTAATTTATGTTTACCAATTCACTGAACAACACTCTTATTTTTGCTGCTAGTAGACTAATTATTGTACAGCAGACCTACATTCAGTACCTTGAAATAACTGCAGAATGCTTTATACGTGGAGTAAGCAAAAGAGAAATGCAGAAATATGCCTATGTCTGAATAATATGAATATATATATGTTTTTCAAACTCTCTTTTCTGAAATAAATATTGCTAAATACAATAATTGTGAAAGGGTACCATCTGCTATGCGAAGGATGGGATACTAAACACCTTTTTTTAACAAAAATTCCTCATGGCTTTAAAATTAATTCCACTGTTTACTAGCTGTGTAACTTGTGCAAGTTATTTAAATGTTCTTAGCTTCACTTCTTTTGGTGTAAAATGGGAATGCTAAAGTACTGATCTTATATGGTAGATATGAGGCTTATATGACATGCACACACACATGTACACAGACATTTTCCGTCTTGTGTCTGGGTACATCATGCACAATCTGTTATTATTAGCTATTATATTAATGATAATGATTATTTTACATTTATTAGCATAGAATGGAAGTTGGAATTTTTAATGCATCTTCTTTGACTTTATTCTTGAGGCAAATAATGACTTTGCCATAGTTTAACAACTAGCTGATCTGTATTACAGTTCATATAAGTTTTATGAAAATGGTAGTCATCTCTTGAACACAAAACATATCTATGAAAGTCAGAACTTCTGTGGCAATCACTCCTGTAAAGTTCTGAGACTAATTATTTTTATTTATAACACAAAACAGCCCTGATTACTTTTTCAACCATTCCCTGCCTTCTTTAATTTAAACTATATATTATGTATAAGTAGACACCTCCACAATCTTGTTCTATTCTTCATGATTGGAGCATATCCCAAATATGATGTAACTAAGTATTACTTGGTGAGCCCTGTCAGCCACTATTGCATTTAAGATAAAATTCTCAGGACAAGAATATTGGAATTAACTTACTTCATATACATAGTCCGTTAATATATAGTTTCTCTTGTTTCTTTTTAAAAATCTTTCATGATAGCACCATGACTTTTCTGAAGAAAGGGTAAATCCTCTCCCTTTTACCAACATACTGAACCCACCTTGAAGCTTCCAGCTGAGGATAACGTGCTATGTTTTATTAGTCAGAGCCCCTGCCTTCATGGAATTGGTGTTCTACTTGGGAATGGAGAAGGTAAAGTTAAAATTATCATAATAGGTACCCAGCAGTATTACTATTATTATTACCTGGTGTTACCACTGTGTAAAAGAGTAAAGGATCTTGAAATTGAGTTTGACTATAGTTTACCTCCTACATATCATTATTACTCATGATTTCAGAATTAGAATTTGAAAGTGGATTGAAAACTGCTGGAATGTTTGTGAACTGTAGTGTTAGTGTTATGGAATTGTCAAAGGTCTGGGAGAGTGAGTGACCTGAACAGCAGTATGATATGGATAAGTTATGTAATCATTTTGAGCCACAGCTTCTTTAGATGATAATATTGATAATTACCTCTTAGAGATATTGTAAGAATTTCACAAAGTAATGTTTTGCAAGTACCTAACACAGTGCTTGACAGTCTTTCACTTTTTGTTGCAAAGTGCTGTTTAATTCTAGAGAATTAAAAGTAGATGGATAACGTGATAGGCAAATTCTATAGATCCCTTCAATCTCCCAGAATCCCATTTCCTGGTCAATCAAACATTGATCTAGGCACGCCATGAAGGGACTTTGCAGATGTGAGTCCCAAGTTAGTTGATCTTACAGGGGTTTTTCTGTAATTGGTAGCAGAAGAAAAGTCAAAGGCAATTGATGCCCAAAGGGGATTCGATTGACACTATAACATTGTCAGCTGCAACTTTCTGAAAAGACCCTTGGCAAAGAATAGCTAGTGGCCTACAGGAGGTGAGAGCAGCTCCTGGTCGACAGCCAGGTAAGTAGGACTTACTCCTATAACCTCAAGGGACCGAATTACGCCTATAACCTGAATGAGCTCAGAATTGGAATTGTCCCCAGATCTTCCAGAAGAGACTCCTGTGGCAGACTCCTTCAGTGAGACCTCAAGCAGAGAAATCAGTTGAGCCATACAGAACTTGTGACCTACAGGAAGTATGAGGTAATAAATGGGATTTTTTGTTAAGCCTCTTCTTTTGTGGTAATTTGCAATGCAGCAGCAGAACACCAATACCAATAAATTTTAGGTTTCTTCACAGTTGCTATGCCTTCTTTAACTTTTAGTAGTTATAATTAGTGTCTATCTTTCTGCATTAAAATCAAAGAAAGAAAACAAATCTCAATTTAAATATTTATTCCTAAGATAATTATTTTTAAATCACTTGATCTGTGTCCTTGACTTTCTAATTTTTTTTAAGATTTTATTTATTTATTCATGAGAGACACAGAGAGAGGCAGGGATATAGGCAGAGGGAGAAGCAGGCTCCCTCTGGGGAGCATGTTGCGGGACTTGATCACAGGACCTGGGATCACACCCTGAGCCAAAGGCCCCAGGTACCCCTGTCCTTGACTTTCTGCAGATATCCATCTATATAATCAGATATAGGATATAGGATATAGGTTGTTTTAGTTATGGGCAGGAAAAAAAATGTGCTCAGTGTTGTTGGAATATTTTGGTTACAGCTGTGCAATGATTATTGTCTTCAGGCAACAGTTTACCATAGCAGATAAGCTCCAAGCATAATTACCTCTTAGACCTCATCCTCATTAATATCATAAAGCATTTGGCTTTTACCAACATACTCCTTAGATTTTATATAACATCAACTCTGTGCCTTGAGCCTTGCATCTTTGTTTCTTCTTCTGACTCTGTAGCCATGTCTCACTCTTTAAAAATGTTTTCTAAAACATCAGTGCTTCTCTAACCGCTTTCTTTCTTTGCTTATATGTTTTAATTCATGATTTCATGTATGCATGGCTTGCAACTGTCTCCTTCCCACAGCATTGAGAGCAACAGGAGGTGTATAACACGTGTAAAATTTAGTGACCATTGATGACTCTCAACTTTATATTTGCAATCCTAATTATTCCCAGACCATTGGAGCTCATATCCAATTATTTATCAGGCATTTTGATTTTGATGTTGAGTTGCCAGGTAAACTCCAGGACATCCAGTTAACCATTTTTAAGTATATAAGAATGTAACAAATACTACATAGGACATATGTATGCTAAAAAATTACTCACCATTTCTCTGAAATTCAAACTAAACTGGACATGATGTATTTTTATTTGCTAAATTGGCCAAACTAATCCGATGCACACTGAAATCTTGAAATCAAGATATCCAAAGCAAATTAATATTCCTCTTCCTCTATTCAAAGCAGCGCCTGTGATGTCCTTCTCTGTTAGATACATTTAGCCAACCAGGCCTGATTCCTTAGAATCAAATAAGTAGCTGACTAATCAACAAAAGCACAGACCCCCAATTATAACTGCTCACATATATTTCCTAGCTCCTTCACTTATTAGCTGTGTAACCTCTAGCAAGTTTGGTAGATTACTACAGACTATTGCTATACCTATGGCAATCTACCGAACTTGCTAAAGGTTATCTTTTCTTAAAATTTTTTTTAAAGATTTTATTTATTTATTCATGACCGACACAGAGAGAGAGAGAGAGAGAGAGGTAGAGACACAGGCAGAGGGAGAAGCAGGCTCCATGCAGGGAGCCTGATGTGGGACTGGATCCCAGGTCTCCAGGATCATACCCTGGGCTGAAGGTGGCGCCAAACCACTGAGCCATCGGGGCTGCCCAAAGTTGTCTTTTCTTATAGGTAACATGAAGATGATAATAATAGTAGCTCATATCAAAAGGGTTTATGAGAATTAAAGTATCAAATCAAGTAGAGCTCTTAGCCAGGCATATAGGAACTGTTCTAGTTTTTTTTTTCTCATTTATAGCTTCATAGAGCTCATAGAACATAATTGGTACTGGGTAGCAGCACTAACTCAAACATGTTCAAGGAGTGTAGGGGAGTAGTGAGTATCTTGATTTTTTTCAAATATTAATATAAAACATATTTATTTGATAATTTTCTAGAGCAGAAAGAAAATTATTCATCCAAGTTACACTTATTATTTCATGTTTATGTGCCTGTAAATAAAATCCTATGCTGTATCTCTATCACAATATTTATTTTTCATATAGATGAGGAACTGCCTACTGTCCTTTAGTTTCCTGCAAAGCAGGAAACAATGCATGATTTTGAGTTTTTTTTTTTTTCTCCTACAATTGAGCTTGTGAAAGCAAGAGTATTTTCCTTTGATAGATGCTAGCATCGTGGCTATTTGCAATAGGTGTTTGGCTACATTTTCAAATTTCTGAGGAAAATGTTTAACAGGGTGCTGAGCAACAGAAAACTTATAAGAAATGCAAATTTCTTAGTTTGGGGGTGGGGGTGTGGGTGGAAGTTTGAGCTGTCCGTGCAGTTGTGTTTTTCCTTGATCCTGGTTAAACATTTGGCAGTGAGGTGATGAAAAAATGTATTCTTTGATGGGACATTAAATAATATTCACTTTCTTCTATTAGAGAGGGTCTCTGACTTGAAATGGTTAAACTGGATCTGTAGTATCCTAAGTGCAATGATATAAAGACTTAGATCAATTTAATGTTACAGTATATTTAAATGTTTCTATATATTTAAATCATTAATTAGTCATTAGTCATTTAACCTAAGAGTACTTGAGTATCTACTTTGTATGAGTCACAGTGCGTTGTGCTGTGTGACCGTGGGAAGTCATTAAAGGAGCACTACCATGGAATCTTTACCTTAAGGTGGATAAACAGAAATGACAGGATGGACTGGAGAGGAGATCTAAAATCCTAAACATTGGTGAGGATGCAGTAGTCACAATCCTTGTCTGTGCTGGAATGATATCAGTGCAAAGGAAAGTATTCTGGATAATAGCCCACCCCTGTGCTTGAACAATGGCAACACAGACAAGAGAAATCCAGGTGATAATCCATAAGGTGCTGGAGTGGGACAAAAATAGAAGAGAAGGAAACTCTGCAAGACTTTCTAAAAGAACACTAGACCCTGCTGTTATATAAAATACCTATTAATGTTAAACCTAATGGTAATGATCAACTGAGGAAAGGGAGCTGAAAACTTTGACATAATAATACTAAATGAACTCTTTCTATGTGAATTGGGAATATTAGAGATCCTAAGTAATTTCCAAGAGAGTTATTTGACAAAAGCCTCTTGACCTGGACTGTGATATGTCACTCATAATGACTCTGGAAACATGAATCTGTGAGGAATGAATCAGGCCAGGAGATATCATCAGGCCAGGGGTCAGTTTGTTCTTTGAAAGGCTCTATCTGTTATCACTGAATAACAGATTGGACTTTGCAGCTCAAAGGCTTGAACCCAGCAGATACTGCTCACCCACTGCCCTGTATGAGTAATTAATGTCAATCAGAGTATTCCTGGTGTTATCACTAAATCTGAAATCTGGGCCTGGCATTTGAATTCTAAAGAAAATGTTCCTTAACTTGCCTTTTAACACACTTGTCTATTTTAAGCATTCACACTAAAACTGTATTAAGTACTTTAGATTGTCTTATGTGTCTTGTCTCAAAAGTTATATAATACAATCAGGCTATTAAGAGGAAAAAAGTGGAGACTTTCCCTCTATTTTTAATTATTTGGTTTGGCAGGCTTTGCTTTGTTTTGTTTCGCTTTCACATGTTTTCCCTTGACTTAGAATTCTTTGGGTAGAGATGACAATTTCATTGGTGGATCTGAAAGATTTACCTTAGCAAGACCGCAGCTGTATGCAGAGAGAAGCTGCTGACCTCCAAGCATGCAAATAGACAAGGCCTCACACAGAAAATGCCAGAGGTCAAATAGCCAGGTCTACATCAGAGGTGACAAGGAAGCAAAGCATGGTAAAGGCTATTCTTTAGTGATCATAAGGTTTGCATAAAATTACAAGGCTAAAAATGTGCAGGACCCTCATCTCTGTATACAATCATCAGAATTACCAGCCTTGATAACATTTTTATAATAAAACATTTCTATCATATTCCAATCATAAATCTATCATGATTAGACCATCTACAAGTGAAGACTGCTAACCTTGTAAGAACCAGGAGAAAAAACAAGGAGTCTAATGCCCTTCCCTGCCCTTCCACTTTGCCTTGTCTTTGTGCCCCAGCCTCTAATTAAATTAGTACCCATAAGAAAGGAAGGAAAGAAGGAAGGAAGGAAGGAAGGAAGGAAGGAAGGAAGGAAGGAAGGAAGGAAGGAAGGAAGAGAAAAGAAAAAAAAAGAAAAAAGAAAAGAAAAGAAAAAAAGAAAAAAAAGAAAAGAAAAGAAAAGAAAAGAAAAGAAAAGAAAAGAAAAGAAAAAAAAAGAAAAAAAGGAAAATGAAAGAATAGAAAAGCAGGCGAGAGAAAGTCATCAAATGTCAGATTGTTTCTAAACCTAGGATAGATTGAGACAAAATATGTGGTTGCTTTTTTTTGATCATATCAATAAAGGAGGGATACTTCAGATAACTTTTCCATCATTTGGCTTTTATTTAACAGTTAACTGCTGCTTCATTGTTTAAACACTCATCTATCTCCCTTGATATTTAGAAGAGTATTTTGCTAATTGTAATTTCTTATTTTTCTATTTTAAACTCTTATCCTTTCATCTGTCCCTAAATACACATTCTTACTCTCTAATTTTTCCACTTACATTTCCTTTCTGGAAGACCTTAATCACTTTTATGATTTCTATAATCATCTATAGGTGGAAAATTCAAATCACTATGTACCTATGACCTCTCTTTGAGTTTCAAATTTATAAATCTAAATATCTTCTTGACTCTAAGATAACTGTATGCATTTTAATCCTCATGTACACAGTTAGACACAGTACCTTTTCTCCAACATATTAGTGTGTTGCCCCACATCATATTTTACCTCATGCTGTAGAATTCCTCTCATTCAATGTAGCACTCTTTCTGGATGCCATTTCCTCATAACTGTCAATCATACTAATCTTAGTTTCTTTCTAAAATCTGCCCTTCCTTTGTTTTCCTATAGTCAAGACCTAGTTGAATCCTTCTTTACTTTTAGCCCAGAAAAATGTAAAATCCTCTCATCTTGACCACCGCATTTATCTTAAACAACTATCAATCAAAATGCCCAAGGCTGATTGATTAATACATATTTAACTACTATGTACCAGGCACTATTATCTTGAGGTTGTAATAGTAAAAAAAAAAAAAGAAAAAAAAATGATTACCTTATCTTCATGGAGTTTTTATTATGGGAAAATGACAAAAAAAAAAAAGGCATAAATCCTAATAAAACAGGCAAATACATAATAAAATTACCAATGTTGATAAACAGTGTATGTGAAGAAAACAAACAATATGCTTAGTCTGAAAATAACCAAAGTACATGGAAATTTAGTTCAGATGTGTTCAAGCAATACCTTTCAAAGGGAGGGACATATAAACTTACATTAACACGTGAGAAATGCATGTGTGTGTGTATATGAAGTGAGAGTTGGTTGTGGTGGTACAGAGCATTCCAAGCACAGGGAACAGTATATGAAAATATGCAAGCATGTCCGTTCTCACTACTTTTACTCAGCATAGTACTAGAAGTCCTAGCCACAGCAATCAGGCAAGAAAATGGAATAAAAGGCATACAAATTGATAAGGAAGAAACAAAACTGTCACTATTTGCAGATGACATGATGCTATATATATATAAAATCCTAAGGACTCCACCAAAATCCTACTAGAACTGGAAATGAATTCAATAAGGTTGTAGGACACAAAATCAATGTTCAGAAATATGTTGCATTTCTATACACTAATAAGCAGCAAAAAGAGAAACTAAAAAAAATCCCATTTACAATTGCATCAAAAATAATAAAATACCTAGGAAAAAACTTAACCAAAGAGGTAAAAGACCTATATTTTGAAAATTATAATATAAAAAAACAATGACTGTTAGAAAGTTGCCTTCATTAGTTCAGGGATTGGAGCAGAATAACCAGGTAATTATTTCCAACTTCAGTGTTTTATTAAATGTAAATTATCCTAGCCACCAAATCTATGAAGGAAGGGAAATTTTGGTTCTCTAATAGCTAAATTCTAAGCTTTCTCAGTAAATGAATATGAAGATTGAAATTATCTTGAAATTGTTAAATCAGAGGTGGTTGATTTTATATTGATGTTACATTATATTCCAGGCTTAAAGCCAGTATATTGCCAAACTTGGCAAGCTTTCCTACTGTAGATCTTTAAGAAACAGAATTAGAATATCTAACAAAAGCAAGAATGACCACAAATGTGCAGTATTATTAGGTATTATTCCATAGAGAATAGAAATTGATTTCCTAAAGCAAAGGACAATATCTGATATCTCCTGCTGCAATACAAATCTGAGGATATGGTATAGAACACAAAACTATATCCTATAGGCTACAAGAATATGTAAAAAATATTATTTTTATATATGCTCATTTTTCAAGAGTCACAATTTAATTTCATAAACACAAGAGAAAAGGATGAGCTGCCTTTCTATGAAGCTATAAATATATGACTATTTGACAAAAAAAGATCTTGATGCATTTTGACTGAATTTTAGTCTATTTCCTAGTTTGCCTGAGTGTAATTTATTAAATGCAATACTATAAAAATAGACACTTCTACATATTGCTGACAGGACTGTAAATTGGTACAAACTTTCCAGAGAGTAATTTGACAATATGTTTCAAAAGTCTTAAGTATTTGACAACCCATGGCCACTTCTTAAGATTAATCATGAGAAATAGTCATGACTATGGGCAAGATATAGACAAGGTTATTCATTGCAGCAAAATGTAAAATTGAAAAGTAGAAACAATTTGCATATCTAACATTAAAATATTATTTGAATTATTTATATTTAAAGATTTATTCTTTCATAAAATATGATAGAATATAACCAATAAAGTTATTGTAGATTAATGTTTAATAACATACACATCTATTTACAGTAATTGTTTCAAGTTCAAATATATTACAAACATAACTTATAGTTTGATCTAATTTTGATTAAAGAGTAATGCAAAACAAGATTAATAATGACTAAATTTCCAGTCTTATTTTATTTTAAAATTTTTTCAGTGCTTAATGTAATTTAACTTGATAATGAGAAGATATTCCTAAAGCCAACATAGCAATTAATTTTTTATTGATCGCTAATGATTACTCACAATTATACTCAAAATTTAGTGAACACATAAGTAAATTCTAAGGACTCATTTTGTGGTTGTTGTGGTCTGTAAAATTGTGAATTTGGTTAAGAGCTGAATTAAATAAAAGGAGGGTAGACTACTTGTGTTGAGGAAAAGACCAGAAAGTCTCTAAGTTAAAATAGTAACATTGATTGTTTCTTGAACCTTTCTTACTTTCTAGCTTGCAGTGTGCCTGAAATTTTAATTTATTATTAAATACATATCAACATCTATATAGTGATACACATATCTATACATAGAGTATGTTGATTGTCTGTGCATCAAGAAGAAAATGAATGTTGACAGTTAAATTTAAAATCTCCAAGAGAGGGCAGCCCCGGTGGCTCAGCAGTTTAGCACCACCTTTGGCTTGGGGTGTGATCCTGGAGACCCGGGATGGAATCCCACATCCAGCTTCCTGTGTGGGGCCTGCTTCTCCCTCTGCCTGTGTCTCTGCCTCTCTTTTTCTGTCATGAATAAATAAATAAAATCTTTAAAAAAAATAAAAATAAAATCTCTATGAGAGAAAACAAATTATCCAACTTTGCAGAGGATACCATAAAGTTTATTCTTTTCTGGATCTTGAAAAACTATTTATTGCTCCCAAAGTAAGGAAATACTCTCAAATGTACAGAGTGCTCTTTCATTCACACCATTATTGACTTTCCCAAAATGGATTCAAAGTAAAATAGCATTGAAAATAACTCTAAGGGGGGCACCTGGATGGCTCAGTCAGTTAAGCATCTGCCTTTGGCTCAGATCATGATCCCAGGGTCCTGGAATGGAGCCCCATATTGGGCTGCTTCTCCCTCTCCCTCTGTCCCTCCTCCTGCTCATGTTCTCTCTTTCTCTCTCTCTCTCTCTTTCTCTCTCTCTCTCTCAGATAAATGATTTTTTAAAAAGAACTCTAATGTCTAAATTCATTAAATAGCTTTATATGTAATTTTCCAATATAATTGCTTATTCAGGAAGTCAGTACTTTGTTTCCTGAATTTATGGATTGAAAAGTCAAGATACACAGTGTGACTCATGTGTGTTCACATAGGACACCATTTTGTAATCATTCAGCCAGATGGATTTTTGTATACAAAATACCTACTTTGTATTTCCTTCATAGGGGTTCAGTTGTGGGCTTTCTATTACCTCTTAATGAGGTATATTGACATCAGTGGAAGAATCAAATTATCCTCTTTGTTCCTGATTTCATAACTTTGTTATGCAGGTGAAACTATGTGTCCTTGTGAGTTAAGTGAGAATTAACTATATTTTCAGAATGAAAGAGGAGCTGGACACAATCCTGTAATTTCAGATTTGAAAGTACAAAATCATCTAAATGATGAAAGACATTTCTTTTGCATTTTCTCATGAAGATATAATCACAAATGAAAACACTTTAATAAAGGGAAAACACACACCAAAATCAAGCATGTTAAAATACATCATTTTCATGCAACTACTTATCATCAGGTGTGTTATTAAAGTTGAATCATTGAATGTGAAAGTATTATGAAAAATACTCCGTGCAGATAGGCAGAAGTCACTTTAAAATATTTATGAATGGCTTTTCAGAAAACTTTGCTCAACATATCAAATAAGGAAACTTTATGCCAAGAAGAGTTTGTCATTTAGGAGGAAATCTTCCTATTCTTAGCTCTAAAATATATACTTAGATTGCCATCGATGAGAAATTATTTGCATACCAAATATGCTACTAAGCTCTAAAAATATGCCTATTGCCATTCTCAAAAAAATAAAGAATATTGTACTTGATTTTGCAAATATATTATATCATTTTAAATTGCTGGTTTTTGCAGTAGAAGATATAGTAGAAGAAGATGGCTTGGGAATAGCTCATTTTGTTTTTATGAAAGCTAAATTTGAGATAGAGAATTCCCCCAACCATGTAGATTCTAGATGAATATCAGCATCTAAATAGAAATCTGTTTCAAATGAATGTTAGATGGAGAATTACCTCATTTTTCTAAGAAAAAAAAAGATATAAGTAAGTCCCTGTTCTTTCATCATAAATATCTCTTTTAAGATTTATTTTTCTTATAGCTTTTCCTAACATTTATTTTGAGACAGATAGTCTTTTGGTTAACATATCTCAGGCAAGACATTTTACTGCCTCTCTTTCCTTTCACTCATTCCTCATATCCACAGATTCCACAACCATCAACCCAGGTGCTCAACCCAAAACAGGAAATGATCCTTGATTTCTCTCTTTTCCACCTCCCTTCCTCAGCAGATAACCTGGCAATTCTATCTCCAAAACACATTTTTCATTTACCCACCTCCTCTGTCTGTATCATACTACCCTTGTTCATATAATTGATACCTTTGTCCCAGATTATTGGTTAGTCTCTTGATCCATTGGCCTCCTAACGGGTCTCCCTCCTTTATACACCAGTGGCTAAAGTGCTTATTTAAAATATCTATTAGATCATATCATTGGCCTAAACTAATGTTTTGATGCTGAATTAGAATCAAAACCTAACCCCCTTACTGCAATCTTCTCAGACCCTGAGAGATCTAGTTTCTTCCTACCTCTTCAATGTCACCTTGGACCACTCACTAGCATTGGTCATTTTGGTCTTCTTGGAACATATCCACTTATTCTGCTTTAGGGTCTTTGATCTTGCTGTTATCTTTGCCTTTCCTGGGTATTTTTACTCTGCTTCCTTCTGGTCATTCAGGTCTCAGGTCCTCAGTAAGGACCTTTACTGTCCCTTTCAGTATGTTTCCAACTCCCAACCCAGTTACTCTATCATAGCATCCCATTTTATTTTATTTCAAAGTATCTTTAGCTAAAAATTTTGTGTTTTTGAATTTATTTTATTGCTTACTCATTTGGGATTCTATTTATTGTTCTAGAATTTTAGCTTTATTTTTGTTTACTCTTTTATCCTGTGGAACCACACTCAGAATAAAAGCTCAATATGCTCAATAAATATATAATTAAGTGTATCTGACCCCATAGAGGCAAACATATTTTTAAATGAGATGTTTGATTTCTTCTTTTATAGACCTTAACACCTAATTGCTGAATTAACTTTAGATATTAAAGTCTTCTTACAATGTTTATTTTTATACATTTTGGAATTTTATCCTTTCAAACTTTTTTCTCACCTGAAATCTTCAGTAGCTACAGCAACATATGTTTTTAAAAAATGCCTTTTTTTTACTTTATTTTTCTTTACTAATATTTTCTTGTTGACTATTGCTGAATCATTTAAACTACTCTTGCCACCTATCCACATGTAGATCTACCCCTGTACATTGTATTGCATGTACATGTTGGCCTTTGTTGCTCAATGATTATTCCTGTCCTAACATTAATATTATATTCCATAGACCTAACCTCCATTATATGATAGGAAATCTTCTTAAGAAAAATACTTCTATTTTATTCTGCTTCCCCCATATCTAGTACGCAGTTAATCTGAGAATTGTGACAAGAAAGGATACTATGAGGGCACCTGAGTGGTTCAGTTGGTTGAGTGGCTAGCTTTTGACTTCAGCTCAGGTCATGATCTCAGGTTTCTGGGATTGACCCCCATGTGGGGCTCTGCACTCAGCAGAGAGTCTGGTTGAGCATCCTGTCTCTCCCTCTGCCCATCCTCCCACTCTCTCTCTCTAAAACAAATAAATCTTTTAAAAAATAAGAAGGGATACTATAAAGTATATGTCAATAAGTCTCAATTTGTGTCACAAGATTACACTGCCTATACAATGCTTCATTGCCTTCCTGGAAGATGTTCCTGGCATTGAGCCTAAGCAGACTTGAGCGGGGCTTAACCTGTTGAACTTCTCATTCTATAAGTCTGAAAATCTCATGATCATGCCAATGTTCTAGGTATATAAAATATTAGCTATGTTATGTGACACAAATCAAATGAACTTCAAAAGTTGTAAAATACTAACAAAGCTTGGTAAGCATTCAATGCTTATCATAGCTCTGAGAAGCTTAGGAAAGTAAAAAGTATTGGATTAGAGGTACAGTGAAATCCAGTCATCCCAAATATGATATTGTAAAAATAATATACATAGCTGTCTTCATAAATCTCTCCTGTTTTCAGACTCATGAAACTAGATCCTGTACTTCTTTTCTTTTCTTTTTTTTTTTTTAACTGAGATCTCACAACTAGGTGTGATCTCAGCAGTGTCATAGACAAACTTAGACACAGTGGGTTAAAGTGATAGTGTTTCAGCCTTTTTTTTTCAATTTCCAAACCATTCTGCTTTTTATTTAGAGCACTTTGGTTAGTTTTATAAAAGCAACTCTCTCTTCTCTGTCCCTAAAAAGGGTCCAACTTTAAGAATCAATTGGCTGTCTCGTCAAAGTCCCTTGAAATGGTAGGTGGACATAGAGATGCATCATTCACTCCTGCATTTATTAACTGCTTATAGTTTTTGCAAGCATGAACTTGATTATGAGATTCCTACTGTGTGCCAGAAAGGTATGTCATCTGCCCTCAGAAAGCAGTGGTCAATGAAGATGATAATCACTTACCCTGATGCAAGTTATGAAAGATGAAGGATAGTAATGTAAGGGTTCTTGTCCATTTGCTGTGGCCTTGTAATAATCTCACTGCTAGCTGGATAATTTTAGGGTCATGGAATTCTGGTGGCAATCTAATTATGTGATGGGGGTAAAAGGACCAAAAATAACTATTGCAGTTCATAGTTTAAACACTTATCTTACATATTTAATCTTTATAAAAGCATGAGGTGGATATAATTATTATCTCCAAAATTAGCCAACAGATGCTAAGAGACTTACCATCACTCAGTTTATAAAACAGAGCTAAGAAGTCAAATCCTAATTTTAGAGTCTTAGATATACAGCTACAGTATATCTTTAGTATATAAAGCACACTGAGTGCATTTTTTTGTCCATTAGCATTTTACCTTTCTTTCCATTTCTGTGTTCAAATTTTCATGTAATTTTCCATTGACTTTCCCCAAAGATTACACACATTTTCTCTATGTATCAGTTGTTTGGAATAGTGTGCATTTTTTTTTGTATTTTTTTAAAAGATTTTATTTATTTATTCATGAGAGAAACAGAGAGACAGAAACACAGGAAGAGGGAGGAGAAACAGGCTGCATTCAGAGACCCCGATGTGGGACTTGATCCTGGGAGTCTGGGATCATGCCCTGAGCCAAAGACAGACACTCAACCACTGAGCATCCAGGTGTCCTGAACAGTGAGCAATTTTTGACTGATGTTTTGTTTTAGAGAAGACTTGTCTCATCCTAAAGGTAGGGTTATATCCAGGTAAAAGCAAAAATATTATATGAGAAAGTGTTTAACTGTTCATACTTTATATATAACTTTTAGAATTTGAAGACCTATATATGTCTCCACTTTTAGATTTGGTGTAGATGATCATTCAAAATATAGAAGTCATTTCCTTTCCATACTTATGGATAAAAGCTAATAAACACATCTTCATTTTATTTTTTTCTTTCTTAAAAATTCACGAGTGTATGATGATATCAATAATGCTCTCTACTGCATGCTCAAGTACCTAGTACATTTCTTAGTGCTTATCAATAGATATTTTTAAACTTTCAGTATTTCTATGAAATAAGAATACATAAAAGTCTCTTTGTAAAAACTTATGACAAACTTATTTTAAGAATGACTAATATAGGGTACCTGGGTGTCTCAGTGGTTGAGTGTCTGCCTTTGACTCAGGTTGTGATCCCAGGGTTCTGGGATCGAGTACCACATCAGGCTTCCCATAGGGAGCCTGCTTCTCCCTCTGCCTATGTCTCTGCCACTCTCTATGTGTCTCTCATGAATAAATAAATAAAATCTTAAAAAAAAAAAGAATGATTATGGGGGCACCTACGTAGCTCAGTCAGTTAAGCATCTGCCCTCAGCTCGGATCATGATCTCAGGATCCTGGGATCAAGCCCCATGTCTGGCTCCCTGCTGAGCAGGGAATCTACTTCTCCCTCTCCCTCTGACCCTCCCTCCTGCGAGTGTTCTCACTGACTCTCTCTCTCTCAAATTAACTTTTAAAAAATATTAGAAAAAGAATGATTATGGCAAAAGTTGTAGAAAAACAGGGACGTCTGGGAAGCTCAGCGGTTGAGCATCTGCCTTTGGCTCAAGGCATGATCCCAGAGTTCCATGATCAAGTCCCACATCAGCTCCCCTCGAGGAGCCTGCTTTTCCCTCTGCCTATGTCTCTGCCTCTCTGTGTGTTTCTCATGGATAAATAAATAAAATATATATTTTTTTAATTGTAGAAAAACAGAACACTTAGAATAACCACTTAGGATTGGCTGCTACATACTTTGAACTAAACATTTCTGATTTTACCCAAAAATGAAACGGAATGCTGACCATATTTGAATTTCAGTAATTTCTAAAGTTTATTCCAGGTGAGTTTGTACAACAAAGTGTAATCCCTAAATATCAATGGTATTAGCATTGGTTTTAAATTGGATGTTAATAGAACATAATGTCTAGAATATAGAAAATAGTGTATTTAATTTTTTTTTGCCTTCATAATTTGGTAGAAAAAATTTAGGTTGCTTTTCTTCTATGTAAAGAGAGCCCACACTTCTCTCTCTGCCCCAGAGTCATCACACTACAATCACCCAAAGGAAAATTTATATACTAACAATATTGGTGAAGCAGATATGTTTTCTGTTAAAGGATAATATAAATTCTTATAGTCAAAAGGTTATTTGTAAATAGTTTCGCCCCAAGAAATAGACTTCTCAGCAACTCAATTGTGATTTCTGATTCTACAAATCAAAATCTCATCAAAAGAAAACAATAATGAATATAGATTTATGGGCTAATTATTATCCTAGCAATGGGGGGAGGGGAGAAGCTACTACCTTCTTCTTCTTTGTTTAATGACTAGGAACTACAAAATCCCAGGATCCCCTGCTGAGGCTGGCTAATTTGCAGTTTGGAGCCTCGAGAGAAGATGACAGCTGCAGAGTGTGGAGGGAAAACCACCTTGCAACACAGTTTGTCAAGTTGCAGCCTCTGGCTCTGACCTAGGGCCAGTTTTCCTGGAGACATGATGAAGTGTGAAAAGTACTGGCAGGCATTTTAGACTAAAAAAAAAAAAAAAAAAAGTTAGGCAGTAAGGGAAAATGGGGACCAGGAGAGATTAATATTTGTGAGGTTTATAGCAGAAAAGGCAAAGCAATAGGAAGTAAGGAAATCCCTGAAGGGAATTTCTTACAAGGCAGCAGATTAGAAACAGGATGGGCCTGAACAGGAAGCTTATTTTTCCAGCTGGAGCCTTCCCTGTAAACCTGAGGTAGATTTGGCAGTGGCAGACAAATGCCAAGCAAATTCAAAATCAAGAAATAATGGTAGAATTTACAGTCCCGGAAAATCTGGGGGTAAGAGTGGGAGGAAAGAAAAAGAGAGAGTGGGAGTGTCGGCGAAGCAGTGAGAGGGGGAAAAGATGAAACACGGTAGATTGTGCTGGCATTCTGAACCTGGAGAATTTTGGAAACAGACCAGAAGAACTTATCTGCTGGTGAATGCCGATTCTCAAGTTAGGAGAAAAGTTTGAGAAGACATAGTCTAGATATTTTCAAATTTTATAGCCACAGGAAATAAACTTCAAACAAATTCATATGCCAAATCCCTATGTGGATATAGAAGAGCTGATCTAATTTAAGAAGGGGCAGGCTTGGACCTGTATGCACTTGCCTCAACTCTTGCCTGGAAACTGACTGTTGGGGCACTTACAGAATCTTTAAGCCTTTTCAAAATATTTTAAAACAACCCTGTCCAACCTATCTCTCCATTTATTTCTGGAGGAAACAGAGTACAGGTCTAAGGTCTCAGAGCCTGCAGGAGTGTATTTGCACACTGTCAGGCTCTGTCCCTGTTTCCTGTAGACCTGGGTTGTGAACTTTCATGATCTCTCTGCTGGAAATCCAAGTCCCCAAAACGACCTCACCCGAGAGTGGGTAATATTTACTCTCACTTCTTAATGAGGGACATGGCAGTGGATTGATGATGTCCATTTTCACTCTGATAAACAGAGGATGATTTTTTCCTCCTTAAAATTGACACTCACTGCAATGGTCAATAAGGCAGTGGTTGTCGACAATTAGGCTTCCTTTGCCCGCAGCTCCATCTCTCTTGTCGGTACCTTTTGCCCACAAGGGATTTCCCAACAGTTTTCCTCAGCTTCTCCAGCTTGTGCAAACTCCTTAAACGATCATTTCCGGTCACTGTCTTGTCCTCCTCAGCTTTTAGCAATGGCAGTTTCTACTGACATTACTCTTTGCTTCAGATGTTCAGATTTGCAGCTACTACTGGCTAGTCTAGTAGGTTAATGGTATCCCACCATCACTCAGTAACTGGTAAAGAAAAAAATTCTTGTACCCTGAGTATCACCTCTACAGTGTCTGAGCAATTCTGTGAAAGCTTTTAACCATAACCACCTTGCTGCCCAAGTCTTTGGATGCATGTATCAGAGAGCTATCTTTTTGCACTAGAAAAACACATCTCTGTGGGTACACATATTGTCACATTTACGTTACTTCCCCTCCTTTGACCTTGCCTTGAAATTGAATTCAGAACTTATTGTTTTAAATTTGTTTTTAGAGAGGGATGATAAGGGGCAGAGGGAGAGGCAGACAAAAAGAATCTTAGGCAGGCTCTACCCCGGCACAGAGCCTGACTCGGGGCTCAATCCCACCACCTTGAGATCATGACCTGTCCTGAAATCAAGAATCTGATGCTTAACAGACTGAGCCACCCAGGTGCTCTGAATTCAGAGCTTATTGTCAGAAGTGCTGGGTGGGTGTTATCTCTTATACTTTCTAGAGATATGATCTCAAAAAAACCCATCAAATTTTAAAGAATCTCATGCTCCTCATCTGTTCAGATGGAAATAAATCCCAATGACCCCCTGAGTTACTGGAAGTCTTAAATAAGGTCAAATGAATGGGAAAATATTTTCAAAATTGTAAACTATTAAATGAATATAAAGGTTTGTATAACCATAGTCACAACAGCATCAATCCGTTTCCTCTGCCCAGGCATTCTTCCTCCTAAGGACCTCACTGTAACAAAAACCCATTTCTTGAGAGAAGATGTTTAAGCAGTGGAAATTAGTTTAGCAGTATCTAAACTTTAAACCTTTTTTAAAAAAATATTTTATTTATTTATTCATGAGAGACACACACAGAGAGAGAGAGAGAGAGAGAGGCAGAGACACAGGCAGAGGGAGAAGCAGGCTCCATGCAGGGACCCCGACATGGGACTCAATCCCGGGTCTCCAGGATCATGCCCCGGGGCTGAAGTGGTGCCAAACCACTGAGCCACCCAGGCTGCCCAATACATACTATATTTTTATATTAAAGTAAGTAGACAAAAGAAAATGCTATTAAGAAAATCAAAAGAGGGGCATCTAGGTGGCTCAGTCTGTTAAGTATCTGTCTGCCTTTGGCTCAGGTCATGATCTGAGGGTCCTGGGATTGAGTTCCCAGTCGAGTTGGGTTCCCTGCTCAGCAGGAAGCCTGTTTTTCTCTCTCCCTCTGCCCTTCTCCCCTGCTTATGCTATCTCTCAAATAAATAAAATCTTTTTTAAAAAAAAGAAAATCAGAAGAAAGATTAAAGGGTGTTATGCTAAGTGAAATAAATCAGGCAAAGACAGACAAATACCATATGATTTCACCCATATAAGGAATCTAAAGAATGAAACAAACAAGCAAAAAGAAGAAACAGACCCATTAATACAGAAAACAATCTGATGGTTATCAGAAAGAAGGATTGTAGGGAAGTAGGCAAAATCGATGAAGGGGAGTGGGTGATACAGACTTCCAGTTATGGAGTGAATAAGTCATGGGTCTGAAAGGTACAGTATAGGGAATATAGTCAATGATATTATAATAGTGTTAAATGGGTACAGATGATAACTACACTTGTGAGCACAGCATAATGTAGCTATAGTTTTTTTGAATCACTATATTGTACAGCTGAAACTAATGTAACATTGTATGTCAACTATATGTCTCTTTAAAAAAAAAGAAAAATCTTAAAGAAGGGAAAATACAGTACTATTAAAAAATCCTTATGTAAGTGGACCCTTACAGTTCAAACCTATGTTGTTTAAGGGTCAACTGTGGTTTATTTCCTTGTCTATATATCCTTTTGTACCTCCTTGACTCTTTTCAGTGGTGTATCCTCACTTCTTTTTTTTTTTTTTTAAGATTTTATTTATTTATTCATGAGAGACACAAAAAGAGAGAGAGGCAGAGACACAGGCAGAGGGAGAAGCAGGCTCCATGCAGAGATCCCAATGCGGGTCTTGTTCCCAGGACTCGATCCCGGGACTCCCGGATCACGCCCTGAGCCAAAGGCAGGTGCTAAACTGCTGAGCCACCCAGGGATCCCCTGTATCCTCACTTCTTAGCATAGTACTTAATCATTTGAATTCAAGAAAGAATCAGGATTCTAACGATTGTTAGTCTGGTCAAATAATTTCCTGCAAAGGATTTGTAAATATGGAAAATAATAGATATGATGAAGATAAAATGGCATATCTAATACCTGCCATAATATTTCTTTAAAAAATAAAGATTATGGGGACTCTTGGGTGGCTCAGTGGTTGAGCATCTGCCTTTGGCTTAGGTCGTGATCCCAGGCCCTGGGATCAAGACCCAATTTGGGGTCCCTGCAGGGATCCTGCTTCTCTCTGCTTATGTCTTCTGCCTCTCTCTCTCTGTGTCTCTCATGAATAAATAACATCTTTAAAAAAAAGGATAAAGATCATAAATTAATGAATGGTTTTTATTAAAGTCATGATTTTGGAATTACCTTTTAGAAAAATAGCCCTCTGTTTCTATTCCTATTTCACCTTGAAAAAAACGGTGTAAAGCACTTTTTCCTTCTTAAAAATGTAAGCTACCAAGGGAATAAAGATAGTACTGTGTCTATTCTAAATTTGGGTAGATTGAGATAAGAGATTTAAAATATTAAAAAAAGCTATAGTGTTTATCCATTTTTAAAGTTGTTTTTTCCTATGTATTTTACAATCCAGGGTTCCTAAAACAAGAAAGGCAGTTAACAAAAGGATATTATTATTGAGCAATGGCAGAATAAGGGTTCTTAAGCCATTGAGACATATTTTCCTAGAGAGGAAATCATATTATGAGAAAAAATGAAATTGTGCATTAGTCAAGGCAATGTTAATTAAAATTGGGGAAATAGTATCAACAATTCAGTCTTGGATATTACTTAATCATAAGGAAGAAAAACAATATGGATAGTGTGAAGTAAATATGAGATCTTCTTGACATCTAATTACTCACCTTCTCAATTTCCTTTTCCACAAATGACAGTACATTTTCTGTCATAGTCTAATTTAACAAGAAACCAGGTCTAAAATACATCTTGGACTAAAACCGATCTATGGGAGTCAAAGTGGAAGACAGGAAGAGGAAGGGTTAGATTATAAAGACTAAAAATTGCTTTTCAGAGATGATATGCATTTAGTAGAGCATAAAATGAATTTGATCTGAGTTGAGAATTCAAAACGTAAGAGCTTTAAGAGATTGTTAAAAATCCCAGTGCCTACGTTTAAGAAATCTATTTTCCACCTTAGAGATTTAGAAAATAAAAACTACATGTCAGTAGAGGACTGAGGATAGGGCTTTTTGGCTTCTGGAAAGTCTTGAATGAATCACTTAGTGTCATATGAGAAATAGGTGTTATTCCTATAAAATCCATCATACTATAAAAGCAAAGCACTGCAAAGGACCTTTAAAAGTCAACTTAAGCATCCCCCTGTCTGCACACATGCCAATTTGAAAATTATTCCAGACTGGTTTTATAAGACCTTAATAAATATTTCCTTATTCCATTAGTAATCTGGTATAGTACTTAACAGTTTCACTGTCAGAAAAGTCTTCCTAATATATCGTTTAAATCCCTTTTGCTTGAGTTTTAGTCTTATCTCTTTTCCTTTTCTTTTCTTTCTTTTTCCTTCCTTCCTTCCTTCCTTCCTTCCTTCCTTCCTTCCTTCCTTCCTTCCTCCTTCCTCTTCCTTTTCCTTTCCTTCCTACCTTCAATTTTTTAATTTAGTTCTCTATAGAGATAGACAACAGTTAGTCATCGTACACTGTCTTTATCTTATATATAATTAGTCACTAGTTATTTCTCTTTGGTTGAATAATCTCAATTATTCAAAATTTCAGTTATTCTTTTAGACCTTTTTGAAAGGTCTATTTTTTTCTTACCTAGATATTAGTTTCTGTTCTTCACTCCCCTTACACTGTGTCAAAGATTCCCTTTTTACTTTATTATTTGAGTTAATGAGTTAAAGCAGACTGTAGTTTTTCATACAGAATTTGATCAGTGACTAAATGTAAGCATCTCAACTGTCTCTCAGTTTTAGTACGCAAATAATGTAGTGTTGAAAAATTGGAAAACAAGCAAAAGAAAAATTCACTCAAATTCCACTATTCAGTGGTTATAATTGTAAATATTTTGCTGTATTTTCTCTGGAGTGCTTCTAATTTGAATTACGTATGCTTTATATATTATGATTGTTTTCCCATATCAATGAAATTACATCTTAGAAGTAGTATTATGTGTTGCAGAATTATTTCCCACATCAATTTGAATAGAGTAGGAAAGCAGATGTAGAAACACACAAGCAACCGGATTACAGTGTACAAAGTTCTATAGTAAAGATGTGATAAAATTCTAGTGAAAGGAAGCAGGACTTTTATTCTTAATAACAGTGTAGAAAGAACAGGGAAGATTCCACATGATGTTTTAGTGACTATTGGAGGGTGAGTAGAATTCCTTTCACAAAAAATGTGAGACACTAAATAGAGGCAAAAAAAGAATCATGTGTAGGCATTAAAGTATGAGAGAATCCTATGTTCGGATATAGCAGCGGATATCCCACTAGAAATGCAAAGGCTTGAGAGAAGCTTTGAACAGGGGGAGCTATTTATCTTTTCTCACCTTTTCACTTCTACATTGAATAAAAATCCAGACCACATTGGCGTTGATTAAACTAGGATTAGACCCCAGGTCATGGCTTTTGTCTCCTCCTTTAGTGCATGAGGGATTGTACGATTCTTTGTGAGCATGAAGTTGATACTGAGGCTATCACAGAGGACACTGAGTGATAAAATTAAATTAAAAAAAAAAAACTTTTGTTTTATATAGCCCGAGTTCAAAGAACAGTAAATTATAGAGAGATTATTTCAATCTCAGTCTTCTCTACTTATGTGGTCTGCCAAAAATACTAAAATTTGAAGGAAGGTGGTCAAAAGGTACAAACTTCCAGTTACAGGGTAACTAAGTAGTAGAAATGTAACAAACAACACAATGATTATAGTTAATACCGCTATATGAAATATAGGGACATTCTTAGGAGAGTTGGTTCTAGGAGTTCTTTCCCATAGCAAAGAATTTTTTTTTCTTTTGATTGTATCTCTAGGGGATGATGGATGTTAACTACTGTGGTAATCATTTCACAATATATTTAATCATGTACTATCATGCTATACACCTAAAACATACACATTGATGTATATCAATTATTTCTCAATGAAACTAGAAAAAATACTGAAATTCCCTGAATCTTAGGGGCCTTATCCAGTAAATGGGGGTAAAATAAGACTTCCTTATAGTGGGGCTATGAAAATTGAGATGTACACGATGATCTTATGAGAAAGTCCAATTGGTTCTCTTCAACTCTAACAATATAAAGAATTGTTGATTCTTTATCCTATCTTTCTACATTATGTCCAAGTTCTTTGCCCAACTAACTAGGAATTTATACGTGTCCCTGGTATTTCATAAAGCAATATTGCAGGGAGGTAGTTAAAAGAGTTTTAGTAGGTTTTGCTTCTCACAAAATACCTGTACATCTTATTGATAAATTATCTAAGTATTTTTAACATGGATAATCTTATAAGGACTAGTCTAGCTATAAGTTCTTTTTCTTAATGGCTTTATTGATACATAATTCATATGGAACATTGTGTAAGCTTAAAGTGTGGAACGTGATGATTTGATATTTTGATACACATACATCAGAGAATGATCACCAAATAAATTTAGCTAACACCCGCATCCCATCACATATTTACCACTTTTTTTATATATGTTGAGAATATTCAAGATGTACTCTTTTAGTAACTTCCAGGTATGTGATAATAGTGTTATCAACTATAGTCACCATGCTATATGTGTAGATCTTATGAACTTATCGTGTAACTGGAAGTTTGTACCCTTCCACCAACATCTCCCCATTTTCTATTACCCCTAGTCTCTGACAGCCACCATTCTACTGTTTCTGTGAATATTTAAGACATGAGGACTAGATGTCAAACACATTTAAGTAGGATAGTTTTATCCATCACTACCTCAATCTTTTTTTTTTTTTCTGTTTGGTGTCAGGTGCTATATCTCAAGTTTTCTCTTCTAACATTCTTACAGTTTATCTTCCTATCAAAGCCTCTTTTTGATTAAATACTTTCTGAAAACCTGCTGAAGCCTCTTTTTGATTAAATACTTTCTGAAAACCTGCTGGAATAACACTTCTATTTATATGTATTCAATATGCTTTCACAAAGGATGCTTTATTGCTACTCACTTGCATGTTGTCATATGGATCTAACAGAAAAGAATAGATCTACTAATGGAGCTGAATATGTAAGAATATGTTTATTCTGAGTGCATTACCATGCTTCCCTATAGAAAGACCACAGTAGAAAAACTGTGCTACCTGCTGGAAATTAGAAAGCTGAGAGATGCAAGTGGATGGTAGAGGCCACTATTTAATGACTACCTACTCAATACCACATTGTTCTGGATTATTTATATGCATCTGATTATCTAATTCTCCCAACTGACTTGAGGCAGAGTTCTTAATATGAAAATTCAGAGATGTGAAACATTGAAAAATAGGCCTAGAGTCAGACAGCAAAATAAAACAGGACCAAATATGGCAAGATTTACTTTTGTGGGTCCTTTCTAGAAGAAGTTGAGTCCATAATAAAAGGAGAGTATATAATGTAAATATAGAAGTTAAAGTGGAGAGGCAGGACACTTCTCCAAGTAACTCTCAGTAGCATTATAAATTTCTCTGCTAGTCTCACTGAGAAAGACCTACTCACCCAGGTTGGGAGCTTCCATATACCTGGTCTGTTGCTCTGGAGCTTTAACACTCTTAGAAGACATGGTAATTGTTTAAAAGACTGTTTTCCACATGTATTTTCAGAAACTCTGTGCTCCTGGTCATTAGACTCAGTCTGGCAGAAAGCATATACCAGGATAAATGTAAAATGTGTCTAAAGATAAACTACTGTTTGGGTTACAGGGCTCTTTGCTGCCTAGCTCAGTACTAAATTTGAAAAGTCACTTTCTAGTTTCCTATCTAAGCTGCTACTTGCAGATTTTAGCTGTAAAAATTGACATCAACTTTCCATTATCACGCTCAGAACAAAGAAAAGTAGTGTATTTTTTTTTTTTTTATGATTGGAATGTCTGGGAAATAGCCATCTCATTGATACTGTAGCAGAGCTGATCCGTATCTCCTCTGTGTTGCAAATGCATTTGTTCTAGCAAGTGAATAATGAAAAATAAATTACTCTTTCAATGCAAAACTGCCTGAGACTTGAACTCATGTGTTAAGAGCCTTTCATCATGTTTAAAGATATCTATCTAGTGGAAGTTAATATAACATTGAGCTCTATTCATTTTTTCAACTCATGTGAATTACATCTTAAGACAACAAGGTTGTTCCTGCCTTACTTACTTTCCAAAAGAACCAATTTGAAAGTGAAAACTATATCACACTGCCTATTATGTTCTGAAATTTTATGATATATACTTTGCAATTTGGTATTGGTATTACAATAGGGCCTAACCTATGCATATGGAAAAGATAAGTATGAACACACCATTAAAAATGAGTCTTTAGGTCATCTGTATAAAAGCTAGAAGTACTCTGCCTTTTGAAAATGAATACAGTTACATTCTAAACTATGTACTCCCTCTACTTCCTTAAAAATACTAACGCTACTGCTATATAATCATAACACTAAAATGGAAAATTAAAAAAAAAACACTATTGAACTGTTCTAAAATAATACAATCAGGAGTGCCTGGGTAGCTCAGTTGGTTAAGCGTCTGACCCTTGATTCTGGCTCAGGTCATGAGATTGAGCCCCATGTTGGGTTCTGTTTGCTGAGTGTGGAGCCTAGGTAAGATTCTCTCTCCCCCTCTCCCTCTGCCCTCCACTCACGCATGCTCTTTCTTTTTCTGTCTCTAAAAATAAAATAAAACAAAATCATATAGAGAACTTTCTCATGTGATAACTAATTTTTTGTCCTTCATCTTTCCTGTCATCCATTCCAAATGCTCTGCTTTAGAGCTCCATGCATGTATATAAACATACACATACACATATATATCTTTCCTCCTAAAATCTTCTACTAACTGAGTTTTCATAATTGCAGAATTCTAGAATTAAGACCATTTTTGTTTACTTGTTTGTCGGTCTTTCTTTGTGGAGTGTTTCTGAAAGCACTGAACGTTTCTTGTGTTCTCTCTATTGTTCTTGTGTTCTCTATTGTTATGATGTGTAACATTCCTACATGGAAGAACCATGATGAGGTTACTTATATAAAGTCATATGTCCCCGGTGGCGCAGCGGTTTAGCGCCGCCTGCAGCCCGGGGTGTGATCCTGGAGACCCGGGATCGAGTCCCACGTCGGGCTTCCTGCATGGAGCCTGCTTCTCTGCCTCTCTCTTAGCTCTCTCTGAATAAATAAATAAATAAATCTTAAAAAAAAAAATAAAGTCATATGTCATGTTAGTAGCAGATTTGGAACTCAAAATATCTTTTGACCCCCTACTTACATATTGTTTCATTTTGTGATACCTCCTTTACAGTGTATCATTTGTGTAGCTGATGTGATATTCAAGCAATTCACACAAGGCAGCTCTTATACCATATACGGATGCCCTCACCAACAAAACCATACTTCACACAGTAGTATAAAGGTTTTCCCTCTGAGTCCATAGTCCCCCAACCCATCATAATAACTATGATCCTCAAAATAAGTTATAGAGATTATCACAATAATATGTAAAAAGAGCACATTTTGTTTTTATTCTGAGTGCATTACAGAGTGATCTTATTTCTATCCAGTGGAGAATGGATGTTCCCTTTCTCTTTTTTTTTCCTGGTATACAACTAAATCTAGCCATCTCTAGAAGCTCATGGCCTCCCGGCAACTGTCCAAAGTTCAATCCTAAAAGTGACTCTATCTTTCAAGTGTACATTATTTATAGTTTATTTTTTTTAAGAATCATTGTTTTTTATTTTTGAGAGTATGAGCATGGGGGAGGGAGAGAAGCAGACTCCCTGCTGAGCAAAGAGCCCTATGAGAGCTCCATATCACCACCTGAGATCATTACCTGAGCTGAAATTAAGAGTCAGAGCTTAACTGATTGAGTCACCCAGGCACCCCAAATTTATTTTTATTGTTTGCACTACTCTTCCTTCTGTTTCTTTTTTTTTTTTTCTTTTTTAAAGATTTTTATTTATTTATTCATGAGAGACAGAGAAAGGCAGACATAGGCAGAGGGAGAAATAGGCTTCCTGTGGGGAGCCTGATGCAGCACTTGATTCTAGGACCGCAAGATCATGATCTGAGCCAAAGGCAGATGCTCAACCACTGAGCCACCCAGGTCCCCCCCACTAAGCCACCCAGATGCCCCTCTTTTGTTTCTAATTGTGAATCTACCAACTTATAAAATGCAAAACTGAAAAATAAATGCTTAAGAAGTACTGTAAATACACTGTGTAGAACCTACAATGGCTTACTGTTCTATGTAGACATTCATGGCTTAAGTCAGAAAAACTGAGTTTCTTTTTTAGCTGAAGACTCGTATCTCTTTCCTCAGTCTTTTTTTTTTTTCTTTGTCTCTTCCATCAAACATTTCAGGAATAAAAGTGGTGCTTCACAATTAGTTTTGTTCTACTGCGAGTCTGCAGGGTTACCTTTAAGGCTTTACTTCTACAAATCTCACGTTGTATACTAATATGATTATATTTTAGGTACAAAGCCAATTTTTTAGGATTTCTATAAGAACCAACCAAAATATTCTCCTTTATGTTACTCCTTTATTTTTTTTTTCTTTCCCACATAGATTAATTCTTATGTTTATTTTTGTAGGTAGGATCTTTCCTGTCAGGGCAAATCAAAGGTTTACCTTACTTGTGCAGATGATGAGGGTATGTGGGCTCCTGGGAGATAGGGCAGACAGAGGCTAAGGGGAGACCACAAGATGAAGGGCATCTTGTCTGATTTCCTGCTGTAAGATACAGGTGAATATAAATGCCAATGACTCTGAGGGAGTGTGGTTCCCAGACATGGGTGGAATGAAGTTCAGGGTAGTGCAGGGGGCTGTGGGGAGTACAGACTTCAGAGCCAGCTCACTACTGTGCCCCTCTACCCCCAAACAGTGCTGGGTCCCTCTTCTCAGCTACTGAATGCTGCGTCCCAAGGTAAGAGGAACTTAAATAAGCCTTGAGTAGGAGCCAAGTTGTCTAAACTTACCCTCTGTGCCCAGTGGAAGTGATGACACAGTTTGGCTTTCCGTGAAGAGTATACCCATTGGGAACCTAGCTCCTAAATAGGGGAAACCTAGGAGCAAGGAGAAAGAAACATGGAGTTTGGGGACTTGGTCCATTCCTACTACAGGGGAGGACACCCAAACACCCGGGCCTTCCAATAGCAGCCTGCGCCCTGTGTGGCCCAACTTCCTCCCCGCCACCACAACTGGGGGCCTCTGCTAAGGCCTGGGGGCCAGAGGCTGTGAACAAGGCCCAGTTGAGGCTGCTCGACCCCTGTGGCAGCACCAGATCCAGGCAGAGGTCACCCTGCTTCCCTTCAGAGAACACAGGCTGTAGCCCAGAAGGTGCAGTGCTCCAGGACACAGCTCTGCCCACAGTGGATGGAGGCAAAGGGCCAGGCCTGTGCCAGACCTGCCGGGTGGTACTGATTGAATCTCTCAGGCCTCCTGGTGCATGCCTCACCCATGTCAGTAGGTGATGTTATAGATGCAGGCCTTCAGCTGTGGCGTGAAGCTCAGGAAGGGCAGCGGCTTGTGCTTGGCAACTTTGGCAATACACACTTGGCTACAGTGCACCATGGCAGGTAGGCGTTGAACGGGTCCATGTTGCATGGGAAGATGGAGTGCACAGGTTGCTCACGGCCATGTTACAGCTTGAACATAACAAAAATTCAAAGTCTATATGTTACACAGAAAACCTGTCTTGGGTAGCTGTAAGCCTCTAGATCAGTTTTTCTTCCTTTTCCTTCTAGTTAGACCTCTATATTCCCCTTTATCCTTCCTTTACAACTCAAATCTGAATAGTCAACTCATTCCTTGGTTTCTTTCTTATCCCTGGTTTTCCTCTTGGAAAATCGCTTGACTCAATTCAATTATTCAATCACTATTTGGTAAACATGCAGCCCTAGTTTTATCATATACTGAGAGTGAACCCATCTATTCCCAGAGCCTCTCAGTAACCAAGCTCATGTGATTGCTATATGAAACCAGATTGTCAGTTCCATTAATTTACCCTCATACATAACCATAACAAAATCTGGGATATTCCTGTCTGAAATAAAGATATCCTAAGCCAAAAATTAACTACAAAATCATTTGATGAACTAAAATGAGAACAAGAAAACTGGGTCAAAGTTAAGTGGCATCTGGCAAAATTTAAATAGTATAGTATAGTGCAGAGGCTCTCAGATTCTGCTGTCAAATCCCAGCCTGAACAATTACTAGCTGGGAAGCCTTAGACAAATTTTTTAACTTCTCTAAACCTTAATGTGCTTATTAGCAAAATGGGGATGGTGATAGTAGCTTGCTTCATATTAAATAATGCAGCATATGAAATATTTAGGATAATATCTAACCTATAGCAAGTATGATCCTGTTTGTCCAGCCTCACAGTGAGCATGGTGGGCTCATCATAGTTAAAAACTTAACTAAGGTGACTTCTTTCCTAGACACTGTGTATAGGCATTGGCCATGCCATTATTTGTCACCATGCCTCCCCTTTTATCTTGTCCAGAGCTGACCAATAATCTTTGTAAGTTAGGCATTGTTTTCTTTAAATCTGTGTTGGATATGTTAGTCAGTTTTTGCATGCCCATGAAACATTCTGCCTCCTGAAGGTTATCTTGCACATCTGCTGTGAGCTACACAGCACTAGGTTTTACAGTTTAACTTTTAAGGCATGGCTATATTCCCCAACTTCATCCTCATTTGGAAGGCTTGTTATACCTCTGTGTATAAAACCCAGTGCTCTCATGGTGACAACATTTGGATAAAGTCATGCAGTGTCAGTACAGGCTTTAAAAAAAAGACAAAAAGCTGCAGGAAAAAACACTGCCACAGAGGCTAGAGAAAATGCGTTTCAGATCAGCAAACCAACCAGACAGAGTTGGCATCTCCGTGGTCTGCAGGGACAAAACACAAAACCATTAAAACAAATAAGGACACTACTCTTCTCAATCTCTTTAGTTTTTTTCTGGCCAAATTATTAAGAATAAATATTTTTCCTATAAGGCTGTCCTATTTGTTTTTAAGTATTGTATATTGTCCTACTTGCCATTTCAGTTATAGTAGTAAATGAGTTACTTGTCACAACCAGTAAAAGCACTATGTCATAGATTTCTTTTGAAAAGTTTTTTTGAAGGTTGGAAATACAGCTGACAGATTTCCTATTAGATTTAATTTACACAGAGAAATTGGACATGCATGGCTTGAGAGAATTTTATGTCATATCCCAGGTGCCCTGCAGACCTAGGATTTTGGGGTCACAACTCTTCTTACTTAGAGGCACAGCAGACTTCTAAAACATCCACATGAGTGACGGCTTTGGCTTTCATGCCATCAAGTCCTGACTAATCAGTCCTGAAATTGTGGGAATAAGACAAATGTTAGACACATTGATTAATTGTGCCACCTGGAAAAATACTTGATAATTATTCCCTCTTAAAAAATCCAGAGAGATGACAGATAGATGGATGTGTGTATGTATATAATTTTGATTTTGATATTTACAAATGTACATGCAAAATAATTCATCATTTCAATATTTTCATTTCATAAAATGATATAAGAAGAGAGATTCTCCTCCACTACGCTTATCCATATCCACTAGTACTACCACATACTTCTCATTTGGTACTGATTGAATCCTTGTCACAGGGTTGGGACAGTTCTCATTCCCAGGTAGGATGGATAGAGTGAAATTCAGTGATTTTAGATAATTAGGTCCAATCTCTCAGTGAATGGCAAACAGACTTAAAAGCCCAGAGTTTTTAGCTTTGTGTTCATTGTCCTTCTGTTTCATTCATTTCTGTAATAAATGTACTTGCATAAAAACATGCATTTTCATTTTAGACAGCATTCATAAAGTTATAGTTGTGGAAGAGAGGTGAAGGCATATATTGTGATAGGGAGAGGATTAGTCCGCAAAAATATTTCACAGTTTTGAAAATTGGAAATGAAGATGAATGAGAATATAAAGCTCCTCTAGATACAGTACTCATGGACATTAGTGAGAGTGCTGGAGGAGGAAATTCGGGAATAGAATTCTAAAGACTTTGACCAGAACTTCAGAGAAATCAGACTTCACAAGTATGATGCCTAAAGGAGTAAGATGTCAACAATGTGGTAGACGCACTAAATGAGACAATCTAAGGTTGTGAGTGGTTGAGCCATTATACAATACTGCATGCATGAGCAGACCCTTTAATTTACCAGGAAATTAAAATCAGGGTATGAATATCCCTTACTTGTTTTAATTGCTACTTTGGGCTCTATATAGCCTTTGCTTGGGATTATTTCTGAATATATATAGTGAAAAATCCAAGTTGGCTGTCTGTCATTTTCAGGTACAGAAATTTGTCTGAACTTATTTTAGGAAGAGTAAAAATATATTTTAAGTCATTTTATTTCTTTCAAACAGCATTTAAATTTAAAAAAATGTTTAAATCCACTGCTTAGGGAAAATCAAATCACTTTGAAACACAGAGGCTAATATGAGATAGAAATTACTGGGTATCTCCTGATAATGTCATTTCTATCAAAAGAAGTGCTGTGACAGAAATTTCAAAGGGTTTCAAATGCAAAATTACAGTTGGTAGAAATTGGCTTTCACAAAAATAAAGGCAAAAAAAAGTAAAAATAGCATGATGTTTCCATTTGCTATGTAGTCCTGTTGAGTCCCTCAGGTGTTCAGACATCTATCCTCAGTCTTCCTCTAATGGTTTGGAAATGAAGCTGCTGATAGCTACCATCAACAAGCCCCTGTTTCTCCACTCCTCTGTTTTCTTTTTCTCTCCGCAGACATGCTCAGTTGCATCCTTCAAGCCTCCATCCCCCAATGTGGCCTGCATGGCTTAGTGGTTGAGCATCTGCCATTGGCCCAGGGTGTGATCCCAGGGTCCTGGGAGCAATTGCCACATAGGGCTCCCTGCAGGGAGCCTGCTTCTCCCTGTGCCTATGTCTCTGCCTCTCTTTGTGTGTCTCTCATGAATGAATAAATAAAATCTCTAAAAATAAACAAAATGGCTTGACAATAAGGTAGAAAGGCAACACTATAATGATTTTGCTCAATTTTCTCTCATTGATGCAAAACCAGTTGCCACCACATTTTCATTCTATTGTCTGTGCTTTTGTGAGTATTCATGATATTTTGATTTAGATCTAATTTCTGTTGTAAGAGAGACCATGCAGTAGTATGGGAAAAGCGTACATGATCTCTGTCACAGAACTTGATGCATGGAAATCAACAAGTTAAAGTCTTGAGTCTCAGTTTCCTCTTGAAACCACTTTTTAATATTGAAGTATGATATATATATACATATATATTTATGAGGTATAACATATACAAATCATTGTCAATGCATTTAAATCCATATATTCCTCTCAGTTTACCTCATCTTCTCAGATCTAGACTTTCCTAAATAACAGAACTATGCCTATAATTAAGTGAAAAATTGGTAAGGATGATGATGAAGAGATGGGAACAAATCTTTCTATCCATAGATCCTCCAATTAAATACCAGTTTGTTTGTTTTTTCTGAGCCGATCATATATTATCAGAGGCCCAACAGACTAGTGGGAGCAAAGAGTGGAAAAGTTAATGAAAGTGGCAGGTCAGAGACTTGTATTAAAGATGGCTAAATTAAAGACCACTCAGAAGCCAGAAAGAGAGCAAAGCATCAGTCCTCAAGAAAATGAATTAAGTTCAGCCGCTGAAAGATAAGCACTCTTGTAGTCATTAATGTGCTCAGCAGATGCTTATTGAGGATCTACCATATGCCAGGCACATTTCCAGGGGATTCAAGGGGAAATGGACCAAGCAAAAATCCCTACTTTTGTAGGGCTTTCTAGATAGTTGGGAAGAAGGGAATGAAATGATACAGATGATTAGGGTTAAAGAGTTAAAAAGAGGAAAGGAAAAGGGCATGAAAGTACAAGTAGTATAAGAAAGTGAAGTGACATTTAAATAAATCTCTGAAGGAAATGGGTTAGTGATATGGGAAGAGCACTGCAGGTAAGAAGCTGAAAATGCAAAGGACCCTGAAGCAAAAATGCCTTGGATGCTGGAGAATGGTGAACAGACCAGCGTGGCTACTGCAGTGAAATGATGCAGCAGAAGTAGAAGGAGCTGACATCTGTTCGGAATACCAGGTAGGGCCCTATGGGTTAATTCCAGGGTTTTGTCTTTTACTTTGAGTGAGGTGAAATTCTTTGGAGGATTTTGAGCAGAGGAATAACATAAAGTCAAGAAGCTATAGTAAGACTGGTGGAATCCACACACACAGCCAAAATCAAGAAAAAAGGAGTGCACCATATGGCAGGGCAAAAGAAATGTGGAAAACGTAAATACCAAGAAGAGGGTTGGGATAACACAGAGTTCCAGCTCTCCCAACAGGACTTCCACTACTTTTTCTTGATTCCTGATTCCTTTGAATTTGATGAAAAATGGTTCTGAATGCATAGTCTGCAACAGAGTTGTGTAGTCAGGAAAAAGATGAAAGCAGAGTAATTAGCAATAAATAAATATTTTCATAGTTCTCAGTTGTCTTCAAATCTTCGAAAGGTACTATTTTCTTTCTTTCTTTCTTTCTTTCTTTCTTTCTTTCTTTCTTTCTTTCTTTCTTTCTTTCTTCTTTCTGTTTCTTTCTCTTTCTTTCTTTCTTCTTCCTTCCTTCCTTCCTTCCTTTCTTCCTTCCTTCCTTCCTTCCTTCCTCCCTTCCTTCCTCCCTTCCTTTCAGATTTTATTTATTTATTATTTATTTATTTATTTGTTTATTTATTTATTTGACAGAGAGAGAGAGAGCACAAGCAGGGGGAGCAGCAGAAGGAGAGGGAAAAGCAGGCTTCTTGTGGAGCAGAGAGCCCGATGCAGGGTTTGATCCCAGGACCCTGGGATCATGACCTGTGCTGAAGACAGATACTTAACCAACTGCCCCAACAGGTACCATTGTCTAATATCTAGTTTTTTCATCTCTCTTTACATGGGCTAGAGAAAACTGTATGTGAGTCAGGAGGAGAAGATAGAGAGTATTTTCTGAGAACATTTGGTCCAGGCTGCATTCAGCTTGAAGATCTAGTTGATTCTACTTAAATTTTACAAAAAAGAAAAAAAAAAAAAAAGGTGCTATGAGATGTTGGTTTCTTTTTGCTAATTTTTAAAAAACAAAAAATGGAACCATGACATGTTTGGAATTCCAGGCAATAATATCTGATGATTAGTAGGCACAGAGGGCCAAACACTTTTTTAAAAAGTTTATTTTATTATAGTAATAATACTTAATATGAGAGACACTCTTTTAATGAATTTTTAAGTGTATGGTGTGACTGATGATAGGTCAATATTATCTAGCAATGTAGCTCTCACTCGTCTATTTTTGCTTTTGTCGTCTGTGCTCTTGGTATCATATCCAAAATATCATTGTCAAGATCAGTGTCAAAGAAATTTTTGCCTGTGCTTTCTTATGGTTTCAGGTCTTACATTTAAATCTTTACTCCATTTCAAGTTAATTTTTATGACTGGTGTAAGGTAGGGGTTCAAGTTTATTCTTTTGCGTGGGGATATCCAGTCTTCTCTGATTATTGAAGAGACTATCCTTTCCTCCATTGTCTTCTTGATATCCTTGACAAACCATATATGTATGGTTTTATTTCTGGTCTATCTATTCTGTTGGTCTGTAAGTCTATCTTTATGCAATATGACACTATTTTGATTATTGTAATTTTGTGATACATTTTGAAACAGGAAGTGTGATGCCTCTCACTTTGTTCTTTTTTCTCAGGACTGATTTGGCTGTTTGTGGTCTTTTGTGGTTCCATGTGAATTATAGAATTTTTTTTTATATTTCTGTAAAAAAAAATACGAGTGGAATTTGGTAGGGATTGCATTGAATCTGTAGATTACTTTGGGGAATATGGACATTTTCACAATATCAAATCTATCCATGAACACATGGTTGCCTTTCCAGTGTACTTTAATTATTAATTAATTTAATTATTATTTAATTTCATCAGTGTTTTGTAGTTCTTAGTATACAAGTCTTTCACTTCCTTAGTTAAATTGATTCTTTTTATTCTTTTTGATACTGTTGTAAATAGTTTTCCTAATTCCTTTTCAGATACTGTGCTGTTAGTGTATAGGAATGAAACTGATTTTTGCTTTTGATTTTGTAGCCTGCAATTTTACTGGATTTATGTATTAGTTCTAAGAGGGTTGTTTTTTGTTTTTCTTTTCTTTCCTTTTCTTTTCTTTTTTCTTTTCTCTTTCTTTCTTTCTTTCTTTCTTTTTTTCTTTCTTTCTTTCTTTCTTCTTTCTTTCTTCCTTTTCTTCTTCTTCTTCTTCTTCTTCTTCTTCTTCTTCTTCTTCTTCTTCTTCTTCTTCTTCTTTCTTTTTAATGGAATCTTTGGGGTTTTCTATGTATAAGATCCTGTTGTCTGCAAACAGGAACAATTTTATTTTTCTTTCTTTCCGATTTTGATGCCTTTAAAAATTTTTCTCACCTAATATATCTAGGTGACAAATATGGCTAGGAATGCCAAAAAACTGTTGAATAGAAAGTGCTAGAGTGGGTATTCTTTTTTTCTGATCTTAGAGGGAAATATTTTAATTTTTTTCACCATGGAGTATAATGTTTGCTATATAGGCTTTTAGTGTATGAACTTTATTGTGTTGAGGTAGATTCTTCCAATTCTTAGTTTGTTGAGAATTTTATCCAGAAAAGATATTGAATTATGTCAGATGCTTTTCTTCTTTATGTATTGGGATGATTATGTATTTTTTATCTTTTGTTCTGTTATTGTGTTGTATCACATTACTTGATTTTCATATGGTAAAAGAGTCTTGCATTTTCAGAATAAATCCCACTTAGATGTGGTATGTGATCCTTTTAATGAGCTCTTGGATTCAGTTTGGTAATTTGTAGAGGATTTTTGCATATATAAATCAGGTTATTGGTTTGTCAGTTTCTCTTCTTGTGTTGTCCTTGTTCTTGTGTCAGGATAATGGTAATCTCATGAGTTTGGAAGTGTTTCCTCTTATTTGATTTGAGCACTTGAGAAGGATTGGTATTAATTCTTCCTTAAATATTTAGTAGAATTCACCAGTGAAACCATCTATCCTTTTCTTTGTAGGGAAACTTTTGATTGAGGATTTGTTTTTTTTTTTTTTTTTTATTTATGATAGTCACAGAGAGAGAGAGAGGCAGAGACACAGGCAGAGGGAGAAGCAGGCTCCATGCACCGGGAGCCTGATGTGGGATTCGATCCCGGGTCTCCAGGATCACGCCCTGGGCCAAAGGCAGGCGCCAAACCGCTGCGCCACCCAGGGATCCCTGATTGAGGATTTGATCTCTATAGTAATTATGGGTCCGTTCAGACTTTCTGTTTCTTCCTAATGTAGTCTTAGTATATTATATGTTTCTTGGAGTTTATCCATTTCTTCTGTATTGTACAGTTTTCTGGTATATAACTGTTCAATATTGTGTTTTGTGATTCTTGTTTTTCCCCGTGCCAGCAGTTATAATGTCTCTTCCTTCAGATCTGATTTTATTTGAGTCTTTTCTCTTTTTCCTTAGTTTAATGATTTGTCAATTTTATTTTTTAAACCATCAAACTCGTTTTTTTTTCTTTTTTCTATTTTCTATTTCTTTATTTCTATTTTAATCTTTGTTATTTTCTTCTTTCCACTTAGTTTGTTCTCCTTCTAGCTCCTGATGATGTTGAGTTAGATTGTTTGAGATCTTCTTATTTAAATGTAGGCATTTATTGTTATGAACTTGTCTCTTAGTATTGCTTTTGGTACATCCCATAAGTTTTGGTATATTGTGTTTTCATTTTCATTTGTTTCAAGGTACTTTCTAATTTCCTTTTCAATTTTTTCTTTGACTCAAAGCTTGTTCAGGAGTATATTGTTTAAAATTCATTTATCTGTAAATTTTCCTTTTTTTATGTCAAATTCTAGTTTCATTTTATTATGGCTGGAAAAGATAGTTGGTATGGCATTGATATTCTTGAACTTATTAAGACTTGTCTTGTGAACTAACATGATTTATTCTGAAGAAAGATCAGTGTTCACTTGAAAAGAATTTATTCTGTTGCTGTGGGGTAGAATGTTCTATATATGTCCTTTAGGTCCATTTTGTCTATATTCTGAAGTCCTGTTTCCTTATTGATTTTCTATCTGAGGTTTTATTCATTATTGAAAGTTGGGTATTGAAATACCCAACATTATTGTATTGCTTTCCATTTCTATTCAAATAGAAGTAAATTCAATTCTATTAATGTTTTTTTCAATTCTATTAATGTTTAGTTATATTATTTTTTGCTTTATATATTTAGGTTCTCAGATGGGTGCATATATATTTATAATCATTATATCTTCATGGTAGTTGACCCTTTTATCATTATATAATGTTCTTTTTTATCTCATAACAATTTTTGAATTAAAGTTTCTTTTGTGGGACAGCAATAAAACTACTCTTGCTCTTTTTTGGTTACCATTTTTATGGAATGTATTTTACTATCCCTTCACTTTCAGCCTATGAGTATCCTTAAACCTAAAGTGAGTTTTTATAGAAAGCATACAGTTTGTCTTAGAAAATCTGTTCAGCCACTCTGTTTTTTTTCATAGTATACATATTTTATTTTATTTTTTTCCACATAGTAATAAATCCTGGAGATCTACTAGGTCAGTGCATGCAACTCTACTCAATTCCTTTTGTCTTATTTTTTAATTGTGCTATGGTTTAATATTCTCTTTTAAAATTTATTTACATATTTTTCAATAATTTTTAGAAATATATTTGACATACAATATTATGTTAGTTTCAGTGGTACAACATAGTGATTTGATAGTTATTTACATTGTGAAATACAAATGTGGTTACCATCTGTCATCATACAGAATTATTACATTATTGACTAAATTATCTATGCTGTACTTTCCATCCCTGTGACTTCTTTATATTATAGTTGAAAATTTGTACCTCTTAATCCCTTTCACATATTTCATCGATCCTCTCAGCCCTCCCCTCTGGCAAACCTCAGTTTGTACTCTGTATTTATGAGTCTATTTCTTCTTCTGTTGTTGTTATTATTTGTTTGGTTGTTCATTTTGTGTTTTAGATTTTACATATAATTTTTTAAGTTTGTTTATTTATTTTTAAGTAATCTCTGCATATAAGTGAAATCATTTATTTGTCTTTCTCTGACTTATCTCACTTAGCATTATACTTTTAGGTCCATCCATATTGTCATGAATGGCACTCTATGTCTTTTGAATAGGAAGTTTAAATCATTTACATTTAAAGCTATTATTGATAGAGAAAGATTTATTATTGCATTTATGTTGTTTTCTGTTAATCTTATATTTCTTTTATTTGTCTTTTTCTCTCTTGATGTCTTCTTTTGTATTTTGCTGTTTGTGTTGGTATCCTTTGGTTCCCTTTTTTGTGTGTTTGTAACTTCTATAGGTATATTTACCTTGGGAATTACATTAAGAGTCTTATAAGTCTGTTTAAAATGATAACAACTCTATAACTTCTTCCTCCCATGTATACTCTCTTGTTGTTGCCATAATTTTCATCTATTCATATTGTATGTCCTTTTTATTTTTATTTTTTAGATTTTATTTATTTATTCATGACAGACAGAGAGAGAGAGGTAGAGACACAGGCAGAGGGAGAAGCAGGCTCCATGCAGGTAGCCCAACGCGGGACTCAATCCCGGGTCTCCAGGATAACACCCCGGGCTGAAGGCAGCACTAAACCGCTGGGCCACCAGGGCTGCCCTATTGTATGTCTTTTAACATATTTCAGTTATAGCTATTTTTAATACTTTTGTCTTTTAACTTTTATGTCAGAATAAAGTGACCTACCCACTACCATTACAGTTATGCAATGTTCTCCATTTATCTATACCAATGAGTTTCAACATCAAATAAAATGAACTCAAAGAAATCCACACTGAGACACATTGTAATTTAATTATCAAAAGTCAAAGATACTGGGATGTGGTGAGCGCCTTTGCCTTTGGCCCAGGGCATTATCCTGGAGTCCTGGGATCGTGCCCCACATCAGGCTTCCTACATGGGGCCTGCTTCTCCCTCCGCCTATGTCTCTGCCTCTCTAATTCTGTGTCTCTCATGAATAAATAAATAAAATCTTTTTAAAAAAGTCAAAGATAGAATTTTGAAAGTACTAATAGAAAAATGAATCGTCACATACAGGGCCCATAAAATTTTTCAGTAGAAACCAGTATCCCAGAAAAATGTGTGATGATATATTCAAAGTCCTGAAAGAAAAAACAGACAGAAAACTCCTATCCAGGAATTATTATGCCTAGAAAAACTTTCCTTCAAAAATGGAGACATAAAGTCTTTCCCAGATAAACAAAAGCTTAGAGAATTCACTACCATTAGACTTGCCTTATAACAAATGCTAAAGGAGTCCTCCAATTTGAAATAAATGATGCCAGACAATGATTTGAGTGATATATGTATATTATGTTTAATTATCATGAACATTATCATGTGGTGTGCATTCTTTTCATATTTTTCTTTCTTTAATTTTTTTTAAAGATTTTATTTATTTATTCATGAGCAACACAGAGAGAGAGAGACAGAGAGAGACAGAGACACAGGCAGAAGGAGAAGCAGGCTCCATGCAGGGAGCCCAACGTGGGACTCGATTCCCGGTCTTCAGGATCCTCTGCAGGCAGCGCCAAACTGCTGCACCACCGGGGCTGCCCTTTTCATATCTTTCTATGTGATTTATATTTGTCCCTTTTTGGCCACCATATATCTTAAATACCTTTTCTGTATTTTGGTAATCTTCCTATAATGAATCATAATTTCCCAAGATAGAAGCTAAAAACTGGTTTTCTAGCCTTTATTATATCTTATGACTTACTTTTCTCCAATTAGATGCAGTGATAAGAGAGGGTAATATGAAGTAAGAGGTGTTCAGTTGACCCCGTTTTGCTGTCAAAGAGGTTGAGGACAATGAAAATATTGCATAAGAGTGATAAGCTCCTAATAATAGTGTCCTGTGTGTGCTCATTGTCTAATACTGCAAGCTGTGTTTTCTGGGGGCAGTGGTGGTAGGATCTTGTATGTGAAATCAGTGGCCTAGAGTTTTTGCCATTAAAATTGGTTTTATATCTCTGGTTCTGCATCTGTATCTCTGAAATACATAGTATTTAAGAGTCTGAAATACATAGTATTTTTTGAAGACAGAGGTTGGCATTGCCTGTTTTTGTAAATAAAGATTTATTGGAACAGAATCACACCTATTTATTTATACATTATCTATGGCTGTTTTTGCTAAATTGTAAGGCTTGAGTGTTTTCAACAGAGACCATCTGGTAACAAGGTCTAAAATATTTAATCATGGCTCAGAGAGAAAAGTTTGCCTTAATAAATACTTACCTTAATAAATTCTCTGCTTTAATAAATAACTTTCTGTTTTAGCTAATTATAGAGTTGGTTGTGTTCTGTGCAACAAAGGCTCTGACTGATACAATCTATTTCAAAATTGAGGAAACCAGGCCACTATGCATTTAAATAATATTCTTGGGATGCCTGGGTGGCTCAGTGGTTGAGTGTCTGCCTTTGGCTCAGGGCATGATTCTTGAGTGCCCAGATCGGATCCCACATGGGGCTCCCTACAAGGATCCTGCTTCACCCTCTGCCTCTCTCTCTCTCTCTCTCTCTGTGTGTCTCTCATGAATAAATAAATAAAATCTTTAAAAGTAATAATAATAATAATAATAATAATAATAATAATATTCTCAAGTTCATATATAATTAGTAAGTAGTGAAACCAGTATATAAACCCTAGGTGTCAAATTCAGAGTCCAAATTTTTAACTAAATACTCTATTTATTCTGTTTTGTTTTATGCTAGCATTAGAGTTGATGATGTAAAGCTTTGAGACTCTTGACTGAAGTTTTCAGTTTTTATTCAAATATACACATTGATAGAAACTTGACAAATTTAGGAACTTTCTCAGTTTAGCTTCATCTGTTGTGGGTCAGGTTCAGATAAAAGCTGTTTTAATCAATGCATACCTTCTTAGGTTGCGATTTGTTATTAACATTTTTGTTTAAATATTGTGCTAATTATATTTAATAATTTTTAAGCCTCATGTTTAGCATAGGCTATTTTCCTTTTGGTTATTCTTAGGGATACTAGTACCCTTCCAAAAGCATTTTTATTGTCAAATCTTAATGGATTAGCTCAATGCCAGGTTGAATTTCTAATTCTTGCTCTCAGAAGCAAATGATTGGCTATAACTAAATTAATTTGTTGAAGAAATATAAACAGCATCAAATCACCAGGTGATGATAATTCCCAGTAGAGTTTTTATGTAATCATAAAAAATGATTTTATGAAATTTAGAAATGCATAAGTTTAGTTCATATGAGAGGACTTTTACTGTCAAAATTAAAATTTGGTAAGTGGACATTAAAACATAAAAATAAAAACAAAAAATGGTGTGAACTCTAAGTCCTGGACCAGTTTTCTCACTATCTGCAGCCAATTTGCATCACCTGGGAATTCAATCAGACATCTTAACCATCTGTAATTTCTAGACCTTTCATACTGATTTCCCTCTAATTAATGGAATTTTATTTCATACTTTTCTATGTTTACTTGTTAGACCTGGTTTTAAAACCCCAACAAAGCAACTGGGGAGGGAGACTGATTCTTTATAGATAAAATATATGACTTTAATACTAGGACTTGTAAGTAACTGGAAATAATGACATGAGAATTTTTGTCAGCATAAGATGGCAAAAGTCAGAAAACATTTAATTTTAGTTTACTCCATTGTAATACTCTCTCCACAGGAAAATTGATTTCTTTTATTATAAAATTTAGCAGACTGAAGCAATCTTATACCATTGACACATTGTCTGACTTTGAGGAATGAAGAAAAGAAACAAAGGTATTTTGGCTATTGATGTGTAACTGCTTTGAGAAAAAATCAAAGCAGTGTTTCCTAGTTGAACTTACTTAACTGTCTAAATTCTGATCATCTTTTAGGTCAAATATGTACTAATTGATGGAAGAAATGTACAATGGAAAGTATGATTTATGAATTTCTTTAATCATTTCTAGAAAAATATGGTGAATACTCTCTCTCTCTCCCTGTAAATGAGAGATTGCTCCACAGGTTTTTGGAGGCAAAAGCACTCAATAATCATATGTATGTAAAAAATTAAATAGTATCTTTACTTTGGTTCAGGTTGCTGAAATGTCTTGGGAAAAAGGGATTTCTTCACCTTTAGATAATTTGCTTTCTTCTGTCAGTGGGGCTTAGTGTGTGTAACAGTAAAGCTACCACATGGTATCATTGATGAGGTGAACTGGCTCCTTTATGTAAGCAGAGCAGAGTTGATATTTCAGCTCCTTAATATGCTCTCTCCCCAAAACATTGACAATTTTGGGGGGAAAATGATTTCTTGTGTCTTGCCTGTGTTGCAAGGCCATTCTTCATCTTATTAAAATGTGCATATAATAATGCATGATGTGATTGGATGTCACTCATTTCAATCCCACTGATCACATAGTATCTGTTAGTCCCAGCTTAATTTGTCAAGGTAAGACAGTTTAGTTTAACAATAGAAGCAAATGAGCTCAGTCATCTCACAATTCCCAAGGACAGAATCTGCTTTTTAATTTTTTTTGCACGTTTTACTGCTCTTTGTAATTATTGAACTGGGTCCTCAATTAGCAATCTGTTGGGTATGTTATTTTATGTGAAGGGCCCACATGACATAACCATGAAAGAACACCAAATTGGACCACCACATAACAAGGAAAAACTAGGGGATCCCTGGGTGGCGCAGCGGTTTGGCGCCTGCCTTTGGCCCAGGGCGCGATCCTGGAGACCCGGGATCGAATCCCACATCAGGCTCCATGTGCATGGAGCCTGCTTCTCCCTCTGCCTGTGTCTCTGCCCCTCTCTCTCTCTCTCTCTGTGTGACTATCATAAATAAATTTAAATAAATAAATAAATAAATAAATAAATAAATAAATAAATAAATAAAAACAAGGAAAAACTATGAACTAGCTTCATTTTAATACAAATTTCATGGGGCATTTTAAAAATATGCAAATCCATGTGCATGAAACCATGAATTTGATATTTTGTTCTTTTCTTCTTGCATTAGGAGTAAACATTATAACTTGCTTCTGTATTTATTCTCCAGCATAGTCTTCATTGCTGATACTGATATCACACAATATGTGAAAAAATTATATTTGTGAAAAAAAGATAGAGAGAGGAGATAAGAGACACAGATCATGATGACCAAGATCCTAGAAGGATAAAGGCTTGAATCACAATTGCAGGACATTCTATCCAGCACAAAAATGTTGATTTTCTTTTTAAGGTTTCTGAGAACTCTGAGTATCAGGAGGATTTTTTTCCAATTTGCTAGTGGAGAGAGAGGGGAAAGGATTCTGCTAGAAAGAGTGGCTATTTTAGAACACTAAATCTGTAAGTCTTAGGAATCTCCTTAGATGTATGCTTCAAGGACATAATTCAGGGCTCTAGTGGGTTTGGAGAGAGAATCCTTTAATTGATAGTGAGGTCTTTAAGCATTGAGCTTCAAAGCAGGGCCAGTGACACTTTGATCTTAAAAAGGCTCAAAAGAGAGAGTCATGATTCTTTCAACTACAGAGACTGATTCCAATTAAATCTTTGGGCTACCAAGGGAGCATTGTATCTGACTCTAAATAAACACTGATGCTCAAATGCATTAAATTTTGAGGGACTCAAAGATAAGTAGGCACCTGGTGTTGAGCTTTTGGCCACTTTGAAGGAGTCCAAGCAAAGGTACACTTGGTGGCCAACTTGATGAGTATATTAATGAATACAAAAGGAAGTTTAGGCTAAAAGAAGGAAGTAAAACAAAGCAAAACAAAATTATTCCTTTACACATTTTTTCTTTTTTTTAAAGATTTATTTATTTATTTGTTTGTTTATTTGTTTATTTATTTATGATAGACATAGAGAGAGAGAGAGGCAGAGACACAGGAGGAGGGAGAAGCAAGCTCCACACAAGGAGCCGGACGTGGGACTCAATCCTGGGACTCCAGGATCATGCCTTGGGCTGAAGGCAGGCACTAAACCGCTGAGCCACCCAGGCTGCCACTGTGTTTTATTTTTTAAGTTGCCTTTTATCATGTATTTTTTCATTATCGTGAACTCAACTTAGAAATCTTCTAATTTTCTAATGTATTGTTTTGAGGTTAATGTCATATTAAATAGACCATCCTCAGCTTGAGATCGTTCAGTTACTCTATATATCATTATTTTTCTAATACTAGTATGGATTCCCTACTAAGGTTCAGTATATATTCCAATATGAATTGATTTTTGTCTTTTAAATTTTATCACTCCATTTTTACATTTTAAAGATAGTTTCCAAGTTGTATAAATGTTTTATAAAATAACATGGATTTACCAAATTATCTAGTATGTTATGTTGTCATATTCTGGTTCTATGATATATTCCAGCTTATCTCTGGACTTTTCATTCTGTTGCACTGATCTGTTTATGCATATACTAAGTGACATTTTAACTATTTTAGCTTTAAACTTTAAACTTTATAATAATATTTAAATATATATTGTGCATAGTTCCCCCTCAAAATCATAATGGCTTTTATTACAAAATAATACTACCATTGATCTAATTCTCCCAAAAAAATCTCTTTGATATTTATTTTGGATCAAGTAGATTTATAAATTAACTTGAGCAGATTTTAAATATTTATGAAGCTGGGTCTTCCTATACAGGAATGTTATAAAACTTTCTCTTTGCTCAGTGGTCTTTTTGGGACTCTCAGTAACATTAACTGCTTATTTATTTTTCATAGATATTTACTATATTTGTTATTTTCCTAGATTTTTAATTTTATTTTGTTGTATTTAATTCTAGGGACTATTATATATGGACTTTTTTATTGGTTTATAAATTCTAACTAGTTCTGGTTTGTATTATAAAGTTGATTAATTTCTGTATTTTAGAAGATCCTCCTAGTTGATGTATAAAATAACATAATCCTATGCATTCAATCATATACTTTGCCAAAGAAAAAAATGTATTTCCTTTGTTCATATTTATATTCACCTTATTTTTTTCTTATTAATTACATTGACTAGTACAGTGATTTCCAGATATCATGAAAAAATATTCTTTAATGGGTATTTTTTCTTTCATTTTTTAAAAACACAATAATATAAATATTTCTTGTGGATATCCTTTTGCTTTTTTTAACTTTGGGTTAATGTCTGCATTTTAATGGAAGGAAATACCCATCTGTTTCTTCTTTGCCCTCCCCAGGCATAGCTGTTTTATTTTATCAAGTGCATTTGATAGTTACTTACATAGCTGATCATCTTAATTTCTCCTCTGATTTACTGATATTGCGAATAATACCAACAGGTTTTCTAAGATGAAAAAGTTCCACCATTCTAATCTGGGCCTGGTGTTTTCTTTGAAGAAATTAAGTTTCTTTAATTATTCTAAGCAATTTGCACAGAATTTCAGCTTTTCTGGAGGCAGTTGAGGTAATTTCAAGTAAATTATTCTTTTTAATCCAGATTTTCAAATTTATTTGCATGGAGTTTAGCAGTGAAATGTATCTTTATATTATAAATTTTATTAAGTCAGAATCTATCATTTCCCCTAATATTGTTAAATAACAAAAATTTATATAACATGATATCATACATTTTAAAAAATATAAATACATATAATATATAACAAATTTAAAATAGTAAAATAAAATAATTTTAAATAAATCTCATGGTAAGCCAGGCTAAGATTAAAATATTGGAGATCTATGCAAGAGTTTGTATGTATGAGTTTCTCGGGGATATATTATTGTTAATTGAAATGCTGTATAAAAAGTGTGTATATGTTAAGTAATGAAAATCTATACATAAAAGTGATTATAGTAACTTAATTTCTAACTAGCAATGCAGGAGGGTTCCATTACTTAAAATCCTCACGAATAATTGGAACCAATCAGATGCTTAAGTTTTCCAAAATGTTAGTTGTGGAATGATATCTCATTGTTACTATTGGTATTTCCTTTATTACTAAAAGAACTTGAGATCCCATTAGTAGTCTTTGGTTATATAGATATTACTTTTGGTGAAATATCTGCTTGAAGACTTCTAATATTTTTCTAATGAGTTGTCTCTATGATACTGATATATAGAAGTTTTTCATTTATGCTGGAGACTAGAGTTACTCTTTTAAAAATCACTTACATGCATTCCAAATCTTAATTCTTAGTATATGCCATTTCTTTTACTTTCTTTATAGTGTGATTTTGATGAGCAAAAGTTCTTAAGTGTACTTAAATGTATTGTCTAGAATATGGTTAGTATTTCCAATATTTTATATCTGAGAATATAAAAATATTTTACTAAATTGTCCTTAAAAATTTCAAAAACTTGCCTCCAACATTTCAAACTTTAATCATCAAGCAATTAAATTTGTATATAGTCTGAGGTAGTGGTTTAATTTCATTGTTATCCCAAATGGATACTTAATTTCCTAGTATCATTTATTGAAAATCTGTTCTTTCTCATTAATCTAAAAAAGCACATTTTTCATGTGTCAAATATCCATATATATGTGCATTAATTTCTCAGTCCTATATTCTGATATATTGGCCCTTTTGTCTATCTCTGAAAAATAATTTCTTTTTTAAAAATCACTGTAGATTCATAATAACTGTTGATATTAGATAGAGTGGGCTTTTTACTTGTTTATTTGACTCTTTACATTTCCTTCTAAATCTGTAATAGCTTGTTAATTTACACATGCACACCATGCTTACCTGTAAGCACAAACCCTGTTCCTATTTTAATTAGAATTGCATCAAATATACAGAAAAATTCAATGAGAATTGAAGTATTTACTATACAGTTATCTAAGCTATAAAGCAACATATTTATTTATTACAAATTTGTCTTCTGTGAAAAATTGCCCAATAAAACTGAAAGGATTCTGAGAAAAATGGGACTAGGGAAAAAACTCAAAAATATCAATGACACATAAAAAATGTAGGGGAAAAAAAACAGTAGCATAATTTTGCATATATTAGGTGGTAAAAAATATGTATACTACAATAAATATGGCACTTTAACCTGAAAAGTCCTTGAAATTTATTTGTGGAAGTGGGCATCAGAGCTACCACAGATTAGGAGTAATTGTGAAGTGGTAGAAGGAAGATTATCTGAAATCAGGGGTAAAGTTTTAACACTAGATGTAGATGGGTGTGGTTAATAGCCTACTTTTCTTTAAATAAAGCTTGTTTATTTATTTTGTGTCTTTTTTTTTCCATTAAGAGACATTTTGCGTAACAATTGCTAGATTCCTGTATATTTGATATATTATGCTTTTGTAAAATATGTAAATCATTTGTATGTGTTTTTTTTAATCGGTTGTCTGTAGAGATACAATTAGTATATGAATTTTGGTTTTCTAAATCTAGTACCTTACTATTAACTTTCTCTTAATTCTAACAATTTCATGCTGAGTCTTTTGTATTACCTCTACAAAATCATGTCACTTTTAGATAATTATAGTTCTTCATTTCTGATTCCTATAATCTTTTTAGTTCTTTTAACATACAAATTAGGTATTTTGGAACAGTATAGAAAAATATTGATAGTCAACTTTCTTGTGTTTTTCCGGATCAAAAATGAAAAGTTTTTAATATTTGTTCAATAAATGTTACATTTTAAGTAGGTTTGTGATAGATATTCTTGATTAGGTTAAATATATTTCCTTCTTTTCATACCTCATTAAGAATTTTTATATAAATTCTCTTATAAAAGAGTTTTATACTTTTTGCTTATATATTAAAATAAGCAAATATTCCATCCCTAATAAATTGTGACTGCCAGCCAAGCCTTGCAATATTTAAAGAGATATAGCTGAGAATTTTCAAGTGATGAAAGACTCAATATACAGGTTGAAGAATCAGAAACATGTGAAATAAAAGTAATAACAAACAAAACAAATCTGTGATAACACAAGACCAAAACCAAATAAGTATTTTAACACGGATCCTTTCAACACTCCACGCTAAGACAAAATTCCTTGCTGTCTCTGTTTCAGCTGTCTCTGTGGATGTTCAGCCTTTCATTGCCCTAGTTTATAGGGAGAGGGTTTCTTACTTGATTTTTCATTTTGAGCAGACTCAGACTTTTATCTTACTGATATATATCTCCCAAGGCTGTTAAATTCAAAGTTTATCAGGTTTGACAATTACTTGCAGGAAAAAAAAAAAAAAAAAGTAGTTTCGGTGCTTTGTTAAGTGCTTTGAATTAGTGATTTTAATTGTAGTTTGCCTGCATGCTATACCCTATAGTAATTAAAAACAAAATTTTAAATTTTATTTTATTTTTAAAGATTTTATTTATTTATTCATGAGACAGAGAGAGAGAGAGAGAGAGAGAGAGAGGCAGAGACACAGGCAGAGGGAGAAGCAGGCTCCACACAGGGAGCCCGATGTGGGACTCAATCCCGGAACTCGATCCTGGGACTCGATCCCGGGGCTCGATCCAGGGCTCCAGGATCATACCCTGGGCCAAAGGCAGGCGCTGAAACTCTGATCCACCCAGGGATCCCCAAAATTTTAAATTTTAAATAGACTGTTACTTCATGAGGGTACAGTTCTTTATACTTACACTTCTCCAGTTATTTCACCTTATTCGTTTCTATTTTGAGTATTTGTAATTTCATCATTTTGCTTTTTAATGCTAATGGTTCATTTATTTATTCTTTCCTTTAAACACTTAGACATCTTAATGTGATTTTTTTTTTTTTTTTTTTTTTTTTTTTTTGCTTTTAAAAAGTATTGAGAATACGTGGATGGAACCAGAGGGTGTTATGCTGAAGGAAACAAAAATATTGATTACTACTTTTGCATTCACTTCTTTTTTTGTTGTTGTCTTTTTTCCAATTTAATGCATTGGAATAATTTATTTTGATTCTTTTCTGGCTCATTGTTGGCATTAGAGACAAAGAATTGTCCTTGTACTCTGCTATGCCCCTTTGTTGTTAATATGCAGTGATTTTATTATTATCATATTCTGTATAATCTGCAGAGTTTTTTCCTTGACCCTACTTGGTTTTGAAGACTTTGAAAAAATATTATGCTTTTAGATTTCTCATTTTTATTAGTTTTCAAAATGTATCTCAAATGCAGATAGAGTGTGAATATTTTTGGTTTTGGAATTTAATGATATATTTTGAATTCTGATATGTGGTCAGTTTTATAGTATAACATGGTTCTTTAAAAATAAGCTGGGAGCAGCCCGGGTGGCTCAGCACTTTAATGCTGCCTTCAGCCCAGGGCCTGATCCTGGAGACCCTGAATGGAGTCCCACGTCAGGCTCCCTGCATGAAGCCTGCTTCTCCCTCTGCCTGTCTCTCTCTCTCTTCCTCTCTCTCTCTCTCTCTCTTTCATGAATAAATAAATAAAATCTTTTAAAAAAATAAGCTGGTATGTTTGTGCTAAGGCTTTAGAGTGTGATACATGTTAATTAGATCTGCCTTTATCAATCATGTTAAGTTTTTTGAACAAAGAAAAGTGACTTAAAACATACTGGTAGAGTTCATTTGTTGTAGTTTATTTCTCCTGGACATATGTGGGTTTTACTTTATGCATATTGATGCTTTTATATTTACATGGTATATAACATAATACATGTTATATTATATTACATAGAACAGTAATATATATTTCTTTGGCCCTAATTCTTTCTTATTATTTTATGATATGCTTTTTCATTTGTACCATGTACTTTTAGCCTTTGCTGTTTGTGTATTTGGTATGCCAATATACAAGTCTTATATTTATCTTTAATTATGTAGATATGATTGTTCAAGAGAACTTTGCCAAGAAATGATGAAAACAAAGCATGAGTTAGCAAATATTGGAACACAAATGGAAAAAAAAAGATTCAGAGTTGAATTTACAAACAGAAGCAAAGGACTTCTAGTTTCCAGTCTAACATGTAAAAAGCTTAGAACTTGTCACTTCATCTTAACAATAAGTAAAAAGCTGAACAAACGGAAAAATCAACAACTCTTTTTAGGTCATAAGAGAAGTGAAGTCAGTGGGCAAACCACTGCCCCAATCCTTCCCTACAAATTGGAGAGATTGACAGGCAAATACAAAGAATCACAATTTACCAGAGCAGAACCAGTGCTGGGGTAGGGAAGTCTGAATTGTATTTGACAAATTGCTGGACATTTAGAGTAGATGATTCTAAGAGAGAAAACTTCAGGAGGACCCAGTCATCAGGTTGCCCCCACACTTTTGCGAGTTTTATTTCTTGGAGCTCTAGTCACAGGTTCTCACAGTGAATATCAAAAAGACACCCCCCTGCTTTCATTAGTGGGAGAGGTAAAGGAACCATTTTGAAATACACTAGAGCATTCTGTTCTTAACAAGATCTTGCCTCAGGGAAAACTTCTTTCTCAGAGCCTAATCTGTGGGGTTTTGTAAAAGCCAAATTGACCTGGAGGATGGGAAATACTTTACTCCAGTTGGCTCTATTCCTCCATATGAAAGAAGAGATATCCATCTCTAGAGCCATATAGCCTTTCATGTGGGAGAAGAGAAATGCCCAACTCCAATCCACTCCCACCATCCTGTGGGACTAGATGTGGGATAACAGAGAAGCACTGTTAAATTCACAGTTCAGAGGCTCTATATAAAGAAATATGAATAAATCTACAAAAATAAAGGTATTACAGAATGTATAAGTGATGGTAAAATTAAAATTTGTATTTTTCTTATTCATAATTGATCTAACAGAAGAGTTTCCTTAAAGTAATAATAGCAACAATATATACAAATATATATATGTATGGAGAGAGAGAGAATGTGTGAACATGTGTGCATGAGAAAGCACTCATGGAGAACTTAAAAAATATTTTAAACTAAGTGAAAATGAGAACACAATTTACCAAAATTTGTGAGATGCATGAAAGCAATGCTTATAGGGAAATATATAGAATTGAATGTACTAAGAAATAAAGACATCTAAAATCAATCATTCAAACTTCCACATAGGAAACCAGAAAAAGAAGAGCAAAATGAATCCAAATTAAGCAAATGAGAAAATTATAAAAATTAAAGCAGAAACCAATGAAATTGAAAACTAGAAATCAATGGATGAAATCACTAAAACAAAAACTTATTCTTTGAAAAAATTCATAAAATTCATAAGCTTCTTAGGCTATGTAAAAGATCAGAAGTTTTTCACCATTTTCCTCAGTAAGGCAAATAGAATTCCCTAATATAGTTTGGGGATTGAGAGAAGTTCAGGCTGAGGTGCAGTTTTGGTAATATTCTTGTACTTCCAGTTTACCCAGCTGTTTGGGAATAATGCTTCAGGTTAATCAAGAGCTTTGTGGTTCAGTGGGCTCCTCTCTGTCATGGGTACTAAATGTTAATGCTTTTCTCTTTAGCACAGTGGACTATCATTATTTACCTCCCTCTTCTTTTTTGAGCCTTTGTGTTTTCATTTGCAGTCCCCTTCTCTGTGGAGCATGAGTATTGGGTAACTGTCAAAAAAGGAGAACAAGAATTATGTCAGGGATAGTTCTTACCTTTATCTTTTCATTAACAGTTCTATCCTTTAAATTTCTAATTCTCTTTCTTTAGTTTTATTATTTCACCAAAATATCTTTTGACCTTAGTACCTACAGTGGTGGCACATATGTGTGTATTTAATATATAAATTTTATACAGTCATTACATATAAAATACATGTATATATAATACATATGTAAATAATCTGGATTTTCTAGTTTTTTCTCACAAAGACTAGGAATCTGCCATCTGCCAGAGGCAGATATATAACTTGAAAGCCAAATTCAGTAGTGTGTGTATGTGTGCATGTACAAATCTGTGTGTGTATGCATACAAACTTCAATACATATACTTCTTTTTATGTGATAAATTTTATAATCAGATACATTGCAAGCTTTTTGAAAAATATGAAATTCTACATTATAAATATATTGTACTTGTTTCCACAATTTTAATAATTTTGGCTGATAAGCCAATCTTCCCTGTTTTCCAAGTTCTCGACATTAAAGATGTTTCTTTCCTCTGACTTTACCATCTCCACAGACATACAATCTGTTTCCAACTTCAGTCCATTTTATATCTATGTCTTGCTCATTTCACACTTACTGTTACTGCCATTTACCTAATTTACTCTTATTTCTTCTTATTGATTACTTTAGTTGCTTTGTAATTGATCACTTCTGAATAGTTTTTTTTCCTCTCTCTCTACTACAATCTACTGTATGCCTTACTGCTAGGAAAAACTTTCCGAGACACTACTAATATAATTTAATCCCCAAACTAAAATAAAAGGAAAAGTCTGAGTATTCCCATTTAAAAACTACAGCCAAAACAATATGTTTTAAAATCCTTAGCCTCACTGTCAAGGTTATAAATAACTGTAGCCCTATGTACCTTTGCAGATTTAATATTTACCACAAACATTTTATTAAAACTACAAATGCTCAGTTCTTTACCCTTTTTATAACTTTGACTTCCATTTCTTTTTTTTTTTTAATTTTTATTTATTTATGATAGTCACACAGAGAGAGAGAGAGAGAGGCAGAGACACAGGCAGAGGGAGACGCAGGCTCCATGCACCGGGAGCCCGATGTGGGATTCGATCCCGGGTCTCTGGGATCGCGACCTGGGCCAAAGGCAGGCACCAAACCGCTGCACCACCCAGGGATCCCTTGACTTCCATTTCTGTTGGCTTGTGGTACCTTTCACTATTTTTATGTGTATAAATCCTATTCAGCATACAAAGTTTAGTTCATATGCTATCTTCCTCATACAGTTTTCTCAAACTACATGTAGTGAGTAGGGAATCTAACAAATGTTGTTTAATCTCTATTGCCAGATATTGTGCTATGCCCCTTCATGTAAGTGATGACATTTCAAAACAACAGTTCAAGTTAAATATTGTTATCTTGTGCAATTTTTTTTTAGAGTCATATGACCCTAAAAGAAACACAACTTCTTATTCAAGGGTGCAAAAAGCAATCTATGGCTAGGATTCCCTTCGAACACAAAGTTATCTAATTACACAGCCCTACTTTCTTCATTTCTTTGCATGCTCTCTACCTCATGAAATTATTCCACCTTTAGTCTTTGTATGTATTATTTAAGTATATTATCTTAATTACATACTGCATAACCATCTGTATGTATATCTGAAATTTGGTCCTTTGGGAAAATCTGATTTTGTTTTCCTTTCTCTATGCTCTCAGCAGGTATTATAAAAGTTATCCTGCATTATCTCCACCAGGTATTAGAAAAGTTATCCTGCATTATCTCCACCAATATCATCACCACTACCATCATCACTCAGCTTGATTGATCTTATATCTGGCATATTCAAAGTCATGCTAAAAGTGCTTAAAAGTGGCCCAGCTATGTCTGGGGATAAAATGTTTTTATGTTGGAAATTTAAATTCAATAAAATAGAAAAAACTATTTTAAATTGATATTTTAAATGTGAATTTTTTTTTTTTTTTTTTGCTTGTGGAAGAGTGTTATCATCTACAATTGAGATTTCTTTTTCTTTTAAAACAAGGGAAATAAATATAAAGTCTTTGTATTTTTTTTTCTTAAGGGCATCCTCAGATGAAAAAGCAGTAAGTTATACCTGAGGCTCCAACTCTAGCACTTAGAGTTTAAATCAGAGAGGCAGCCTGAAATGAAAATCCCAGGCAGTGCTGTGACTTGTCTTGCAGCATCAGCCTGACCTCAATGTAAATTGGTTTTTAGATGGTGGGGACAAATGAGAAAACTTGTGAAGAAGTTAAGAAAACACAACTTTTACCTAGAAGAAGATTCCCCGTGGGAATACATTTAAATCTTTTGAAAACTATACCTGTCTACTGTTTATGAAACACAAAAAGTGGTCTGCCTCAGCCATTATTGTCTCTGCTTTTAATAGATGTCACTCTGCCAGGAGTAGGACATATTTGTATATGCTGGTTTTAAGCAGGGTTAGGGGGTAAAATTTGAGTTCATCATAATAACACTGTTCCATGCATTATGTGGCAGAAAGATAATAGAAAGTCTGTTTGAGAAAAAATCCTGGGGTGTTCCTCACCTGTTTGCTGCAGAAGCCTGTCATTCATAGAAGTGGAAAATATTGGTATTAATGACAAATAGAATATGGCACAGAATATAACCTTGATTAGAGAATCACCTGATAAGAATTACAACACAACTAATGTAAGTATTTCGTTAGGGATCGGGCAATGAAAAATACTTTGCAAATATTTATAAAGACTTATGCAAAAATTAAAGAAGGTGAACTAACATTATTATGCACCACTAATTTTCCAGATACTTTATATGAATTTTTACTTCGTTTTCCTACAACAGTGAGGCATGATTTGACTTGACTTTACTAATAATGTCATTGAGAGTCACAGAAGTTTTTAAGTTTACAAATAATAATAGTATGTAAAATACTTAAAATTCAGTGTTGGCTCTTTCCAGAATTCAATAACTATCTAATAATCTAAAAGAGAACACGAAACTCTTAAAAACATCACAAATGGGATTAGGAGAGTAGGATCCAAAGCCTGGTTTTGACCTAACAGGTGATGTGTGCATTAACCTTATTTCACAGAAATTGTTTCATTATGTGTATAGTTAAGGAGAGGGTAGTCAATACTGTTCAATACAGTACAATACAATTCAATACTGTTAAACATGCATTATATATTTTAATCACAAAAGTATGACTACTCTTCTTTTACAATTGTGAGAATTAAGATGTGGAAAGTTTGTATAACTGGGAAAGCATAGCCAGTGAACTCTAGAGTCAGATTTCCAGCCCAAGTATGTTAAAGAACAAAAGCCACATCATTTCTGTTATGTTTTTGTTACTTGCTGGAGGAATCGGGATAATTTCTGATTATTTATGCAATATAGGGAATATATAATGTCAGCACAGTTTTGGTAGCCAAGCAGCAAACATACAGATATATTTAGCTGCAATCTAGCACTAGTGGTGGGAAAACAAACCATTGTTGGAAAAGTTCTGGGAGCTCAAAATAATGGCAGTTACTTAAATCCTAATATGTCCACATATGTGCTAAAATCACTAGATTTTGATCTGTTCCACAAGAGGAACAGATCAGATTGCAAAAATCCCCCACTTTTCCTGAAGAAAAAAAAGGAACAATATTTTCTGAGGGCATGCAGAGTGAATTCAAGCAGGCATATTCAAAGGGGAGGTGACTTAGAAGAGGAATAAGGCAAGAGATATTTCCTATTTTTCTGGCTCTTATTCTTAGGGCAAACCATAGTGAATTGCATAGGGTTCTAATTTCACAGTGGAAAAAACAGTCTTTTAGGAATGAAGAACAAAAAAACAAAAAACAAAAAAAAAAAAAAAAAAAAAAAAAGAAAAAGAAAAAGAAGAAGAACACGGACCATCCAGCATGGCTAGGAAGTGAGAGAGAAGTCCCAAAGGGAAGAGCCATTTTAACTCATACAAGATTTGGACAGATTTTAAAAATTTTAGTATTGCAAAAAATTACATATGCATGAGACAGAAAATTACAGTCCAGATAAGTATAAAAATAATGAATGAAGATTTGGGCAGATATCCAAGTGAGAGTTCATAATTTGAGTTTAAAAAATTTGATTGCCTGCCAAATAGCAAAAAACCAAACTGGTAGACTATAACTGAATCCAGAATTTCCACTGTGTAACTTTCACATTGTACAGGATATAATCCAAATTATTATACATTTGAAGAAGAAAGAAAATGTGACCTTGAGGTGACCTAGATGCTGGAATTAGCAGCAAGTATTTTAAAGCAGCTAAAATAACCATGCTCAATGCTGTAAAGGAAACTGTATTAAAAAAAAATAGAAGATTATGGCAAATACAAAGAAATTATAAAAATAAATTAAAAATTCTACAAATGAAAAAGTATAGTATCTGTAATAAAATTTTAATGATTGAGACTAATAAAATAATAAATATAACAAAGGAAAAAATCAGTGAGTTTGAAGACAGATAAATAGAAATTATTTAATTTGAGCAAGAAGCAGAGAGAATAGAGAAAAAAAAGTTTTAAAAAGAAATAAATTTAGACTCAGAACCTATTTGACAATATCTAATGGAAGGTTTAATATGTGTGTTATTGGCAGCCCAGAATAGGAGAAAAGACATAAAAAGGGTTTAAAAATAATAATTGAAAAAAAATGGTAGAGAATTTACGAAATTTTAGTGAAAGATTTAGAATTATTGATTCAAGAAGCTAAGCAAACTGAAGCCAGATGTATGTATGTATGTGTATGTATATATATACACATGTATATATGTATATATATGAAGATTTATTTATTTATTTATTTATTTATTTATTTATTTATTTATTTATTTATTTAAAATCTGGTTGAGTTCTTTGTCTTTATCATCAAAATCCTGATTTTCCAACCTCTTGCTCAGTTCTCATCTTGCTACAAGTTCCTTCTAATTATATTTCTAAATATAAGATATGACAGTGTAACCCCTTTTCTCAAGAAAGTTCCGTGTCTGTTGCCCATAGAATAAAATATTTAATGGCAAATAATTCCTTTCTTCTATCTGCTTCTATGGTATTTCATTTTCATCATTTTTGGGGCCAAATTTTTGTTTTTTGAACTTGTGTTCATGATAAACTATATTGATTAAAGCAACTGTGCTTTTTTATTGAACTATTTTTCTCTTGTTAAAGCCAGACATAATTCTCAAAACTTCAGTAGCTCTAAAGCATTCATATTTGTAGGGCAATTCAATACCTGTAGAAATGTAGTTTACATAATTCTTAAGACTCTTTTGTAGTCAGTGAATGTGAGAAAAACGACAAACAGTAGCCAAAACGGTATATAAATCATCAGGTCTTGCCTACAAAAGAGAACACGCATAGTCCAGTCTTACCTCGTTGCTGTGTGAAAGCATAGGCTGTAAGATCCAAAGAAAGACTTGAATACTTGAAATATGAGACATTGAATGCTTCATTCTATTCATTTCCAAATACAATGCCCACATTCCTTTTAATTATTTTACATCAAGATGCAATAAGAAAAGCATAGTGTGAGCATGAGATTTTTAGTCTGGAAACATGGACACAAATCCATTGTATAGTAATATTGTGAATTTTGGCAAATTGTCTGACATTTCTAAGCTCCAGTTTCCTATCTAATCTATCAAATGAAGAAAATAGTAATTCCTTCCAATTTGTTAGGCTAAACTGTAATAATGTATATAAATTTGTTCACTGTGTGTTTGTGTGTGTGTGTTTTGTAAATTTAAGCCATGTATCACATCTACTCTCACTCCCCTTTTACCAGCTCCCGGATCCCTGCTTCCTACTAGACTTCTGGAATACTAAGAGACAAAAGATTTCCTTTCTATCATGAGATGTAAACATCTAAATATCAATAAATCACTTTGACCAAAAATACTGAAAAAAAGATTTGCTTTTTAATTTACTCTTGAGAAATTAAGTAATCTTTGTTATATGGACATGATTGAAATAACAAGCAGAAAAAATGTAGGAGGAATGTCTTAGGTGTGTCAAAAGTAGCTACTGAAAGTATCATATTACTGTTCTAAACTTTGTGACTATTGTGGTCTTTGCCAGTCTTTTAATTTTTAAAATCATTTTGTTTTTCTCATTGATAAAAATTCATATGTCATAGCTTAATATTTGTAGTTTGAGTTAGATTCAGGATACACAAAGTCTGCATCAGTCCCCTTTTGAGAGCAAAAGATTTTCCTTATGGGGGAGATAAAAAAAAAACTGTTTTTTGTCTTAGGAAAGTTTATTATCTTCTTTCATCTTTTGTGTTCTCATTGGTAAAATCACAAAATAGTCCCTTAGCCCTTTACAGATTTGATATCCAAATATTTGAAAAAATAAAAGGCAACTTTAATCCTTGAGTACATGTTAATTATAACTTGAGGTGAGACTAGGCTCCGGTAATTATTTCAGACACTGACAGCATAGCATGGAGATAAGAGGATGCATCATCTCATGTTAAACAATAAAATGTTCTTTTATTTTAAGGTAGCTCTTATGGCTTGCTTGTTAGGAGACAAAAATTATGAACTGATTCTGTAGTACTGGGTTTCTGCTAATACTTCTATATCCTCTTATAATCATTGATATAAACTTGAGAGGCAGGGAGGGCAGAATTATGGAGTCAAGGTCATTCAGAGCGAAGTGTGTGGAAGGATATGGATTCAGTGTCTTCTAGATCACCAATCTTGACTATTGGCAAAGAGCGTTTATATGTTCAGATGAGATGTATCATCAAAAGACAGTTACACGCGTACTTTCTATGTAGAATTTGTGGCAACAAGTTATTCAAGACTCAGTAGCAGAAATTTCACCAATAACAGATACATAGTAGACTTAACCGGAGAGAAGAAAAGTGGCAAATATACTCCATAAATCAGTATATCATTGACAAAGAGTATACTGTTTGGTATGCAAAAAATATTTAGACAACTAGTTAAATGTTTCGACTCTCTTAACTTTTCAGCCTTTCAGATATGCAATGTGACTGCATTTGTGATGGAAAACTACTACATGTATCTTTATACTACTACATGTATCTTTTCTCAGATTTAGAAAAGAAAGTAAATCCATCTGTTTACTGTCCCTCAGAATTATAGTCTACTCTTTATAACTGTGCTCCATTGAACACTAGTACCTGATAAGATATTGATGGGTGTTCCTACTTTGTATAGCAAGATACATATAATTGAATGATCAAAATTTCTCTGTACTAATATTGACACAAAATCCCTCTGTCTTCCAACTAAGGATCATTCTTTTGTCTTTTGGAATAATTTATGCTCCTTTCCTTTATCTGAAAATATTTTTATTTATGCCATAGTGGACATTTTTGTTGTTCCCTCAGCATATATTCATCACCATCTTGAGTAGCAACCATGGTCATTAGATGAAGTTGACCATCAGTGAGTCCTTATATTCTAAGCCATCATGATTGCCTATCCTCCGTGTTTCATCTTAGTCCATGTCATTGTCATCTCATTTCTGGTCTCTGGTCTCTTGTCTCCTAGCTGTGTGTCCCACTTCTCTCTGTCCTTATTAGAATCCATTCTCCAACAGCCTTCCAAAATCACTGATCATATTATGTTACTTTTCTGTTTCAGTTGTGCACAAATGAAATTCTATAACTGTATTGCATTTCCCTGTGAATAGAATCTAGTATTTTTTCATGGTTTATAAAAACCCCATTGTAATCCAATTTTTCTTTATTTCTCTAGACTTTAATAACCCACATTTGGATCATTATTCTGTGGTCACCTCAGCTTCCTTTTCTTCTCCTAAACAACTAAATTTTTATCTACATCTAGGACATTTGCCCTTTTACCTAAAAATCTCTTCCTGCAGCATTTCACCAGGCTAATCCAACCCCTTTCGGTACATCAACCAAATGTAATTGTTTTAAGAGTGCCATCACACACTAGTATCACTGAAGTACCCACTCCAAGGTACTCTATTCTTGTTGACCAGTTTATTTCCTTTATGTAACAAAGCAAATAATGATCTCATTTGTTTCTTTACTTTTTCTTTGTTAAATATCTACCCCAATGGAATGTGAGCTGCATAAGTATAAAGGCTATTTCTATCTTCATTACTGCTTTAAAATAAGTATTTGAACAGTGGCTGCCATGTTATAACTGCCCATCACATAATTATTAGATGGTGAATCAACGACTTGAACTTGCAAATAATATTTTATTATTATTTTCAGTCATCAGCATTAAATAACAAGTATCATTGCATATTGTATAGAGGACAATGGTAATAGTAGAGAGCGCTTTGAGTAACATGCCACAAAATATAAAAGAAACTGTTTTCAGTAACATCATCAGAGTAGCATTTAGTATGACATACTGAGATAATCACCTATTCCATTTGACTTTCCTGACTACTCTAGCCTATAATAATCCTTAGCAGTGAGCATTTAGTAGCCTTTATTGAGTATATAGCTCATTTGACATATCACAAATTGTTGTATGGAATCAAACACAGTAACTTAAATTGCGGTCTCATTTATACTTTTTTCACGTTAATAAGAAAATGTGATATGTGAATATCTTGCTTCTTATGAGCTATTATAACTTTCCAGAGGGTGATGAGGCATAGACAGTGCTAATTGCTGTTTAGTAAACAGTAATTACACCAGTGCACATTTAGGTACTTCTTTGGTAGAGTAAGTGCTTATAGTTTTCTGGGGGACCTGTCTTCACTTCTTTTGGCCATAAGATCCCTTCAAGGAAAAAATATTTTCATATCTAGCTGTGTCCCAGAATCATCATTTCCTTCTTTTCTGGTTCAGAAAAAAAAAAAAAAAGAACAGAGGATAACTTAAAGTTCTACACTTGGCAAATATCTCTTGACTCACACTAGACATTGTGGTAGACTTTGAAGATACAGCAGGGAACAAACAGATGAGCTCCCTATTGGAATATCCGTCATATCCAGTAGATACAAAAGAAACAACTGAACACATAAATGAGATAAACAGAGTTCTTCATATATTTTGAAGGTAAATCTGAAATGGTCTCTGTTGTTGAGCTGACAGATGGGGAGGCGGTGGATGGGGAATCCAGGCTTTAATAAACTCATCTTATAAGGAAGCCAAGTTGGCTTGTATAATAAAGATTGACCTAGAAGAAAAAATAAAAATCTATGTGGACTGAGTTTGTGAGCAAGTTTAAGGTGATCTGGGATTTAGGATGAGAGGTTTCGATTAGCTGCTATGAGAACAAGAGGGAGATCATGTACTTCTGAGTTGTGCAGTGTAATAAAAAATACTATTTTCTTTTTTTTTCAGCAGAAACTGCCATAAAGATATAAATTTCTTCTCAAATGTCTTTGGTTACAGTAGCAATGTTCTATTGAGTATGGCACAAAGCCTAAACATTGAGTTAATTCATTCTTGGCATAGTGGCTGACAGGAAATACTCAATAAGTTGCTCCTTATTCTCTTGTTTCATTTCTCTGGCTTTGACTATGACTTAAATAACCATTGTTACTTATAGTTAAAAGCTTGCAAAACCATGTCATTGAATATTCCTTCATTCCTCCCCCTGCCTTCTAGCTTTCTCTCTCTCCCTATTGACATCCACCCACAAACTATTCTTATTTCCTCCCTCCTTTCTTAGAAATGTATATGTATCAAGCTCTTACAATGGATTAAGTAAGATAAATTCCCAGGGACATTAAAATAATAACTGGAATTCCTTCATAGATCTTACTTTTGAACCTTCCAAGGTCTTCACTATTTCTTTTAAACCAACAATATCCCGGCATTGTCTCAAAGGTCCTGTTACATTTTCTATATATAGTTTGCTATAGTTTCTCATAGCAAAGCTAAATTGATAAGTCTAATTTCTAAAGTCATCATTTTCTCCTTCTTTAAAGGATGAATGTATTATTGACCTTGTTTTCTCCTTGGTTTTGATATTTTATGGATGTGTCAATACATCCTGTCTAGAACATCTCAGGAGCCCTTCCCTCCTCAAAACTGAACATTACAATGCTGTGGTCTCTCTATATATGTTTATGGGTGGGATGTGGGAATAAAACAGAGACCCAGTTTAATAAGCTGTGGCAATAGAGTAGGCAAGAGACTGAAAACATTGTCTATGTATTTTAAGATTTTTCTTTATAGAAACTTTATCTTATAGATGATGAAATGAAAGCATGGGAAGATTAGGCAATATTGAATTATCAGGTTAGGATCAAGTTAGTTTTTAAGAAGAAAGTTAATTTTTCCTCCAGTCTCTGCTCCCATTTTGTGGAAATAAGAGTTGCTCCACTAATTATATTTAAATCAATATAAGTATTTATTTAATAGCTTCTGGTAGTCATCCCTCATAACTAGGCATGAAAAGCTTAGTTTATACCTTGAATTGTGTTCAGTTCTAAGGGGAAATAAAAAGATAATATGATATATATCTTTGCCTTCTTGAGGTATCCTGATTCATTCTTCTGCCTTTAAAGTAGATCCTGTTAAAATATTTCAATGTGTCTGTCCGTGTGTGTATTTCATTGTGGTGACATCAAGAAGTGTGGATTCCATAAACTCTTCCAGTGCTTCCTCTAAATGTTTAAAAATATTCAATAAATGCACAAAACACTATAGAAGGAGCTGTTATAATGGTGTTTCCGGAATAGCTTTATCCCTATGTGGGTGGTATTTAGTATGGCATCTGAACTCCCCAAGCCTTGTTTTCCTTATCTCTAGAATGGAAATATTTTGACTGGACGATATTGAAGGTTTCTGTAAGATTGTATTAGAGTGTCTGCTCTATCTATCTTCAATCCTACAAGCATCGATTTAGGTGAAGGCTATGAGTTCATACTAGGTTTTCAGTGGAAAGATAGAGCAGATTATTTTCTTTCAAAATTACAGCCTTGGGGGGGGAATAATGCATGCAATTTTGAGACCAAGATTCTGGATTTGTGAAGGAAATATATTAATAAACACAAGCTTTAATCAGTTTGGTCAATAAAATACTCCTTTACTTAAGTGGAAGACAGTTTTGTGAGTAGTAAGCAATGATTTAAAGTTTTTGAGATGGCAATAGTGATTTTTTTTTTCACCTGAACCTCTACAAAATCTTCCCTCTGAGACTTTAAATTATAGCAAAGCAATACACTACTCTGCATTTTCTAGATATAAAATTAGCCTTGTATCTCTGATGATTTTTAAAAGTATGTAACAGAGGAAATCTAAATGAAGAGTTGATATTCCTTGTATAAGCATTTCTCTTTGATATGAGAAAAACCTTAGTCATTGTATCGACTAAACATGTAGGACATATCTCAATCTCATTTCAGCTTGAACTTGGTGTTAAGGTGTTTGCTACAACTATTACCTTATTTTTTCCCTTTTTTTCTGAAATTTGGCACCATTAGCTAATTGTAATTAACTTTAAAGTCCTTAACTCTTTAGGATAGCAATTTAAAAGCTAGATCAAAATACATTTGAAACTAAAATTGCTTGATAAATATAAGCATCACTTTAAAAGGAATCTGTGCACAAAATAAATGTTAAAAACAAAAGGAAAAGGAAGAAAAACTTGGAATATAAACAGAAACAAACAAACAAAAAAAAACAGAAACAAGTGAACCTAACTGCATTTAATATGAATAACCCAGCTACACTGAAAGAAAGGGGAAAAAAAAGATCTATATAGCATCTGAATACAGTATTTTAGCTACAAAACTATCTATATACAATAATTGTAGAGAACTTTGTTAGCAGAGTTGTTTTTCTCAATGTTATGGGTTAAAATTTCTGAAACACTCTCTGTATATTCTAGGACTGGGTATGTAAGTAAGTAAATAAATAAATAAATAAATATACTGTGGATAAAGGAATTTGTGGTTTCTCACTTTGGAGAAAGAAGTGACAAATAAAGAGAGGAAAGCCAGAATAAATCCTTTGATGCTGAAATGAAGTTAGCAATTACTATGACTTCATGGTTATATATATATATATATATATATATATATATATATATATACACACACATATATATATACATATATATATACATACACACACATATATATGTAGATATTTAAAATATAAATATACATATACATAGGATATAGTATATTTTATAGGACATATGTGAATAGATATGCATATATATTTGTATATGTGTGTATATATATATATATATATATATGACATAGCGTGTGTGTGTGTGTATACTTTCTGTCACCAAAATGTTGTCCCCTATTAGCTTCCACTGATATTCCTTGCTTGTTTAATGATTACTATGGAGGTTCAAAAAATGGTGATTTTCTAATTCTATCATTTATTCCACAGTTACTATTTACTAATTGGTTGTTTACTATAAAAAGAGGAGATTTGGGACACGTGGTGGCTCAGTCAGCTAAGTGTCTGACTCTTGATTTTGGCTCAGGTCATGATGTTGTGGTTGTGGAATCAAGCCCCTGCATCTGGTCCAGGCTCAGTGTAAAGTCTCCTGGTCGCTGTTCTTCCCCCTCTGCCCCTTCCTCTGCTTGCACAAGCATCCGTGTGTGCACATAAACTCTTTCTCAAATAAATAAAATCTTAAAAAGGGAAAAGGTAAAAATATTCTATGTAGATTCATATTCTACTTCTGTCTCCTAAAAGAGCCCATAAATCGTCAAATCCTAGTAGCAATGAACACACCTGATGCCTTTATCTTTTTTCTGTGTACCATTCTCTACTAACTATAAGCAGAGGTTCTTGAGAAATGGACTGGCAAGTTTACATTGTATTAATATATTCAGGAAAGGATCAATATATATTAAAACCAAGATATAAAAGTTTGAAGAGAAAATAGGATCTTTACATGATCTTAAAGTGTTTCCCCTAATAATGACTTTTAATGGAGATATCTGGCACAAACTAACTTAACTCAGTAATCAGAGTTAACATGACCAATAATGGAACAAAGCACATCATGTACCTTCCAAATATGATAGATTGAGAAGAACACAATAGCATTTCTGTGGTTGGTACTCCAGCTGAAAATGCCTAATCTAAATATAATCATGAGGAAGTACCAGACAAGTCCAAATCAAAGGCCACTCTACAAAGCAAAGCCTATACTCCTCAAAAGTGTCAAGCTTTACCACTCTTCAGTTAAACAAAACAAAACAAGGCTCCTCAGAGAAATAGTTGATTCAAGTGCTGGGCCAGGGAATATTAAGATAAGCCTGGAAATTCTTTTACTGCCAGAAACAAACAGTGAATAAAACACAGTGATAGAGGTATATCAAAGGGATACAAGAGGCAATCAGAAGAGCTTCCAATAGCCAAAGGCAAAAATTTCTGAGCATCTAAATAAATAATGTGGCATTGGATAATAACCTAAAATAAAATAAATATTCATGAGTTAATACTAATATACATAAATGGTTAAATAAATAAATACATGTGGAGAATAGACCAATCTCTGTATTGGAGTACTATATATGTATGTAAATACTTTGCCCTCCAGGAGGTAGAATACAGATCTTTCTGAATTTACAATGGGGTTATGCCCCAATAAACCCTTTGTAAATTGAAAATATCCTAAGATGAAAATACATTTAATACACTTAACCTACCAAACATGATAGGTTAGCCTAGCTTACCTTAAATAGGCTCTGAACCACTTATATTAACCTACAGTTGGGCAAAATCATCTAATACAAAACCTATTATAATAAAGTGTTGAATATCTTCTGTACTTTATTGAATACTGCACTGAAAGTGAAAAACAGAATAATTGTATAGGTACAGAATGGTTGTACGTATATGGGTTGTTTTACCCTTGTGGTCATGTGGCTGACTGGGAGCTGTGTCTTACTGTCACCACTGAGGGTGATGAGAAAGTATTACATTGCATTCCACTAGCCCAAAATTCAAAATTCAAAGTACTGAATGGAGACACATTAGCATGTTGCTCTGTGCTACTAAATGTGTATCTCTTTAGCACCATTGTATGTTGAACCATTGTTAAGTCATAAGTCAGGGACCATCTGTACAATTTTCTACTTCTTAAGTATGGGTTATACACAGAAATTGTTTCCAGAGAGTACCATATAGAAATTATGTGTATGTGTGTCCATGTACATGGGAGTACACTTTTATACTCTTTACAGTTTTACACTCTTATAGTGGAGAGATCTTGCAAACGCTATCATAGCCAATGATCAAGGTTAACATTAACAGCAATAATTCATCTTGTTACCTTAAGTGTACTCTCAATATTATGTAGGGCAACTTTACTTCCATTCCTCCTATAAAAATTGCACATTAGATAAACCCAAATTGAAGGACTTTACAAAATATATGACCATTATCTTCAAAATTATCAGGATCATTAAATATACAGTAAATCTGAGGAACTGTCATAATTTGAGAAGTCTGAGACATGATAACTAACTATAATGTCTTATCATGGAGGGTATCCTGGGATAGAAAAGGGACATTAGGTAAAACCTAATGAAATCTTAAAATTTATTATCTAGTTAATAATAATGCATCAATATTGGTTCACTGGCTATACCAACTTTATCATACTTCCGTAAGATCTTAACAAAGAAAACTGGGTATGGGGCAGCCCCAGTGGCGCAGCGGTTTAGCGCCGCCTGCAGCCCAGGGTGTGATCCTGGAGACCCCGGGATCGAGACCCACATCGGGCTCCCTTCATGGAGCCTGCTTCTCCCTCTGCCTGTGTCTCTGTCTCTCTCTCTAGCTGTGTCTCTATGAATAAATAAATAAAATCTTTAAAAAAAAAAAAAAAGAAAAAGAAAACTGGGTATGGGACATATAAGAACTCTCAATCCTATCCTTGTGACTTCTGTAAATCTATAGTTATACTAAAATGACATTTGTTTTTCAAAAATATATGTCAAAGTCATGAAAGACAAGGGAAGGCTAAAGAACATTTTACATTATAAGAATAAAGAGACATGCAATGCACGATTCTGGATCCAACTCTCTAGCAGATTTTTTTTTTCCTTTCCCAATAAATGGCATTTTAAGGAATAATTGGAAATTGGAATAGTTTACATAAAAACAAGTGATTTCCCTGTGATTACCTTAGGATTTGAGGTTCAGAACATTCAAGGCTAATCCAAGATCAGGTTCCTTGTGTCAATCTACACTCCCATTGCAATCAATGAAACAAAACACAAGTAGCCCTAATTTGGCTTGTAAATCACTATTTGTAAATAAAATCTTGATCATTTTTGCCAGTTCATCAATGTAGCTCAGATCCCAGAGAACACTTTTTAATTTCATTGAATTGCTGGACAATTTCCCATACTGGAGAGTACACTTCTCTTTATGAAGCTGTCTTGTGTCCACAGGATTCTTCTGAGAGCCAGTGGTAGTGAGAGGAGCCTCTGTCATAATGCAGCAGATCTCTTCCCACCTGATTCAGCACTGGAGATCTGGAAATGGCTAACACATTGGCTAACTAACTCAAAATTGGCCCACTTTAAAAATGTATTCAAAAAACCAGGCTGTATTTGAAATCAGTTCCCTGAATATAATTCCTGTCTCTGTATTGTTCTCCTATCAGTACAATTCTTAGAACTAAATATGAAAGGGCAATCATCCTATAGCAAACTAAGGTGTAAAGAATAGATTTTCTAAGGACAAGTAGATTAAACATGTTAGTTTCTTCCATCGTGGGTATTCAGAAACATTTGAAATGTTGGGCAATACTACCCACCAAATATGTTAGTTCTTTTATTCCATTTTTAATCTTCATAATTGCTACTTGAAGTGTTGCCCTAAGCAAAGCTGGAGTATTGCTCTGATGGAATAAATGTATATAATTATTCCAGAGCCTCACCCAGAGAGATGGATAATTAGTTGCCTGAAAAAAGAACCCATGAAGTTATCAATCGCTGATGAGAACAAACAGGAGAGCCATCCTTCAGGTAAGCCCTAGACTGGACTCATGTCTGAATCCAGTTCTTTTCATTCTTCCATTGAACAATAATATACTTCTCACGGGTTCTCTCAGCATTCCTGTCACTTAGGATATTTGATCTTTCTAATCTTCTAATGTCCTGGTTGTTAGAATACTCCATTCTCAAAGGACTGACTGAGGGAATATGGGTGTTTACACAAGAAAAAAATATTTTTTAAAAACTGTATGTGTTTGTATTTATAGGAGATTAAAACTGATAAGTGAAATGTATGATAAGTTAGATCAAAATTAAATAAGGTGAATTTACACTCTGGGTGACATTGGAGAGGTTTTGGAGGCAAACCTTTCTAGAAGATCTGTTCTTGGTTTCCCCCACCCCCAGTCACCAAAAATAGAGCATTTAATCTTACAGTAGCAGCTAGAGAAAAGGAAGTGTACATGTTTAGGGTCACAGTACTGTGTCTATAAATGAAAGAGTAACAGTGTCATGCAGAATAGAGTAAAGGTAACCAAAGCCTACCTCAGGCATCTGTTAATTTCAAAGTAAACTTAGGACAAGACAGAACAACAACGACAACAACAAACTAAAGACAAATTAAGAATAGAAAGGGATCAGTAATGTCAGTCCTGAGGAGGGATTTATCTATTCTTAGCATTCAGGAGTCAAGGAGTCACCTGATTGCGGTGTATCTTCAAATGGTGGTTAATAAAAAGAATTTATTTATTCTTTATTTATTAAAGTGGGCCTATTTCTGTGATATTTTCTTATCACTTTATTATCTATTAATCTACTATCTATCTACTATTTCTTATCACTTTAAAATTTTTAAAGTGTGCCTATTTCTGAGTTAGTTAGCCAGAATATAAGAATATAGAAAGAGATCCAAAATATATTGAAACTATTCATTTAGCAACACTGATTGGACATATATCAAAAGCTTTTTGTTTCCTTGTTCGTTTTATATACTGCTGCTGAACTTGTATGACTCAGGATCCTCAGTGTGGTAGACAACCATAGATTGGCTTTTATCACATGTATTACATTTCATTTCCAATTGTAAAGATAAAAAGAAAAAAAAAGCAAAAAGCAAAGGAAAAACAACAACAACAACAACAACTTTGTTCCCAGACTTTTAGCTATCATTCTGGATGTGAATCACATCTACCAATTTAGATGTACCGGCAAAATTTAAAAGGTAAGTAGGGAAGCAAGGTGGAAGCCAGCTTCCAGTTGCCATGTCTACTGGCAGGCAGCGTTATGGATATCAAATAGTAGAGACAATTGAGGCATCTAGACTCAGTTTTCCATGTTTCCATTCCTAGCCTTATGGGTTTGAAGGCAGTGGTGGGTGACACAGCAGAAGCAAATTACAGCCTCCTGATTCTGGATGATAGTTCCAGAGAAGTTCCCTTGACCATAATAGGGCAGAGATGGCCTCTGACTTTATTCCAGCAGGTCACCCAGTGATTTGGCAGGCCCATGATTCCCTTCCTTCTTGTGAGACCTCTGACGATAATAAGTCCCAACTAATTACTAGACTACAACATATATATTTTCTCATAGAGGATTCCATGTAGTATTCTCTTTGCATAATAAAGTTCAGTAATTCTTACAAAAGTCCCTCTATTGCCTTCATAAACATTTGAGTTTAAGAAAATCTTCCAGCTATTAAAATTCGTAAATACCTTTTGGGGGACTCTTAACTGACTATTGCTGCGGCATGTAGGGTGGGGAAAAATAGAAAAACTTCTCTTCTATAATTCTGTGTTAATCATACTTAAATGTTAGATGAGCTCTCTGTGGCAAAACCCTCTTTGAAGTTATATGCAGTGTCAGATTTCCAGGCTTTGTAAACAGAACTAAAAGAGTATCAAAACAATATGTACAATGGCCTCACACATGAATTGACCCATATTATATAGGGTCATCACTAGCATAATTAATGTCGTTATGTGAATAAGAACTGGGGGCATCCCAGGGCAAAACGGATTTGAAATAGATGCACTCAGGTTGTAGAAATAATAAAAGAACATGCCTCTTCTTCCTGGTTGATAAAACTCACACCAGCGATTTCAGCAGCAATTCACCATCTTGAAGAAGTGTCCTTTTACAGGGCATGACATGCAAAATTGTTCATTATGGTTTGTTTCAAATGCCACAACACTGCCCAGAATATAATAGGTGCTTAAAATGCTTATTATTAAATTTACTAAGAATCCAGCAGGTGAAGTATGACAAAGAGTAAGAAGGATGTGCCTTATCCTGTATCCTCTACACATAGCCTGATGTCTGATACATTTTTAGGCAGTGCTTGATATTTTCCTTTAAAACAGGCATATTGCTTTCAGAGTATATCTAGAAAGGACTATGTCCTTGAATAATGAGTCCCATGAGAAGACCATGTAATACTGTGCTTTTCCTAGTTCTCATTTCTTCTGTGTTTTCTTTGGATGCAAAATTGAATAACCAGAACTGTGAAGAAAAGTCAGAGCAAAAAAAAAAAAAAAAAAAAAAAGGAAAAGAAAAGAAAAGTCAGAGCACCCTCCCTTTGAGCCGGTCGTGTACTTGGGCACACCTGAATTCAGTGCACTCCAATCAGAATCAAACATGTGAAATTTTATTTTTGTTTCCGTGATGGACTCTCCCCTCCTGTATATACAGGTGTGCATGTGTGCATGTGTCTGTTACAGCGTTTGGAGAATGAAAAGAAAGTGACATCTTTTTTTTTTTTTTTTTGCTGTAATATGTATAGATCTTCTGGAATAAAACTATCCCCCTTGATTCATTAAGCAGAACTAATTCACATGCCAAGGTCAGATGGCATTCTACTGTTTTAGGGTTTGCATAGTTTTTGTCAAGATGTCTGAGATAATTTTTACCTTCGTACCATTGTATGAAAAGATGCAATATTTTGTTTTCCTCTGACCAGTGATTTTCTTCTGTTACTGTATGTCAACAATTTGATTATGATCTACTCAGTGTAGCTGTCTTCTTTCTCCTGACCCTGGCTGGAATTTGAGAAACCTTGTGGATCTGTGAGTTGATAATTTTTTTTAAAGATTTGAAAACAGGGACGCCTGGGTGGCTCAGTGGTTGAGCATCTGCCTTTAGCTCAGGGTGTGATCCTGGAGACCTGGGATCAAGTCCCACATCGGGCTCCCTGCATGGAGCCTGCTTCTCTCTATGCCTATGTCTCTGCCTCTCTCTCTCTCTCTCTGTCTCTCATGAATAAATAAATAAAATCTTTAAAAAAAAAAGATTTGAAAACAAAATAATGATTATCTCCTCACAAATATTTTTCAGCTTCCTTTCTTTCTGGAAATCTAACTATACATGTGTTACATCATCCGATATTGTACCACTTGTAAATGAGACTCCATTCATTTGTACTGTTTTCTTCTCCCCTTCCTCCTCCTCCTTCTTTTGTTTAAGGTTTCTTTAGTTAGTTTATATGTGTTGTGTTGTTGTCGCTATGTTGAAGGTCACCAGTTTTTCTTTCTGTGTGATCTTTTCTTCTCTCAAACCCTTCCAGTGTATTTCTTTCAGTTTTGGTATTTGACTTTTCATCTCTTAAAGTTCCATTGATTTCCTTTTTATATCTTCAGTGCCCTCATTATGTTTATATTTTAATTTAAATCTATTTTCATGTATTTAATAGGTTTCTTAAAGATCCCATCTCTTCAATAATTCTGACATTTCTGGATATCATTTTGATTTTAATTTTTCACTTGAAGCTCATATTTTGTTTTATTCTTATGTATAGTATCTTTATTGAATATTAAATATTGTTAAAGTTGTGTTGTTGAGAGTCTTATTTTTTTCTGCCTTCTTTGGAAGAGTGTTGATGTTTATTTGGGCAGTTTTCTACTTGCATATTACCTTCAATGCTTTTGTGGCTTCTCAGTTTGTTAGGTCAGATCTACAATAAGCTTTATTCTAGGACAAATTTAGCACTGGTGCTAAGTTTGTACCGTTATCTTTGTTAAATTATTTTTGTTGAGCAAGAAGCTCTCTCCATTTTGATTGGTTAGATTTGAACAATTCCCAAACTTTTTTTTTTTTTAATTTTTTTTTTTTTTTTTTTTTTTTTTTTTATTTATGATAGCCACAGAGAGAGAGAGAGAGGCACAGAGACACAGGCAGAGGGAGAAGCAGGCTCCATGCACCGGGAGCCCGATGTGGGATTCGATCCCGGGTCTCCAGGATCGTGCTCTGGGCCAAAGGCAGGCGCCAAACCGCTGCGCCACCCAGGGATCCCCAATTCCCAAACTTTTGTAAGCTCTTTGAATTGTTTAGCTACTTCTCTCTGGTAGAGCTCTTCTCAATGTCCAGGTGTTTTAATCTACATAAGCACAATTTAGTTTTTGACAGACTCCTATTATCCCTTAGGCAGATCGTTCATGCTCTTCCTCTATACGATCCCTCTAGTAGTTTTTACCTCCCCAAACTGCAATTTATGTCTCGGCAATTCAGCAAAATCACTATGTTCTTCTTGTGTTCCTCCTCTTGTACCACACTCAGGGAAGTGAATCATAGCATAAAACCAGAGCATTCACAGTGCCCATTTTATTTGTCCTCTGAGGAATCAGAGTCCTGTGATAACTGTTGTCCAATGGCTAGTAGCAATTTTTTCCATATATTTTGTCCAGTTTTCTATTTTCTTTTTTTAAAAGATATTTATTTATTTATTTATTTATTTATTTATGAGAGCAAGTGAGCGAGAAATGGAGCAGGGGGAGGAACAGAGGGAGACGGAGAAACTGACTCTTCACTTAGCAGGGAGCCTGACAGAAGGTTTGATCCTGGACTGGAGGTCATGACCCAAGCCAAAGGCAAGCACTTAACTGACTGAGCCACCCAGGCGCTCCAAGTTTTCTGTTTTCTTACAGCAGAATGGCAAATCAATTTCAACAACTCATCTTTAATGTCCCACCTTTTGATAAAGCACTGTGACCCCACCCATATATTATGTTCACTATAGTGTTCTAATACTTAAGTAATCTCCTTTACTGTAACATTGCATTCAGTGGGCATTTAATATTTATTATTGACTGAGCATCTGGTTTCACTTCCATTTTATACTGTAAGTCATTTATCCATTCAGGGAATGGACAACTTAATTTCCAGAGATTTCAATTTCATGCATAAATACTTGTTAGATTGTAATGTTAAATGTAGTTTTTCTCTGAAATGTTTAAAAGCAACTGCCTAAGATATATTCTGAATCTCCCAGGTTTCACTAGATTTTAAGTCAAGATTAATCTATATTAAATTTTAATTTACAAATCTTAATAATTTCATGCCCTCTACCACTCATTCAAGAAACCTTGTCCCTTGAAGATTTACCTCCCCCAAGTACTCCCAGGAATCTTTGAGGGGTATTTTAAACTGGCCTTCAGTTTGTTTCTGCTTATTGGTCTTCTTTAGCCTTATTGAAATTCAGTTTCTACATTCGTAGAGATTTCTGCTGATAATAAATGTATATTAGTGTTTTATTTCCAGAAGGAGATGGGAGCTTGGGAACTGACTAGCCATTAACTCACAATTTTGGTTGCTTGGGACACAAGAGTGAGAGCTCTTTCCTCTGAGAGGGGTTGCATTGATTCTGCCCCAGCTTTAGTTAATACTGCTGCCTTAGAGTACTTCACCACAGAACTTTGTTCTTGTTCCTGCTCCCTCCTAATTCCCAAGTACTCCCATCTGGCCACTTTCTATTTGGGTGTGATCTTTCAGGTGATGTGATGTTTGGTCAAGAGTAGTTAGATTTTCCCATGACCTCTACTTTTGCTTTCATATATTGTGACAGGAGCATTCTTTTGTCTTTCTGTGTTACACTTGGGTAGCAGAGTCTGACTGTTAAATCTGAACCTGGTACAAAATTTAGACAAGCACCTCTCTCAGATTATGTTGTGCTAGCTTTTTCTTCCCTTTATATGCTTCCTGTATACACTAAACTGAATGGTAGGTTTGGCTAGATTCTGAGGTCACCTACTCTGCTGTTTCCAGAACAAATGTGCTTTTATTCTCTGGCTTTCTTTTTTATTACTCTAAAGTGTTGTCACCCATCCATACAATCTGACTTTTGTAGATGTTCTGTTACCTAATATGTTGGTATATGTGTGAACCTCAGGTGTTGAAAGAGTTGAAACCTTCCTCTATAACCAGCTTCAAGAGATTCCTTAGCTCTCCTCCTCTACCCACATATATTGAAGTTTTTCTAACTGTGCACATAGGCTTTATCAGTTTTTATTCCAACCTAATAAGAATGTATTACGTAAGAATAACGGCCAATTCCTAAGTGTTGGAACATCTTTCAAAGCTGGATTAGAATTCAAACTTAAGTTGTCTCTGGGTATTATATAGCTGTGTCCTTTAATAGGGAACAACATGTATAAATGTAGCCTTAATTTACTGCTACATGATTCTTTGAATACTAATGAATATCAAGATGGTTTCAGAAAGCCATATCCCACTATGTGTCAAATTATAAAAAAGCTGTTTGGAATTTTGATTCATGTGTTCATAACAATAGACACCAATGATTATACCTGGCTTTCCATCACTAATAATCAGCAACAGATTGTACAAAATATGCAGCTGCTGGGCTGCTGGGCTGGATTCCACCCAAGCACCACAGTTCTTTTTATCATGCTCTCCAACTCAGTGGCCCTTTTCCCAAGCAATTACATCAGTATTTGTCAGTTTTTCTTGGCAAATCTTATATTTTCTTTTTATTACAGGGATGATTTTTTCCTCTCGAGATTGATGGAAATATGTTAACTGTTTGTGTTTTAAGACACGAAACTTTTTCGTGACCAATTCATTATCTTGATCCACTTCCTTTCCAATTCTATTTTGTAAAACATTTCTAAGCATAGACGGTGACCACCTGTCAACATATATCGCAAAAAATGTTAAATGCACTTACCAGATCATCTCAAATCTTAGATTGCAAAATGGTATGAAAGCAATAATTGCTTTTTTTCTGGAGAAAAAGTAAAGATATGCTTTCCAATTTGAAATGCTTTGAAAATTGATTTCATATTGCCAAGAATTCTACACACAATGTTATCACATCAAACGTGAAATAGCCCAGTTGCTTTAAACTAAACTATGACATGGGAATCCCTGGGTGGCTCAGCAGTTTAGCACTGGCCTTTGGCTCAGGGCCTGATCCTGGAGTCCCAGGATCAAGTCCCACATCGGGCTCCCTGCATGGAGTCTGCTTCTCTCTCTGCCTGTGTGCCTCTCTCTCTCTCTGTGTCTCTCATGAATAAATAAATAAAATCTTAAAATAAATAAACTATGGCATAAAATTTGGAACTCTTCTTAGTAGCTCTCAAACTTTTCTCTTCTATACGGAATATTCTGAAATCTTCTATTGAGTGCCCCTGAAATCCATGTTAGTGTGCATGAGGCCATGTAACAGATGGCCTTTTAGGAATATACATACATTATTTAATCATAAAACAAATGTGTGTGATGATAAGTATAGGATTAAACTAAATGATATTATAGACACATTTCCAAGAAACTATGTGATTGAAATTAAAAATGACAAAAAAGCTTACTAGGTGTCCTTTCTAGAACATTCTTCCAAGTTGTCTCCACTTTCATTGTCTTGTCCTATTTTACAACTCTATAAGACATAGGAAACTGATAATATTCCAACACATTTTTATGTATGGAAATGCAAATAATTTTGTGGAAAGCAGTAATTATTGCTCTGTGGATATTGACCAATTTTGTATTTATTAAATGAATTATTTTCGGTATTCCTTATTGTCTACATATGTGTGTCCTTTGGATTCTCTCTTAATCTAGTTGTGACATATTATTAGTTCCCTCATTAATTTATAAAATTAAATATAAATTTTGACAATTAAACATCTGTATGATAATGGTGGTTTTACTTTTATAAAAACTCTTTTGATAGCTTCTGTATAAATTTTTATTTTATTTTTGATTTCAGAATTTTTATACCAACTTATCTATCATTTGTGCTGACTTTACTTTATCTGGCCTTATGCTTTGTTGTAATGTTCCTTGCAATGTAAGATTGGAAACTAGAAATGCCAGTAGGATATTTTCTTGCCATTTTTATTGAAATAGCAGATAATGCATGTGAATCAATCATAAATATTGTAGCATACTAGCTGTGGTATGTCATTTTTCCTTGCCTTCATTTTAAAAATTAAATCAATGATTATATGAATATTCTTAGAACTGAAAAAACTGACATGGCTAACCAGGTAGGAACATGGGCTTGGAATTCACTCATTTATGCTGACTTAGCTTTAGAAAATACTACTTAGAAATATATTTACATTTAGTCTAAATTAAAATGTGAAAGCACTTAATTGTCTATTATCAATAAGAACCACTAAATTCTGAAGATACAAGTATAAATAAATTATGGTGCCAGCTCATAGGAAGCATGAAGCCTAGAATTAGAAGTTGATGGTAAAGATACTCATCTTGAGTTTAGTATTGTATAGAAACTAAATAGCTGATCTAATGCTATTATATAATGTATAGTTAACGTTAGATAAATTGTTACATCTCTTGTATTGAAAGGTATCCACTTAATAGTGCACACTAGTGACTAATAACTCCAAATTAGTCATATTTGCCATATATTTGAAAATAGATTTAGACTAAGTGCTCAGAACACATGGTGTATTTGATTTAATTCATGTAATAATAATTTATTTGATACATACCAGTTACATGCATTATGTTGGGTAGTTAAGTTTACAAAGATTAATATGACATAGATTCTCTCCTTACCTGAGCAAATATAAGTGCTGTTAGGTAAGAAGGAAAGAGAAGCATCAATAATTAAGCATACAGAAATTCTATGGGCTTTACAAACAGGATTATGAACAAAGAATTAAGGTAGCAAAGACAGAGCAATTGTGTATAGGGGTTCCACCAAGAAAGAAACTTTTGAACTGTGGCTTATGGAGGAGTCCATCTTACTCGATCAGGAAAAAAAAAAAAAAAAGAGTGATGAGCGTTACAGAAAGAATGCATAGTGTGTGTTGTCTCATGGATGCATGGACAAGTAAATAATGCCCAGACATGCAGTAAAATTTGGCAAGGGAGGTATTGATAAGTCCAGATAGTTGAAAGTTGGAAAGAACAAATGGAAGGGACTCAAAGTGTGAAACACATCTGGGAAATAAAATTGGTATCTAATTATGAAGAATTTTGTATCTTGTCACAGAGAATTCACTATAGGTCTTCTGTAAGGAATTGTGTCTGAAGTAACAACATTCAGTCCGGGTTTTGTGGTGTTAACCATAGATGGAACACATAGGATCTAATAGAGGTGAAGAGTAAAGGAAGACTTTCTAGTTAAGAGCTCTGATAATTTTTTTGTTTTAGCTCTGGTAACTTTTAATGTGCACATTTATTCTGTCATTTACTAAGGTATCAATTCATAGTTGAATGTTATTTTAAAGAGGACTTTCTGGGCATGATATTAAACTAAGTGGCTTATTTTTGAAATTTTTGAGACCCCAGTAACTGAGACTTATACCTTCCTCATGACCATCTTCCTTAGCAGCTCCTTGGGGACTTGTGCTTTACAAGCATTCTATCTTAAGGCATATTCTAAAAAATGCGAGAATATATATATATATATATATATATATATACACACACACACATATATATATTACATATATACACACATATATATTACATATATGTAATTACATATATATGTAATTTATTCTAAGCGTGAATTCACACAAAATCTTTATCTTTTCCATTAGCATTTTGCATTTGAAATTGGTCACTGAGTCTGCAGCTAATATTTCATTCTGTGACCTCCAGGATGTCCACAAACAGGTTGCTTCTTTCCCTGTAGCATTTGCTGCTGCATGGCTATTATTAATTAGTCTACCATTGTGATAGGAAGTCTCTATTAGAAGGCAAGGCTGAGATCAGGAGATAATTGTCTTTTTGACATTATAGATTTCCAGAATTCAAAAAATTTTAGTAGTAGTTTTCATAACTAGTAGTTTTTCATAACTACATTTTATTCAGTGCATTGCTGAGAAGCAGTAAAGCATTTACACATAATTGCTGACAGGTGAAGATCTGAAGGGTTCTTTGCTACTAGAAGTGGAAGTCCCCATGAATATAACACATATTCTAGTAAAAGTAAAAGGACTCTTTGTGACCATCATTTTTCTGAATCTAGGAATTGGGTAAATTCTATCAGGTTTTAATTTTGTGGTTTTTGACTTGATTTCTAGCTTCACAGAGTTATAAGCACTAAGTAGTTTCAAAAGAAAGTTTCAAATTTAAGAAAGAATTATCTGCTATATACAACAAATAGCCCAGCCAGTATTCAAAACAGGTTAATTGATCTGCTCTCTAGGCAAGTGTAGCCAGTAATCACTATTCTACAATATTTATTCAGCATTTACCTTTTTAAAAACCTGTTTGAGTTATTTTAATACCATAAATTTCACCTAAAAAGGTGTACAATTCTGTATGCTCTGATATACACATGCAGTCATGTAGACACTACTGAAATCTACACAAAGAATATTTCCATCTCCCCAAAATCTCCCCTGTGCCTCTTATAATTCTTCCTTGCTCTCGGAAGAGAGCCCCGGTAACCAGTGATCTGGTTTTGTAGGTAGTTTTGCCCTCTCCTGAAGATCATACAGTAAATGGTTTATTTTCTTTATCATGTTTGTGATTTATCCATGTTGCTGTATTACTGAGTAGAATTCAGTTGTATACATCTATAGATGCACCAGGTCTCTCTATTCACCAATTGTACACATTTTGGTTGTTTTGAACTTTAGGAGATTATGAATAAAGCTGCTATAAACATTTGTGAATGGGTTTTTTTGTGGATGTGTTTTCATTTTTCTTGGGTAAATACCTAGGAGTGATATTTCTGAGTCCTATGAGAACATTACAAAAAACTACCAGCATTCTTTTTCCAAAGCCGCTGTACCCTTTTGCATTCTCACTAACAGCATGACATTTCCAGTAGCTGCACATCCTCACCAGATCTTCATATTGACAAGTGTGTGGTTATATCTCACATTGTAGTTGTAGTAGTATTGCATTGTGATTTTAATTTGCATTTCCCTAAGGATTAATGATGTTGAGCATCTTTTTGTATGCTTATCTCCTCAAATCTTTTCCTCATTTTTTTCATAATAATTTATTATTGAGTTTTGAAAGGTCTTTGTATTTTCTAAATGAGTTCTTTATTATATATATGCTTTGCAAATACTCTATCCAAGTTTATAGTGTACTGTTAATTTTTAATTTTCTTAATAGTATCTTTGCATAAGAAGGTTGTAATTTTGATGAAGTCCAATGTATTTTTCTTTTATGATTTGTACTTCTTTGTGTCCTGTTGAAGAAATATTTGCCTAATCAAGCATATATTTTATCCTATATTTGTTTGGCATATGGATGTTCAATTTTTTCTGTATCATTTGTTGAAAAGACTGCCATTTTTCCATTAATTACCTCGGTGATTTTATAAAAAATCATTTGATCACATTTTTCTGGGTGTATTCCTGTGTTCCATAATCTGTTTTATTGACTATGGTCCTCTTCTTTTGCCAAAACCATAATTTCTTGACTACTGTAGCTTTATAGTAAATTTTCAAATCAGTATTATGAATCTTTCAACTTTGCTTTTATCCAGAGTTTTTATTCCTTTGCCTTTCTATGTACCTTTTAAAATTAGCTTTTCCACTTCTATAAAAAAAAGGCCTGTTGGAATTTTGTTTGGGATTCTACTGAATATGTAGTTCTAATGATGGGAGTCTATGTTTGTATAGCTTGTTTTAAGTTTCTCTCTCAACAATATTTTATGCTTTGCAGTATATAAACTTGCATATATTTTTGATGATATATATGTAAATATTGCATGGTTGTGATGCTATTTTAGATTTTACTTTGAAAAATTTTTTCTAATTGTTTGTTGCTCACATATATAAATAGTATTGATTTTTATATATTGATCTTATATCCTGCATTCTTACTAAATTTACTTTTTAGTTCCATTAACTTTCATTTCTATAGACTTGTTGGGAAAATCTATGTAGGCAGTCAAGTCATCTAATTTCTTCCTTTCAGTATATATGGCATTTATTTATTTTTATTCCTTTTGCATTGACTAGCTAAGACACCTACTATGATGCTAAATAGTATTGATAGGGTACACATCCTTTCCTCAGTCCCAGTTTGCATTAGTTTTTGCAGATGTTTTATCAAGTTTGGGAAGTTCCTTTCTATTTCTAGTTTGCTTTGAGATTTTATCATGAATGGGTGTTGAATTTCGTGAATACTTTTTTTGCATATTTTAGATTATCATATGGTTTTTCCTCATTAGTCTGTTGATATGGTGAATTATACCTGCTGATTTTCAACTCTTTAACCAAACTTGGACTCCTTGAATAACTACCCTTTGCCCATTTGGCTATGTAGTGTGCTGTTCTTTTCAAAGTATTGAGGGATTGGATTTACAAATTTTTAAAATATTTTATTTATTTATGTGTGTGAGAGAGAGGGAATGAGGCAGGAGGAAGGGCAGAATGAGAGGGAGAAACAGATGTCCTACTGAACAGGGAGGCTGAAGACTCTGGGGGCTTGATCCCAAGGTTCTGCAATCATGACCTGAGCCCCTATACAGATGCTTAACCACTTAATCAGCTGAACCACCCAGGCACCGAGGGATTTCCACAAATTTTAACAAAGATTTTTGTGTCCATGTCAATGAATGACACTGATCTGTAATATCTTTTGTAATATCTTCTGTCCTATTATAATATTAGTGTTGAAATAATGATAGCATTGAGCAATTAGTTCAAAAGTGTTCCGTATTTTAATTTTTGTAAAATTTTGCTTGTAGTCAGTATTATATTGTCCTTAAATGTTTGATAGAATTTTCTTCATCGGAGAACCTTAAAATGCCCGTCTGTTACTTTAGTAGATATATAACTATCCAAGTTATACATGTCTTCTTGAATGAGCATTGGAATTTTGTGTCTTTTAAGGAATTTGTCCACTTTGTCTTCTTAGTTGATGAATTTATGGGCATAAAATTATTCAAATATTTATGTATTAGGCTTAATGTTAATGGAATCTTTAGTGATATACACTCTATCCTGATATTGGATATTTGTATCTGTTCTTTTTTTTCTGTTCAGTCTAACATATTTATTATTTTGTTGATATTTTAAAAATATTTTGCTTCATTGATTTACTGTTTCTTTATTCCTTTTTGGTTTTCTTTAATATTTTCTTTTTTCTGTTTGCTTTGAATTTAATTTTATCTGCTTTTTCGAGTTTCTTAAGTTGAATGTTTAGTTAATTTGTCTGAAACATATAATCTTTACTAACCTAAGCATGTAGGTCTGTAGATTTCACCCAAAGCAATGCATTAGACAAATCCCACAAATTTTGATATGTTGCATCTTTATTTCCATTTAACTCAAAATATTTCCTAATGTATCTTTTTCTTTGGCCATGGGTCATTTATAGCATGTTTCTTTTAAATTCTCAAGTATTTGGAGATTTCTTAGATATCTTCCTGTTATTGTGGTCTAGTTAATTCTCGTGGTCCGAGACATATAAGATTTTAATTCTTTAAATGTGTTGAAGTTTGTTTATGGCCCACATATGGTCAATCTTGGTAAATTTCCCACGTCTATGTGGAGCACTCTTAACAAATAAAGATAGAGAGAACATATATCAGTGTAAAAAGTGGGGCATTTTCTTTAAGATTTTTAGATTTTAAATATTGCTTAGAAAGGTTTTTCATACTCTACAGTTGTGATAATATTAAACCATAGGGAATTTATACTTGTGTTCCTTGTTATTAGGAGCTCTAACATTTTTGGAAACATATCTCCAAGTTTCCTATGATTATTTGTTATATTGTTCTTTTTCCCACAATATTTTTATAATATTTTATATTCTCATATATGTTGGATCTCCCACTAGATTCTCTCTTCAGATATTTTTTTGTAAATTAAATATGGGCCCCAATTTTTTGACACTCTTCTTTTTAGGAGATGGGATTTGATTCCCTTTCACTAGAATATGGGTTGGTGCATAGTTTCCTTGACCAGCAGAATGGAATAGATTTGACATTCTGGGCCACTGGAGGTGAAGCCATAAGATTTCTTGCAGCCTTTTTTGTGTCTTTTGGGATATTCTCTCTCAAAACCCACCTGCAGTGCTGTTAGAAGCCTGAACAATATGGGAAGACTGCTGGTGTTCCATTTGACAGCCTCAGCTAAGCAGCAAGTTAATTGTTAGCATTAAATGCCACCCATGTGAGTAAGTCATGTTGGTTTTACACCATGGCTGAGTCTTCAGTTGATTTCAGCCCCAGTGAACATGGGAGATCTTAAATGAGAACTGTCCATTTAACCTCAGTTAACCCGTAGAATCAAGAAAAATAATAAACTGTTGTTTTAAATCTCAAGTATTAGAATTGTTAGTTACACAGCAATAGATAATCTAGATATAGTGATACAACATTTTGAAATATTTGTTTATTCTATAGTTTATAGTTTTTTTTTCCTGTATTTTGCTGTCTGAATCCCCCCAGGCTGCTTCCAATTTTTGTATTGTAAAAATTATTCAGGGACCCTGGGTGGTTCCGTGGTTCAGTGTCTGCCTTCAGCTCAGGGTGTGATCCCAAGGTCACAGGATCGAGTCCCACATCAGGCTCCTTGCAGGGAGCCTGCTTCTCCCTCTGCTATGTCTCTACCTCTCTCTGTGTCTCTCATGAATAAATAATAAAATCTTTAAAAAAAATTTTTAAAATGTTTAAAAAGAAGAAAAAATTATTCACTATAATACATTTTCTTTTCCAAATAAACACTAATTTATAATGTTAACTTATTTATGTATTTATTTTTAATTTTAATTTCAGTATAGTTAACATACAGTGTCATATTAGCTTCAATGTACAATGTAGTGTTCCATTTAAAAGTTCATTGTAATTTGAGATTTTTTTTTTAATCTATAGAAAATTTTGTTGAGATTACATTTTTAAGTCTCTAGGTCTAGACTCTTGGACCTGGTGAGTAATAAGAAATTAATCTATTGAGAACAGAAATTTTTTTAAAGTAGAACTTTTTTTTGTCCATGTGCCTACCATATTCACCAAGTTTAAATGAACTTATCATTTTATTCAGGGGTTCTTGAATATTTAGGGCATTTAATAATGTAAATATGAACACGAGTAACTAAAAAGTCTATAATTGATTGATTGATTGATTCTTTTTCCTTCCTGCCTTCTTTCCCTCTTTCTCATGTCTCACAATCTTTCCCCTCTCTCCCCTCTCTTCCTTCTTTCCTTCCTCTCTTCCCCCTCCTTGCTTCCTTCTTTCTCTTTCTTTCCTTCCTAGATATTTTAGTTTCATTTAGATTATATTGATTTCTGGGTGTCCTCATGTCCTTTTGAGCTATTTTTGCATAATTATCAATATTCAGATGCCAAACATTAAAGGATAATGTACCTTGCTAAATTCTTTCTCTATTAGATGTTCTATGCACTAGCTCATTGTTTCAAAAATTATTTATCTGTATTAACCTTGAATGCATTATTTGGTCTCTTCTTTGAAAAGGTTGTTTAAGAAAGAAAAAATCATTATTTCTCTATTCATCTCAAAATCAATTATTTATAAGATGGTTACATGACTAATATGAGTGACCACCTACAAAAATATCATATAGACCCTTGATGTAACATTGATTGCTTTTAGTAAAGCAGAAATCATATCAAAAATCCTTGTTTTGAGATGCCTGGGTGGCTCAGTGTTTGAGCGGCTGCCTTTGGCTCCGGGTGTGATCCCAGGACCAGGGATCAAGTCCCACATCAGGATCCCTGTAAGGAGCCAGCTTTTCCCTCTGTCTATGTCTCTGCCCCTCTCTGTGTGTCTCTTGTGAATAAATAAATAAAATATATTTTTTTAAAAATCCTGTTTTACCACTTAAGGCTGTCAGGGATACAATATTATGCTATATTTTTCATGAAGGACAAATGATCACAAAATAGTAATTATTTTTAATATCAAATTACAAAATCATAGATGAATGGAAGTAAGAAAAATAAAAGATCCTCTGTAGCATTATCCCTGCCATTCACTTCTCAGCCTCCTTACTGCCTCTTCTCTGCTTCTTTTTCTAACCTACCTGACTTACTTTCAGTTCTTAGAAGGCACTATGCTGATTTATTCTTATCCGTGCACTTAATCCATAATTCTTGCACTGCCGAGAGTACTCACCACAAATCATGACCAGCCCTATCTTTATCTACAGAGATGTTCCTTTTTTACAAATTTGGATCAGAGGTGGCCACCTTATAATGCCTGTTCTGATATTCTCCTTGGAAATGTTCCCATTTGTGTCTCACACTTCTCATAAGGCTCTGTCAGATTACCTATAACTAACTTTTATTTTTCAAGTATGAATTCATCCAAAAAGTAGTCTTTCCACTAGACTGACAAGTTGATTTTACAAAACAGACCTTAGATTTATTCAGTAAGTGAACGAAAGTATTAAATTATCTGGATTCCATCTTGAATATATATATTACTCATTTCTGTGTATTGTATTTAAAAATAGTAAGTAAGCCTTTTAAATTTATAATTTAGGAATAAATTTTGATCTTTTCTTACTTTGCCATTTCATCCTTTTAAGAGATCCTATTCATTTCATGTATGCTGTAATAAACATAGGCTTATATTTACTTGTTTATAATGAAATAAATACTTAGCTATTCCTACCCCCAAACCTTCCTCTTCTGCATAATGCCAAAATCAGGTGTATATTTTTAAGCAGCATTATAAATGATTATATAAATGCTTGTGACTGATTTGATATGTGAGTGGAATTGAGGTTTTCAGGAGACAAAGGATTCCTTACACTGATCACTTGTCTTTCCAATTAAAAAAAAATGGCAGGCTGTAACCATTAAATATTAGGTTTTTAGAAAAAGACTGACCTCAGAGGAACTTTATTCTTCACTTCTCCTCGTGCATTTTTTGGTTATTTTTTTCTTTAGTATCTCTCCAGTAAAATCTGGATATACATGGTCATTGACTATTGAATGTTTTTATATTCCTTGTGTGTGGGGTTTCAACCATTATTTTTGATTACCTGTTCTGGCATGATCACAATTTCCTGTAATATTTCTTTTCTCTCCCAAGGGAAATTAATGTCTGTTCCTAGAATTTGTCCCTTATTTTCTTTGTGAAAACTGAGACAAGGAAGCAAGGAATTAATTTAATATTTTAGCAATATCTATTTCATTGGTCGATAATTTATTCTTATAATTTTTACTCTGCAGGCTTCTTCAGAGTGACCTCTGGTCCTTTATATGCTTGAAACACATTTTCTATAATATCTTGACCTCCTGTGATATTTTTCATTCATTCCTCACTCTGGTTTTCCCTTTCATTCTGCTCTTGTGACTGTGCCCTTTGTCTCTTTCCTACAGTTCCTCATAACCAATATTTTATACTTCATATCTGAGCTGCTCATATACTTGATTACTTTTTACAAATCATTTTTCATCCATATTGGATTTTTTTTTAATTTCTGTGATATTTACTTTTAGGTTACACATAAACACAATCCTTTGGGTAACTGAACATTAATTTACTTTGCAACATGCCCCAATTTTTCTTCTCTTGTTTTATTCTACACAATAAATAAATAAATATCTCACCACATTTTTTTTAATCCCAAATATGATCCTGCAGGTTACCTTATTTTTTGATTTATTGACTCCTTTGTTCTCTCATTAGTCTCAAGATACTCCTCAGTATTTATTTCTTGTTATTTTATACTTATGTGTAGGTAGCTTAGGACATGGCTCTATCCTGTGTATTAACAGAAGTTAACACATTAACTGTGTTTCTACATTGGGACTTCTCTTGTAGCTATAACTATTCATAGTCACATCATACACAGGAACTATGTATATGGATATGAATCATCTGTCCCTTGTTTTCTTGTTTCAGATATTTTATACTTTCTGGTCATTCTCACTATTTCTGAAATAAAATTATGAACATAGTTATTTTTTATCTCTTTATAAAAAAATTCCTGGTATTTTTTAACCTTTCAAAAGCTATGTTCTATGTTCTTTTTTTCCTCCCAATTAAATTCTTTAGTTTGATACCATTGCAAATTTTGTGTGTTTGTGCCTTTTATGTATAAATAGCTTCTGTTATAATTTCCATTCTTTCATATTTTCTGCTTGGATATAACTTACTTATTCATTCTATGTACATTTATTGAGTCTCATATAAATGTTAGATACAGTAAGGCTGTAGATACAATAGATAAATGGGCATGGTCTCTATCCTTATGGATATCGTAATCCAATAAATATTTCTAAAATGATGTACCACTGAAATTTGCAATAAATGATTTGGTTGTAAAGTAAGGGATATACCATCAAAGACTCATGGAAAAATTTGGTTTGAATTTTGATGAAGAGGTCAGAAAGTTTTCTCTGGGTAAATTGTCTTTAAGCTGAGATTGAAAACAGCAGTAATAGTTACCTAATTGTATTAACCTGAGTTTCTCTCAAAACTTGAAATTGTGAGAGATTACCCTAAGAATCAGGAGTTTTGAAAGACCAGGAAGAAGGCTTTGATATTAGCATAATAATGCTGGCTTCATTGAATGAGTTAGGAAATATCTAATGTGCTTATATTTTCTGGAAAAGATTGAGAAGAATTGGTATCATATCTTACTTAAATGTGTGATTGAATTCACCAGAGAAATCATCTGGCACTAGTATTTTATAGAAAGTTACTAAGTGTTCAACATTTTTGATAAATTTAGTCCTATTCAGAAGATCCATTCATCCTATTGTGAGTTTTGGTAGATTTTGCCCTTCTAGGAATTACTTCCTTTCATCTAAGTTATCATATTTGTGGGCATAGAGTTGTTCACGGCATTCCTTTATTACACTTTTAATGTTCATGGTTTCAGTAGCTATATGACTGTCAGGAACTGAGCTGGATTTGAGAGCTGAGCTATTGAGTATTGCAGTTGTCGGGACAAAAAGCCAAAATGAAAGTACAGTAAAAATCAAGCCTTTAGTCACTTCCTGCAATAGTATCAGCAAGAGGGTAAACCTGAGAAAGTGCCAGATCCTCCCCATCCCTCCTGCCAGTTTTCTCCAGGGAATGGTTGCTGGTCGAGGATCAAATGGATCAGTACACAGGTGGGAATTGTCTCAATGACAAGGGAACTCCCAGCAAAGGACTTCGTTCTCTGTGACTATCATAGGGGCTGGAAGGAGAAGAGGGTGGGAGAAGGTTCAGAGTGGAAATGAACTGAATACTGAGTCTGAGAGCAGAAGAATGTCTTTCAGTCATGAGGAGTCTCAGTAGAGGCCCAGAAGAAAGCCTCAGCTGCAGGCCTTGGATATATATATATATATATCCACATACATACAGTATATATACCGGCCATGCTCATACATGCTGTCCTTGACTGCAGCTTCTTTTTGAGGCTGCAAGTGTGTGGGCCGTGCATCAAGTTAGGGTGGTGAGGATGACTTTCCACTGCAAGGACTACTTTCCACAGTGCAGCCTGCCAGGTAAGCCTTTATAATTGCTTATGGTTGGGCCAGAATGATTACAGAATAGGTTTTTGGCCAGTGTCTTGAGGTCTTAATGACCATTCTTTCTTTTTTGATATGAGTAATTTGTGACATCACTTTAGTTTTTGGTTTGACTGGCTAGAGTTTTTTAATTCATTAATATTTTCAAAGAACCAGTTTTTTATTCCTTCTCTGCTTATTTTGGATTTAAGTTACTCTTTTTTCTAGTTTTCTAAGATGGAAGCTTACGTTATTAACTTTTAGACCTTTTTTCAAGTATGTGCATTAAATGATAAAAATTTCCCTCTAGGGATCCCTGGGTGGCTCAGTGGTTTAGCGCCTGCCTTTGGCCCAGGGTGTGATCCTGGAGTCCTGGAATCAAGTCCCACATTGGGCTTCCTAAGTGGAGACTGCTTCTCCCTCTCCCTGTATTTCTCATGAATAAATTAAAAAATCTTAAAAAAAAATTCCCTCTAAACACTGCTTTCACTCATCTCACAAATTTTGATAAGGTGCATTTTTATTTCCATTTAGTTTCAAATCATTTTGTTTTTCTTGAAACTTCTAAATTGACTAATGTGTTATTTACAGATTATTGTTTAATCTCCAGCATTTTGGGATTGCCATTTATTTTTGTCATTTGATTTCTGGCTGAAAGGTGGATATGCTGTATCAAATAATAGGAACTGAGGGGAAAAAGGTCTTATTATAAAGATTTACATCAGTCTGGTTAGGAGTTGGGTTGTACTTCTGGGCTTTCCTAGAAAGTCCTCTGCAGATGGTCTTTCAGATCTTTCAGGTGTAATATATTGACATAGTGAAGCCCTGTTGGCAAGTTGGGGGTGGGGGACATTTTGTAATCTTACCAAAACCATTGTTTAGTGGATGCATATCCCAGACTATAAATTTACCAATAAGTGCTTTATTTCTTTTTTTAAGCCTCTCTTCTTTCTCCTCTTGCATCAGAAAAAATGAAGGAGGGATCCCTGGGTGGTGCAGCGGTTTGGCGCCTGCCTTTGGCCCAGGGTGCGATCCTGGTGACCCGGGATCAAGTCCCACATTGGGCTCCCCACAGGGAGCCTGCTTCTCCCTCTGCCTGTGTCTCTGCCTCTCTCTCTCTCTGTGACTATCATAAATAAATAAAAATTAAAAAAAAAATTTTAAAGAAAAAATGAAGGAGAATCAGTTTGGAGCAATGTACTTCCCTCGGGGGATAAGGCCCTACTAGTTTTCCCCTAAGAGTAGGCCTTTGTTAAGAACGCTTGGCATAGGGATCCCTGGGTGGCGCAGCGGTTTGGCGCCTGCCTTTGGCCCACGGCGTGATCCTGGAGACTCGGGATCGTAATCCCACATCGGGCTCCCGGTGCATGGAGCCTGCTTCTCCCTCTGCCTTTGTCTCTGCCTCTCTCTTGGTGTGACTATCATAAATAAATAAAAATTAAAAAAAAAAAAAAAACGTTTGGCATATTTCAAGATGTTTACTTTTATACTCCCCCTGGCAAAGCCAGGTGGGAATCTTGCAGGGCTGTTCATCAAGAGAACCTGGTGGGTATTTTTTGAGCTGAAATCCATGAAAGTGAGGGAGCCCCTTAAGATTACAGCACCCATGAGTTTCTCCTTCTCAAACTGTATTCTGCAGTCTCCAGCACCTCATCAAAATTACCTTTTAAGTGTTAACACAAGTTTCTGGCTTCCACAGCCTCTCTTCCAGATAAGCAGATCTCAGTTATGATTCCCTATTAGCCTGTTTCTAGCTTTTCTGGTGGTGGTATACCCTGTTAAGTTACTTGGTGGCTCCAAGAAAATCTGCTGACTTTCACTTTGTCCAATTTTTTCCTGTTGTAAGAATAGAAGTGACAGTGTCTAAGTTCTGTAAGCATTTTGGTAGAATCAGAAGTCCAGTGCTTGGGGATCCCTGGGTGGCTCAGCGGTTTGGCACCTGCCTTCGGCCCAGGGTGCTATCCTGGAGTCCCAGGATGGAGTCCCAGGATGGAGTCCCAGGATCGAGTCCCACGTCGGGCTCCTGGCATGGAGCCTGTTTCTCTCTCTGCCTGTCTCTCTCTCTCTCTCTCTCTCTCTCTCTATGTCTGTCATAAATGAATAAGTAAAAAATCTTTAAAAAAAGAAGAAGTCCAGTGCTTTTTCTTAAATACATACTATTGCCTTCTTTTCCATTCTTCTATGGTTTGGGGAAAGTGAGGAGAGTGGCAGCTAACCTTCAGCTAACCTTTTCTGTGTATTCACACAACGGCTAAGAAGGAATTGAGCTTAACTTCCCATAGATTTCATTTAAAGACATAAAAATATAAATATAAAGCTTATATAATGTTTAAAAATTATTAACCAATACCATCCTGCCCCAAATTCTAGCACCTCTTATATTCTCAGTTGTTATTTACTATGTGTTCATAGACATCATGAAGATCATAGAGACAGGAACAGAAACTACAATTTATCTGAAGCCTACCATAGACTGGGCTAGTCTACTCTTTGTATGCACAGTTTATTTAACTTTCACAATAATCTATTCAGTAGTCATTATTCCTGTGTTGCATGTGACAGATCAAAGGTTTGCAATGAAAATCATTCCCAAATTCATTATAGCCAAAAGTTTTTAAAAGAAATGCTTATAACAAGCTTATTTATCCCAAGTCTTATAATAAAAAATAGATAAGAATTTGGTTTTTTTTTTTGCTTTATATTGATGTTAAGTCATTGTCATATACTTGATTCTTGATTATAGATGAGTCACCAGGCAGAAAAGATTTGTCCTTTCTTTCTTCCCTCTTTTGTACTCCTATCTTTACCGTATGTAGAACCTATACTTGTTCTCTTTTAATCATTTCTTAAAATGCTTGCTGCCCTAATATGAAATTACTTCTTCTTTGACTTGCATTGAGACAGAGTATAGGCACTCTTCTGCTAAGACTATAAATTAGTGTTCTAGGAGCTCAACAAGTCAGCACCAAATATTCATGTAATTCTCCACAGATATATTCATCTAGGACAGTACTACATTTTGCACTTTGTGCAAAACCATCTGTTTCTTCTTGTGTTAGCTGCTAATCCCACAGCCTACAAACCATAATCTTACCTTCTCTAAATCCTATCTTGGAAAAGGAACCTTGTCAAGAGAAAAAGGAAACTTAATACAGTTTAAAGGTGAACCAGTAAGCCTTAACTTTGTCTACGCAAAATCTTCCCCAGCTGTAACATAGTGCCAGTCAAGCCCCTAATGCAAAACACATGTATGCTTTATCAACAAATCCACCATCTTGAGAGAACTGGATATTTTGACAGTTTTTATTAGATAGTGGCTTTTTTTTTCCTTTCGATTCATGAATAAAAATAGAGTTGAAGTAGCATTATTAAACAGGGATTAATAAGACACTTTTTGTAGAAATAGCATGTTGCCAAAATCCTTAGAATTAGTCATAAGTTCATTCTATAGAAGATTTCACGCAGTAGGAAATGACCTTATCATCCCAGTAGGAAGTAAACTCCTCTTATCTCACATTGAGAACTTAATTAGCAATTGTACCTTTAGGAGTATGAAGTCTTTCTGTTCATTCTTTTCAGTGTATTTTCAAGAATCAAGGTTCCTGAGTCGTCTGACTTACATGAAAGGTCAGGAGCTCTTCATGATTTTCTTCATGGGGACTCCTGAATTTATCTACATAGTCAACCTGAAGGTTAAACTCTTAAGGTTTCACAGCTTTTATGAAGTCCTTGGTGATAAAAATAGCATTTAATTAAAATTGTATTTTGTACTTATCTAAGTGTTGAAAACAAAACGCAAAACAAAGAACAAAGAAAACCCCACAAACAAAACTAAATTTGGTTTCCAAATAATGTCTTACTTTTTTTTTTTTTTTTTTTTTTTGCTGGAAAGTGAATTTTCTAAGATGCTGTGTAGTAGTTCAGATATAGATCTATAGTATTTGGGATATGCAGCAAAAGTCCGTTGTGGTTACACTTTCCATTTCTTTGGTTATTTGTAGGCTTGAGTTTTTAATTGTTGGGAAATTATGCAATTTTTAGTGTATTTGTATTTTATTACCATTCTGTTCCACATGCCTGTTTTCTTTTCTGACTAATCAAAGTGTTTCTGCATGTTTGTGAAATAATTTGGTCAAGGAAGAAGGAATTAAAAGTGAGGAGAATCATTTCCATGTTTCCAATATCTGTTTCGGTAACCTGTTTAAAAGCAACACATATCTGCTAAATTTTTATGGTGCTTGATAATACTGAAGTATGAGAAACTGTCTTTCCATTTTCTACCATATATCTGTACTTCAGAGAGATCTATATATACCTATTCATAGTAAAATGTAGGATTTTAAAAAAATGCAATCATAGTTTATAATAAATGACTATTAAAGTTATCCGATATGGTGAATACAAAATAAATTTTTAACTTGAAAATCCTAAGGTAGCATTTGGTAGCACTGGACTTAGCTGTAGATTGATGGGAAGGTGATTTTTAAATTTTTTACCTTTTTTAAAATTTTTTTTTAATTTTTTACCTTTTTAAGCAGGGAGCAGGACATGAACAAATAGGATCTTATTTCTTGAAGGATAGTTATTCCTGTTACTTTGGTGAAGCTGGTGTAATATTGCGTGTTTTATATATCTTTTTTGTTTTTATTCAACTAAAGAATTATAGATGACTACACCATTAAAATGTAATCTTATAGTTACCTTAAGAAAATGTTTATTCTATTGTGTGTCTGTTACCCAGGAATACAGTCTATTCCTCAGTTCTTATATTCTCAATGTAAGTTAACTTAAAATTTAGCTACTATGGAATTTAAATGAAAACTTGTAAGTGGAGATTGGGTTGTGACTTTAAGCCAGAATAAAAAGGCATTGACATACTTGTTCACAGCTGCCATTATTAAACACACATGACACTTACATTTAATAGTAAAAGAATTTACAGTTGAAGAAATGGAGGTGAAACGCTAATAAGCAAGTTTATTTTGAACCAGTTCTGTACACTGCCAAGGTCAGCATTCCCATCCACATCCTGTTCTGTCTTATATCCATATATGTAATTAAACTGAAAGTGATCAATCTTCAAATCTGATCTTAAATTTGAGAGAAATGTTAGCCTTCTTTTTTATAATTTTGATACCACCATTTTACATAAGATAGTACTCATGAAAAACATGGGAACCTCTTCCCCCTTTTAACTTCAGAATAGGAAAAAAATGGGTTTGAAATAGTTTTTCCATGAAGAATACAGCTAGTACTGTTATAACCATTTATTAGAAAAAGTATTCTAATTCCAAAAGCTCCTGGTTTACCAATTGGCACATAGTGAAATGAAATATTTAATGTTTATAAAACTTTCTATATAGACACTTGTAGCAAAATATTTACCTGCATTTCTAGGATTAAATAAACTTTAAGCAGAAAATTTTTGCTTATTTTTTAAATGGAGATGGTATTCCCAAGCACTAGGATCTTATTTAATCATAGAATTATAATCATATCAAAATTCTATAGAATCTTAGAGTTCATGTCCATGTATAGCCCATCTGGTCCTTAAAGTTTTCCTGTTTTTCACTCTGTTTCTTGTCTTTTCTTTCTCCTGGTATCTTTCTTGTTTCTCACACACTTCCCTGTCAACTTCTTATTGTGGAAGGATGATGAAAAACAACTCTTGGAAGTGCTATTTTAATGTGGCTTAACTATAGACAGACAGCTGTTCTGAATTAAAACATTTCTTTTCAGTCCAGTTGAATTGGGTCAAAGTTGTAGGGAAAGAAAAAAATCACAGATGTTTCAAATCCTAGCCATCATAACTCTTTAGCACTTAGTATTTATACCATTCATTTCGAGCGAAGCATATGCTACCTTATATTTTTAATTATTTTTAGAAGTCCCCTCTCCCTGTATTTCATTATAAGCTTCAATGCCAACATAGCTCAGACTTCCTTGCACACCTTGTATCTAGTCCAGCACACAACATATGTTCCAATTTGTATGTAATTCAACACAGTAGATATCAACTAATGTATATCGAGTGCCTACTGTGGGTGACTCAAATAAGAAAATGCCTATGTTGTTTTTACATCAGAATCCTAGTACCAGTATTCAAGGGAGCATAGATGTATTGAAAGGAAAAAGCTTGTACCATAACTATAATGCAAAGTTGCCTAAGATACTGTTACAAGAAGGTACAAGGTAAGACAGAGAAAATTATTTACCTAGATTGATTAAAAATAAAATGTTGCCATTTGTGACTTTTCTGAGAAGAGGCACTTGAGTTGACAGTGGCATTGAAGGTAGTATATGGTAGATCATCAATAAATGTTGACTGCCAGGGATGTCTCTGAACAAGCAAGTAAAGTGAAAGGGCCAAAGGACCCAAGGTTATGGAAGGACCTAAGCAAGTTACCTGATTAAACTAAAGCACAATGAGTGAGAGGTATAAAGTGAGAAAGGAGCCCATAATTCTAACTGGCATGGGATTGTGGGAGATGTGGTAGACAGAAATAATGGTTCCAAAACAAGTTCTTCCTTTCAGTCTCTGAGCCTGTAAACAAGGGGGAAGATGATTTTGTAAATATGATTAAAACTAGGAATTTAGAGATGGGCAGATTAACCTGGATTACCTGGATAAATACAATCTAATATCATGAGTTCCTAATGTGATCAGAGACCTAATGTTCCTGGCTTAGAATAAGCAAGAAGGGATCCTTGAACTCAGGAATTCCGGCAGCCTCTAAAGTGCCTCGGACAGGATGCCTGGGTGACTGAGTGGTTGAGCAGTTGAGTGTGTGCCTTCAGCTCAGAGCATGACCCTGGAGTCCTGGGATTGAGTCTCACATTGGCTCCTGGCAGGAAGTCCGATTCTCATCTGGCTGTGTCCATGACTCTCTCTGTGTTTGTCTCATAAGTGAAATCTTCATTTTTTTTTTTTTTTTTTTTTACTTTTTTAAAAGTGCCTTGGAAAAGGCAATGAAGCAGATTCTTCTTTAGAGCTTCCAGAAAGGAAATGATACCTTGAATTTAACCCACTGAGACCTGCTTTGGACTTCTGATGCACAGAACTGTAAGATGATAGATTTTTAAGTTTTTAAGGCACTGATTTCATGATAGTTTTCTATTGCTGTTATAATAAATTAAAATAATGTCAAGTGACATTTATGTGGTTAAAAAGTAGGCTACAGAGAACTAATGAAGATTTTTAAACAAGGCATTAATGTAGATTAATTTTATACATATTAGGAAAATTACTTCTGGTTTTTAATAGGTAATACAGACAAAACTAGATAAAGTTCTAGAAGAAAACAATTATACATGAAATTGTCTTTAAATAGAAATTATAAATTCCAATGTAACTCTTAAGACAAAATATTTAATAAAATTTATAACTTCTGAAAATAGAGGGTTTTTTCTTATATTTCTAAATATATTATAGAATTAAATGAAGTTTAGACTAAACAGTCTTAATCACAACTTAGATTCTGTCACTGATGTTATATATGCCTTATCACACTTCTGTTTATTCATACTTCTAGCCATCAATTAATCTTTTAATACATTTCAAAGTAAATTACAGATATCAGTAGAATGTTCCCTAAATATTTTATCATTATCTACAGTTCTGTACTTTGAATATTATTTAAATTTACATGAAGTGAAATGCACTAATTGTAGCTAAGGATTTTGTTTTCCAAATGCCTAAAATTGTGCAATTCCTATCTCTATCAAGATACAGAATGTTACCATCTTCTAGAAGGTTCCTTCATGTTCCATTGTGTCCTGGAAACAAACCAGCTCACAAGAACTGATTATGTACAACCTCTTAACAATTATGTTTGATATTAAGTTGGTATTTGAAGTTAGCCACAGTGGTAGTATTTGCTCCATGGAAATAGGCAAACACATCAAATTAAACCAGAATCCTCCTTACCACCCACCATGCACCCCCCGACCCCCAGAGCTGGAGATAATCACATGTTTGATTCCCCACCACCACCAAATATTAGCTTTGCCTGTGCTAAAATTTTATAAAAACAAAAGTGTAGTTTGTTAATGCTGATTAGGTTTTCAGTGTATGAATATTTCACAGTCATTTTTCTATCGATGGTTACGGAGCTAGTTCAGTTTTTTGGCTGTTAGGAATAAAGGTTTTGTAAGTTCTCTAATAAATAGTTGTGATAAATAGGCTTGTTAGGTCATTTTGTAAATGTATGTTCAAATATATAATTATATATATAATATAAAAAAGTATAAAAAGTCTATAATCCATTTGTAGTTACTATGGATGGGGCAAGAGAAATCATCCCTTTTGGTAACATTCTGTACAGATGGGGAAGCCAGGTGTTCATTTATATATTATCCCTTTTCCTATGTGTGAGAAATCACAGGCTAAGGAAGATCTCATGTTTCCAAGCTATGCCCTCTCACGGAGTGTTCTATATATGTAAAATAAAATTATTCCCCTTATCTAAAATTATTCCCCGTGTCCAAGTTCTTTCCCTGCCACCCCACTCGACCCCCTCACACCTTATTTGTTTGGTCAGTGTGTTGGAACTCTTTCTCTAGAAACCTGGATTTTTACAAAGGCTCTTTCATCCATGAATGATTGTCTAAGTCAGGGTTTTCCAGGGACTTCTGGGCTGTGATTCATAGACCAGTGCCAGGGTCCACAGCCAGGACCAAGGTCAATCTGTCAGTTCCCAATGCATGGGTGGCCAACATTGTTCTGGGTCCCTTGACATGTGGTGTTAGACCCTGAAGCTCCATCAGAAATACTTTGTCTGTGAATGGATGCCAAATTTTTATTGTTGGGAGAACAAACTAGGGATATCATCTGTCACCATGATGTTGATGTCACCTATAGTTTTTAACTGGCAAATTTATTGACCTAAAATTATCCACAATATTATTCTTAATATGTGCCTGGGGAATAAAATCTGGGGAATAAGTCTTTCATCCTTAACTTCTCATAGTCTTTTCATAGTTTTTAATTTATCAAATATGTCAACCTTATAAACATAGACCTCATTTAGTGTTCTCATTCTTTATGCTAGAGTTCTATTATACTGAATGCATTATAAACAAGAACAAACAATATTATCCTCTTTTTTTGCTTTAAACGACCCTATGTATTTTAAAGAAATAAGGAAAAAAATATTTACCTCAATACCTACCATTTCTGATGATGTTCCTCATTTCAAGCCTAAAGAACTTGCTTCAGAAATTCCTAGAGTGTTGGTTCAATGGAATGCTCTATTATCTTTTATATGAGAATCTATTCCATCTTCAATGTCAATGGATATATTTATTTCACATGAGATTACATTTTGAGAATTATGATCCCATCACTTTAATAATTTCCCAATGCCTTCTGGACTTAATATTTTTGTACAATTAGCATTTAAAAATTGTTCCCTATATAGGAATGTCATCCTTCCTATAAATGTCATCCTTCCCATTTGCCTCTTTCAAAATATTCCCTTTGCTTTTCAGCAATTTTATTACAGCATGCCCAGTAATGGCCTTTTTTCTACCTACTCTCATGGGTAATTTTATCTTTATCTTTAAAAACTGCCCATGGGACTATTCTTGGAGTTAGACTCAATTTACGTGGAGAATTTGGTAGTGTCCTCTCTGCGTATTTCCTTTACAGGGCAACCAATACTGCTAAAAAGAGAATCCCAGAATTTTTGCCATTGGAGTTTAATTGACAGAGTAGCCTCTATTGCAGACTACTCTCAGCCTGAAAGACCTAAGAATAGATGTCCCCTCTGTTCCTTTTCTTATGTGTTACTTCTCGTATTGATCTGCTTGCTTTTATTCATACTTCCTAGCATTTAGGTTGTTGTCTACCCTGCCACACACACCCCAGATTTTCTAGCTGTTACATAGTAGAGGGTTGGGTCTTGTAGAAACTACTCCGCTATACTGGAAATAGGACTAAAAGGGTGTGAATTTTTAATAAATTGACATCTTTAAGTTTGGTGAATAAAATTCAAACTACGACTCATTCTGTGCTACTGCTTAACTCACTGATCTGGAAATAAAACTAACTTGGTCCTCAATATAAAAGAAATGGTAAGATGAAAGAAAGTATATAGTGATTTCCCCTAAGAGGTTTTACTTTTCATGAAGGCAATTTGCCAGCCACCCTAGATAATATCATTTTATTTTAATAGCAGAATTTTCCCACTACTCCAAGCTTCTGCAAGACTCCGTGTCTTCTTACAGAAGAAAAAAAAAAATGAAGGCCAAGACAAATGATTTTACTATAATTAGGGAATAGCTTAGAAGATGTCCAGTCCAACTAGGTCAAATCAACTCAACAAACATATACTAAGCACCTTTGCTAAGAGCAATATACAAAAGTTAGACATTTTATGGTCTCTTTCCTTGAAATATTGACATTTTAGTAGATGAAGAATGACAGACACAGAACTATACTTAATATGCCAAGTGAGTACTATGAGAATGGTAAACACAGAATGCTATGAAAACACGTAAATGGGACCCCAAACTCAAAATTATCATGAGGGGAACAAGGTGTCAGGCATTTGTTTTATTCTATAGCAAAAGAACAGAGTCTTAAAGAAGTAGTTAGCTAAGAAAATTGGGACTCACTTCATCTGAGACCTGTTCCAGGGTCTGAGAGACCTTTTCTGACCTCAGTAAAATTGTATCTCTCTTTCTGGTACTCCTTATCTTTCATTATTTTCCAATTTCTTTTTTACTGTCTCCTAATATATATTTTCCATTTCTCCTCACTAAGTCCCCCAACTAGTATGTAAGCTGAATGAGTATAGAGGCCCTCCTCCTCTCGTCTGTTTTATTTACTGCTATATCTATAGTATTAGAACAGTTTCTGGAACATAGCAAGTTCTTAAGTATTTGCTATAGAAATGCATTTAATAAGAACTGTGAGTGAATAGGGGGCAATAAGACTTGAATATTTTTGAAAGGCTACATAATGTAACATCAGAATGCTATACTAAGATGTTTGCAACTTGTTCCATTTGTGATGGGAAACTATCAGCAAGAGAAGAAGAACATGTTTACATACTGTGATAAATATGGAGATAATAGGCATAGAGGGCACAGAGTTACTGCATTGACTGACTGCCTTCCAAGCCCTACGATAATTATGAAATCTATTTTCAACAGTGTATCTAGTTTTGTGAAAGAATAAAAGAGCTAATCCTTGAAGATTAACTTTTTCAGAATGACAATTCTGCCTTAACCAAATCCTATCATTTCTATTAAGAAACTAAGTGCTCTGAATGTCTAAATCATAGGAGACTCTCATAGGATCTGGGGCAGCAAAAATAAAAAGAAAATGAGAAGTGTGTTGGGTTGAGATGGCGGAAACCGTTATATTGGAAAGGTCAGTACCTCCAGAAGCACAAGTGTGAAAGAAAATGACCTGTTTGAAGCAAATTTGTTACATATAATGAAAATATGTGTGGAGGAAACTGCAGATGAGATGAGCTAATTAAGGAAATACCCACTTATTCAATAGGAGTAAAGAGCTAGACCTAGACTCTAACCTTAAGAGTTAATGTTATAGACATTACTTTGACATTGGTTCAAATACATTGTTTCAAATTATAATTGTGATAGATTAGTGTAACAGGAAAACAATTTGATATGGATGATCAGGAAAGAAATTCCTGAGAGTGAAGTTTCAGCTGATAGAGGAAAGATTAAGAGAAATCAAGGGTAATGGGAATGGAGGTAGGGTACTTCCATGAAGAAAATACAATATTTGTACAAATTCTATGTTTGGTTGAAGAATGAAATATTTAAGGAAGTGGACAGTGGTAGGCAGTAAATGCCACTAAAGGGCATGGAGGAAAGTAGAAGCATGACTTGAAGTGATACGTAAACACTGGACTATGCAAAATCTTGGAGTCCATATAATAATTTGAGGTTTATTTCCAGACAAGTAGGAAGTTTAGATGGTAAACTAAGGAGCCGAATGACATCCTTACTTCTTTAAAAAGATTGATGTATTTTGGAGAAAGTGAGTAGGAGCAGGGTGAGGGTGGAGTATGGCAAAATGAGAGTGCATCTGTGCAGAGTCTGACATGGGGCTGGATCTCAAGACCCTGAGATCATGACCTGAGCTGAAATCCAGAGTTAGTTGCTTAACTGACTGAGCCACCCACGTGTTCCTGATCACCATCCTTATTATCACCAAAACCCACTGAAGGATTCAAAGTGGAGAGTCCTCTAGCTTTCAAACATAATCCTGGCCTTGCATCATTTAAATTCATACTTATTAAGTGCCTACTAAGTGTCAGACACAGAACTAGAAACTAGATCAAGAGTAATGGCCAAAGCAGATGTTGATCTTGCCTTTTTGAAATTCATACACTATTGTGAGAGATGGGTTTGAAGGGAACAATCTGAGTGCTACTAGTCCTCATCTTAAATTACATCATTGTTACATAGAATGAAGAAATGGAATACACAAAAGTAAAAACCAGCATGGCTCTTTGGTGAGCATTTCTTGGAAAGATGTGATCTGTGCAGTTAAGAGTGAAAATGAATGGTGAAAAATGGTGCCCCACAACACAATTTGCTTAAAAATCATCTTTAGAAATCTCCTTGTATAATATAAAGGTTTGGATATAAGGCAAAAAAGATGTACAGAAATAAATGTTTAATAACATGGACTAATAAAAGACTAAGCTCTAGTTTTAATGAAATGGTAGGTACCATGTAACATGAATATACATGAGAGACTATGGCAAATAAGGAACACAAAACCATAATTGTAGGAGACTCTACAAGACCAGAGAAAATCAGTTAGATATAAGCATATATTCTAGCATATAAAAAGTGCATATATGCTATACATAGAATTTGTACTTGCCTGTAATAAGATTGTGGATCAAATAAATTTATAAAATGCATAAGTTAGAAAAAAATTTTTGGTAACTTTTCTAAAGACTGTGGTGGTGCCTAAGCTTACTCTGACCCATAGATTAAAATATATCAACTGATATATATGATGGTGACAGTTTTGAGTTTCAGGGAGAATAATCTTGTTATAAAATAACCTAAGTTTCCAAAAAGTATAAATGTATGGACTGATGATGCAGTAAAAACCTAAGTTTGTAATTAGAACCCTTGAAATCAATTAATGAATAAACAAGCAAATACAATCTCTTGGACCTTAAAATTATATTAACTACTTGGTCAAAGAAGAGATCAGATATAAATCTACATAATGCCTGGAAAATAATAACCTGAATACTAATTATTTTAACTTATAGTATATTAAGAGTCCAGGATAAAAGTTAAAGATCAGGGGTACCTTGGTGGCACAGCCAGTTATGTGTCTGACTCAATTTTGGCATAGGTCATAATTCCAGGGTCATGTGATAGTGCCCACACCGTGGGCTCAGCCGAGTCTGCTTCAATTCTCCCTTAGTACCTCCCACTCAGGTGCTGTTTCTCAAATCTTTAAAAAAAAATCCAAATAGAAATTTCTGAACAAAAAAATATCAAGAAAATATATAGATTTTTCAGCCGAATAAAGAATAAAACACATTGCTAAATATATTCAGAATACATTTGAAATTTGGCTTTCATTCTTGATTTAAGACAAAATCTTAGTAAAAATCAATGGATAAATAACTTGAGATTATATGTATATGTAAGATGCTATTAGAAAGTGGTATCTCAGAAGTTAGCACCATGCTAAAATGCAAAAAATATTTTCACTAAAATTTTACATACAGCCTTTAGTTTTAAACATTAAAAAGAATTAAAAGTCCTTTATCATGATAAGAATAATTTATACATGTCTCAAAAGACTGTACCTGGTATATAGTAGACATTCAGTAAACATTTGTTGATCGAAGAATTTGTTTATGGTGAAATATTCCCATTAAAATCAGGAAAACATATGGTCTCCATTGTTAAGCGTTATTCCTTAAAGTAGATCTAAAAGTGTTAACCAGTTAGACCAGACACAGAGATATAAAAACTTTAAAATATAGAAACAAAGTCATGACTAAAAAGCTGTTAACACAGAAAATAATTTAAATAGCTGTTAGAGTTAATAGAATTTGCTAATATCATAGGCTGGCAAATTAGCATCTTTATGTGGAATTCTCTTTTTAATACTTGAGACACAAAATTCTATGAATTTGCTCTTTCATATTTCCAAATATTCTACCAAAAACACAGAATATTTATAATCCATAAAACAATAAATATTATTTCAAGCCATTGTATATAATAACTTGTTAGGAATTCAGATATGACCCACCAAATATATGATTTAGGAGTCAGGTGCGTTTTCATTTACGTTATGACCTAGTGACAGCCAACCATTAAAAATGCACCCAAGTTTAATATATTAATCAGAGGCCAATTAATAGTTTTTGGATATCTTCTCTAATTATTAGAGTACTAATTTGGTATTAATATCTCAATTAAAATATTGGCCAGGAAGGAACTCTGGATAAATTTACATCTACAAAGGACTCTGTGGTAGATTATAAGAATGCTAAACTTATCGCTCTGTACTGAATCTCTTCCAATGTCACTTTAAAGCTCCTCAAGTTAAGAACTGTAGTATATTGCCCCAACCTGTTATCTAGTTGTCCTTGGGACTTGCTTTGGTCGGTAGAATGTGGTGGAAGTGTTAATTGCACCAGTTCCAAGACTAGACTTTAAAAGTTTTGCACACTTTTTGAAATCCTACCTAAAATGTGAAATAGCCAATGCTAGCCTGCTTGGGGATGATTGGTAACATGAACCGAGTCAGGCTAGTTCTGGCAGCTGAGACCCCAATGAAGTGACAGTACTTAAGTAAATTTCCTGCTTAATCTACAGCACAGGGAATATTGACTAATCCCAGAAGAACCACCCAGGTGACTCTGGACTATAAATTCAGGTCTTTTGTATTGTCAGACAAATAATTAGTTATTCTTTGAAGCCACTGTTTTTGGGATATTTACACAACAATGGCTAACAGATGCAGGCTCAGACACAGTATATGGGACACATCTAGTAATCTCTCTCAGAAATTACCATTGACTTTAGGGTAAATTGTGTCCTAGCTCTTGAGGCAACAATAGGCCAGATTATGATTAAAAACAATGTAATTTTGAAACTCCCCATAGAAACTAACACAGAGGCATGTCAATTACTATAGCCAGATTTTAGTGACTTTAAAAACCCTTGCCTAATTCTAATGTATGCTTAGTTCACTTTCATTTTTGGCATGACTACAGGCTTACCCTTCTCTAACAGAAAAAGGTAATGGTCCTTTCTCTAACAGAAAAACAAACTATTCAGCCTGTAGTAGATACTTGTATTTTAAGTTGTAAGGGTATAAATTGAGTTCTTATTTTTTACTTAATAATGTACCCAACAGAAAGTATACAAACTAATCTCGAGGATTCTCTCCAATATTGTACCCAATGAGGGGGCAAAATTAATATAGATTCTAAATAGGAAACGGTGGAAAAACAGAGGAAAGAGAAAAGTTCATTCCAGTGAGGCATCAAAAGAGATTAACTAGTGGATAGCCCTCACTTTTCCATGTGGCCTACTTTTAATTCTTGCTATTTGATGTCTCTGAGATAAGCTTCTAGCCTCCCACTAAATCTTTACTTGAAACATAACAAATCTGTTTCTAATCTTTGCACACAAATAATAAACAAGCATCACGTAAAAGATTTTGAGAGAGAGAGAGAGACAGAGATAGCATGAGCAGGGAGGAGAGGGAGAAGCAGGCTCTCCACTGAGCCCGGAGCCTGATGTGGGGTCTGATCCCAGGATCCTGAGACCATGACCTGAGCTGAAGACAGATGTTTAACCAACTGAGCCAGTCAGGCACCCTTCATCACATATTTCTGTGGATTAGGCATGCACAAGCACTTTCAAATACTATCTCAAATAATCTTTGGTTAGTCATTGTCAATCATTAACTGATGATGCCTGCCTGTTTGAATTGATTCTTGTCTGTCACTTTAAACTACTCCAATGTGCCAGTGTGGGCTCCCCTTGACTGACAAGAACTGATAGCTTCATAAGAAATTCATAATAAATTTATGCACATATTTGTTTTGAAGATGTAGTTATTAAACATTTGTAAACAGATTCCTGCTTGTGCCTGACACTAGATCATGTGTATTGTATAGATCACTAATCTTGGTTTCATTTTACTTTTCTTGTTTTTGTTTTTAATTTTCCTAATAAGTTATATTAGAGGGCTCATTTTAAATGGCATCTTTTATATATTTTGGAGAGTAATTTTAGGAGATTGGGGGCAAAGATAAGTCAGTATAACTTTAACACTTTAATTTTAAGTGGTCTTTGGTTAGGATTTTATTATTCTATTCCTCCAGGGGGGCCTTAGAGACTGTCTTTACAGTTACAATTTGATCATTGATTTCTGGGGATATTTTTGTCAAGTGGCTCCTTATAGGTCACAGATATTGAATATTTCAGCATTGTTAAAATTGGGCCTCAGGCATGAAAATAAAAATGTTTATGGAGTTTTTCTACATGCTTTAGAATATTTTCACGTGTTGTGATCCTTAATTTGGAACAATATCCTACTGTCTAGATGTATTATAGTTCACTTATCCTTTCACCTACTGAAGGACATTTGGTTGCTTCCAGACTTTGGCAATTATGGATAAAGCTGCTATAAACATTCTTGTGCAAGTTCTATGTTGACTTAAGTTTTCAGCTCCTTTGGAAAGATACCAAGGAGCATAATTGCTGGGTCTTATGTTAGAGTACGTTTAGTTTTGTAAGAAACCTCCAAAGTGTCATCCAAAGTGGCTGTACCATTCTGTGTTCCCACTAGCAATAAATGAGAATTCCTGTTGCTCATATCCTTGCTAATATTTGGTGTCATCAGTGTTCTGCGGTTCAGCCATTCCATGAGGCAGGTAGTGTCTCTCCTCATTCCTTTAATTTGCATTTCTTAACACACGAAGTGGAACATATTTTCATGTGCTTATTTGCCATCTGTATATCTTGTTTTGAGATATTTAAGGTCTCAGGCCCATGTTTTGATCAGGTTGTTTTCTTTAGTGTTAAGAGTTCTTTGTATATTTTGGGTAATGATCCTTTGTCAGATGTGTCTCTTTGGGGGGCGGGGTAGACAACAAGCCACACACTGGAGTTTTGTTTTAATTCTCTTGATGTTAGCTTTGCAAAGCAGAATTTTTAAAAATTTAATGAAGTCCGGCTTATGAATTATCTCTTTCATGGATTTTGTCTTTAGTGTTGTATCTAAAAAGGAATCATTATACCTGAAGTCATCTTGGTTTACTTTGGTGTTATTTATTTATTATTTTTTGGTATTATCTTCTAGAGATTTTATGGTTTTATGGTTTTATATTCTATGGGTAGACCTATAATCCATTTTAAGGAAATTTTGGTGAAGTTCTGTAAAGTATGTGTTGAGATTTATTTGTTCATGAGATCCAATGATTTGTTCAATCGTTCCAGCATCATTGGTCAAAGAGACATTGCCTGATCTTTGCCAAAGATCAGTTGACTATATTAATGGGGATCTATTTAGTTCTCTAATAAGTTTCATTTCTCTATTTGTATGTTCTTTAACCAATTCACACTCTGTAACTTTCTTTTTCTTTGAGTATGGTTGACACACAATAGACTCCCTTGATTATGGTAAACTTCTGGTAAGTTGTGAAGTGAGTAGTATCAGTTCTCCAACTTTGTTCTTCAGTAGCCTATATTCTCTTCAATACTGAATATTTTCCTTCTGTGTCTTTTGCTTTTCATTGTAAACTTTAGAATCAGTGTATCATATCCATAAAATAACTTTCAGCTGCTCAGTCATTATATAAGAACTTTCTTGGTATGACAGTAAGGTGCAGATAAGAGGAATCCTTCTATAATTTTAAGATTAAATGTTCATCTTTTAGTGGGCCTGTGTTTTGGAGCTGTGATCCTCACAAGCATTTCCCCCAGGGATATAGCATTTTGCCCAGTTCTAATTTCCTTCCTAGCTGCAGCGTTCTCATTCATTTCTTTGGAGACCTGACAGAGAGTGCCTGCCCATCCCCCTGCCCTGCCCTTTGGTGAGATAAGTCTAGAGGGTACTGAAGTAGGAATTATGTACTTTCTCCAGAAGGATAAGATGTCCATCCTTGTGGAGTTGTACTTTACTGTGGAGGAAGCTTAGTACATACTGTATATTGATGACCTTTCCACTCCACTTTCTGACATCTCGAGGGGATCTTTTGGCATCATTAGCATTTGAATCTGTTGGGAATTGTTGGGGAGGAAGAAATTTCTCTACCCTTCAAGGTCCGTCTAGCTGGACTGAGAATCAAATTGACATGAGATAGAATAACAGAAGAAAATAATTTAGTAGCATATGTAAAGGGAATCCATACAGACCTGGAAATGCCAAAGACAATGAGGCAACATGATCCTTACATGACCTAAGGAAAGAGGTAGGGATCTGAGGATACAAAGTGGAAAAAGGACATTAGTAGGAAGGTGAGATACATTATGCCCCATTTAGCAGATACTTTTTTTTTTTTTTTTTTTTTTTGGTGAAGAGGAATCTATTAATAGTCACCTTCCTGGTGGAAGCAGGTGATTGAGAGAGTAGAGTTTTTCCTGAATCCCTTGGGTTTTGATAGCTTTTAACTCAAATGTTCATCTTGCGGGGGTGTGGGGGGTGTATCCTGGTGCTAATACCCACAAATGTTGTGAAGGCTCCATCTAAGATAATAGTCCCCAGGAGTTTCTCACTTTCAGATTAGTGTACACTCAGTCTGAGGAATATATCAAAATTGCCATTCAAAAGTTTTTATTTATTTGTGGCTCCAGAGGCTCCTCCAGGTAAACAGGTCTTGTTTGAGACCCTCTACATATGTCTGATACTAATTTCAAGGTAGCAGTTTGCTGTATAACCTCAATTCTTAGGTCCACAAAAAGTTACTGTTTTTCAGATTTTCTAGTATTTTCTTGTAAAGATGAGAGTGAAAGCTTGTAAGTACTTTACATTTTGAAACTGAAACTACAAGTCTCCTATCCCTACTTAAAAATCTTTTCTCTCTTAAACCATGATTGAAATATTCTCACTTTAAAATCCTCCTTTTTATCCACAAGCTATCACTTTTGTCTGCCTTTAAAATATTTATATATGGATAGATATATAGATATACATATATATTTATTCCATATACCTGTTGAGTCATGAGGACATAAAGAATAAGGACATTTTCATTTATTCAAATGTCTTTCTACAGGGCAGCCCAAGTGGCTCAGTGGTTTAGCGCTGCCTAGTGTGTGATCCTGAAGACCTGGGATCAAGTTCCACATTGGGCTCCCTGCATGGAGCCTGCTTCTCCCTCTGCCTGTGTCTCTGCCCCCCTCTCTCTCTCTCTTTCTCTTTCTCTGTCTCTCATGAATAAATAAATAAACTCTTTTAAAAAAAGACATCAAATGTCTTTCTACAGTGAAAAACAAACCCCAAAGATTTTCAATGTCAAAGAAAAAATATTTTTCCCTGCTCTGGACTTTTATTGAGTTTCTCACTGACATAATGGTTGATCTTGTAAAAAATAGTGCCTTCCATGTAGAATTTTTGTGAATATTAATGGATTCAATCTATTAAAAATGTCTTATGTGGACTCAAATCTAGCTATTTTTATAAATTAAGATCATGGTCAATTGATAATACAGTTGCTTTAATGGAGATATTGATAGGACAACATGCATATAGAAGAAATCATACTTTGGTCTGCCTGGTAATATATAAAAACAATCACATAAAAAGCAGGATTTTAAACTCATAACTGAAAAATGAATATATTTCTAAGTAGACATGTTTAGGAAAGGCATTCCATATAGGGGGACCTCATGCATGGAAGTATGCTTTGGGATTTGGAGCCAGTTGGCAAACATAAATGGAAAGAAAATTGGTAAAATCTAAGAATAATGGCATTTACTTTGCCTTTTTAAATTTAAGATTGTATTAGTTTATTTGACAGAGCATGCACACAAGTAGGCAGAGCAGCAGGGAGAGGAAGAAGGAGAAACAGGCCTCTGCTGAGCAGAGAACCCAAGGCAAGGCTCAACCCCAGGACTCTGGGATCATGAACTGGACCAAAGGCAGACGCTTAGCCAACTGAGCCACTCAGATGCCCCTACTTTGCTGTCTTAAATGGAAAAAAAAAGAGGGAACAAGAACAAAAGTCATTACTTTAGCTGCCCTAGAAAAAGCAGAAGTGGTAAAGCAATTATATATTTGTTCTTGTTTTTTTTTTTTTCCTGTTTCAATGATTTTACATTTTGTTTATTGATATTTGTTTTACTTTTTCTGAGGAGCCCTTTACTTAACTGAAGTACTTTTATCTCTCTCTATGATGGCCATTCTTTTACATATTTCCCTGACTGCTTATTACTCCTTTTTTCCTCTTTCAGTCTTAGGTATTGGGTATTAGCTCTTGGCTAGCCATTGAGTTAGGGTATGAAAAAATATGAGTAAATTAGTTTGTCTACATGAAAATTGTTATCTGGTAGAGAAGAAAAACAAAACACAATGAAAATGAACAGATCTTTGGAAATGGATCACTCTAACACAGCAAGGCTTCTGGTAGATGGAATACAATAGTTCTAAAATGGAAGCAAAGAAACATTTGTTAAACTCTTCCTATGGACTAGGCTTAGTGTGATTCATATTGACGTAATCCTGACGTAATATTTTATCCCTATTTTACAATTAAAATCATGTTCCCAGAGCAAGAAAGTAGTTGAGGTAATTGTATGAGCTGCTTGAGCATACATATTTGTGATTTTCTTAGCTTCGAATTCCCTCTGCATGGTAACATTAGCTCATGCTAGCTAGGGCTAGCATGTCTCTTGAGAATGAATGCACATTTCCTGAGTGAATGAGTTGAAAGTCATTTTTTTTTAAATTTTTATTTATTTACGATAGTCACAGAGAGAGAGAGCTAGAGAGAGAGGCAGAGACATAGGCAGAGGGAGAAGCAGGCTCCATGCACTGGGAGCCCGACGTGGGATTCGATCCCGGGTCTCCAGGATCACGCCCTGGGCCAAAGGCAGGTGCTAAACTGCTGGGCCACCCAGGGATCCCCTGAAAGTCATTTTTTAATGCCAAAAGTATAGAAATCCTAGAGGGGAATAGTTCACTGTAAACTCTGCTTTAGGATGAGGAGGTATATGGGCAAAGGAGAATTAAAAGCTTCCTTGTAGCAATTGACTCTTGACCTGAGCCTTCTAATGAGTAAATATTTGCTTATAGTCTCCTTATTGCAAACATAAAACTCATTTTACAGAAGTATATAATCCTGTAATTCCTTCAACTATTTCAACAGCTTCTTTGGCATTCTCAATGATTTGGGGAAAAAATCTTGAAAAAATAACAATGTTTTCATTTCTGGATTGTTTATAACATAATTCCCACTTTTTTCCTTTGGTGAAAATCCTCATAATTTCTTAGGTTTTTCAAATAATTATTTTTACTCTCTTATTTACATGATAATAATTATCATGTACTCTCTGTCTCCTTTACTCCTTAGAATTTGCATGATTATAAAATTTGTATGATGCTCATAAACATAAGCAGACTTTAATGGGCTGACTTCAAAAAACATAATTTAGCTTACCTTTTATTCTACTGTCCTTTTATTTAAATATTCTCCTAAAGAGCAAATATATGTCCAAAAGTCTTCTAAAAATCAGGCATTAAGTTATCATGAACAGCTGAATTTTTGAGTCCTGATGTCTGTCAAAAAATTCCATGTATTTCTAAGTCTTTACATGGAAGTCCTGCATTCATTGACTCCAAAAATAATTCTGTGGAAAGTGTCTTATCTTCTCAAAAATCTCTTAATCTTCTCATTTTGGTCTCTTTAAACTCAGCAAGGAAAGAATTCTGCTAAAAAAGAACTTCAGTCTAGTTTGACCTTCTCTTATATTTCTCATCACTTTGATCCTGGCAATTTTGGAACCTCACATTTGCTCTTTGATTTTGACTCAAATTTAATCACCATGGACAAAATATTAATCATTTTTAGAGAAACCATCGTCTTTCTTCATTCTTTAAGAATGCTATATTATTATTCTTATCCACAAATCTCTTGAAAATGAATTATTCTTATTCCTGATAATTCTTACTTTGAAATGTCTTCCTATTCCAATGGATTTGTTATATTTATAATCCATCAATTTCTATAACTTTTCAAATATTGACAGTTGGCATTTTCACTGCATAAACAGAAACAGATAATTTGCATGTTCCATTCTTTCTTGGCCCTTAATGCAATACATGCCATCTTCAAGCACTTACATTTAAACAGGCTGGCTTCCTTATGAGAAATGTTCCTATTCATCTAACTTAAATGTCTCTTGCTTAATTGACTCTCATTTACTCTTCTTTGAATCCTTGGAGACATAAGCAAAAACCCACTAATAACTCACCTCATCTTTCTTTATAAATGTTTTCTTGAAATATCGCCTGCTCTTCTCCAGAACAGCACTTTTCACTGCATATTATTCTATGGAACAATTGTTTTGTAAATGTTGGGCAGGGAAAAAACAAAAAGGTTCTGTGGTGAAATGAATTTAGTCATTGACACAAAACCTGCCGCCTTGTTGGATGCACATTTACTAACTTATTAGTGACTCTGAAAAGGTTTAAAGCAAAGAAGCCTGTTTTAATTTTATCTTACTCAGCACTTCTCAAACTTATTTCACCATGAGCTTCATTTTTCATGTCATCTTTATGAACATTCCATGAAAAATATTTTGGAAAATATTAGATGAAGAGTACTTTTTTTGAGGTTTTCACCAATTACCCTATTTTCCATGATTTGTTGATTTTATTATTTTCAATATCAATGTTGTGAAGAGTTATGCTATAAATTATATATTATATTCTGGTACAGGTCAAATGAATTTGAAATAGAATGGAGAAAATACTTTCAGACCCTTGCAGAGCATGATAATTTAAATATATTTTGGCATCCTTTCATTGATATACTGAGGAAAACTGTCACTACATGGGTGCCAAATCAAATGATAATCTATGTTGATCACCAAGTTTTTTCTTATTCTTTAGCCATCCAATGAAAAATGCATATGTCTTTAACATTCTCATTGTTACATAGTATAAAAAGGGTACTAAAGGTGATTATATTGAAATATTCCACTATTTCCACATACTTGTCAGTGTTGAATATTCCTGTAAGGTTATAGAGGCTAGTTCTTCCATTCTTTTAAGATCAAGAGAACAAGATGAATTAAGTGAATTGGGCTAAAGCAAATCTTTGAATCCCTGAGACATTAGCTGGTGCTTAATTCATGAATTGTGCTACTTCCTAGCAAGCAACTGGCAATTATTCTGGCATAGGAAAAAAGTGAGAAGTGTAAATCAAAGAATAAGGAATCGGTGAAGTATGAATTTGACAATTTGATATGACTTCTACTCTTAGTACAAAATGTCAATAAAGATCACAGCACAACAGCTGTTGGTTGTATTCTGATCATTTCATCTTCCTTTATGAAGCAAAACAGATCTTCGTGATTTATTTTGATTCAGAGGTATTTTTAAAAAAGGAAACCCTTTTCATTGGCCACCTTAGTGTTTCAGTTAATTAAGAATTGAAGAGGTTAATACTGAGTAACTCAGTATAAAACTGCATCGGTTCAGGGCTTAAATTCTTGACAGTACTTCCCATGTACCTTTTCTAACAGATTAGCTTGGATGTGTATACTTATAAAATTATAGCTTAAGCCTTTACCCTTAGAACCTTCTAGTACATTCCTCATGCTTCTGTTATCTTTCTAAATGTAAGATCTATTAAGGATGCTTCTTTCTAAGGAACATGAATGTTCCCATTCATCTTCCTATTCATCTGTTCCTATTCATCCATTTTCTTATAGGGCCCTAGTGAGTATCAGATAGATTCACATGATTTAGGATGGTATTCAGTACACTTCTCACCTACAAACCCCCATCAGCCTGTTCATAGAGCATCCTCGGGGCCCCATTTGGACACCACACCACACATCGTAGTCTCCATGAGATTGTGCAGTATACACACCTTCACATGGGCTGAACTGAGTATGCTTCTTGGAGTTGAAGAGTATGACCTTCCTCCATTTGTCATTCTCTTCCTTATCTTACACTTATCCTACACTAAGTGTTCTCCTGTCTTTTGACATTTTCAGATGCTCTTGTTCGAGAGGGTGTTTCTGTTTTTAATTGATAAACTCCTGGGCATTTTTGAGGACCAAGTTCAAACCTCACCTATTTGCTAAAGGCTACTGCGATTCAAAATTTTAACTGCTCATTGTGAATTCTCAGTATTTTTACAGTACTGTATCTGTGTGGTATTTTTACATCTTTTTTCCTCTTCATGTGTTCATTTACTTGCCTGTAACCACTACTAGTGAGTGTATTGGCTTCCTTTCATTGCTGTAACAAATTATCACAAGCATGGTGGTTTAAAACCACACAAATTAGTTGTATTATGGTTATGGTGGTTAGAAGTCTCTGAAATGAGTGCTACTGGGTTAAAATTGAAATGTCATCAGAGATACATGTGTTTTTGTTTTTCCTGAGGGTTTTAGGAGGGAATCTGTTTCCTTGCTTTCATAACTTTTAGGGGCTTACTTACATTCCCTGGCCATCGTCCCTTCTTCCATTTTCAAATTCATTGACCTTTTTCTTTTACTTCTAGGATTCTTACATGATTATATTCAGCCCACCTATATAATCCAGGATATTTTGTTTAACTCAGTATCCTTAATTTAAACACAAAGTCTCTTCTGTCACATAAGGTAACAATTTCACAGATTTTATGGATTATAATATAGATATCTTTGAAGGGGCATTATTCTGCTTACCATACCTACCTATCATCTAGAACATCTTGCATGGTTCCTAGTGCATGTTTACAACACAATATTTATTAGTTTAAAAAATTAATGAGGAGCAGCCCGAGTGGCTCAGCGGTTTAGCACCGCCTTCAGCCCAGGGCATGATCCTGGAGACCCAGGATCGAGTCCCATGTTGGGCTCCCTGCATGGAGCCTGCTTCTCCCTCTGCCTGTGTCCCTGCCTCTCTCTCTCTCATTCTGTGTCTCTCATGAATAAATAAATAAAATCTTAAAAAAAAAATTAATGAGTATTCTAGTTAATAGTTTTCAAGTCAGTCTTCTATATTATGAAATTCCTTAGGCTAGGGTCCATGGCTTAATTATTTCTGTATCCCCATGTTTTACATACTGCCTAGTATATAATAAATTAATAATAAAATTTTATTGAGCTAATAAATCCCATAAAAGGCATAACTGAATTCAACCTTTAATGAATATGTCTAATGAACTGTTCATGTATATATAAAAAAACGACTTTCTAGAAGTTATGATTTGGAGTCTATTGAATCACATTCCAGATTAATTTTTTTGTGAGTCAGAAGGGAAAGTAGAAATCTCAAATTGCTGGTAGCCTCATTTAGAATGTAACTAAGCCCTCTTTTTCTCCTCCTCCTCCTCCTCCTCCTTATTCTTCTTCCTTCTTTTTCCTTCTTCTTCTTCCTTCTTCTTCTTCTTCTTCTTCTTCTTCTTCTTCTTCTTCTTCTTCTTCTTCCTTTCTTTTTTTAAGATTTATTTATTTTAGAGAGTGGGAGAGAGAATAAGTATGCAAGTAAGTGGGAGAAGGGGCAGCAGCAGAGGCAATGGTGCAGAATTTCAAGCCACTCCCCACTGAGTACAGAACCTGATGCAAGACTCAGATTTCACAACAGAGATCATTATCTGAGCCAAAATCAAGAGTTAGACACCTAACCAACTGAGCCATCCACATGCCCCTAGATAAGCCCTCTTTGATTCTATTCCTGCTTTTCTTGTGTCATTTCTCAGCTAATGTCTCACATCCATTATTGGTATTGTTGATGCTGATTCTACTTCATCATTTTATGTAATTCAGACCCACATGGACTTGAAGTGTCAAAAAAAAAAAATAGTGATACCAGAAAATCTGAATAATATAGGAGTATAATATAGTCTGGAAATATCAATGATCCTATGATTTTTGAGTGATTGTGCACTTCAATTTTCTTGTGTAGATGCAGTCTATGGATCCTAATCATTGAATTCTGATTCAAGAGATGCATCTAAGAGCCATGCTAGAAAAACATGATTAAATTATAGGAAACCTTCATATCCTTATTATATCCATACTCCATAATTATGGTTATCACCGAAAAACACTTATTGTTATTCCACTTTCAAATTAAGGAGCATATAAATGTGATGATATACCAAAATATTCCTTCTCTACTGAAATACAGTGCAGTGCTGGGCATAGAGTACTCAATAAATACTTGTCTACTGAATTAAATTAAAGCCATTAATACTAACCAGTTATCTCTTTCTGTTTCTGACCTATTTCCTTACTCCTGTCATCTTGTATTATCACCTGTGTAAATTTCTCTACTCCAGCTAAGCAAACCCACATGGTTTCCTTAATATGTACCAAGTTTTAGTCACTTGAATATAAGTGATTTATTCTCAATGCTTAGTTTCCTCTTAAAACATATATATTTGATTCCATGTATATATGCTCCTACCTTACTGAGCTTGAATCAGTCTGGTAACTCCAGCTTTTCTTCACATGGTCAGGATAGTGTTCTATAAAGATGTCATCAGCATTTTATTTACTTATGTTCATTAATTGTATTTTTGAAATGTAAACATCCTAGTGGAAGGGAATGTGTATTTTTTCCACACTTTAAATATGTTAAAAAGGCAACACTGTCTCTTACTGATTTTATATATATATATTCCATAGTCCTTTCTGAGCTCATCTTCTAAGATACACTTCTTTTTTCTATTTTCCAACTTTTGCTTATTTTTTCATAGGCAGCTGTAAATCTTTCTGTTAGCCTTTGACAAATAGTGCTCTTGCATTTCCTTCAGTGATAGAAGATGATACTTACCATTCACCTTGGTTTCCTAGTTTCCTTCTAAATATTAATCACTTGGGCATGTATTAAATACATGGATTATCAGATATTTATCTCAGAACTTCTAGTTCAATCGTACTGAGCTAGGGCTAAGAGTATATATTCCAGTGTTCACAGAATTTATCTGTGGAAATTTAAGCAAGCATTGCTGTCTCTCACTGAGCATTCAAGACATTAACAGTACCAGTAGCAGGACAGTTCCTTTTAGTCATATAACTCAGCTACTCTTCCAGGCTCAACTCTCCTATATAAATTTCTACTATACACTCCTTTACTTTATGCTCCTCAAGAAGTGTCTCCACTTTTTATGGCCTGAGAGTAACTTGTTTCCTAATATGTGCCAAAATTCATTTTCTTACAGTTTTTAGCTATTACCTCACTTTGACCTTTGGGGATACCAAGTTAGATCTTCCTTCTAAAGGACAGCCACTCAACTGCGAGAAAAAGGCTATTGTATCCACCGGACTTCTTTGTTTTCTAAAATTCAAGTCTTCTGTTGACATCCTCCAAAAGCCAGCCCTTTGGCCTGTATGTTCAGTATGGTAGCCATTACCTACCTGTAAACATTTGAGGAAGTGTGACTAAAGAATGGAGTTCATAATTTTACTAACTTAAATTTACACTTTTTTTTTAAAGATTTTATTTATTTATTCATGAGAGAGAGAGAGAGAGGCAGAGACACAGGCAGAGGGAGGAGCAGGCTCCATGCAGGGAGCCCGACATGGGACTCGATCCTGGGACTCCAGGATCATACCCCGGGTGGAAGGCAGGCGCTAAACCACTGAGCCACCCAGGGATCCCCAAATTTACACTTTCATAGTCCCATTATAGCTATGTATGAATTAAAATATGAGGTTAGAATACAGAAATACCCCTCTAGAAAAATATTTGCATAGTTTCATGGAGGAGTAAAAATCAAACTTCAAAAAAAAAAAACTTAATTAGATGTGAAGAATAAAACTGATTTTATTATGCATTACATTTTGCAAAATGTAAAGTCATTACATTTTGCAAAAGGTCGAAGGTGTATGTTCACAGGAATTTTTTTCTTAGTATGTATGATTTGCTGAAAAGTACTTTGAGGGAACCTGCATAGTTGGTGATAAAATTTGGTCGATTGTGGTTAGATGTTTAGGCTATTGAAAGGACGTTCTCTACTGCCTCTGAAATAAAGTTTATCAAATTTTTAAGCAAGGAGGATGAATGTCCAAGGGAGTATATTGGTGAGGCATGGAGAATATTTTCTATTAGTCATCATCAATAAATTTATGAAAATAATAAAGCATTATAATTTTTAAAGAAAGGATGAATGAAAAATTCTTGCTATAGAAATGTAAGTAGAAAAGGCATACCTTCTAAAATAAGGAAACTATTGGGATGCCTGGGTGGCTCAGCAGTTAAGCATTCTGTGTTCAGCTCAGGTCTTGATCCCAGAGTTCCAGGATTGAGTCCCAGGATTGAGTCCCACATCAGGCTCCCTCTGTGGAGCCTGCTTCTCCTTCCGCCTATATTTCTACATCTTTCTCTGTATCTCTCATGAATGAATAAATAAAATCTTTTAAAAAAATAAGGAAACTATTTTGAAATTAAATAGAATGGCTTCAAACAGTTCAGTAAGTTTCAAGACTGGATATACTAGGATATATCATGCATGATATTTTCAGTAGAATCTTAACTGGAAATAACAAATGCATAAGATGTTCACTCACTTGCCATATTGATATTTTAGGTTTCATTCTATTCATTTGTAGTCTGTATGTAACACATGCTTTTGATCTCTTGCCCTCATGGCTAAAAACTCTAGAAGAAAATATTTTTTGTTGTTGTTGTTTGGGCATCATTTAGAGCTATGTTGAAGAACAAGAGGTAAAAATTGATAAGGTGGAGAAATGACAAGAGAATGAGAATGTTGAATATTTAACATTTTCAATTACATTTGATACTAAAACTTAAGTTTTTTGTGCTTGTTATTTTATATAATACTACTGTCACCATTTCTTTAATGTTTTTTTGAGTCCTATAACTAGATTCTTTGAACATGTTGATTTTTTTCCTCCCATATAAAATTAGGTGAAAGCAGAATGTTCTGGTCAAGAGCCTGTTGACTATTTTTCTCTCTGGATTTTCAATGATATGATTATAATTTTCAGTTTAAAATTCAAGGCTACTTAGATATTTTTTTTTCCTTTTCCTACTCTATGCTGTTTTAAACTGAAGACTTCATGTGTAAGATCCTCTATTGAACAGTGGGCATTTTGATGACATATGCCATGACCTTTTTCATGTTTTAATCCATTTTAATATTGAACTCGTTATGTGTTCTAGGCACTACTCCAGATAGATACATGGCTAAAAATGGTAAATAGACACATGTTTTTTCTTAGAGTTCACTTCTACTGCAGGGTGGGATAAGCATATCAAGAAACCAATATGTTAATAGAACACAATCTGGCAGCCTGGGTGGTTCAGCAGTTTAGCCCATCTTGGGCCCAGGGCGTGATCCTGGAGTCCCAGGATCGAGTCCCATGTCGGGCTCCCTGCATGGAGCCTGTTTTTCCCCCTGCCATGTTTCTGCCTCCCCCCTACCCTGTCTCTGTCTCTCATGAATAAATAAATAAAATCTTTTAAAAAATAATAGAATACAATCTCCATAAAGCAACATAATGCACCATATTACACAATATAGTGTAATACTAGATCATAAATCTTAAGGGTAAGGGGAAGAATGATCAAAGTTGTTGTGGCTATGATATGAAAGAGGGACCTGTCTTTGCAGCTAAGATTTGAGTAACTACCCTTCCAAAGATCTGGGGGAAGAACATACCAGACAGGAAAGAGCAAGTACAAAATGCTGAAACAAAAATATGCTTAGGATAATACTATGAACTTATGGATTCTCTTCATTCTGTAAATACTCAGTAAACATCTATTCAATGGGTGAAAGTAGTTCATTGAAGGAATAAATTCTAGTTGCAATATATTACAAATAATGACAGTTTTCATTACATATAATATATAGGTATGGATAAATTATATGGCCTCAAAAACTCAAATATCTTAAGCTACCTCCATGATTTAAGTTAATAAAAGTAAAATTACTTTTAATAATTGTTCTCTTCTATCCCATAACTTCCTAAAATGCTAAGCCATGTATAGAAACATTTCATTTCTTTCCCCTGAGGACACTGACCTGAAGTAGAAGAAAGGTTGTTTCTTTCTTCATTTCAGTGACACTTATTAAATTTTGTGTGCTTTTGTGTGTGCATGTATGTTTGTGTGCACATGTTAGGATTTGGATTTTTAATGTGTTCATAATTATGGTCTACACAATTCAAGCAATGTAGATATTTTGAGATTACAACAGATTACCATTTTTCATTATCGAGGAAGAAGTAACTTCTTAACTCAAATTTAGAGGAAGAATTGCTATTTGGATGTTTAGGAAAACACATCAGCAGTATCTGATCCCTTATAGTATCTAGGCAGTTTAATTGAGCAGGCATTGCTCCCTGATTATATAACCTTCAGCCTCAAATTTGTTTCCTTCAGATCTCTGCTCAGAATTTACCTATTCAGTGAGACTTTCTGGGCACCTTATATGAGATGGCATCCACTTCCTAAATTTTCATAGTCTTGAAATCTGATCATGTGTGCACATGTGTGTATATATGTGGAAACATAAACATATATCTGTATTTCCTAAACTAATATTATATTTTACTTGTTTAAATTATACCTTGTGCATTAGAATGTAAAGTCCATGAAGGGAGGGAGTTTTGTCTGTATTGTTCATAACTATATACCTAGCATTTAGATTGATTCTGCATATGGCAAAGGGCCAATCAATATTTTTGAGCAAATTGTGGATTCTATAAATGCAGGATATTACTATTGTAGTCAGGTTATTGCATTATATTTGTATAGTTACTGAAGTTGCAAAGTTAAAGGGAAGCAAAAATCTTTGTATCTGGAAAACACCACTGATAAATGGACTGATAAATGGACTAAAGACCATTGTTTACCTAACCTTAAGACCTACTCTTACATGTTAAATCAGTGTTTTTACCAGTCTATCTCGTGATGAATTTCTGTTGTTGCAAACTTCTAATAGAACTATCTAAAGGAAATATAAATACTGTTATATTAAATATCAAATAAAAAGAATAAGAAATATATGAAGTCAAAGTAGATTGTTGTAGTACAGATAAACATCTGTAATTTGTAGAGTAGCAAGTTAACAATGAAGAAAGAAAAGGAAATAAGCCCTTTACATGAAAATAAGTGGATTCATTATAAGCTAGTGACTCCTATACTTGGAATTCCAGCCCCAATTCCTCTAGAAATTTTCTGGCTGGTAAATACCTGTAAGCAACATTTCCCCTTGGATGATGACGAAGCATTTAACACCTACCATCCAAAACAGACAAAAACCCCTGAATCCTCTTACACCAGTGTTCTACAGTTTACATACAGCTTTGTCTTTGAACAGTGCTTTAAGACAAGAATTTCAGGAATCTTCTTTGACCTCTATCTCATTCTGTATAGACAGTCATTTGACGCATCCTATTTTCTCTGCCTTGAAAGTACATGTCAAATCTAAACAATTTTTATCATAATTAACCCTGAACCCTAGTGTAAGGCATCATCAGTTCCCAGTCAGACTTCTGCAATCTGTCTCAACTGGTGATCCGTATGTTTACTTTTGTTCCTCTATAATGCTGCTTCATTCAATCAAATCATGTGATTTTCTTATTATAAATCCATGAATTACTTTCAACCCTATATAATTTTGTATCTGATCTCTCAGTTGAATACTTCTCCACACTAATTTCCCATCATATTTTTACTTCTTAGCCTCTTCCCACCTCACTGCTGTCCTGAATATTTCTCAAATACACTAACCTTGTTCCTGCCTCAGGGCACTTGGCCTCCATTTCTTGTGCCTAGAATTCTATTCCCAATTATTTCACATGGAATATTCCTGTTCAAGACTAATGTAGGCTCTCCCTCCTCAGAGAGGCCTTCCTTAATCATTGCATGGTAGCACTGTCATTGTTTATTCTCTTGCTTTGCTTTACAAATTTTTTAAAATAGAATGTCATTGACCTTCTATTCCTGGATTTTTTTTTTCTGTTCCACAAAAAGAGACCGTGACTTTGATTATTTGATTCACTACTCTGTTCACATACCTTAAAGAGTACATACTACAAAAGAGACATACAGTAAATTTATCTTGAAAGATTGAATGAATTGATATCAAGATGAATAAATAAAACTAAAGAATAGATGGATTAATATAAGCAGAAGGGTGCTTGTGCCCCCCTGAATTAGTGTTCTTGTATTCTTTGGGTAAAATACCCAAGAATGATTGCTGAATCATAAGGTAGCTCTGTTTTTAACTTTGAGGATCCTCCATAAGCTTTTCTACAGTGGCTGCTTCAGTTTCCATTCCCAGCAACAATGCAAGAAGGGTTCCTTTTTCTCCACATCATCCCCAACACCTGTTGTTTCCTGTGGTTTTTTTTTTATTTTTTTTAAATTTTTTTTTTAGCCATTCTAACAAGTATGAGGTGATATCTCATTGTAGTTTTGATTTGCATTTCCCTGATGATGAGTGATAGTATCTTTTAACATGTCTTTGGAGAAATGTCTCTACATGTCTTCTATCCATTTTTTAATTGGTTTATTTGTCTTTTAAGTGTTGAGTTTTATAAGTTCTCTATATGTTTTGGATGTTACTTTATCAGATATGTTATTTGAAAGTAACTTTTCCTATTCTATAGGTTGCCTTTAGTTTTATTTATTGTTTCTTTCATTGTGCAGAAGCTTGTTATTTTGATGTAGTCCTAATGGTTGAAATTTGCTTTTGTTTTCCTTACCTCAGGGAATCTATCTTTGGCCAATGTCAGAGACATAACTGCCTGTGCTCTTTAAGTATTTTTATGGTTTTGAGTCTCATATTTAGGTTTTTTAATTTATTCAAAATCCATTTTGAATTTATTATTATTATTTTATCATTATTAATTATTTTATTTATTATTAATCCAAATCCCTTTTGAATTTATTTCCATGTATAGTGTAAGAAAATGACCCAGTTTCACTCTTTTGCATATTCTATCCAGTTTTCTCAACACCATTTACTGAAGAGACTATCTTTTTCCCATTGTATATTCATTCCTGCTTTGTCTAAGATTAATTGACCATATTGGTCATTATTATTGGTTTATTTCTCGATTTCCTATTCTGTTCTATTGATCTGTGTATTTTTATGCCAGTACTATACTGTCCTGATCACTACAACTTAATAATATAATTTAAAGTCCAGAATTGTAATGCCTCCAGCTTTGCTTTTTCAGGATTGCTTTAGCTATTCAGGGTCTTTCGTGCTTCCATACAAATTTTAGGTTTGTTAGAATTCTAATTGTTTGTTTTCAGAATACAGATCTTTCACTTCTTTGTTTAGGTTTAGTCCTAGGTATCTGATGGTTTTTGGTACAATTATAAATGGGAATGTTTAATTTCTCTTTCTGATGATTCATTATTGGTGTGTAGAAATGGAATAGATTACTGTACATTGATTTTTGTATCCTGTGACTTAATTCATTTATCAGTTCTAGCAGGTTTTTTTTGGTGGAATCTATAGAGTTTTCTATATATATAGTATTATGTCATCTATAAATAGCAAAAGTTTCTTTACTTCTTCCTTCTTGATTTGGATGCTATTTATTTCTTTGTGTTTTCTGATTGCTGTGGCTAGGACTAACAGTACTATGTTGAATAAAATGGCACAAGTGAACATTTTTGTCTTATTCCTGACCTTAGGGTAAAGGCTTTGTTTTTCCCCTATTGGATGTGATGTTAGCTGTGGGTTTTTCATAAATGGCCTTTATTATGTTGAGGTATGTTCCTTCTAAACCTGCTTTGTTGAGGGTTTTTATCCTGAATGGATATTACTTCATCAAATGCTTTTTTCTCCATCTATTGAAATGATCATATGGTTCTTATTATTTCTTTTATTAATGTGATGTATCATGTTCTTTGATTTGTGAATATTGAACCATCTTTGCAACCCAGGAATAAATCTCACTTGATCCTGGTGCTAGTGTTTTGTTGAGGATTTTTGTAACTATGTTCATCAGAGATATTGCCTGTAGTTCTCTCTTTTTGTTGAGTTTTTATCTGATTTTGGTATCTGAGTAATTCTGGCCTCATAGAATGGATTTGGAAGTTTTCCTTCCTCTTCTGTTTGTAGGAATAGTTTGAAAAAATAGATATTAACTATTTTTAAAGGTAGAATATACCTGTGAAGCCATTTGGTTTTGGACTTCTATTTGTTGGGAATTTTTTGATTACTGATTTCATTCCTTTGCTGGTAATGAGTCTGTTTAAATTTTCCACTTTTTCCTGTTTCAGTTCTGGTGGTTTGTTTCTGGGAATTTACCCATCATACACAAAATTGTTGATGTCTTAATTCCTAAAACCTGGGAAAATGTTACCATACATGACAAATCAACTTTGCAGATGTGGTTGAGTTTAAGGTCTTGAAATCGGGAAATTATCCTGAATTACCTGGATCAGCCCAGTGTAATCACAGGTGTGATTATAAGATGGAGGCACAAAGTCAGGAGTAGAAGATATGAATATAGAAGCAGGAGGTTGGAGTAAGAAAAAGGTCATGAGGAAAGGATTATAGATAAATTCTAGAAGCTAAAAAAGACAAGGAAGTGAACTCTCCCTTTAGAGCTTCCAGCTTTAGACCTGGACTTGCTGACATTTTGATTCTAGGCCAGTGACTGATTTTGGACTTCTGACCTTCAGACCTATAAGATAATAAATTCTGTTGTTTTAAGCCACTAAATTTGTGGTAATTTGTTAAAGCAGCACTAGAAAATTAATACATCACCTCAACAAATTACAAACTAGAGGACACGGATGAGAAGAAGCCCTACAATTCTGTTTTCCTTAATCATGCTTTTGTGATTCCAGATGTAAGCTAAGGCATTATGTTGAATTCACATACCATGTTAGTGGCAATGGAACAAGATTTCATTGTTCCCTCCAGTTCCCCACACCACCTTTCTCCCTAACCTCCCCTAACAATTTGATCTGGCATTTGAAGCATGCATTAGACAAGTTGTTGTTTTGGTTATTCTTCTTTCCAAATGCTGTCAGGTTTGACTGGTTGTATAGGGAAGGAACATGAACTTCTTAAAGTGATGACAACTCAGCTTATGGAAGGAGAAAAAAAAATATTCTGGAGAATGTTGCTGTAATTATTTTATACAGAGGTAATTAGTTTAATGCCTCCTTGGAGACTAAATGGATATATAAGGGAATGGAACTGAAAGGGGAAAACATCAGAATATCCGAATAATTTCAGAAAACTTTAGGTAATGGCTGGTCAGATGCATATTCATTTGCAAAGCAAAGGGACCAGCCATTGCAGAGAAAATTCTGAAGTTTGTTAAGCTTCTCCTGGGATTCTTCTTATAAATTTTTAAAGGCTTTGTATTACCCTATATTTCCTATTTCATTTATGACATTTCTGGCCAATTAGACTCTCACTTAAAGAACAGCAAGGACAAGGACTATATTTTCATGACTGGTAACCTATTGTTAACCACAATGTCTATGACCTATGCTAGTGATACAAAGAATCACCAAAACCTGTAGGCTGATATTCTAGCACAGTGGATTTATTCTTGCCTCAATTTTATTTATTTATTTTTATTTATTTTTAAGGATTTTATTTATTTATTCATGAGAGACTGAGAGAGAGAGAGAGAGAGAAAGAGAGAGAGAGAGCAGAGACACAGGCAGAGGGAGAAGCAGGCTCCATGCAGGGAGCCTCATGTGGGACTGGATCCTGGGACTCTAGGACCACACCCTGGGCCGAAGGCAGGTGCTAAACCTCTGAGCCATCCAGGGATCTCCCTCTTGCCTCAATTTTATAGCTATTGTGTAAATTTCTCATGTTATATAACTTTCCTGAATCTTAAATGACTCAAAAGTAAAATGAAAAACTTGGATTAAATCATTTCTAAGTGCCCTCTTCTTATAATTTTCTAATAATCCTGTGATTTTTTTTTTATAAATGAAAGACCAAATTGAAAAATGCTTACTGTTTTCCCTTTTCTTATCTCTTTTCTACTTGTGTACCTGCCCTTACTCTATTTACAACCTGAATTTAAATACTAGAGTTTTACTAGAGGACCCAGAAAATTAGTTTAATCTCTATTCCTAATGAGAGTCTATGAGACTTCTATCAAGATATACAAGATAAGAGCAAAATGGGAGTCATGTAGGCCATTGTGAGGTATGAGAACAAGAAGGAGCTCTTGTTTGGTAGAGGAATTCTGAAGTAGCTAAGACACTACTAGTTTAATTTCAGAAAACCTGGGTTATAGTACAGATTTTGGTGCATAATGAGTAGGGAGTAGATACCTATGTGAAGTTTGATATCTTCATGGGTCAAAGACATCCATTTATCCTTTATTATATCTTCTGGTAGATTTCCTGGAACTGTAGAAGGTGGGGGTTCAAGGCGAAAGTAAAATAAAAATTCAAAATAATTAAAACACAAGATAGAATGAAAGCATCTCAGAGAGGTGCTGTTAAGGTTCAGGAAAAAATATTTACTGCAGGATAAGTGAACTTATTGGTAATGTATAATTCTGATAATTTATAAATGGATGGTGATAATCTCTAATTATATTTTGTGTAATAACTTATTTTTCAAAACAGTGTTTATATTCATCTTATAATTCCTGATCATTATGGAAATATGGTCTGTTCTTTATTCAACACTAATTATGTACCAGCAACAAAAATGCTTGGTACCTCAACAGTACCTCATTTGATTTGCACCATCTTCCCACTTGAAAGAAATTATTACTAATCTCATTTTGGAAATGAGAAAATGATGTAGTGGACAGGTTGACAGTGGGCAAAGATCGTGGAGCTAAAAAAGTGGTGAAAACAGTTCAAAGTCAGCTGCATCTAATTCCATGATTCCTCCCTCTAATTATCAACTTTTATAGAAAATAGAAAAAACTTCTACACACACACACAACCAACTGAAATTAACCAGAAATTAACACTCCTAACATCTGTTAGGTTATATACTTTATACATATACACATAAACACATGCGAATGTGTAGTGCTCAAGATGAAAAATTCAAAGATGGCCAAGGTTATGAAAAGTAAGTTTCCACCTTGACACTATTTTTTTTAGTTTTGTCTCAGGCAGTAACCACTATAAACAGGTCCTTATGTAGACCTTTGAACAGGCATGTATCTGAAACACATTTTAAATTGACTCCTCAGAATTTAACTCTATCATTATTGTATACTTAAGTACATATAAATAGAAAAATTCTATGGGGTACCTGGGTGGCTTACATCAGTTGGTGAAACATCTGACTAGTGATTTTATCTCAGGTCATGATCTCAGGATTGTGAGGCCCCTGTATCAGGCTCCACACTCAGCAGGGAGTGTGCTTGGGGTTCTCTCTCTCCGTCTGACCCCCCCACTCACACTCATGTATGCTTTCTCAAATCTTAAAATTCCATATGACATGACGCATAATGAAGTATCTTCATATATTCAATTCAGTTTTTAAAAGGTGAATGAAAAAAAATCTATGAATGCTTGGCATTATTATAACTTTAAAACAAACTACCTTTAATTGAATATCAGTATCTCAGATATGTACATATAATTTTTAATATGACTATACATGTTTTATTCCCATTGTACATATGAGAAGGCTATATATAACTTAGGAAAACTGAGTAAGTCTGTCACATAACCAGTTGTCAAAGGGCTTTGTTGTAGAATCTGTGTGACTATAAAGTCAGTTTTCTATTCACTATAATGACTTCACTCTGTTGCTTTCTGAGGTGTGTAACCTTTCCTTCACAATATGGAATTTAACTATGTATAGACATACCCATGTTGGGCATATTTTCTAAATAATTACTGTATTTTACTTTTCCTTGTACTATGGGGCTATAAAACTTAGGTTTTCTAAGTTGTTACCAAAATCCAGGAGATTGGACAGTCCAAAGAATCATAGAGATTTTTTTGTTTCAGATAAACTCAAAAAGGCAAAATTACCACAAAGGGAATTTGTGAGTTGTACTTTTGTTCTATATATTTCCAATCCATTGATTAAGACATTAGTCTCAGTTCAATATGTCTTTGTAGGCCTCCTGTTATTTCAGTCTTATCCATGAAGTAGAGCATTTGTTTAAAAGTTTTCTGTAAAATCTTAGGCGAGTGTGGCAAAGCAGAGAAATAAATATTGCGTTTGTCTAAAGCTGCTTCTTATTTGATTATAGGGAGAATTAGTTGGGATGATGCATGTTAGAATTTGCTTCTGCTTTGGATTAAATCCTACAGTAAAAATAGGATTACACATATACTGGATAATATGGTACTCCTGGCAATTGTATCAAAATCATTAACCTGGATATGTATGTCATGATGTCACTTGATTTAGAGTGTGTCTTATCCCTGTTTTCTCCTTTCTCTTCCTCCTCCCCTCCCTTTTCTTCTTTCATATCAAAATATCTCTGGGGGTACAGGGTATAACTCAGAGAATGCTCTAAATGCAGGAAAAGTGTGAAATAATGGTGGGAAGAGGCACAGCATTTCCTTGAGAGTACTGGTTAGACCCTCTGCCCAACTGACCAATATTTACAGAATTCACATGGCGTGTTCTTTATTTGTGAATCTCACTTTTTCCATTTCTCCCTCTGATCCCTCCCTGTCTACGTTCCTCTCTTTCACCCTCTGAAATCCAGCATTGTATGATTGTAGAGAAACTATACAAGAGACAAATAATAAATGATGTGCCTATGATTCAGCATGAGGGAAACTTCTATTTTTGTGGACTTCTTAAAGTCTGCCAATAGTAGTAGGTAAGAGAATAGAACTTAGGACCAGAAAGAACAATCTTGAGTCTTACTATGGCTACTAATTAGCTACATCAACTTGTTCCTAAATCTTTGTATCTCAAAATGGAGGTCATATAATGCCTCACAGAGCTGGTATCATAACAAGAATTTAAATGAGAAGATATACATAGTGTTTAGTATTCTGATTTTTCCATAGTAAGTGTTCTGTAGCCGATAGCTACATTAAGATAGATGATGTTTTTCCAGAGAGCCCTTTTCTGCTAATAGATGAGGCAAATGTTAAAGGTTGGTGAAAGCTTGGGTAGGTCATTCCTTTAAATACACTCTGGGGAAGCAGAACTATTACAAGTCCTGCCTTCTCTTCTATATCCCTGCTTATTCTTAGGAGATAACCTAGATCCCACTGAAGAGCACAGTGATCATAAGATTGTATAAATTAGGGACACTTGGGGGTCTTTGAGGGCTTGTCCATAGTAGGGTTTCCTAGACCAGTTTGCTATCTGTATCACATTCACAAATCAAAATGCAAAATGAATTGGGTCCCTCACTGTGAGAAGGAAACACAGTTTTGCACAGCTCTTATTTCCTTTCACCTTTTCCTCATCCTTGTAGAGTCTCACCTGATAAGCCCAATAAAAACTATGCTTTCTTTTGGCTTCCAACTAGTTCTGGCAGATGGTTCATGAAGGTTTTCCCATAAGTCCTCAACAGAATTGCCATCTACAACACTTCCTGCCCTCACTTCCTTGTAATACCTGAAATATGTAATCATTGTCTTCATACATAATAGCCTCAAACCCTGAGGACTTTTGTGAATCCTTTTCACCTCCTTTTTCTACCTGAGTTACTGGCTTTGAAATACATAGTACACTATATGATCTGTTTCTTTCCCTGGCTGAGGATTCTTAGGTGGTTTTTATAAATGTTCATTTTTTTTCCTCTGGATCTACTCCTTAGATATCCTCTTCTTAGCTAGCAAAAGTAGTTTCCATCGATGAACTCGTCCTTTTCTTTTCGTGTAGGCCAGCTTTATAGCATTAACTAACAGGATAGAAGCTCATGTGTAAAGGTCTCATAACTTCTTCTTGAGGGAAATCTGTCTTCTGTTATATGAGGAGGTACCCACTTTTCCAAGGCTCTCAAAATATAGAGTTAACTCTATATGGCTAGTTTTTCTTAGAAACCTAAGTTAAAAAAAAGTTTTTCTAGATAAATTCCCACTTATATGGCACCATCTGTATATGCATTGGTCCTTTGATAATTTTCAAATTCCTTTGGGGAATCAAATGGTATCTCTCCTGTTTTTATTACCCTATAATATCGAACACATTCCTTGACAGAATAAGAAATATTTTTTGTTTGTTTGTTTTAAGGAAACAACAGTTGGTGAGAAGATACCAGTTTATCAACTAAAGAATTAAGTGGAATCCTTTACCACTGACTATTGGTTCCCAATAAAGATTAAATTAATGATCTAGGGTTAGATCTTTAAAATTTTACTTCACTTTTCTATTTCTGGAATATGTAATATTTTGATTGGGTTGTTTTCAGATTAGATATATTTAACTACTGTGTCCTAGAGTTGTCTTATAGTCCTATCTGAAGGGTGAAAAAAATTGGAGAACTAGAATTATAGACCAAAGTAGTTATCTTTATCTCATTATCGGACAATACAAAACCTCTGGCATTCTGTTCTGTCAGAGTTTTGCTCATTAAGAAGATTGCTTCTCTTTCCATAATAGAGTATAACTTCTATGGTTTTTATTCTCAAAATGAGCCATATATACTGAGTGACATTGAGTGATTTTTTTTCAATCCCTTTTGAATTTGTTTCAGCATATATAAAGTGATGGATGATGATGCTACCCCCTCATACACATAGAAGATTGTCATGGAGATAAAATAATGCATATGAAAGAACTTTCTAAACTACAAAATTTCTTTTAAGTATAAGACCTCATGGTAATTTTGGACTTGTAAAATAATACAACACCCAAACTTGAAACTCTATTTAAATGCAATGAATAAGCTGTAATTATCTGCATAGTTGTTACTTAGTCTGTTGGAGGTGTTATAAAACCAGAAGGTTTATACCCTATGAGAAAAACTACAAAAAGTAATCTGTTCTAATAGGACCTTTGCTCTAGGATTATTAGTTCACAGTATGAATTTCATGTAACTTTTGACCTGTTTTAGAATCTGTAACTACCAGATTTTGAAAAAGTTAAATTAGCATTGCAAATCAAGCATTTGTACTCAATTGCATCTCAAGAATCATGGTGATCTAAGAAAATTAATGCTTTTAAATGTGCAAAATTTGAAGCTGTTAAGTTTGGAGTCTTTTTCAGAATTAGGAAGGGCAATCTGATTCTTCAGTTAATCAATCTGATAAATTAGAGCATAATTATATGTCTAGCAAGGATTTTGTTCATTTATCATAAGGAATTGGAGGAAAAACCATTTCATACAGCAAAAAGAGAAGTGGAATTTTCACTCTAGAGAACTCAAATTTGAGTCCAAATTCAACCGTATTTTAGTTTCTAGGTAAGTTATTTTAATCCTGTGAATTTCAATTTCCTCAATTATTGAATTGTTTGATAACCAAATGAAATAATATTCACAAAGTCCATGTATGTTTTTATGTACTAAGGTATACTTTAGTTTGCAATAATATAAGCAGAATAAGATTTCCTGTTTACAAAGTGGACACAGAGGCTGTTATCATCAGTGTATACAAGAAAGAAAAATATATCTAAAGAATCAAAAACAAATCTGCATTTGAGAAATGTTCTAGAAGAGGCAGGGAGTAACTGGAGAAGAAACAGGGTAGGAAGACAGAAGCCTGATCATGAAAGTCTTTGTAAACAGGTGAAGCAGCTTAGACCTTACCTTTTGTGAAATGGAAAGAATTAGAAAGTTGTTTTTTGGTTTGGGTTTGGTTTGATTTGATTTGGTTTCAGGGATAGAATTTAGCGATTCATCACTTAGATATAACACCCAGTGCTCATCACAAAAAGTGGCCTCTCTAATACTCATCACCCATTTAGCCCATTCCCCCCACCCACCTTCCCTAAGTCAACCCTCAGTTCTCTATAGTTAAGATGTCTCTTATGGTTTGCTTCCCTCTCTTCCCCGCACCTTTTGTTCCTTAATTTCCACATATGAGTGAAATCATATGGTATTTGTCTTTTTCTGACTTATTTTGCTTAGCATACTACACTTTAGCTCCATCCACATCATTAAAAATGGCAAGACTTCATTCTTTTTGAAAGATTTCATGTAGAAATTTGAAATGGTACTTTTATTTAGCTAGATCTAAGCCACAGTGGTCTTAAAAAGTGAATCATACTCCTGTCACATTTCTGCTTTAAACCATTAATGCCTTTTCAACTTAAAATAAAACTGAATCAGGTATCATGATATATAAGGAGACACTGCTGATCTGGTCTCCATCTGCCATTCTCAACTAAGCTGTACTGCTTTTCTGATCTGTTCAACACACTCAACGCTCATGCTCTCTCAACGTGACAAAGCCCTTTCCTTTCTGCCCATACATGTCCTTGCTATTCCCTCTGCCAGGCTTCCTCTTCTCCATCTGATCATGCTAAGGTTAGCAAAATATTACTTCCTCAGATATAGCTTTCCTCACACTCTTTCTAATATAGTCTCCCTAATTTACTCTGTCTTATTACAGTATCACATTAAGTTTGTGGAGGACAAGACTAAAAACAGGGAGGTAATGTAGGAAGATGACTTTGTAGTCCATGTGAGAAATCATGTCTTGAATTAGGGGTTAACCTGCTGCTTAGCAAAACCCTATGAGGTCTGAAGGATTTTTCTACCAGTGTGCCCTACTTTATGAGAAAATTAGTCCAATTCAATTCAATGAGTACTTTTTAAGTACATACTATATTTTTGACACAATAATAAATTGCTACTATTAACACTGCTTTTCATCTGTAACAAAGCCATGGCAAGCAGCCCTCTGCTGTTTTTTTTCCCCCTCTGTTTTGTTTTGAGCATAGCTTCATACTGATGTTGTCATGCATTGGCTGCCAGACTCTCAAAAGAGCTTTTGGCTATAGTTGGACTTGATGCATCACACAAAGTGAATGCACAGTGTGCTATGTATTTTAAATGATACTAAGAATAAAATGGATTAATGTTAAGTAACAGCCTACTGTAACCATTAGGGGTAGACTCATGATATTTGTAGGGCCTGGACAGTCCTCTAAATGGAGTCACCAGTACCTGTGTTCAAATACTCAAGAGTTAGAAACCAAGCTAACAACTTACTAAATAAAATTTCACATTCTCTTCCTTGAAACATGTCTTACTAGTGACAATTTTTAGGAAAGTAGTACTATGATTTTGTTACATTACATGCAGTTAAATGGCAAACATGACTGAAATTAACAGTTTTTAATCTGTTCTGTGTCCTGTTGATGGACAGTGATGCTCCAGTGTGTAACAAACACATATTTCAAAAAATATGTTCAAAAATTGTCTTGCCTTCAATACAGTTTCACAAAAATATCACATAAATATGTAAGAATCCATTGAATTATTGATCACTGAAAAGATTTATCAAGTTACTGAAGTTTTCTTTCCCATTATCTAAGTGCTTCCATTGTTCAAATTGTTCAGAAGCAGACCTCCTCATTTTGGGACCTTTATCCATATACCTTCAAACTCTTTGGACATGGTTTCAAGCTCTTTGGCCTTTTGTTTCAAGGACGTTGGAGAAGTGTTTGGAAGAAATGTTTTTTTAAAACTTCTTTTTCTTTTTTTAAAAAAGATTAAATTCAATTAATATATAATGTATTATTAGTTTCAGAGATAGAGGTCGGTGATACATTGGTCTTATACCCACTGCTCATTATATCACCTGCCCTCCTTAATGCCCATCGCCCTGTTACCCCACCCCCCCACCATACTCCCCTCCAGTGACCTCACTGATTAAGAATCTCTTATGGTTTGTTTCCCTCTCTCATTTTGTTTTATTTTTTCCCTCTCTTCCTCTATGATCCTCCCTTTTGTTTCTTAAATTTGCTGTGGGCTTTTCATAGATGGCTTTTACAATGTCCAGGTATGTTTCCTCTATCTGTACATTGTAGAGTTTTAATCAAGAAAGGATGCTATACTTTGTCAAATGCTTTTTCTGCATCCATTGAGAGGGTCATATGGTTCTTGTCTGTCAATTTATTAATGTAGTGCATCACATTGATTTTGTGGAAGTTGAACCACCCTTACAGCCCAGGAGTAAATCCCACTTGGTCATGGCAAATAATCCTTTTAATGTATTGTTGGATCCTACTGGCTAGTATTTTGGTGAGAATTTTGGCATATATGTTCATCAAGGGTATTGGTCTATAATTCTCCTTTTTGTTGAGTTCCTTGGTTTTGGGATCAAGGTAATGCTGGACTCATAGAGTTTGGAAGTTTTCATTCCATTTCTATTTTTTTTAAATAACTTCAGAAGAATAGGTATTAATTTTTCTTTAAGTGTCTGGTAGATTCCTCTGGGAAGCCATCTGGCCCTGGGCTCTTGTTTGTTGTTTGATTACTGCTTTAATTTCCTTACTGGTTATGGGTCTTTTCAGGTTTTCTATTTCTTCCTGTTTCAGTTTTGGTAGTTTACATGTTTCTAGGTATGCATCCAGTTTCTTCCAGATTGCTTAAGTTGTTAGCATTTGTTTCTCATAATATGTTCTTATAGTTGTATTTCTTGGGTATTGGTTGTGATCTTTCCTTTTTCATTTATGATTTTATTTATTTGGGTCCTTCTCTTTTTGATAAGTCTGGCCCAAGGTTTTGTCATTCTTATTAATTCTTTCAAAGAACCAGCTCTTAGTTTTATAGATCTGTTCTACTGTTCTTTTGGTTTCTATGCCCTTGATTTCTGCTCTAATCTTTATTATTTCTCATTTCCTGCTTGATATAGGCTTTATTTGCTGTTCTTTCTCCAGCTTCTCTAGGTCTAAGGTTAGGTTGTATATTTCAGACCTTTCTTGTTTCTTGAGAAAAGCTTGTATTGCTGTATACTTCCCTTTTAGGGCTGTCTTTGCTTCATCCTAAAGGTTTTGAACAGTTGTGTCTTCATTTTCGTTTCCAATAGTTTTTAAAATTCTTAAATTTCCCTGATGACCCATTCATTCTTCAGCAGGATGTTCCTTAACCTTCATGTATTTGAGTTCTTTCCAAATTTTCCCTTGAGATTGAGTTCCAGTTTTGAAGCATTGAGGTCCAAAAATATTCAGGGAATGATCCCAATCTTTTGGTACTGGTTGAAACCTGATTTGTGACCCAGTATGTGATCTCTTCTGGATGTTCCATGTACACTCAAGAAGAATGTGTATTCTGTGGCTTTAGGATGGAATGGTCTGAATATATCTGTGAAGTCCATCTGGTCCAGCATGTTACTCAAAGCCCTTGTTTATTTTTTTTAAGATTATGTATTTATTTATTCATGAGAAACACAGAGAGGGAGGGAGAGAGAGGGAGAGACACAGGCAGAGGGAGAAGTAGCCTCCATTCAGGGAGCCTGATGTGGGACTTGATCCCGGGTCTCCAGGATCAGGCCCCGGGCTGAAGGCGGTGCTAAACCACTGAGCCACCCAGGGTGCCCAAAGCCCTTGTTTCTTTGTTGATCTTCTGCTTAGATGATCTGTCCATTGCAGTGAGTGGGGTGTTAAACTTCCCTGCTATCATTGTATTATTATCAATGTATTTTTAAAGTTTTGTTATTAATCAGTTTATATAATCAGCTGCTCCCATGCTAGGGGCATAAATATTTCCAATTGTTAGATCTTCTTGTTGAATTGACCCTTTAATTACGATGTAGTATCCTTCTTCATCTCTTATTATAGTCTTTGACTTAAAATCTAATTTGTCTGAATAAGAGTTGCCACCCCAGATTTTTTTGGATGTCCTTTAGCATCATAAATGATTTTCCACCCACTCACTTTAAATCTGGAGGTGTCTTGGGTCTAAGATGAGGCTCTTGCAGACAGCATATGGATGGCTCTTGTTTTTTTATTCAATCTGGCACCCAGTGACTTTTGATTGGGGTGTTTAGCCTATTTACATTCAGAGTAATTACTGATAGATATGAATTTAGTGTCATTGTATTACTTGTAAAGTCACTCTTTCTGTATATTGTCTCCATTCCTTTATAGTGTATGTTATTACTTTTGGGTTCTCTCTCTCTCTATTCAAAGGATTCCTTTGATATTTCTTGCAGGGCTGGTTTAGTGATCATAAATTCTTTTAGTTTCTGTTTGTTCTAGAAGCTTTTTATCTCTCCTATTTTAAATGGCATCTTATCTGGATAAAGTATTCTTGTCTGCATATTTTTCTCATTTAGCACCCTGAATGTATGGTGCCAGTCCTTTATGGCCTGCCAGATCTCTGTGAATAAGTCTGCTGCCAGTCTTATTTTTCTACCTTTGTAGCTTTGGACCTGTTTTCCCATACTGCTTTCAGAATTTCTCTTTGTCTCTGAGATTTTCAGGTTTTGCTAATATATGTTGGGGTGTTGACTTATTTTTAATGATTTTGAGGGAGGGTTCTCTGTGCCTCCTGGACTTGAATGTCTCCAGATTAGGGAAGTTCTGAGCTATGATTTACTCCAGTATACTTTCTGCCTCTCTTTTCTCTTGTTCTGAGATCCCAATTATTCTAATATTGTTTTGCTTTATGGTGTCACTTATCTCCTGAATTATCCCCTTGCAACCCAGTAGTTGTTTATCCTTTTTCTCAGCTTCCTTACTCTCCATCAGTTTGTCTTATACATCACTAATTCTCTCTTCTGCCCATTTATCTTAGCAATTAGAGCCTCCATTTGTGATTCCACCTCACTAACAGCCTTCTTGTTTTTGACTTGATTAGATTTTAGTTATTTTATTTCTCCAGAAAGGGATTCTCTAGTATCTTCTATACATTTTTCAAGCCCAGCTAGTGTCTTTATAATCGTTATTCTGAACTCTAGTTCTGATATCTTACTTGTCCATACTAATTAGGTCCTTGGCAGTCAGTACTGCCTCTTGTTTTCTCTCTCTTTTTTTTTTTTAGAGGAATTTTTCCATCTTGTCATTCTGTCCAGCGAAGAGAAGAGTTGAATGAGAGACCAAAATATTAAAATGACAACAACCTCAGAGAAATATACACTAAACAAATCAGAGAACAAAAAACAAAACAAAACAAAAATATCTAAAAAGAAAAATAGAGAATATAATCAGACAAGTGGACAGAACAGAGTAATACACTGGATCTGGTGTGTTTTTTGGTCTGTTTGTTAGAAAGTTAAATCCTAAAATTGTAGAGAAAGAAAAACTTAAATATCTACAAAAATAAAAGTAACTACAATGAAAAGATAGAATATCAGTGCAAAAATTAAAAGACAAAAGGAATATAAACAGACAAGTGAACAGAACAGAGCAATACACTATATCCTGAATGTATTTGGTCAGGTTGTTAGACGAAACAACATCTTAAAACTAGAAAGAGAGACAAATATATACATACACAAAAATGAAAATAAATACATTGAAAAGATAGAATGTAACTGTACAGATGAAAAATAATTTTTTTTGAAGTTGATGAAATAAGAAATTGGTTGCAAAAGGAAAGATAAAAAATTAAGATTGAAAGACTAAAAAATTATGGGGACAAAACAAAACAAAACATGAATTCTAAATGCTACATTCCCCCTAGTGCTAGAGTTTTGCGGTTCTCAACGTTTAGTAGATAGACTTGGTCTGGGCTGGATGTTCTTGCTGAACTTCTGGGGGAGGGGCTATTGTTTTGATTCTCAAGTATCCTTGTCCTGGGGTGTGGGGGATTGCATTGCCCTTGCCAGCTGCGGGCAGGCTAAGTAATTGCTCTGGATTGCTCTGTGTGTCTTTTGTTCCCTGAAAGCATTCCACACAGCTTCAGAGAATGAGATTGAAAATGGTGGCCTCCCAATATCCAGCCCCAGAGTGGAAAGATGAGGGGTGGAGACATTCCAAAGTGAATCTTCAGGGAAAAGTGGTCAATCACTCATGTCTCCCTGGTCTCCATCCACACTCCATGCTTACCCAGCCTGTGACTGAGCCTCTCAGGCACACAACCCCATTTGGTGTCTTCAAACCCTGCAGACTCCTGTGGCTCACAGATGTGCCACTCCTACCAAGGATTAGGGATGAGTGGGTGGGCAGTGGGGATGGTTTTGCTGCTTGCTGGGCCCCTGCTTGGAGAGTAATCACCAACAGTGTTGTGGTTTGCGGTTTATGACAACGCTGGGCTGAGAGCCCTCTCCTGGGCTTGCTGATTGCAGCTGGTTTCCCTGCTCTGATGTCTGGGACCTCTGCTGCACTAAGGCACTCCTGGTCTCCCTGTGACCCCAGGAATCTGGAGACCACACTGTCCCACCTAAGATTCTGCCCCACTTCACCACCTGAGTGCTTTTCGGGCAGGGATATCCCTCACCAAAACAAACTTGTAAAAGTTCCAATTTTGGCTCTGTTGCTCTATCATGTTATGATAGCGATTGGGAGGCTTCCATCTTTGCAATTTGTCTTCCCATATATGCCCTCAGATTTACTTCTCCACATCTCCTACCTTGCAGAAAGTGGTTGCTTTTCTATTGGTGGAGTTGCAGCTATTCTTTTTCTTTGAGTTCACAGTTGTTCAGAATGATTTGATAGCTATTTAGCTGAATTCCTGCAACCAGATGAAACTAAGGTCTCCTAATCTTTGAATCTTCAGCCAGTTTTCTCTACTTCTTGGGAAGAAATGTTTTTCTGCTGTCTAGTTACTGTTGAATATGATGGCACATATTTTAATTTATGGGATGTTCTGTGCCAGAACTGAACACCATATCTTGAGTTCCTGAAACATCTGTGTGTTTCTTAGTAAAGGGATTTTTGTGTGCATTTTTATGAAATGTAGGGATATCTAAAACGTGGAGCCCAAAGCCAAGAATGCCCTTACCTGGATCTAAGGTCGTAGTAAGTAAAGGCAATATTTAATGGTATTGTACAGAGAATGTGATACAAGATATGTAGAATTATGTAGCAGGGAATTAGAATCTATACACTCAATAAGGAAGTTACTCTTTCCACTGAAAGAAAATTACACAACAGTATAGCTAAAGAGAAATGTTCTTGGATAAAAATAAAGTTATCAGAGAAATTCCCAACCTAATTGTAGATCAGTCAGGTATGGCTGTTCCTAATAGCAATCTAGTCCTGAAAATTCTAATTCAGAAAATTTACATTGAGGTTCAGAAATCTATATATTTAACAAAATCTTCATAGGATACTGATTTCATCTATTTGGGAACCATATTGTAGATGATGATTAGAAAGGAAACTTAAGTGCTAAGCAAACAAAATAAAATCTATCCAGGACACTGAATGGCAGCCAGAATTTTATAAAATAGAACTGAAATTAGCATTTGGAAAATTAATACCAAACAGTTGTTCCTGTTTAGGATTAGTTCATTTGAAATACAATAAAACTAAAGAACAAAACCAACCAACAAACCAAACAAACAAAAAACAAAACAAAAAACCCAAACTAAAAAAGGAAGTGACCAAACCTACTAGAAAGGGCAAAGACTTAGAAACAATCAGTAACAACAACAAACAGAATATAGGGAGGAGTCTTGAATCTGTTAAGATGCAATAAGAAGCATATTCAAGGCCAGATAATAGAAGATCAGAGGAAAAGGCATATGTAATTCTATTTAAAATTTTAGAAGAGTAACTTAAGATCTTCACAGATAAAGCAATAGTTGAGCTGGACTTTGAAGAAAACATTCTTAATGGGTAACCAATGTAATTTTTTTTTTTACATTTCCCTTTAGATGAGAATTGTAACAATTCTCAAAAATATCATATAATATTTCCTTGATAATTCAGAAGATATTTCAGGATTTTAATGTGTCCAGTTCATCACTTTTGGACAAATCTTTATATGAAACCTGTTCAGTTACAGACTTTGATTTTCACTTAATTATCTCCAGAATATTAATGTTTGAAGAGAAAAAACTGGTAAAGGCCAATCACACATTTTAAAAGATTTTAAAAAGATACTGATGTAGTCATGTTTCTAAGAAATATGAGAAATTGAAATGGCATTAAGAGGGGAAGTGTGTGAAGGTGTGATTGGACCTATAGTAGTGCATGTGATTAGTTGAGTGAGTGACATCAGAAAAAGCAGTCACTGATAATTCGGATTTATTTTTACCACTTCTGTGGCTTATATATTTTTGATCATCTCTGAATATAATCAGAATAAAAATTTGCTAAATTAAGAAAGAACAAGTGTCTATATGCCTTCAGAGCTATACCTGAAGAAATAAAATGATAAGATTGATAAAAATAACCAACATCCTTCCATCAGAAGTAATACACCTATCAGGACATGGGATTTTCAAAAACTGTACTTGTATGGGCCCGTTAGACAGGAAAAGCTGATCAAGAGCAAAGTTCATTTTTTTTTTTGTTATATCTAATTCAGGTGTTTGATATGATCCTGGGTATAAAGAATTAGATAAGTCACCTTTATGTTCCTTGTAAGAGTCCTCTCCTTTCCGACATTATTTTCCTGTCCCTTCATAACTCATGTCCACTTCTTTAAACTCATCACAAGAAACC